>NC_048278.1:11218820-11853820 GCF_009762535.1 Notolabrus celidotus
ATTATGTGCAAGGTGCTGTGACATAACCTTCTCTTTAGGGGCACAATCAGGGGCACTGCCAGGGATTTTGGACCCCATTAAAAGTGACCCATGCATCTTCAGGTGGCCAGCCTGAGTTCAGTTCCAACTCATAGTCCTTTGCAGTGACATTCCCATTTGCATCTCTTTACCCAGTTTCCTACTCTACCCAATGTCGTGTACTCGATAAAGGCATGAAAGTAGAAAAAGAAACATAAAAAAGGCCTGGTCATATCTTAAAGGAAACTTAATTTTCACCTTTCATTATTACAGTCTGGGACATGTATAGAGTAGCCTTGCATGATTTGCATTTCAAAAAGCTCCTTATTTATCTTATTACAGCATCTCATTTCCGTACTTTTCAGCCTTTGTCTGAAACGCTTTGTTTTGGCTGTTTTTCCAGTGATATAAAGTTAGACACAGCTTGTGGGTGTTACTTTTTACACAGCTTTGTAGTCATGAAACAACCTATAGTTATGCCTTTACAGAAAATGTCTAAGGCTAGCTGTTAGCTTCCCATATAAAGCTATTAGCAGCTACCTATTGTTACATTACCTGTTGGCACAATGTTACTTACAGCTTGTGGTTCAAGCCGTCATGGAAGGTCTTTATGAATGGATCAGTTCCAGGTTTCAGTAACAGCTGAGATGCTAATCCAGCTCATTCTGGCCCTTGTTTACAGAGGATTCATCAATGAAGGGGCAAACACAAACAGCTACCTTGTGGCTGTTGTTGTCCCCAAAACAGAAAAACGTTCTACTGTTTTCTGGTGACTTTGTCTTTGGAAAGAGAAATAGCTTTGACTTCCCTTCACAACAGAACCCTTACGAGCAACTTTCAGAGACATACTGAGTCAACAAAGTGCAGAGTCAAGGAAAAAGTATTAAAAATAATATTGCAACTGAGTTTACAACATTATGTTTTTTTTATGATACTGTAAAGATTATTTTTCTCCATATTTCTTGTCAAAATTTTCAATTTGTTTGTTGTATTTTGTTTGGATAGGTCTGCTGAGGAGAGATAAGAAAAATGGGGATGATAGAGTGGGGATTACATGCACCAAATATTTCTAGGTCAGGGTCAAGCCAGCGACTAATATGTTGTGGATTTTGCCTCTGTTATTAGTCACCTGCTTTACAAACTAAGCAAGACCAGCATCTTGAGTCATATGTTCTTAGATTCAGTCTTTAGATGCTAATACTTGCAGCAGTATTTTGTGTAAAAACTCCTCACAGTTACATGACATATTGTTATCCATATCTATCAGGATTAGCACAAAAACAACGAGCACTGATCTATAAAATCAGGCAAAAACGTTAAAGTCACCTTACTAACAATGTAGCCTGATGTATTGAATCATATTCATCCCTGTGATAGATATCACATCCCCAGATTCCACATAATGTTGCTGTCTATTTCTTACATCACATAAACAAGCCAACAATACAATGTTTAAGTACTGGACGGTGAAGTTAACCAGTTTAGAGGCAACTTTCAGTCAGATGCTTAGGTTGTTGTTTCAATAACAGGCTGAAAGTCGCCAGTTAACAGGGCCACACCTCAAACCGTAACACCGATGTCTGCCCATACATTACTTAAACTTGGTAGTGTTGGCTAGCTAACGTAATGCAAGACAGTAAGACATGATAACAATATGTTCCCACCCTGAACGGGATGTCCCGAGAGGACAGCCGCCTTGGGATTAAGCTGTATTGGATCAAATACAGTAAAACTAAACTCTCCCTCTTTCTGTACAACTTACATAACAGGGAAGGGCAAAATGTCACAAAGCTTAAATACGCTTAATCCGGTGTAGCTCCTTCATTGACTTGCAAATACAAATAGCTGCAAAGCTTTTGCGTCTTAGAGGATGTGTCTTTGGTCAAGGTATGGTAAAACAGGATTAAAAGATGCATAAGGATGAAAGACATTGAGTCAAAGATGTACAGTTACTGATTTGTGTCCCTTTGTTTAAATGGACTTAGTGGAAAAAACACAGAAGCTGAGATTCAAAAAGCTAGAGTCTGTGACTATAAATATCATGTTGTTGTGTCTGAGTAAACAAAAGGCATCTGCTGTATCCCAGCCTATGCTTGCAAAGTGAAAGAGTGCACCGATCAAGACCTTTAGATACGAGGGGTTGCTAAGGAACATGAATTCACACATAGCCTGTTTCTCTCCACAGCAGCTGCGTCCCTTTACAGCCCGATAATGCATTCAGCTCAATCTGCCCGGGACCATGTGAGCCACATTCAGCAACTGCTCTCCTGTGGCTCCGCTTAAGACAAAAGGCCTCAACGATGCTCTTAGGTTGGGTCCAGATTGAACAGTAGACACTTTACAGGATGAAAAACTGGACGGGTCGTCATGAGATAAACACAGACGAGAGGGAGAAGAGGGGGACAAAGAAAGAGAAGGGACACAAAGCTTTAGGACCGGCTGCATGGTCTTATCAGGACTCAACAGGACAACTGCTGCTGCCAGTGTTGTGTTTCATCTGTATGTTTGTCAAACTGTCTTCCAGGTCCAGAGCTTTATAAACTTAGTATCAACTATTGCTTTCTTTTTTAATTTTAATCATTATTTTTTATAAACAAGCACCTGCTATTGAGTTAAATAAAACTCCATTTCTCTTAAGGACTGAAATACTGTTGGAATCAAAAATATACAGAATTTCATAGATGATTGATGATCTTCTATTATATTCCAGAGATTCGTGGCCAAACATTTGGTGCTGAAATGTTCCCAGAATAGCTGAGTGGAGTTTGATTGCAGAGAGAAATCAACTTGCTGATACATCAGGGTAAACACAGGTTTTACTGATGCTTATGCTGATGTATCAGCCTCTCAGGATTGAAGAGATGGGGCTTCTGTCTTGCCAGTAAATCAAACAGGGAGACATCTATCATAGAAGAGACAGACACGCCAATTTCTACACTGACAGAGGCTTGAATTGCCCGTAATGCAACACAGCTGTGAGAGCTTTGAGTGGGACTATCTCTCAACCCATAATCACAATTACCTCTGCCAATATTATTGCTCTCTTGGCCCACAAGTCAGACTCTACTGAATACAAAATATGCAGGTGAGAGCTCTGAAGAATATTTGGCCTAATAATGCATACAAAAGCAGACCAGAAAATTGGGAGAATGTGGGCACAACAGGAGATAGATTAAACATGCTCACCACAAAATTGCTGGAATTTTGAAACACAATTGCTGAAACTTCTGGAAATCATTTGACAACCCCAGAATTGTGAAATATTACATATTGGAGCAGAATCAGATGGTGAAATATTGATAGACTCTCTGTTAAAGTCATTTTACTCCAGCTTTGCTTCAGAATACTAATCTAACAATTTTAGCAGTGATATATTTTGATTGGTTGTATACAAGATGAAAGCAAATGATACAGTCAGCATGGACCATCTTATGCTTGTTGGGGAACAGTTTTCTTGGTGCATAACTGAAGATTATAATTTCTATACATGTTCAGTAATCATGACCTGTTATTTTCTGTTCACCCTGCAGAGCCCAGTATGAATATGGCTGATTAGCTCATTACTCAACTGCTCACATATGATCAACAAAAGTTTAGATCAGGAAGGAATATCTGAGGTTATTTTCTGTGATGCAAAATTTTCAACAGGTTTTAAATGAAAACATCAGGGAATAATTGCAATGCTCAAACATAACCTGTTTTTAATAAGGAGGTATTGTGTCATAGTAAAGCTAATCCTTCTCTTTGCTTTTCTCTCCCCAACAGACTCCCTTGGTGGCCCGTTTCCATCCACATCACACCGATGTCACCACAAACCCAAGAGGTGTCTGCCTATCCAGTGTGGCAGCGTTGGAGGGCCTCTTCCAATCAGCCCACTTCTATTCCATCCAAATGCCAAGGGGTCCCAAATTGTCATGGACCTGGCCCAGAAGACAGTAAAGAGGCAGGCCAGTTTTTGCAACGCCATCACCTTCACCAACAGGCCCATTACCCTGTATGAGCAAGTCCGCCTCAAGGTACTTTTTGACAGAGAGAAGCACTTGAGCCACTAAAAGTTTTGAGCTTTTAAACTGTCAAGCTATCATTCTGGGTTTCTCTGAAGTTTACACTTAAAATGTGGAGTCACTCAATTCACTGTGGTGGATGTCAAGCTTAGGATGAAAAGATCAGATGCTGACATATTTTCTCACTTCGGACTTCCAGGATTCAACATCTTCACACACAGGATATTTAACAAATCTCAATAACTTCACTTCTTCTTAATTGATAAGAAACTGAGAAGACAAAAGTAAAAATACAGAGGGACATTGAGCCATTGGGCCATATTTCAAGTTAAAAAAAAGTTTTTGGTAGAAATGTTTGTCTTTCCAAATATATTGGAACTACTGGTTAAGTTGACATACAACTTGTAACCAGTAATACACTTTTAGAATACCATTGTGTATAAGACATAGCATCCAGAACAGATAAAGCATACAGAATGTAGACTTTCTACCCAAAGGACTGTGCATATTTTGCACACACTCTACAAACTGTGCAACTTGGACAGAAAGACACAGGCTATTATAAATAGCAGATCAAGAGTTAAATCCACCCCAAACCATGCTTTGCATTTATTGAGGAAAAAATGGTCACTGTCTTTGAAAACAAACTTAATTCCAACAACACTTCTTATTTCTCATACAACTGTGGTCAGAGTCACAGCTAGTGTGAATATTTTAACATCTGCAGAGAGTTGGTGGTAACTGTGCGGCAGTATTTATGTGTGATGTCATTTCCAAGTCATGATGACAACAATTCCACTTCTGGATGACGTAAAGCTGAAATATCTGTACATAAAGGCTGTTAATATTACAACTGTACTTTAAGATACTAATTCAGACACATTCAGACACATTTTTCCACATATGTGGAGATGGTCTGGAACCGTTAAATGAGCTTTGTGATAAACAATGACACTTGTATCACATCTGTCATGAATTGACTCCACAACACACACACAAGTAAGAAGTGTCTCAACCCCTGACGGCCCATCTCGAAAATCCGACACGTAAACATGAGCTAACTGCACAAAGCTGCAAAAAAAAATGAGTGTGTTTGCGCTTCAATATCATAGCCTATTATGCTTTATGAATTAGACCTTGAGCCAGAGCATTGGAAAACGATGTGCAGTTCTTGGTACTACTAGCTGCAATCTCTTAGTAAATTCCTCTCTAAGTGTGATGTTGTATGAATATGGTGAATGAAAACTGAACTATTCAGTCTGCATTGGGTAAGAAGTGAAGACTCTGTACATTCAAAAACAATTTGTAGATTCCTTGTTTAGGATTTAAACTTTTGTTAAATGGAAGGAAAAAAGCTTTTGGTTGTATTCTCTTCAGATCACTAAAAAGCAGTGCTGTTGGAGCGGGGCTCTACGTCTTGGCTTCACCTCCAAAGACCCCTCCAGGATAAACCCGGACAACCTACCCAAATACGCCTGCCCCGACCTGGTGTCACAGACCGGCTTCTGGGCCAAAGCGCTGCCTGAGGAGTTTGCCAACGAGGGCAACGTCATCGCTTTTTGGGTTGACAAGAAGGGCAGAGTCTTCTACCGCATCAATGAATCCAACCCCATGCTGTTCTTCAGTGGAGTCCGCACAGCTGAGCCCCTCTGGGCACTCATTGATGTTTATGGTCTGACCCGTGGAGTGCAGCTGCTAGGTAAGAGGAAACATAAAATAATTCACTAGGCTGAGTGGACAACAGGCCTCAATCGGTGCTGCAGAGTAAGCAGCACCGTTTGAGGCACAATTGCAGTATTTATGGGAAATATGCTGAGTTGGAATAAACCTGTCTTATCCTTTTAAGGCCTTGTTTTGTAGGGGGCCCTGTGCCTCCGATAGCTTTTATATATATTGGAAAACATAATGCTTACATTGTGTGACATTGTGCATATTTTACCACAACTGTAAATCTGGGAACAGGGGACTGAGTAGCAGTAAAACATCCACAGCCCCCAAAGATCTGCAGGTTTGTAACAATGGATTTTATACAAGCAGTGTTCTCTAGATATAACCTTTGGCTAACAACAACAAACTAACAACCAATATCTTTTTTAAGTCTCCCCTTAAATTACAATGATTAGATATAAGATATTTGATACACATTTGAATGATTAAATTTGATGTAATTTTGCTCAATCCATGATAGAAGTATTAGCAGTTGTGATGTTGCCTTCATTTTTACTCAAAAGTTAACCTCTAAAGGAGTTTTTGGAAAGCTACGAGGTGTTTAGGTATCTACAGTTTTGCTTTTGCTTCCTGCTTTCCTGAAGAGTAAAACACAGGTGTTCTTGTATCCTCATGTTTACAGCAAACAGGTCCTCAAACAGGTCCCCTAGAGGTTACCTTTCCTGTCTTCCTCTCTTTGTGTACAGTAAAGCCTTCCATGAAGGATTGGAATAACAATGAACAAAGGCTATCTATATCTGACCATGTTTGGCTCCTTATGTTTACACTAAAGCCATAGTGCTGTGTATTATCAAGGTATGCTAGGTAGCTTAACATACATAACATAGAGACATAGCACAAGATAGTATAGCCGAGGCTTTGATCTGAAAGAATGTATACACATATTTCTTTTCCCTGGAGAGTCAGTGCTGTCATCCCCGCTGTACTTGTAAAAATAGACCAGGGGTCACATGTCCCATAGATAGCACATTTGATTGTAATTGTGCTCTGTGTTGATTGACAGTGGTATCTCTAGGCCAGTGGGGGTGGTTGTGTAATGTCTTGAGCACGAGGGAGCCATACTCTTTGTTTCAACCCTCCTTCTGATTTACTCTCTCTTAATGTTAAATGGCACTTGAGGTTCGTAGATTATGTTGACAAGTCTGATTACCATATTCAATCAACTCTGCCCTAATTAATTGCTGTTTGCAAAAGGAACAAAGCCTAATCAGATGAAGGGACGCAAAATGGTCTAAATATAAAAAAGCAGAGGCCAACCAGCTGAGTTAGCACCCCAAGGTTTGCTCTGATTGAAGTCTCTGTAACACTGACCTCTTTCAAACATTGCTCTTAGCACCACCTCAATCAAACTTCATCTAACTTAAGTCTTTGTAAAGTCAGGCCATATGCAGGGCTGCCAACAGAGCAGTGCTCCTGTTCCTCAGGGGGCCAACTGACTGACATCTGCCCCCACAAACGGAGGGCTGTTCAGAAGGGTGGAACGCTACCGAAGGTCAAGATAGAACTACATCATCCAGACGAGACTCAGCCCTGTGTGATGTTGAATGACTGATTGTGTCATGCCTGTGCATCACGTTTCTATGCAATGCTTCAGGAACCTTTCCCTATCCACAGATAAGCCCTGAGGCTTTTACATCTGAGCCTTTTTCTCCACTTCCACTCCTTACTTTATCTGGCATTTGAGGAGCTGTTGTTTTTCTATGCAGCCTTGAATTCTTAATAAAGCCCATAGCTTAAGAAGTATGGAGTCAAAGGAGGGTCCCGAAAAGAATAAATAAATAAATAAATATTCAAAGGAATTGGAAAATGTGTTAAAAACATTTTTTTTTTTTTTTTTAATGTATGTTTTTTTAGATACATTTGCATTTGGCTATATCAATTTTTATTGTTATTACTATACATCTTGAAACAAGCTGTCTATCAACTTACTGTGTCTTCCTTCCCAAGCTTTTACTGATATTACTAACTATGATAATACTACTAAAAAAATCATTATATCATCAACATTTCAAAGAAAGCTGGGACAGGGACAACAAAAAACTGAAAAGTTGTTTAATGATAAATAAAAATAATAAAAATAAAAATAATAAATGAATAAAAAACAGAGGAACATTGCCCAGCTAATTAAGTTAATTTGCATTGTGTTAGTAAGATGTCTGGGTATAAAAGACATTCCAGAGAGGCTGAGTCTTCCAGAAGCAAAGATGGAAAGTGAGCAAGTAGTTTATCAATTTCAGAATGATGTTCTCCAGCATAAAATTGCAAAGAATTGTGGGGTCGTATCTTCCACAGTACAGAATATTGTTTAAAAGCAGACATAACTCTGTATTTGAGATCACTGCATAGGATCAAAGCGACTTAAAAAAACATTGTATATTAACACAGTATGTTGCTACATCCACTAATGCAGGCTAAAATTAAACCATGCAAACAGGAAACCATATAGAAACATCTCTGGGCCTGAGCCCATTTAAGATGGACTGAGGGGAAGTGTAAAATTTCCCTGTGGTCTGACAAATAAAAGTTTGACATTCTTTTTGGAAATCTTGGACTGCCTTCAGTCTTGACTCGTCACCCTTTGAAAAAAATTGGCTCATCATTCAAAGAAGAATATGGCAAAGAAGACCCTGAACTGTTGAGCAGCTGAAATCCTATATCAGGCAAGAATGGGACAACACTTAACTTTCAAAACTAAGAACTGGTCCACAGTTCCCAAACATTTACTGAGTGTTAAAAGACAAGTTGATTCAACACAATGATTACCATGCTCCTGACCAAACCTTTTGGAAATGTTTTACTGACATGTAATCTAAAATAAGTACATATTATTCATAAAACAATCACATTACTCACTTTTGGGTTTTATATTTATTTTTTTAAACCTTGATTTACCATGGCTGTATTAGATGTTATTTTTATGGTTCTCCTGTGACTATTTACAGGCATCAAATCTCCAATACAAGAGGTAAAATAAGGTGTTAAGCATTTCCTTTATTATTTGCTGTTCCTGATGATATTCCAACACCTAAATAGCCCCCCTAAAACACATTTTGATTCAGTAAATGAGAAAGATATTCTAAAATTTCAGACATTTATCTTTATGCCTGTTTTCACTTTAATTTAGATCTTTTATAACATTTTCAGTCAAAGTATCCAATTCTCCAGCATTCCTCACTTCCATTATCTGCTGCTGTGACTACCACATTCATTTCCCCTCAAGGATCAATAACATTTATATTCTCCCCATTTCAGCATTTTTCAGCTCTGAATGAGATTATAAATGTGCCTCCTTTGGAAATACTATAATCCTCACTACACAAAGATTGAATTAAAATTCTATGGTGGATTAACTTCCTTGCTCAAAGACATTTTGTACAGCTTGTGTATGAAGTGCTTTCACTATGTAAATTAGCAGGGGGGCTCTTGTAGCGTCTCTTGTGTCTCCTCCATTCAGCAGGGACACAAAGTGTTCACACAAACACACTTACACAAAAATGCACACAACTCTTACATCCCTTTAAATGCTTCTTTTTCCAGCCTTTACATCGTGTTTCCTATTGCATGTAATCCATTCCAGTTAATGGACCCTGTGTGTATGCTGCTCTCGCTGTGGCTGTGTATTTAGAGTAGGTTTTTTCATCAACACTTAGCAGGGTGTTTTGCTCTATAATGACTAATGGTTCGACAAGTGGAAGGCAGTTTTGTAATAGGAGCTCATTTTTAGTTATCCTTCCAGCTAGTTCCTGCTCTTACAACCCACAGAGTATTAATTTTATCCTTTTACCAACCACTAAATCAACATGAACCTACGTTCAATTCATACACAGAAACTGGAGGTGGGAATCACCAAGGGCCTGATGTTATTATGTTGTCATGATATTTTCAGTTAGGATACAATGTCATTGCAAATGTAAACAGTTGGCACTATATTGAGAATTTCAATGACATAAAGTGAAATGAATTACCATAACCCATTTCCAAATCATGTCTTAAAGGGACAGTCTGTTTAATCTAGTAAAATGGTGGTTTCAGTCCATCCATGTGATGGATTGTTCCAAAAAACAGTACACAAATTAAAAAGACAAAGAGCAGCAGTTAGAATTTCAAAATAAATTGTCAAATATATGAGTTACATGCAAATAAACAGTGCAAATTGAAATAACAATAGTTCAGTCTGACAACTCACATTTATTGGTTTGCAATGCTTATTGCAGCAGCAGAATAGTGTTTGTGTTTGGGGGTTAGGCTCTCACCTCATCACTCCTGGCATTTTTATTTTAAGAAATTAAAGAGTATTGACAAAGTTTCATAAACCCCTTGTAAAAGCTTGCAGGTGATGTTGGGTGGCAGTGGAGCTGAATGTCTATGTGGAGTGCTGATGCAGGGCAGCAGTGGTGGATCAGAAAAGTTAAATGTCAGTCAACAAAGTCAATTAACAAGAGGATTACTGCGGAATACTTAAGTCTACTGTGGGTCAACCCTATTATTTGGGTTAACAATACCACTTAAGGGTGCCAGGTTAGCTAAGCTCATCCCAGTGGTCTAAGACCGTTTCCTAGGTCCAGGCAGCATTTTGTATTTGTTATTACCCTACGCCTCTCCACACGTTCTATCAGTCTCTCTCTCAGGAGCTGGCCTATCAAATAAAGGCAAAATGTTCCGATATCTTTATAAAGTCTTTAACTGTGTCTATTGTTTGGTGCTGGATTGATCGGGTAGAGTGTGTTCATGTGTTACCTAGAGAAAAGCTGGCTACTAATTCCAAACATGTGGTCGATTAAAGCAGTCAGAGGGGACAAAATAGATAATATGTTAGTCTTTGAAATCAAGTTTTAAAAAAAGGGAAAATGGCTTTATATCTTGGCGGAACTAAAGAAGTGTGTCTAAGATCACTGTGAGTTTATATATACAGGGGACCTTGACATTATTGCTTTGCCATTTGACCAATTTTACGTGTAGGAATATTGATTAGTGCAGCTTCATTAGTTGTATATTGTAAATATTGAGCACAAGCTCCCCTTACTTTCAGAAGTGTCATTCTGTAATACTTAATTGCCATGAAAATTCTAGCTGCCCTAATTTTAGAAATTCCTACCCATTCGTCTTTGTGTTTTGGGTTGTGTCATCTGTTCATCATCCGTAGGCTGTTCGGAGGTCAGAGCAGGAGTAGAGGAGTGAATGATGACCCCCTAGGAGACATTTGGAAAGCCTTTGATGGAGACGGGTTGAAATAGAAACCGTAATGATTCATGCGATAATCCGGCCTCGCAGGAATCACCACAAAGATTTATCATACATGACATGAATGATGGGGGGCAGGGGTGATTTAGTGGTTCCGCACCTCCACGGGCATACTGACAGCAAGTCAAGATATCCCCCTCCCACCTTCCATCCTTTCATCCTGCTAATGAGGCTGAGGGAAAACAATGAAGATACATCAACATCATAGCCTCGATAAAAACAAACTAATGTAGGACAGAATGCCTGAACTCATCTGTGCTCTTTGTGCCTCCAGGCTCTATCTTTTCTTGTTGTCCACTTCAGTCATAATATCTCGGGACCACCTGAGAGGAAAATGTCATATTTGGAATATTCACTTTGAATAAAGAATGAACTGAATATATCTTGGTGTTTATAGGTTTATTTTTGGCCATAACACAAAAAGTATTGCAATTTATAACTCAATTTCACATAAATCTTGAACAGTATCTCATTTATTTCAATTGTTATATTGTCCAGCAAATATTGCATTATATTTCTATTTATAATTTATTTTCCATTTTTATATATAATTGTATTTATTCTATCATTATTATGGAAGTATATGTTTAGTCTTTTATTGAGGTTTAATTTCTGTTTCTGCCCTGGTTGTACATCACTTTGTTCATTGTTTTTTCCAGTATGCTTTTAAAATAAATTCTACTTGACTTGATTGGACTTTACTGTACCAGAAATTATGACAAAGACAAGTTTCAACCCAAAGGTCAAAGGTCAACTTACTTTTGACAATACAGTGTTTTGGAGAAAGTCATTGCTGGCAATTTTTTTCCCCAAGCAGCAACCTTTTAGGGTTGAAAAACTTAAGCCACAGCAGAAATGTGACAAACTGCAATTCCTTGCATAATTTAAGGAGCAAGGATGGTTTGACTGACAGGCGAGCAAGTTGTGGCTGTTTGCAGGGCAACTAAGGCCTCAACTAGAGCACTTTTCCTGTTTCTAGATCAGCTGAAAGTTGATTGGAGACTACCATCTCTGTGCTTTAAATCGCATTTTCAAAAACCCGCGGGTGATGTCACAAAGAGTGCATCCATGTTTTACACAGTCTATGGCAAAAACTTTCTTAACTTCAGGCCGCTTTATTAAGTGATTTTTTTTAGGGGGAACCTCTACTGATCCTTCAATATACACTCAAGGCTACATTTTCATACTATGTTAAGTTTACACCCAGTATATCTGAAAATTTTAAATCATCCCAGTTCTCATGTATAGAAATTAAATGTCAGTATTCATTGCAACAGCAGACTGTGCCGCTTCCCTTTTAAAGTGAGTGTTCCCCTTACACATGACTGAGGTCAGCTGTCACTCACTGCTACAGCGCCAGGGGGGTGATATGAAGAGACAAGATTACTGGTGCAAAGTGGTACAAAAGTTACACAAGTACCGGACAATTGACGTGGAGTTCTGATGCTTTTTTAAGAAAAAGGTTATTAATACAGCGGGGACATTAAACAACTGAGAAACATACAGTAAAAAGACATCTGTTAGTACCAAGCGGCAACCTCCGGTCTCAAACGATGAAGCCCATGCGGAAGTGTTATAAACTGCAATACATCAAGAATCCGCTTGAGGCTGGCTGCAGAAACACCAGAAACTACATAGACATGAATGGGAAAAAGACGATCTTTGTAGCATTAATAAACATGTTTACAGCCTGGTTCAAAAAAACGCTTGGCCCTACGAAGCTAATCTCCGTATCAGCACACACTGTACGGGGGGTGAATTTTTTTCTAACTTGATGGTTCAGAAGATATAAAGATTTCGAGTTTTTGCCCAAATAAGGACATGACTGACGTGACTCCCGGTCGGGAACACATAGCTATTGGCTAGGAGGCTCACACTACGTCACACTCTGCCTGGTTGAGTTCCGCATTTCCAATATGGCTGCTGCCGTCGATTGGCTTCAAAACAGCTCTCAGGAGCAGATGGGTGAGGTCACGGATACTACGTCCATATTTTATACAGTCTATGGTTAGTACTGGTATGTTATAGAAAAACGGATCCAAGGTATGCCCTCTATATAGAAGTATCAACCAGCCAATAGACTGCGGGCTATTTTAATTATTATGGTATTTCAATACTGATACCCGAAGCCCTTCAGGTAGACTTGTGATCAAATTTAATTCACACTAAATATGAAAATGTAATTTTAAAAACATGAATGAAGTTAAAAGATGTTAAAATCAACAACCTCCATTGTCTTTCGAGAATTTGTTCCATCATTGTTTTAAATTGTAATTGTTTTCCTCTTAAAACACGATTGGGTCTTCAAAAAGTTTTATTTAGTAAGGGGGCACTCATTTTGGCCACTCATTGTTTTGGTGAAGGAATCATCACAAAGCAGAGTCAGGTGTGTGCCTGATTGCCCCTGATTTGGAGCAGGTGTGGGAAGCTTACTGTTGGACTCTGGTGCCTTGTGCTGACTTATTGGCTCTAGTTGAACTAATGGAGTTAGTGAAAGGATGATGCATTCTCTGTGTTCTCTGCATTGTGTTGTTTGCCTAAGCATCACAAAACCTCTCTGGCAGTTTGCCCTCTATTTCTTGCTTCTATAAGAAAAAAGTTTTGTAGGCGTTGGGCTGGACTTTAGTCTCTCTCCTCTTCTAAGGCATCTCTAGTAGCCACTGAGTTTTTGTTCAGGAGTTATCTCTGATAATTGGTCTTTGGTCATCTTATTTGAGCCAATATAGTAACTCAAGTTTAATCTCCTCCCCTTTCATCTTCTCAGCTGATCATTAAATCTACAATCATTGGGCAGTCCAATAATTAGAAACTCAATATTTGAAGTTTTGTTACTAAGTACTGTTTAACTAGAAGAGAACCTTGTGTGGTATCAGGCTTCAGCAAGTTAAGCGCTCACTGTCAGCAGATAAACATGGAATTTGTTCTTTGACACCCAGACAATGTGTGCTTTATCACCATTTTTAACACCTGCGAATCTATTGGAGAAAGATCTGAGCTAATGTAAGTGAAGAAACTGATCCTATAGCAGCCAAGGAATGCCAATCTGAGATGTTTCCTCTACATTCGCCTCGTCACCACTGACATGCTGTGAAAGGTTCAAACAGAATGGCCCTGCTATGTCAGCTGACGCGCTGTCACAGATAAGCTACCTCCTCTGACATGTGTTGTGAAAGACATAAACAAACGAGTCATTTCTGCAGTGCCTTCATCCATCAAGCCTTCACACATTGTTTTCCTCTCATTGAAGCACTTCAGTCTGCAGGATTAGTTTTCCTTTCACCTAGCCCACATCTGTCATCTTTACACAAAAGCTTGTTTCTACAATCAATGATGTTTCATCCTGCAAGATAAACAGTTGTGTGGTTACATAAAAGAGGGGAGGATTTCAAGGTTTCAGCGCAGATTTGAGTGTCAGATTATGTTTTGTAAGAAACCTGCATCATATTTTCTGCTTGATTTAATAAAATTGTTCTTCTATTGCTCCTCTGTCAATCATCCGGAGTGACTGAAAACGCAGCTCCCTGATGGTACAATGGGACCTCATTCTCTGGTCAAGAGCTACTGTGTAATTCAATCCATCACCTGAGGACAATCTCACATAACACATGTCAGAAGCTCTTTAGTTTCCCTCCTCCGCTGAGTGTAAAAGCATTTTTCTTGATGAAATTCAGAGATAGCCTCTTTTTCTGAACACTGTGTTTTGTATGAACTGAATTAACTGCTCTGCTTCTTTGTGGTGAAAGCTAGATTGGCCGGCTCCTTCTTTCCGACTCAGCCTGGTTGTGAGGTGTTAGCTGCCTCAAGGCTTTGCAATCAGACTTCATTCTCTTGTCCTTCAGGGAAGTCCCACAGAGGGCCCCTCTTGATTAAAGCTCCACTGTGACTGACTCACACAATCTGAGTCCTGCTGCCTGCACAACAGCTGGAATTGCTCTGTTTGCTCAGCCTCCTCCTGATGTCAAGTAAAGCTCTGCTGTGCGTGCGTGCATGTGTCTGTTGTGTGTGTGCGTGTGTGTGTGTGTGTGTGTGTGTGTGAACATTATGAGAGTGACAGCTAACCTTAGGACTGGGACTTGGGTTTATATTAAACAACCTTTTCTAGTTTGTTGGATTTCAACCCTATGGGGACAGCTTCAGTCTGCCCTTAAAACGATCCTGCCAAGCCCCTGCAATATTATATTTGCCCGGTTCAAGACCAGGTGCGGTAGATCCCCTGCTGCCTTTAGGTGTCTAAACAGAGACAGGCCCTAATCTGACACCCTTTCTCTGCAGCAGAATCCTGACTAGAGTAACAGCCTTGCAGTGTGCTTCTGTATATCTGTCAGTTTACATCAATCCATGTTTCACATAAATGATAAGGCAACTGAAGCCAGGCAGGACAGTGGTATGGTTAAATATTTGAAAGGCTACATTACCATGAAAAGAAGAAGACAGGATAGACAGGTCCACATTTAACAGCAGAGCATCACAAACACTTACAAGAAGGCATTATACCAGATCTTTGTCTATCTTGGTATTTTTCTACAGGACATGTAATTGTCGGTAGACGTGAACAGGTATGAGAGGGGAGATTTTTCATTGTTAACTTGATGACATCATCCTCCTGTAAGCAAAGGAAAAATATAAAACCTAAGGTTAGAAAAAACAAAACCTCTAGACACTACTTATACTTTCTGATGTGAGGGTTCAACTTGACATTTCACCTTTGACTAGTAAGACTGAATCAGAAAATAGGCCTCCAGGTATTTACAAGTACAGGGGGAGCCTTGGCCTTTATAAAACACGGACGTAGTTCCTGTGACGTCACTCATCGGTTTCTGAAGAGATCAATCTAACTGAGCAAATCTAAGAACAGGTGAAGAGGGTGAAGAGAGCTGAGGCCTTAGCTTAGCCTATGTGCCTTCTAAACAGCTACATCCTTCCCACCTGTCAGTCAAATCAGCTAATACCCTTATTAAGCCTGATTATGCAAAACTCTCACTGTCAATATGATCTAAACAGATGAGACATAAAAAATGAATGAGTATAATTGGAATTAACACTGACTATCTCAAGCAAAGAACACCCTGCTGAAGCCTACATTAAAATTACTCTTTTTTTACTGCAAAATCACAAAACTAGGAAAGTGTTTGTATTTTTTTTTAGTAAAATTGTCCTACCAGGTTTTTCTAAAAAGTCTGGATAAATGTTATATTTTAGGATATCACAAGCCAAACATGAGACCTGGATTGCTTGTGATTAAAAAAATCTGCTTCTGAGATTTTTTCAAACTTACTGTTGCACTACTCATCACATACACACCACATCCAAACACTGATGACAGAGGTTGCTTGAGATAGTCAGTGTTTGGTGTTCTTTGCTTTTAGCAAGCCTAGAGTGGACACTTAGTAAAGCTGTTCGTTTTTTTTGTACTTATGATTTGACTTTCATTTTCTTTACACCTGATGGTTGCCGCTTTTTTTTAGAGGCACCTTCCTTATTGGATATTGTAAGTCGAGGAGCCGCTGAATGAGCTGCAGCCGTATTAAGTTGGTGCACAGCTTGCTCAAAGGTTTTAAGATTAGGATTTCTTCATTGTTAGTTATCCACTGCATTTTTTTTGTTTTGTTCTACCAGTAGAAGAATAGTCCCTTGCTCTCCAAAACAAATGACAAGGGTAATTTAAGCCATTAAAAAAGTGTATGAGTCAGCAGATCTCTGGCGGCTGCAGGCAAAGTTGGCAACAACCGTAGGTCACTAGCTGACTTCAACTCGCCATGCTGTTAAATGTTTCTGTTTTTAAGAACATGTGTTAGATATGAAGCAGAGGGAAATTTTATATTCCCATTTTAAAATCTCTCAGACTGGACCAGCAGCTCCGTTAGAACAGGCTGTACAGTATTCTAGTAAAAGGGTGATAATGATGTATGAAATTTGGATTGAACCAGTTGTTCTGATGTTGCCTCTGTTTTGGTGTGATGTTAGAGGGAGAATAAAGAAAGTCAGTGAGCACAACTTAAAAACTTCATCAGCTCTGTGTGTTTGCTCTTCTCTTCCCTCATCAGTTGCAGCTGTTTTAATTTTAGCACAGGGTTACAAAGGGGCTTGTAACTGCAGAGTAGGAAACTTGATGGATAAAAGTATGATTATAACTTCCCAGTGGATCTGATAAAACAATCTTTAAAATAAAGTGTCATCATGAAAGCCTAAAAATGTCCCCAGAAACAGACTGTCTGCATTCTTGAATATTTGATATAATAACTCAGAACTCATGAAATGATTCTGTTTTTTGCTCACTGACTTTCTTCAGCTCTCTGGACAATGCTCTGGCTCCAGTCCTGGGACTTCACTAACATGAAGTCATCTGGAATGATAGAGGTCTATTAGAGCTGTTTGTTGTATTTTCCAGCTCAGAGAGAGAGAGACAGACCAAGGTTCTCATACTTCTGGGAGAAGACGATTACTTTCAGTGAAATGATGATTTGATTATTGCGCGCACTTGACTGGCACTGTTGTTTGACTTGGCAAGACTCAGCCTCCCAGTTAATAGCAGCACTTACGAACCCTGATGCTTCACACACGCCCTCCAACAAAAACACACAGAGCAGAAAAGCTGTAGTAAATCTGCCTTTTTGTACTTGTGTAGGAAATGTTGTAGGTCCAGACTTTTAAAGACCTCTAGAGATCAAGCAAAGCAAGTTTAGTGATGTTGTGTGTCTTGGCTTGAGCTCTGTATAATTTATGATGGTTGTTGGTCAGAGAGCGAAACAGGCCAAGAGGAACCAATTAGATTTGTATAATTTGGCATTCAGAACCACTTTTAAATGAGTGCACCTTGGCTGGATACTCCACTACACGTGTTTCCTCTCCAAAGGGACAGATAAGAAGGCATCTGTAAAATAACACTGTTTTCAATCTGATTAAAGGTTAGACATTTAACAGAAAAGTTAAAGGGTTAAAAGTAACTCAATATCACAGACACAATAAATAAAACACAGATGCAGCCACTGTGAAGTACGCCATTGGTTTTTCGGGCCGCTTCCTTGAAATATAAGATTGAATATTTGTCTCTGCACTTTTTCTTTTGTTAGTATTGGGACAGGAGATTAAAGCTTTAGAGAATTGTGGGTTAGCAAATGCTAAGTTAGCAGCTTGTACAGGAAAATAATAGGATGCATTCATAACTCGAGGACAAGAAGCTCCTGTGATGCATCAAAAAATGTTTGTCAATACAAATTATTTTGCGCTGAACAACCACTCTCTTCTTCTTTGTCCTCCAACCAGTGCATTTATCACAGCCACTAGCTAAATACAAGAAATGTGTATGTCCCTAGTTTGTCCGTTCTGAGCTACGGTAGAAAGATGGCGGTGCAATATGGATGCTTCCCTGTAGATATAAAAGGCTCAATATGAGTTAACAGATTATACAGTAATTTAAACATACTTATAAATGTTATATTTGACACCAAGTCTGTTCTGTCATCAAATACACACTGCACCTTTAAGTGAGGATATAAACAATCTCTTCAGTCATCTAGTCTTTGAAAACAACATGCTCAACAAGGTCTGATACAGGTAACTATGGCAGCAACTTGTCCATCCCAGGTAATCATGATCTAAATCATACTCTTTGTTGTCTTTACTACTTTGGCTTTGCTTTGGCATTGACAGGTTATTTAGCAATGCCAAAATCCCTTGGTTAGGTTGGGGGAAAATATGAAGTTTTTGGATTAACAAGTACTAAAGTGAATATGTTAGAGCACCTTGTCATGGGACTTGAACCCTGCTGTTGCACCAAATCAGCAGGATGTAAGCACCTTTGTCTCTCAGGATTTTAGGTTGTTGATTTGTGCATCTTTGTCGGACGCAAATCTGCTTTCAGTGCAAAGTCTCCAGACTGGGCTTTCTCTGTAGAAACCCCCTTTGACTCGTATGTCCTACAACCTCCATATATGTCTTGGAAAAACTGCATTTTTGTGTTTTTCTTTTTCTTTCTAGATTTGATGAGTTACTCTGGTTAAAATAATGTATTTTGCATGGCATTTTGCACAAGGACTGAGGTACCTTACCTGATCTGAGAAGAACTTTTTGAATTTTGTGATTATTCTGAGAATGAAAAAAGCAAAAGTAGGTGGATGGATCTGTGTTAAGTGTCTGATGAAGACTGGTCATAAATAATTATCAGCCTTCATCCCTGCCTGATCCCAGCAATAAAACAGGGTGGCTTTAATTTAAGAACCTTATGATGGAGGTTATTAACACTGAGGTCCTGGCATTCTGATTGGCAGAGAAGGGGCGGCGCATGCTGAATTCTGTCGATGACCTAAGGGACAAGGCTTTTGTGACTTACCGGGCGTTCTGCCCGGCTCTTTGTTATGACCATGTGTCGCCCTGGGAGCCTGCTGCTCTTTCCAAAAGCCCCGGGTTCAAAGCTGCCCAGCCTGATCAGGGAGTGAGGATTGGATCAGCGCCAGGAAATAAAGAACATCCCAAACATCTCGCACAAAGACCCCTCTGACTCCATCTCTCTCCTGCTACC
Organism: Notolabrus celidotus; assembly: GCF_009762535.1. Classification (NCBI taxonomy): domain Eukaryota; kingdom Metazoa; phylum Chordata; class Actinopteri; order Labriformes; family Labridae; genus Notolabrus; species Notolabrus celidotus. The sequence goes on from NC_048278.1 coordinate 11,238,330, forward strand.
CCTCTCTTTCCCACTCCCTCTCTTTACTGTTCTATATGTCTGTCTTTCTCTCACTATAGGCCGGTCAGTTTGCGTGTCTTAAACCCCAGGTTGCTCACCGAGCTATACACAGCCTCTTTCTTCCTCAAATACCCTGGGTTGTCTCCCTGACTCTGTACTTTAACTGTGCCTATCAAAATCTCCCTGGATATCCATCTCTACCTTCTGTCTTCATAGCTGATCCCATCTGAACAATTCCCTTAACAGCCTCTCTCCTCATGTCCTCCTGTCTCCTTTGCTCCTCTACTCTTCCTCCTCCTCTCAGATCACTGTAAGATTTCTCTTTTCATTTTCTCTTCCTACTTCCAGCTCTCACTTCACCTCTGCCGACATTAGATGAAACCCTCGGGAGACTATGGATAAAGATAAGCCCTGTGAGATAGATTGTGTGCGTGAGACAGAGTAAATCCTCCGCTCGACCCCCTCCTTCTCGAGCTCTGGCTCAAAGTCCTGGCACGTTCCGTCTGCTCAGGCTAGCAAAGCCACTAAGCCAGCCTCTACCTCTATACACCTCCCCATGCTCAGCGTTAGCTAACCTGCTTTGCAGCTAGTCCCTAATCACAAACATTTACTGCATGAGCCAAGGCCTATGCAGGGGCCAAAACAGACACACTGCCACTCCCAATCCAATCTCCCGCCACCCTTGTCCATGTATTTGTGATGGATTAGCCCAACAGGTGCTTAATTATTCTAATTTAAAACGCTCCAAAAAGGAACTGGGGACAGAAAAGGCAAGGCAAACGGGTCTCAATGTATGAAACGTTTTATAAAACAGCTGACCCATAACTCTGAAACTCTCCTTCTTCAGTTGATTAATGGTTCAAACCAACAGGTGCTAAGTTTTTGTTTGAAATTCAATCAAAGGGAAGAATCAGGTGATGAATCCCCCCCCCCCACACACACATACACCACCCCCTTTCCAAACCGCCACAGGCTCATAGTGTCAGCAGCTGCATCTTCCACGGCCCCATTACAAAGTCTTCCTACATGAGAGAGAAGACACACACAAACACAAACACACACACAAACACACACACTGTTAAATGCTTTCAAAGTGCACAATTCTGGCCTTAGCCAATAGAAAAGAGCATCTGTGTGCTGAATTTGAAGGGGACCAATAGGACAAAAGGACTGTATCAGCCAAAAAAAACGCAGGTGCACCATGATTAGCGAGCAGCAGCTGGTGAGGTCACAAACGGCCGCACACTCAAAGTGCATATACAAACATGCACACACATACACACAAGCTTTTCCAAATTCTCAGTGAATGTTTTCCAGCCCTTTTCATTCCTCTCTCTGTCCTCTGAGCTAAAAACAAGTTTTCAGAGCGCATTAAGTACCAAAGTGCCTCCGTCTCACCGGCCTTTGATGAATAGAGAAGCCAAAAAGAAGAATACACAGCACACAGGCTGATATGGGTCTGAAATGACTACTCTTTGAAAAGAAAGAGAAGGAAAGGATATGAAAGGGACATAAACCCTCAGAGAAGTTTTTCAAAAATAACCTATAAAAGGCCATATTTTTAAAGAGGAATCAATTTACCGTGTGTTTGTGTTCACACATGCTGCATTTGAGTTAGAGTCGAAGTGACACACACAGAGAGAGATTGAGCGACACACAGACACAGACACACACACACACACACACACACACACACACACACACACACACACACACACACACACACACACACACACACACACACAGAGCTAGATGATCTGTGGCTTTTTAAAAAGCGTCCACAGGCTCCTTTCAACATAAATCCAGCATTGTCACAGGCAGCCACCCTTTCTCCATCCTGGATTTACCTCTCCACTCTGTTCTCTCGCTCTCTCTCCATCCTCTGTTATCCCTTGAGACATGTCATCATCCTCTCTGCAGCCTGCAGGTCTCACAACATCGTAAGACCCATCGTAATCCAATTTAGGATGGAGTGATGGGCAGCAGTGAAACGGCCTGCTCTTGGAGTCACACACACACACAATTTTGTTTGGTGATGTCATTCAAATCCCTCAATAACTCAGAGCGAGTGGGTCGCCGTCGGCCTCGCTTCACAATCACTTTGTGGTTGAGCAGTTAGCAATGTTGCTACTGGGTCTGTGACTAAAGGAAAGCCATTCCCTAATCATCAGAGAGCAGAATTTTAGCCACAATGAGGTCTCACCGCTTCATTAAAGGCCTGCCTTCAGCAAATGGCTCTCTGTCTGATGAAATGGCATAACGTCGGGAAATGGCAGATTGAGCAGTCCAATTACAACTTAACAACCATACATTGACAGTCTCTGTTCATTTCCACAGCCTGGCCTTTGTGTTCTTTTGAGGGGTTTAAGTGGAGGCCGAGAGTCCATCAGGAGAAATCGACAGCAGAGGAAATAGTAAATGAAACCCATGCTGGCATGCTAGTCATCTTCAGCCAGCCTCAGGGACTCGCAGTTAGCTCCAGCACACTTCTGAGCACAGAGGTGTTTAATGGTTGATTAGCAGTCTCGGGGAGCTGCCCCTGTGCTCCAAAGGCACTGTCCTCTCCATTTTATGCCCCTCTGAAAAATCAATTAGCACAATCACAGGGCCTTAGTTCCATTAAACATTAATCACAGAGCGTCTTGCTCAGGGTTAGCAGCTAACATTAATTGACGGCTGACATGACTCAGAGGGAGAGGTGATTACATCTCAGCTTTACTGTGTTCAAGGGCTCATCAGACACATCAGACAGCATTTTAGCAAGGATGCAGCAAATCAGACACGTCACTAAATGAGGATCAAACACTGATGAGGTTAATGTCGTCTTCAATTCAGTTTAACACAGTTTAAGTCTGATACTTGATGTCAGCTGCTGTCTTTGTAGATGTCTGCATGGTGTACTTGAAGGTTAACTTCAGAAACTTGGTGCAAGGAAAGAGGTTAAGTTAGATCTTAGGGTCTTTGTCGATAGTGCTAGGGTCACTATTCAAAGGTCATATGCTTTTAGCATAATTTTCCCCAAGGGTCTGTTGTCGTAATCCTAATTTGGCCACAAGACTTTAGTGCACGGCTACTAAAAATAGGGATGGAAACATTTGTGCTGTCCTCCAGATTAGTTAAATTTACCCATGGAGTCTTGAACACTAGCTTTGGTTATCCATCAATATGAGTCATGCTTATAAAAGAAGATACTTCATTACTGGTGGTGAAACTTATCTTGAGAGTCATTAGTTTACTTCTGCCTTTAGATAACGACTTAAATACTTAGATACTTAAAATGTTAGTCTCTATCTGGTCATAGAAAATGAAGCCAAACATGGAGGAGAAGATACTGCAGTAACTCAAGATTCCACTTGAGGCAGGCTCCAAGGATTCCCCATCAGGTCCTTTTATTAAAATGTCAATAATTAAGGCAGAATTTAACATGTGTGGTTCAAAAAACAGTTTTAGCCAGTCTTATCTTTTCATATACACTGTATGAGAGGTGACATTTGTATAATGCATTCTTATTGAATTAAGGCTAAGAGTTATACAAACATTTTGCTTGACAGGTGGGCGTGTCATAGCTGTTTGCCAGGAGTCTCAGGGCCCACCTCAGCACCATCTCTTTGCCTGATTCTAGACTGATCAAAAGCTAGGTTGAGTCAGCATTTCCACCATCGGGCTTTAAAACACCTCTTCAGAACACACACAAGTGATGTCATAAAGACTACACCCGTGCCTGGCTGTTGGTTAAAAGATAGAGGATGTCGGCTGCTACGGCCAGTAACCTTTAATTATGGATTAGTGGACATTTTTCCTCTGAAACCCTGGACAACTGTGAGAACATCTATTCCTGACTCTGTACCGCACTGAAACGTGACATCACTTTTGTAGCACTCCATTGTAGGGAACCAAGACAACACAACAGCATGTGTGTCAGTATCACCACTAGTTTGCACACCAGTTTCAAAACAACGCCCCAGAAAATCCTCTCCTGTTTCAATCCTGAGACAATAGATACGATGCAGAATCCTACCAACTGTCAATCCAACAGAGCTGCATTTAACTACTTCCCACATCAGTGTGTGCTCATAGTGATGAGAGACTAATCCCAGAATACTTGTTATAACCAAATTTCAAACTAGATAGTGAATCAAACTGCTTCTGTTGGTCTAATACTTTGTTTTTGCTTAGCTATCTTGACTGTGTTGTAGCTTGTATGTTGCACTGCTCCAGTGTACATCTAATGTTCGGCAGCCCCTGGTAATTGAGGGTAAGAGGTTCATCAGGAGTCAGGCTCTCGGGTATTGGTCAGATACAGGGGCTGACTGTCCACAGAAAGAGTCTGAGGCTGGGCCCCGTCTTTCATCTGCCATCCTCCCTATAGCCTGCCCTTTTTTGTCTTAACTGCTCCTCTGAAGGTCTTTCTTTGAATGAGCTAGGTCTCTACTATCTGCATGACCTCCTGAGTGTGTGTGTGTGTGTGTGTGTGTGTGTGTGTGTGTGTGTGTGTGTGTGTGTGTGTGTGTGTGTGTGTGTGTGTGTGTGGGTGTGTGTGTGTGTGTGTATGGGTGGGTGGGTGGGTGGGTGGGTGTGTGTGTGTCAGAGGGTGGGGGGGTAGCAGAGATTATTTTCTCGCTCTTCTCTGTCTCTTGTTTCCTCTGCCACTCCTGCAAATACACATGGCTTCACATCACACACAGTGCCAGACAGCCCAGCCCTTCTGCACACTCAGAGGAACAGGGGTCTCTCTCAGGATGCCGGCTAATTTTATCCCCAAAAGGGGTGAGGAGGGGGAGGTACATTCGGAGGTGTTATTTTAAAATGAGACTGTAAGCAGCCTTAGGGCATCTTATCAGATTCACTGGTGCATGTATTTATGTGCATGTGACCTGAACTCTGGCTATTAGATACACGTAATGGCAGACATGGCTCCCTCTGTGGAGTGATACTGTACTATGGATTGCAAAGAATGCAACCAACTCACACCCATACACACACACATACACACACAAATTCACCCACGCTGGTGTTCAGTTTTGTTCCATGAAAGTAATTTATTCCTTGCTAACTGACACGTACCACATTATCTGTATAAAACTCCCTGATTCAGCTCTGTGCCCATATAAAAACAAGCAAGTACTTTTCTTTCATTTCTTTTTCTTTAAATACTCTTCCTGACAGTCTCATTTGCCGCTGAGATGAGTAATTAGAGCTACCCGACATTTGTGCAACTGAAGTTAAATTGCTCTCTCTTTTTTATCATTATCTTGTTGTCAGAGTAGCTGCAGATTCAGCCCTTCCTAGAACTGGATTCTTACAATTTGGATCCGGCTGACTACAGACTTCATCCCCACAGTCCTCAGGCAAATTGCTAATCAAAGCAAAACACAGCAAGACCACTATTAACCGCTGTTCTCTCTTCTTTATATCTCCCCTCCCTTTCCAGAAAGTGAAATTGTTCCTCCAGACTGCCTGCGCCCACGCTCCTTCACCACCGTGCGCTCCTCCTCCCTGCGTCGTGAAGCTGATGACTCCCGTCTGTCCGTCAGTCTGTGTGACCTCAACCTGCAGCAGGAGGATGGACGCCCGCCCCATAATAATGCCCACCGCCACACCCTCCACCTGGCCTCAGCATCCTCCTCTTCCACCTGTCCCATACCACAGAACTCCCTCAACTCCCAGCAGTCCTCTCTGCTTCCGTCCTCTCTGGAGAGTGATCTCCACTTCCATCAGCTGCGTGGTGCTCACATCAAGACTCTAGACGAGCAGACGGTGGCTCGATCTGAGCACGCACGAGAGGAGCGCACTCTCGTCTTCACCAATCGTCCTCTGCGCACCGGAGAGACTGTCTTTATTAAAGTCACTAAGTCCAGCCCGGCACGCTCTGGATCGTTGTCTTATGGTGTGACGTCATGTGACCCGGCTGTTCTGCGTCCCAGTGATCTGCCCTATAACCCAGAGGCTCTGGTGGACAGGAAGGAGTTCTGGGCAGTGTGTCGGGTGCCTACGCCTCTCCAGAGCAGCGACATCCTGGGCTTCTTGGTCAACCAGGAAGGGGAGGTCATCCTCAGCCACAACGGCACCAACGTGGGCATGCAGGTGTGTGTGGACAATTCCCGCCCACTCTGGATGTTCTTTGGTCTGCACGGGGCTGTGACTCAGCTGAAGATTCTGGGTAAGTGAAGTCACATGAAATACAAGTCCCGATTTTACTATGTGCGTTTTATAGAGTTTAAACTCTGGGGATTCAAACAGTTGCAAGAGCCAAGAAGGAGCAGTCAGAGCTGATACAGGAAAGGCTGAGATGTTCTGAGCTTAGTCCAAACTAAATTTTATGTCCAAAAATGAAAATCATCAGAAAAAGCCTCCCAATTTTTCTCACCATTTTTAACAAAAGCTTCCTCTAGCTAGTTCCCTCCTGCCTATCAAACATCTCTCAAACTGAATGCTCCACTTCAGGCATGCTATTACGCCAGCTTCAGACCAGCTGTGTGTGCAGCATGTGACAGTTCTGTTAAGGGTTCCTATTCATTTAGGCACACATGTTAACAGATCAAAGGCTTTACACTGCTGGAGTAAGCAGGACATCTTACACGCAAGTTCTTTACAGAAGTGGCTTGCCTGCTTTTACCACAAATGGACAGTTCATTTACCTTATATCAACTTATGTGTGTCCACATCTACAGAATAGTTCTCAGTTATGAAATGCAAGGTACCAGAACACTGACAGTATGCATTACTTTATCTTTTCTGTGGAGAGACAAGCCATGTTTTCACACTCTTAGAAACAGTGCTATTACTCAATTCATCGTGGATATAAGTAGTGAGGTTTCAGCAGGACAGAAGGTGGAACTGTGGCCAGAGCAATAGCAATGCATAATTAAACCAGTTGTAGCAGTTTCCAAAGATCATGAAGACAAATATCGAACACAGGGTAAAAACATATTGAAAGGTATGAAGTGTTTACAGTTTGAAAATAATTCAAATCGACATGATGGACATTAAAGCGTGTCAGCAAGACCATCTTCATCATTTCCAACTTTGTTAAATTCACTTAAAACTGAACTCGTGTCATCATGTGTTAACATCTACCTCCAGTAAGTGTCCCATGTGGAGTAATGAGCACCTTCACTTCTCTGACAGCATGCTTTATCTTGTGAATAATCCCACTTGAAGCAGTAATTTATGGTGGAAATAACCATCCTTTTAGCCCAGCGATGCGTCCCGGGTCAGGAACTCACAGATCAGGATATTGATCTTCATTTGGCCGGGCACACCACAGTTGAGACCTCCAAGCCCAGTGCTTAATTCACTTACTCCCCGGGGTTGAAATCTATTTGTGCTAAGTGTTGATTGCTCTGACAGTATGCCGATGGAGGGAAACCACATCCACCCAACGTGTGGAAATTACAGCTGTGGCCATGACCAGAACCAAAGGGTCAAGAGTTAGAGTGCATTTATTACTTTGTTTGTCACAATATTTACAGCTGAGTTCTTGAAGCAGGAAGCTTCTGCACACGTACATACAGTAGGATAATACGTGTACAGCCTGTCATGATTACAGAGGGCTGAAAAACAGGAAGTGAGAGAGAAGAGGTGGGGAGAGATGGGACCAGTACACAACAGGGATGACAAGATTTCACAGCGGGGAGGACAATTTGCCTGCCAATGGTGTGCCGGGGTTTTGTGTACCTGCAGTTTGTGCTGCTGCTCTAAATGTTGATAATAACAGGGTGCACTGGAAGGGTGTGTGGCAGCTCAGTCCTGGCATTTTATTTCTGCCTATACTAAACATACTGCCTGCCTACAAGGGGCAGGCAGCTGTGAGCAGAGCGGGGGAAGGCATTGCTTTGCAAACTACCAACATTCGCACTATGGAAGTTCAACAACAGCGTAGCCCCAGGAGAGAGAAATCTAGTTTGGTATACAGAAACTGCTAAGAAAAATAGTTACAACTTCACAATTATATACAACACAAACACATAGCAAAGTAAGAGATGGCAAAAGGTGCTTCAAAACCTGCTCACCTTTTCAAAGGTCAGTATTCAAAATTCAAAAAACACACCCCGCTGTTCACGGGAAGATTTAGGAATGTTGTATTTCTTCATGATGTCCATCAGTCTGACACCTACCATCAAGAGAGTCCAGGCAGGGGAATTAAACCAAGCAGGAATACTCAGCCAGATGAATCCCTAAAATATAGATTACTACAAGTAGAAATTAGCAGTATTTGAATAATGGAAACATCTTGCGGAAACCTTTGTGTCTTTGCATGCAGACAAAACTCCAGGCAATATTGTAGTTACTTTTAAACAAAGTTTATTGCGTATTATCTGACAACCTTGCATGTTCCTATTCTTTTCTGGCCCTGAGTTATATGATGTATGTTTAATTTCAGTGTTTCGCCACACAAATTGTTGCAAAGAATTGAGTCACAATAGAAAAATGAATTTAGTCAAACTCCCAGCAGGCCCCTGCAAAATATAGTCAAAATGCAGTTTGTTTAAGATGCTGTTCACTAGTCTTCAGATGTCTGTTGGGGGAGGGGCAACACTCAAGAAAGTGAGGAGTTAAAGACAGCTTTGCAACAAGCTATCGTTATGACTGCCACTCTAAAAGGCAATTTTCCCCAAATCTGCCAAAAAAGTCCCAAGAATTGGTGGTATGATGCAAGTAAACACATGCTCCTGATGTCATTATTTTTTAACAAGCTATGGTTGTACACATTCACCTTGTGGAAGCACAGCAGTTGACAGTAAGAAGGCACATTCTTTGTCAGCTGTATAATGCGGATTGGCGCGTGCAGCAGTGAAGGCTGTCTTCTATTAATGCAGCCCTAAAGAGGCATAACAGGCAAAACAGCAGCGGCCTTTCAAAGATGTCACAAGTGTTTGTCTGTGGAGGAAGAGGCGTCTATAAATACATCCTGCTTTTCTTCAGTGACAGCGGTGAAAAGGAAGCAGACGTTAAAAGAGGTTAGAGGGGAACAACCTCAGCTTTAACTCGACATGCGAGAGAGAGAGAGAGAGAGAGAGAGAGAGAGAGAGAGAGAGAGAGAGAGAGAGAGAGAGAGAGAGAGAGAGAGAGAGAGAGAGAGAGAGAGAGAGAGAGAGAGAGAGAGAGAGAGAGAGAGAGAGAGAGAGAGAGAGAGAGAGAGAGAGAGAGAGAGAGAGAGAGAGAGAGAGAGAGAGAGAGAGAGAGAGAGAGAATAAACCTTTATCTCCTCAAATACTTTATTTTGAACAAGAGTGTCACAAAAAGGGATTCACTGTGGGCTAATTTTGTCCTCTGTTAGCTGGACAAGTGACGGCAAAGTAACCATGACAGCAGCTCAAGTAGGCTTCAAAATACAGTAGAGAGTATTATCTGTTAGTCATAGCAATCACTGCAAAAGCCAAAATACAGATATTCTGCTATCATGACGTCATGTGTTTTAATTAAGGCTGCCTCCAGGTGTCAACAGTTCCAGCTATCTGTCCACAAGACCCAGAGGCCGCTCACTTTTTTAGTCTTTGCTCTGTTTTTTATGCACACAGAGTAAGTTAAGAGCAACAGCAGGGCAAACTGTAAACTTCATAAAATTGGTCTCAAAATGACCCCTAGGTTTACTCTCTTCTCAAGAGTTTTCCTGGTGGCTGACTCATCCTAAGATGTTTCTTCCTCTCCAAAACAAACAGACTCTAGCCAGTAAAAACACTAAATAAGGCAGCTCACATTAGATATCAGCCCTTCCAAGACACAGGACATCAGAAGGGAGCCGAGAGCTGAGCTTCTGATATCTTGTTTTTAAGTTCTAGGGTTGTTTTTATTTTAAGATTCCTTAAATGTTTATCACTCACTCCTCCTTAAATGATTGAATAAATCAGTTTTATTTTCAAAAACAGCACATATGTGACGCTCTTTGGAAGGGCTTCAGGGGCTCTGAGCAGAGGAGACGCTAACTTTACCTCACTAGATGACTCAAGTCTTTCATCAGGCTGAATGATACAGTTAAAGCTCCTCTCTGGAGTTTCCCTCTGGTATTGGAACAGAATGAAATTTGAACTGATGCTTCTTTATGAGCCACAAAGGCAAACAAAACCATCAGCATAGAGATTGACGATTTCTATATACTTTTAATGTCTGAAACAGCTGCCTTGGGGCAAGTGTCAGAGGAAAGCTGCAGTAAAACAGCCTTTTTTTACAATTTCCATGAAAAATATTCTTGATGAGTGATATGTTTATTTTATTTCAGTCTTGGAACCCATCAGCAATCATCATCTGATGACACTGCTCTGGAAACAGATGGCATCTTTTCAGTAATTCCAGTGTGGTCAGGGGTTATGATTATTACTTCCAGCCAAGACTTGCTACTCTGTGCTGCGTTTACGTGTGCAGCATAAACACTTTCATTTCTTGGTCTATTACATCCTACAGAGAAGCCCCTGTCGTATAAATCTAGAAATAACCTAGTTTCTTGAGATTTACAAGTTACAGGTCTTACATTTTGGAATAATGACATCCCAACAAAGATGTGTACAAAGTAAAAATTGAGGCCTGTCTTTAAGAGGAGAAACTAAATCAAATTTTAAAATGTTTTTGTTGAGCAGAGTTTGGAGCAATCGTTTCCAATGCATTCCAGGTAGTTGGGGAAATCCAGTCACTGACGGGCTTCAGCGATACAATGTCGAGCAGATTTGATACTGACGTTAACCTTTTTTTTGCTAGAACTGTTTGTTTGCTGCACTTGCAAAAGTAGTGGAGATGTCATTTTGGCGATATGGTTTCCACCTGCTTTTGCTCCCTGTTAAGACTGTTTAATCTGCACTTTGGGCTTGGACCGTAATACAGAAAAAAAGATGTCCCCCGGTATAAAAAATAGCAAATGTATCTTTTTCATTCCCATCAAAAAAAAGCTGCTCCTCAATTCAATAAATGCCTAAAAAATAGAAACCCAAATGGAAAATTCCTCACAGGAACTTTTACAATGGGAAGGTGCTTTAACTTGAAACACGGGGATGGCTGCAAATATCTGAATGCCCATCTCACAGCTTGCACATAATTTAAACAGGGAAAGAAGTGTATCTCGAGTCATACCTGAGACTTGTGTTTGTTGATGGTGGAGATTGGTAAGTAGCCAAAAAGCTTACTGAATTGCTAAATTGTACTCAAATTCAAAATTAGTCATCTCCTCTTAAACTAAACAAGGAGAGCCTTCCTTACACCCTCTAAATGTCTTAAAGCTACAGTAAACTTGTGTTAAATTCCTGTGTTGTCACAGATGGATCACCTACTTTACGATTAAATTACATTTCAGTTTGGCAACCGTGCAGAACAGACCACCTGCTTTTTCTATTTGCATTTCTAACAATCATTTACTGAAACCAGAGAGCCTGACAGCACAACAACACAGGAACAGCAGAACAATGAAACCGGTCGGAGGCACGTCTCCCTATCAGAGCAGATCTTTGAATTCCCACTGAGGTGTGAATCATCTTTATATTTACCAGCTGCTTCCAATCAGGAAGCAGCTCTTATCTCGCTCCTACAACCTGTGATCTATTGCTTTGTGTTGGCGGGAGAGCATTTTAGCTTTTAGTTAGGCTTGTTTTGAGACCATGCTTTCTACCTGGCACGAGGGATGTTAGACCTGAAAGCTCGACTCTCCCAGTGGACTCCTGCTCTTCAGGATGGAGAGATAAAGCCATTATCACAGAGGCCCCTTGCTTCAAAGAAAGCACCAAGTAATGGAGCTCTCTAATTGGAACAGACACTCTCAAACAGAAACATGAGGTTAGCTCAGGTCAGCCTGGAGTGCTCAGACAGGTTAATGGTAGTGAATAAAATCAATACTGCATTACTTCCATTGGTGCTTAAGGCAGGAAAAGTAATACAAAGTTCATAATTGTAAATTAAAATGTCTGCATTTCTGTTTAAATCTTTTTGGAGATATTGAAGTAAGTAGTGTGCGTCTTTGTGGCTTTACAAAGGTGTCAGATGTCCTTCTTCAAAAAGCATTTGCATACATTTAAAATGTTTACAGCCATGTTTTCTAGCTTTTAATCCCCCAATGCACAACCTTTTGTCTAATTATGTTGCTTCTTTGTGCACCATGCATTTATCACGTTGCCTGCATGCTCAGCTGAGTGCACTTGTTGGATACACTCACGGAAACGTTGGCGCCCTTAGTGGTCACAATCTCAGCAGGACACCTTTAATTTAACCTTCAGAACAAGACTTAAAGTCAGTAGCTGTGTGGCATTTAAGCCCACAGGCCTTGAGAGAAACACACTTGTTGGACAGATGACTAAGAGAAAAACAAGAACAAAGACCATAATTCTACTTTAATCATCAAAATGGTTTTACTTTTTTCAGCCTAAATCTATACGTTTGTAATTGTATCTCAATCTAAATCTATTTAGAATTAATTTAAGATCAACAGAGATGTATGTTAATATCAATAACATAAGATTGTATCTATATTAATGGATGCAAACATGCTTACCTTCTTTTTGAATTTTAACAGTGATGTTAAAAATGTTCTGTCTTGATTTGATAGGTTCATACAATATATGAATCCTTTACTTACTGTTGATTTGACCATAAATAACTTTGGCATCACTACCAGTAAACAAAATTGACATTGTCAATTGCCTCATGATGATCTGTCTGAAAATGCTCTTTTAGTGTCATTGATCCATGTGAAAATGGTGCTTGCTTTAGTCACTGTATGGCTGTAGAACCACTTATTAGATTGTGCTTACATTCACCTCTTCCATTTAAGTGAATAGACTCTAGACCTGCTGCTGGTCTCCCAGAGTGGTGGATCAGATAAGACTTGTAACACAGATACAGGAACAAACTCTCCTTTCTTCTCTGGAGTTGTCATCATGTTAGCATGCTGGCGTTCGTTTATTCAGTTGAATTTGAATAAAAGAGATGTGGACTATCATGACTTCAACAAGTAGGTTAATTCTTTACCTGCACTTGACTGGGATGTGTGTGCTAAAACTAAGCCAGTCCCTGGTTCAGTCCAAGTATTAAACAAGTGCTTTAGAAGAAGACTACACAAAGTTAACTCTAAACAAAACAATACATTAACAAAGTGATCACTAGGTGCTACATACTCTGAATAACTGACTCTAACTCTGAGTCTGCAGATGGTCTCTTCCAATTAGCTGATGGTTTCCCAGCAGTTGCGCACCAGTCACACTTCTCAAACTGGCAGCACAGTTGGATGAGATCAAGTCTGGGGGATGCACCATGCAGAACAAACATACTTACTGATATTCAAAGAACACTCTAGAATAGATTCATCAACCACACACAAGAGAGGTTAAGGCTGTTGGTGTAACAGATAGGTTTAACTTGGAGTGATAGCAATATTCAAAATAAAAGTCTAGTTTGATTGGCTATTCATTCAATTTTGAAAAATGTAGAAGAGATATCCTAGGACTGTGATTTACATTACAATATTCTATTCTAAATATTCTGAGTCTAAAAGCATTACATCATAACTCTGAAGTATTCGTTGTTCGGACTTTACAGTTGAAAGAATTCATCCTGAAGGTAATATTGCAGAAACATTCATAACAAGAGGAATAAGAAGACTATAGTTGTATTTCCTTTTAAAATGTTGGTCTGACAGACTGATCAAATGATCGCCATCATCAGGACACCAGCAGCAGCACAGCAGTGTTTGAGGGTGGTTTAGTCTGACATAAATAAAAGTGACAGTATTTGTGTTTTATAAACTCTTCATGCCAAGACATGTCACTTACACTCAACACCACAGAGACACACCAACTCTTTACCATCATGTCACAACTGCACTTTTCTCGATTGTCAAAATATGTACCATTAGTGTGATTATACCAACAAAAAAAAGCAGGCCAGCTGACAGTTGAACTCTGAGAGAGACAGATATTGAAGGGACCTTATGCCTCGTGGCGCGGAAATAGGACACCCATCCAGTGACCCACTTCGCATGTATTATAGATTCCATTAAAATGTCAGCGCGTTCGTGCTCGAGTGAAACCTCTCACCACCCACTTCCTCATGTACAGCAGCTGCCACCCTCCTCTCTCCTCCTCTTCTTAACTTCTGCCATCTTAGCTTCTGTCTTCTCCTCCTCTTTTTCCTAAGTTTCAAATCTTTTTGTTTTCATCAATACTTTTTGTGTAAAAAACCATCATGAACTTCTGTCTGTCCAACAAAAAAGTGCTGATATATGCACAAGCCAAATATATGCGCATTTATACAATATAATATGACAGCAGACTGATAAGCTGCACTTGTATGTTAGCTCGTAGGTGGTAGCTCAAACTTAAAGTACTTCAATGATATCACCTCTGAATTGTCAACTGAGTCTTGTGGTAGTTTTTTAAAGTGAAATCATTCAAAAGCACTGCAGTGTTGTTAGTTTCCATCATGGCGGCAGCAGGAAGCAGAAGGATGCTGCTGCAACTTAACGATGGTGCGCCAAAAGGGACAAAATTTATTATATCTTTAAAGCATCAGATTTTGACCTTAATCACATCAGGAGTAGCATGGAAACCCATTTTGTTTTTTCTAAAACTTGCCCCTATCCATCTTTATGATGGTTAAATATTTCATATTGCCTCAAATACTGACTTATCTTTGAATAATGTTAAACCAAAATGACTTAATGTCCACCCATTGTGATATTTGAAGCCAAAAAAAAACCACCTCCACAGGCACTGACATAATCTGTCGTGCAACCCAGGTATGCACAGAAGTAACCTGGCTGGTGAAATCTCGGGGCTGATAACACAACCATAACACCAACCAAAACATTCATTAAACTCACTGATAAAACATTGAAGATCCCTCAGGTGGGTACAATCCACAGCAGAACAGACTCTCGGGTTGATTTGAAACAGTCACTTCAGGCCATCCACTGTTTTTGAAACAAAAAAATTACTAAGTGAAACCATGTTTTAAAAAATTATTTAAAGTATATTGTGATTTTATAGTTTGGCCTCTTTCCCCTATTAGCATTATGGAGGCAGGGTTTATGATTTATACTGCAGCCAATCAGCAAAGGGAGTTCAGAATCTTTTGGCCTCAAAGCAAAAGTGCTCATAAGGCATCCTTTTTCATAGACAGTCCATGTGCTAAGCTGTACTAAATGAACATTCTGTTTCGAGAGTCATGAGTGACTGAATTGTAATTGGATAACTCTATGATTATTTTTTCAGAGCCAGAGCCAGAACTTCTGTCCATTTGCCCTCCAGATTAAATGACGAGCTGTTGTTTGTTTGAAGGTCAAAAAATATTTTTACCAAGCTTTTACTTCATTTTTATGCCACAAAGGAACCAACGTCCACATCTAACATCTCAACTGTTGTTTATTTAGAATGATATTGCTGTTTTCATTATTTTTCAAGCAGTGGTTTATGAAAGGTTGGCATTTTCTGCATCTGCAAGCTTTGCAATAGATAAGATACAGGGTTAAAGCCATGCAGATAGATAACAAGATATTCTTCAGAGGCTTGCTCTAAACTTTTTTTTACCAGTCCAACCATCTTGTGAAATGTTGTGCTGGCAGTTATTGATATGTGTTCGTATATATATATATATATATATATATATTTATTTATGGAAGCATACGCATTCTACTTACCACACCTGATAGAGAGATAAACAACTCAGGGATGTACGACTGTGTCCTTCTTCTAAAACAGCTCATTTGTCTCTAAAGATTATATCTCAAGCTCAGAAAAAAACAAGACTATTAACATTTTAAGCAGCAGGGCAAAACATGACCTCAAAGTAACACCCTCTGAACTGTTTTCCTCTCATCCAATCTAAACACTGGCAGACAAAAACAAGCCTAAGTGCACATTTGTCCTGATAGCACCTCAGAACAAGAGATTCTCTGCAATTAGATTAACAGCCACCCAGTGTCTAATGGCTTGTGTTTGGGGATAGAATTTCACAGTGGAAACCTTAATGTAAACTGTTTGTCCTTCCCAATTCTTTTTTCTGTTGCTTTTCCAGTCTTCAAACAGGCCTGGATATGTGTCATTTCACTTATTCACTTTAGGTTTTAATGTAAAAAGTTTGTCTCCCTAAACACACAAACAAACTCTAAGCCCAAAACCCTTGACCTCCTCCGTCCTCCTCTACACTCCTCAGCCCCACCCTTCTCCCTCGCCACATACTCTGCATACCTCCCAAGCTTTAAAAGAGAAGGCTCTCCCCATAGATGTATGTGCCAAAGATGGATGGGTGGGTGGATGGCTAGATGGATAGATAGCAGCAGAGATGTGGCCACAGAGAGGCAGTTTGTCCTCACAGCTGTTCGCACAGGTCGCTTTAATCTAGTGGAGAACAGGCGGGATCAGGGCCGGGCACCATAGATCCTGCCTCAGCTGCCCGCAATGGGAGGTGCCTGCCTGCCAGAAGGATTAGCAGGGAGAGATGGACAGAGAGGGGGAGAGGGGAGGGAGAGGGGACGCAGAGGGAATAAGGATTCAGTTCCACAGGGGAACCTCTTTGGGTCGAGTAATCCGGTGAGAGGTGAAACATGACAAGTGCAGCAGCACCTTGTAGTGGTGGCACAGGGGTTTACTTATCAACACTCACAGCATGAAGGCATTAATCTGAGCCTTTCAGTTATATATTGTCTTCTATGAGGCATGTTGTGCATGTATTCACTGCAGTTTTCTTTAGCTGCTTTGATTCCCCTTTTGACTGGGATCTTATTATACTGGTACTGAAGAAGGCTTTGATGAGAACTTATGTGTTAAACATGTGTCTTTTAAAGGTGTAATTTTAGCAAAGTGTAAGTTAGTAACATTTTCCAATCAGCAGCCTTTTTTGGAGGGGATGCTAAGTAACCATTAACCCCTCTTAGTTTCTCTAAGCCTCACGTTTGGTGCTACTGCTTTCAAAGAGTTAAATTGCCCCTGCTACTGTATTGGGATGGCTGTGGCTGTGGCTCCGTGTTAAGTTGGTCATCTCTCTATTGGAAGGCTGGTGGTTTACTCCCAGTGCCCATTGTCCACATGTCAAAGTGTCCTTGGGCAAGACACTGAACCCCACGTTGCTCCAAGTGAATAGACAGCCATGTGTGAATGCTTGTGAATGTGATTAGTTAATTAGCTTTGATAGGCACTTTACACAGCATCCTCTGCCATCAGTGTATGAATGTGGTGTGGTGAATGCAAGAGACTGGGTAAGAGACTTGTGATAAGTGTTATAGAAGTACACTCCATTTCCCATTTTATTTTGCAGGGCTTGCTTCATTGAGTTTGCTGGTGCTCATTTTAATAAGTCGGGAGAGTTTGAATATTATAGCATAACATTTATTATGAAAATATATTTTCAACTAATGCAAAAAGTTTAGACAAATTGTGAACAAGCCTGCAGATGGTTGTCTGCTTGTATGACCTCATGTCACTCACTGACTATGTTTGAGGACATTTTTGTGTCATACATAAAAGATATACCAACCCCATGTGCACGGCTGTTTAAGATTGGTTTCCATCATTGTCTCAGGCTTTACTAAGATTCCTTTTGATTCTTTGAATGTTAAAAGGCTCAGCCTCTCTCTGATGCTTTTTTAATACTCAGTCATGTTATTAACATGTTGCCAGTTAACCTAATAAATGTGAGAAGTTCCACCAAACACTTTCATCAGCATTTCACATCATATCCAGTCTTTGGTAGCAAAGCATCAAACTTAAAAGAAGCATATCATTTATGTAATAAAAGCTTGTAATTCTGTCCGTCAGTATACTCCATTATGAAAATACATCTTTTTTAAAGTTATTTACAGGGGGTTTCTCACATTATTCAATGGGACAGCTGAGGTAGTCACAGAGTGAGGGATGACGTAGCAAATAGTCATTCCCAGGAGTGGAATCAGGGAACACTACAGCAGAAATGATAAGCTAGGATATGGATAATCTCAACCTGTCACATTCAGCATAATACTGATAAGTGTTACTCATCCATATTTTTCTTAATTTACATAATTCACAAACTGCATTATTTTGGTGACTGGAGTATTCACTTAAATGATACATCCTGCAGCTATTAAATAAATAAAACATGATTCTGTGTTTTTATGTGAGCTGTGCCAAAAAAATCCATTGACATTAAAATAAGACATAGTGTTGTCCAGCTGATATGCAATACAGCAGTGACTGTCTTTTGCCCCATGTATGCTCATACTTGCGGCTTGCAGAGCTTGTCATGCGCACACCAGGACATCAAGTATCATTCTGCTCAGGGCGTCCCCCTCCACAAACAAACAATGCTCCAGGTGACCTCTTACATCATGTTACACACTGTACATGGAGCCTAAAACAGGCACTCTTAAGGGTGCCAGGGGGCTTGGGAGCACCAGGGTAACCCTGGTATGCAAACAAAAGAGATTCCTGTCTAACCCCGCTCGTACTTAAAATACCACATCAAACAGCAGCTGATACCAATTTATACGAGTGACATGAGGACTTGCCAACTGTGACCAAAACACTGCTAGTCTTTATGACCTGGCTTTTATGGGCCAGGTTCTATAAATGCCAATGACCCATCATTGATTTGGCCCTGAAATAAAATTAGCCCCTGTCTGGTGTCCAGGGGCATCGGATGGATTGATCGGACTGCTGGTGTAGATGGCAGCAGAGATGTGGTCTGGCAGACTGCTGGGACATTCGTTAGTGTGGGACTGTCATCATGATGTTACTGGTCAGTGTTGACTGTGACTCTGCCACAACAGATGACTCTGCTCTCACTTTTTTTCTCCCTCTGTCAGCTGTCCTAGAGGACAGACATGCCATGAAATATTCCTGAGTGAGATTCACCACAGTGAATAGATGCTTTTTAATAAAAGTGGGTCTTGAAATAGGATTGTGAAATGTGAACACAGCAGCTGATTTGTGATGCTGTCGTTGTTCTATATCTGACAGCGAGCTTGAGGGTTGGTAATTAAAGTAATCAGCATTTATGTTTGGAGGCAGCAAAGCATTTGATGGGATGCCTTACTGATGATTATATGGTTGCTCTATAAGGCTGTTCATTTGCATTTTAATTTGCTGGGTATATTGGTGTCTCTGCAATACCTTTGATGGTAAACTAAGTTATTCCTAATGGGAGTGAACACCCCAAGATTAGTGACTTAAGACAGCCTGGGGGAAACATTAAATTAAGTATTTTATTAGTAGGAACAGCATTTATACTGTTAAATGTTTTAGAGCCACATTTATTGTTTTTGTTTTAAAGTTGCTTATTATTTTTGGGTTTTGTAGCCACAAAGGAGTAAAAGAAAAAAAACTGAAAATGCAATATTTAACATACACTTTTAAATTAAACTGGTACGTCTTCTTTGTTGGCATAGAGTTGCCTCTTTACTTATTCAGCAGACATGAAGCAAGAATGACATTATTCTGAGTGTCTGGCTGCCATGTAAGGGGCAATTAATGGTGAGCAGATTAGGTAGGTTAGGTAAAAGAGAATCCCTACGGGGTGAGACAAACTTTAGTTTTTGAATCACACTTAGCAAATGATGCAGGTCCAGCCTGTACCTTTTTCCTTCTCTTATATCAACTTATTTTGCAATCAAAACAAACCACAGCAACTAAAACAGGCTAACAGGCTTACAGCTGCAGAGTCTGGAATCATAATACAGCATTACAAATAACCCTTCTCACATTAAACATCCTGCCTTGATCTGTTATGAATATATAAATGAAGTGGTGCAGTCATGTTATGTTGATGACTTTGAGTCAAGTCTGTCATGTCAGTCATACAACAGCCCAACCTGTCTTTCTAGGCATTGTTGGCGTTTCAACATGTGTCTCCTAAACTTGTTCTTGGAATTCCCATTTGTTCCCACCATCCATCATGTAAATATAGGACATGGAAAGAATGGAGGATGCCTGCTTTGTTTTTAAAAGCACTTACCTAAAAAAGAAATGAGCGAAGGGCTCTGTTCTACAGTGATGGATATGTGTTCGTTTTACAGATGGATGCTTTCACAAATTCAAAGTGCTCTCTCAAAAACATGACCCCCGAAGAGTAAGAAATAAGCGTGCTTTATCTTATTGTTTTAGTTAAGTCAACAAAATGCATAATAGGGAAGAAGAGAAAAAGCTGACAGAAAGAAGAAATAGTTGCAGTCTTGTCCTGTGCCTTTGTGTTGCTTTAGCAACAAGTAAAACTCCTTTATTACTAAATATAAATCAGATCTCTTTGAATTTTTTATTCTTATTCTCTTTAGTGTCTTGGCTCTCAAAGTCTTGGCTCCTACTCCAAGCTTTTTTCTCAGTTGTGCACTTTACTCTGTGCAGTATGTAACATCCTATTACCCTACTATGTCATGTAAGATTATCAGTAGAGACGACACAATCAATCTCCAATAACATTTTCAAGACAAATTTCACTACATTAACTGTATCTTGCAGTGGAGGAATTCAAGTGAACTAATTCCCCGTGTTTTTCTGCTCCAACTAGGTTCCACTCATCTGGGTGATCAGCATGCCACATCGAACCCCAGCTCCCCCCCCTCCTCTCCACACACCCCCAGTGCCCTGGGCAGTGGAAGCTCTGATCCAGTGCTGAACGGAGGTCTGTGCTCCGCCGCTTACTGCAGCTCAGCTGGGGGTAGGTACACCTAGAGAGGAAGCTGCTGCTGCAGAAGAAGAAAATCAATCACCCCACAGGGAACTGAGGGGAAGCCATTATAGGACAGTAGCAGATGTCATCCTGCAGTAGTTAGGAACAATGGCCGGCACTTCATTGTCCCCTGATGTTGCAACTGTTCAGCACGTGTTGTAATGTTGCAATGTTATGCAGATGGGCCTGACGTAGTGTGTTTTTGTTTGTGAAAGTGCAAAACTAAACAAAATTCACTCCATGCCCTGAGAAAGTTGACATAGCCAATGTGATGTCACTAGTTTTTCATTTGGCCATACCTTGTTTTAACCATAGCATGTGAAGTTTGTGGATGTGGGTTACTGAAGCTCTATTGGCAGACAATTCCTTTATTGCCAGTTTTATCACAGTAGAACTATAATCTAAAAACTGAGCAGCATTCTGTATCAAAGAAGAAGCAGGCTCATTTTCTGATAAACTTACATCTAACTTATTCTTTTAACCTATGGAGTTGCCCCCTACTGGACATCATGTACATGCAGAATCTTGGTACTTTGGTATAACAAGAGATGTAATTTCAAAAGTCTACAACCATGTCTAATACAATCACCATTTAGTTCCACTGTATTCTGTGTTTTAATGAGCTATTTGAGTCAGTAGCAAGATCTGTGATTCCCCCCACACACACCACACCAGCAGCTTTCCTTTTCTTAATACACACAGCAGCGTGTCCTCCCCCACCTCATAGCATTTCTCTTTTCCATACGTGTCTGATCTTTTGATATTATCTATCAGCAGCACGTTTCATAAAGATGCCCAAACACAACTCCTGTTTTGAGATCTTTCGCTCAACATTTCATCATCACAACAGTTTATCCGTGCAAAGATGAGTCTTGTTAATGATGTTTCATATTGATCCAAAACTAAGATAGTGCATAACAATCAGGAGCAACCAGCTGCACATAACTTTTAAACAGCGATATGAGGAGGAGCTCTCTCTCTCTCTGATCAACTGCAAAACATGTGCTGCAGGTCAAGAGGAGCAGAGTGCAATTAGATATCCTCTATTTCAGTGGTCTTGCATGGCATCTTATATAGAAGAAAAATGTTAAATTGGTTGCTTGGGTAGCCTACCTAGGTATCAGCTAGGTATGGGAAAAAAAACTAAGCTTGTTTAATCTCCCAATGTTTCCCAATCTGACATTTGTTTTAATTTCATTCCAGGAACAAACCCAAACTCGCCAGTCAGCCTCCCAAAGTCACCTACCTTCCCAGCAGGCCATAGTCCTTGGTCAGAAGAGTGCTCTATCTGCTATGAGAACATGGTGGACACGGTCATCTACTCCTGTGGACATATGTGTCTGTGCTACACTTGTGGCATCAAACTCAAGAAGATGTCCAACGCCTGCTGTCCCATCTGCAGAAGGCAGATCAAAGACATCATCAAGACCTACAGGAGCACGTAAAACGGCAAGATGGCTGACGGAAAGACGGCCTCCCTTAGAAACAGCATAATCCCAGAGTCAGGGAAATGAATGTCTAAATTCAGGGAATATGAACTCTGGTACACAATTCTTGTTGGTTGAACCTTTCCAAAGCCGGTACTGCTTTTCTGGAAGGTCTTTTTCTTTTAGAGTCACAGATGCAGCCTCCCTGCAGAGGCGGCACCTAGAGTGACACGGGAAGTTCCACTGAGAACTTCAATTCAGCCAGAAGTGTTGACTCTCTCCTGGGATCTTGAAAGACTCTGAAGGAGACAACCAGTTTCAAAATTCTGTATTTTGTTGAGCCATGTTGTCGGATTTAGGGACTGCTCCAGTTTGGGGCTGAATTTCTCATCAGTAGTTCTCTTAGAGGAAGCTCTGGATATGTCTCAGACCTGGTGCAGAGTTCTGACTTAATGTAAGCAGTCATTAAGGAAAGCACACCTGCACCAGGTTACATCTCAGTATTTCACAACTTGTGTCTGTGTGTTACTGAGACATTACGAGGAAAAATCAGTCAGATAAGATGCAGTGATGGATTTCTGTAATTGTTGTGTTGATTATCAGTGAGTGATGTGCTTAGAGATGCAAGACAGTGCTGAGTAAATTAAGTAGGATTGTAAAACCTCTTGTACTCGTATAATCTAATGTACCGTAATGGTAGTTCTATTGCAAATGTCGGTGGTAGCTATGTTGTTGTGCTAGCTAGATGCTCGCTCTGCAATGTGGTATGTTGCACTGAACTCTGCTTCATCTTCTCCAAAATGCCCCGTTATTGACAGAGGAAAATGACACAATCTACAAACCTGCAACTAGCTCAGCAGCTCAGAATCTGTGAAAGGAAATAGAAAGAGGAAAAAGTAATCTGGATTCACCTCAGGGTTAGCAATCTTTTGTAATAAGATATGAATTATTTCCCCCAATTTTACCTGTACCCATGCCCAGTGCACTGTGAGCACTCATGACAAAGTGAGTTTCTCTGAAATAGTACAATATATTCAGTCAAAAGATTGTCTCCACACTATCAGGATCAACCACAGACACAACACAGCCTCCTGCCTTAACCCAGAAATGGTTCATTTGTCACATGCAGATGTTTCATTTTCTGTGTTGTTCCAAAGCCCCAGACGAATTACCAAATATTGCTGTTGTGTGGCACACACTGTTTACTCAGAGGAGAAAAAGCACACAAACTTAAAGATATTTTTGTAAGATAACTCCATGACATTTCCAATATTTATCTATTAGATATTTATAAACCTTTTGTCAGGCCTTTCATCAGAAACAAAGATCATTTACAGAAATCAGTTCAGGGGCAAAGTTCAAATAAAGCTCATATTTTACATATTTATGTGATCCCTTTTCCCTGACTTCAGTTGAAAATGTCTTCACACATCCTCCAGACGTAACAGCTGTAAAAAACAAGACCTCAGCAGTAAGCCATAGCTTATTCCAGAACACATCTCAAAGCTGAGCGGCTGTTTTTTTTACAAGTTAAATTATACTTCATTTTGTAGATAATCACTAAATGGGGCTCAAACCTATGCTGCTATGGTGTTTGCCAGCTGTCCTTACTGGGCGAGCACCGTAAGTGATATTTCACACATCCCTCCTCCCACACTTCAGTTTAATTACGCTACTGCTTGAAGTGGTAAATCGCATCTGAATGTCATCTTTCTGTATTTAGAGAGATTTTTATCTGTGTGCTTGAATTGTAAAATGAAACAAAAAAAGTTGTGTTTCTCTTTCTTTTTTTTTCCTTGAAGTGGGGGAAGTGTTTTGATTGACAATAATGATTCTAAGATTTGTTTTCTTGCTTACCCGAAAAATTAGAATCTAAATTCATTCTTGTTTTATTCTAGTGAGAATAAAGAAGATTGCTTGTACCTTGGTGCAATAAGAAATATTGCAGTACACAATCAAAAACTCAGCGCTTTGGGATGCAAGTTAAAAAAATCTTGGTTATATTACAATCCCTGTATTTCAGGTGTTTTTACTTTTGTTTGTTTGTTTAATTTTGTAATTTATCTTCTTGTGTGTGAGCCCATGTTAGAGAGCCCTCCTTACCTTTCTATATTTATATTTCTTATCATTAAATAGTCTGGAAGCCATCACTGTATGGGAACGATAAATGTCACTTTATAAAGCTACTGATTGTAATCTTGTAAATGTTTAGGCCAGCGTTGATGTCTTTAGGCTCAACCTTGGCTTGTTTTATTTCGTGCAGACTCTCTGACCAAAATTTTCTTTATTTTTTGAATACAAAGTTTCAATGTTATTCTCTCTATGTAAAATTATGTTTATAAAAATGATATCCAACAATTATTTTACAGCATTAATTGGCAAACTCAATCTACAGGTTGAACTAGGCTAATAATAATTTAAAAAAACATTGGCTGAAGATTTTTTACTTGGGAATTATCTGCACACTCATTTTAATAAAATTATGTAATGCCATTTTTCAGTTTAAATTTGCATTTAAAATCCTCCACAAGCTCCTTGAATGTTATAATCCTGTACATTACTATTTATTTATTCCTTCAAACCTGCTTTTCTTGAGTGTTTGCTTTCTTTCTACCTTGCCTCTATAGAGATATGAGTGTGTCTGTCCAGTCTCACTGCAGCACATTTAGAGGTTCTTTCTGTAGATTCTTGGTACTTTCCTTGTCATGCATGAGTTATCTGTTCACTCTGCGTGAACAACGGGACCAACAGTAGACGAGCATCAGAGTGGAACGCAGTTAGTGTTCATGTAGACTGAAAGCAGTGGCTAGAAATAATATTTATCTGTATGGCCATCGTTGTGACACAGCAGCTTAAATACTTTGCAGACCTGTATTTTCTTTCTTTTTCTTTAGAAACAAAAAAAGTGTTTGTTTGTGAGCTCTGTTCAGTGTGAGTCGGCTGATTGTGGTTAATAAACTTTCCAGATGTGTTGGAGCATAATTGTCTGTTTCATGATTGAAATGATACTTACGCAGTTACATGATAAAGCTGATTTGTTACAATTAATCCAATTGAATTGGAGAAGATCATAGAAGAAGGATTTCAACTGCAAAAAAGCAAAAATTCCCCCATTAGCTTGAATATGAGACAACACTTTTTTATTCAAAAGGTATTAAAAGCAATATCCATCCATCCATTATCTTGACCACTTATCCAATTAGGGGTTGCGGGGGCTGGAGTCTTTTCCAGCTGTCATAGGGCACAAGACAGGGTACACCCTGGACAGGTTTTTCAGACATAGCACTGACAGTTATTAACTTTTAAAGGTGTCATAAACCAGTTGACTTATTTACATGATTTGTCATACATGTCAATAGTAACCATTCAAAAATGCCAGAAAAAACTAACACTGAAGAGCAGCACTAGCAGTGCTTTTGTTTGCTTCTCTGGATACTGTTATTCTCCTTTAGACTCTGTTTTGGTCTCCACCAACTCTTGAAAACATGTCAGGCACAGTATTTTGGCTTTACATATGATTCAAATCATAAGGTCTTGGCCTAAGTTGCTGGGTGCACCAGTCATCTCAATCGTTGCTGTAAAGCTGAAATTAAAATTCTGAGCTGTACCACATCTGTCTTTTGTAGTCTTTCATCATAGTTAAATCAAAGTTGTTGAAAGTTTTAAGTCTTGGATCGTTCAGTGATGTGAATGTGGTCAACAACATATGGGTGAGCCCTCTCCAGAACCAAACAGGAGGCAAAGTAAAAATGAAAGCCATTGTACACACAGAGCAGCTGCCACCAAGTGCTAACTGAGCACAACGTGTCGGTTGAACACTTCCTCGCTGAGACACAGACAGAAGGAACAGAGGCTCACTTAGCCTCAGTAGAAGTTAATCTACATTCCAGCTCATAATTGGAACCCTGCTAAAGTTAACCCCTCACTTGGTACAGAATTAAAAAACTTCTGCAAGGCAATGGCAAATGTTGCAGAAAGCTACTTTTTTTTTTATGATTCTGTCCTTTTACATTATAAATAATGAAAAAGGAGCAGAACAGGCCAAAATCTTTACGAGAATCTACTTACAGCCTTGTTAAAAGGGACCCTGTATCTGAGACCAAATATCTGTAGATATGTGAGGGTGTCCAGCGTTTTCTGTTATACTCTCTAATTGCTTAATTTGTTCACAGTGTTGATAGTGAATAACTTCATCTTCATGTAGTATTTACTTTAACAGAGGTGTAAAAGTGTGCCTACTGCTGCTGCCGGAAATGAGGATGGGGAAAAGGGGACATAGTGTGAAGTCATTGCTGGAAAACTAACATTACTACCCATTGCAGCCATCAATTCAGAGCTTTGATCCCCAAAGACAAAGCTTCATTCATACAGACTGCTTCGCCTTCTATACCTAAGATTTGACATTGTTCTGAAATGCTGGTCTACTAATGGATAGTGGCTCTGTCAGGCCTTCCTGCAGGAATGATCACACGCTCAGGCTGTGCTGGTTCATAAAAGCTCTTTGGCTCCTTGCAGTCAAGCTGTCACGAGTCACTAAGGGCTTGCCAAGTATATTCATTTATTCTAATTTATACTTTTTATGCAATAGATTAAAATGAGAAATTTCAGTAACCATGAGGAAGTAGCAAACATACAATACAGTACACTGCTACTTTATATAATAAACTTGAGGGAAAACTCTTGAATCCCCAGGCAGCCATTGATTTAAAGTCTGTGTAGTGACGTCAAACAGTGGCACCAATCTTTGTTCCACATCTTCGACCCACACAAATCAAATGTCTTGTGTTTCATTTGATTTGATAACTCATGATTTAAGAATGGCCTTTACTCCAGCTGAAAGGCAAAGATGTAACAAAGTTGCCTTTTTTCCATTGAGACTCTTGAATATCAGTGCCTGCATTTCAGAAGGTCTTTATTTTGTTCGAATTTTCAAAAAGAAATAAAACGGATTGTTCTCAGGTTTGTTTTAACAGAAAAGGTCGTTCTGAAGAATAGTTGACTCAAAAATAGGTTCTCCAGGAAAAAGGTTGTGAAACCCTCCTTACGTAACCTCTCATTCAATTTAAGTTGTTAAAGGTTCCTGTAAGAAACCACCAAGCAGGCAAGGTTCCTGGAGTATCCCCTGAGAGCACTGAGGCTCTCCTAATTCTAACAGTGTAAATACATCTGGAATGTGTCTTTAATTCATGCATACAAGACAGGAAGACAGTATTACCTGAAAGACTGCAGCCTCCTGTCATTTCTTGTCACTTGACTTGAGAAATCTTTGTTTCCCAAATCGGTAATTGAAATTTTGGAAATCAGACTGTATTTTCACGCTGACCATAATTGAAAAATGATCAGGTGACAGTTTGTTTTTGTTTTTCTGGAGCTCTTAACTGTGTCAATTTGCAGTTCAAAGTTGCTTTGAAAGCATGAATTTGAAAGAAAAAATATTGGGACTTACCTGCTGTGTTTCGAGGGATGAGATTGTATGTTTCAGCAAAAGCAGGTAAATGGAATACATCACTGTGACATTTCCATCCACGATATACAACTGAAATGAGTCTCAGTGGTGTCACTCATTGGTTTCTAAAAAGGCATTTTGAAGTCCAACAATGGCAGTGGCCAAATTGAAAAACCAACAGGTGGAGGTGGAGACGCCCTCATATAAGGCGTTTTTCGAGCGCAGGAACTTTACCCCGGAACTAGGGACTTTACCCTTGAACTATGTGCGTTTTGACCGGTGGAACCAGGGTCTAAATTTAGTTCAGAGGTAGTTTATCTTCCCTCTGAAAAGCCCCTGCTTGGGGGGGTAGTACTTTTCAAAGGTCCCAAGACTTTCGCAGGGCCTGCAATGCTGAACGTGTCTGATTGGTAGATTACCTGCAGTGTTTTTTTATTCCGCCCACTGTCCACAACACCATTACACACATCTGTGATTCACTTGATTTCTCTTTCTTTAATTTGTTTTTATTTGTTCTATCTTTTTTGTTTGCGTGTACTTTTCAAAAGAAGAAGCTGTGATTCCATTGAAACAACAGGTTGGGACAACTGTGTGAAATTTTTAATACATTTATTGTATACGTGTGTAGTCACATTTAGCTAGAGATACAGCCAAGCATAAAGGTTCAACCTGACAGACAGTAGTGTTTATTCTATCTGTTGTCTGTCCGTCTATTTGCTGACATCATCATCTTATCACTCATGGAATAAACTTAGAGAAAATCCTTAACCACTAAGCATGATCATAAACAACTATAACGACTTACTGAGCTGCTTCATTTCTTAGAAATCATGGACATTAGTGATCAAATCCTGGTGTCTCTGTTTAAGTAGGCTAACCTTCATTTCATTTCAATACATTTAACATTACCATAGCTAACTTTTCAGACTGATTCCAGAGCATGTCTTCTCTCTGCAGATAGGGATCTGGAAAATCCCAAAGCCATTCATCACACTGTATTTTTCCTTCACCTCTTTAACAAGACTCAATGGTTTTCTTTGTTCCTCTCCCCTATTTGTTTCACATCAATACATTCTATGTACTGTATGTGACACGTGGATGTTCTGTCCGGTTGAAAATCATTGTGATCTGACAGCAGGTACTTCTATGCCAACTTACAGAAGGAATTAACATTAAGCTTAACATTTTCACTCACTTTATAGTCAAAACATTAGCTTCTGTAACTTTTCTGTTGGCATTTTCTTCTGACTCAACAAGTCCAGTAATACTACCAAAGCCAATGCTATGTTGAGTTTGTGGTTGCTTCTTGTCTGTGTTCTTCAATTTGGTTGACATCTCTTTAACTCAGCTTGTATGTAACATCCCTCTCAGTCTCCAAGTTAATCAAGAATAATATTAAAGTGTCCTCCATGTTTTCCATTGATGCTATGAGAAAGTAACAAGTTTGCCAGAATGGGAAGAGATGAAATCATAGACATGACTAACACCTGTCCATGAATTGATTTGATATGTGCAATGTGTCTGGTCAGGTTGTCCCAAGCGTTGCCTTTGCTATTCAGAATTATTAACTGTTGCCAATCAGAATCAAGTATTTATCACAGCCTAGTTATCACTAGGAAAGCGGGTAAGAACAAGAATAATGTCAGTTTTAGTCAAACTGTCACAAAATTTATTTATAATTAGTTGTATTGTTTATTATGGCATGGGTTTGTATTTGTCTGTTCAATCAGTGTACAATACACTGTTATTGCATGTATGACGCTGGCATGTTGCTATGCTCAGTTTGCTATGCTTGCATTAAAGATTTGTCACATTCCATTCCTCCAATCCAATTTTGTACCATGGCTTTTTTTTTTGGCTAATATAAAATTTGCCGACCCAAGTGTTCATGTGCACTTTGCTTGACATAAAAATGTGGCTCGTCCCATTACTCAGACATATAGCCGTGCCCTTTGAGGTGTTGGGCTGAAACACAATGCTAAGTCATGTGGGGGCCCCTGCACTGTGTTACATCGTGTTGTGGCCTCGGTCCCAACCACAGCAGCTGTGGGGGCCTCAGGGTGACAGGTATGGGATCAGGAGATCTGTGGAAGTGTTTCCAACTTTGAGACTTACATTGCAAATGTTCTCCTGTCGGAATGACTGCACTATAAATTCATGAAGCACCTCCAGCAGATGCTTCTGACTTCAGAGCTTCCTGATAGCCATCTGTCTGTCTGCAACAGACCGCTGTATGACATCCTCATATAAAAGAACTGACTGAGGGGTATGAATAAGATGAGCAATAATCTTATGAAAAGAATAATCCAGATGAGCGTATCTAATCCTCATCATTGTTCAACTAAGCATTCATAACCCTGCCAGGGATCGTCATCCTTCAATGTTTGCACCCAATATTATTAGTTCTGCTGTATAAAAACGGCTGAAATAGAATAGAATTTCATCAATGTCAATGCACATATTGAGTTTGTAATGTGCATATTCATTTTATTCATATGAAAACCTATGGTGTTACTGTCTGTTCTCTCTGTACAGCCTTGTCTGCAGGAAGCAAGACTGGTTCAAGAGAGTCATCTAGTGGAGACCAATGGGTATGTCCACCAATATGTCCACCTTCCAAAACATGAAGGGTTTGTGTTCCAAAATTGAGGACGTTTGGTAAAAACAAGAATGCCCTATTCCAAAATTTTTTACCCTTTCACCAAAGGCCTTTTCTTGATGCTTTCAGTAGCATGTCATTGTATTTTTTAATGAATAGAGTTTGCCTAAATGCTATTTAAGTTTGTACTAAGATTGACAAGAACAGAAAACAATGGGCTTCAATGTCCACTTATCTGTTCAACTGTTTTTATTTGACCTTATCCATACTGAAGTCACTTGATGACAACTGAATTATCTCCATGTCAACATTGATATGGGGTTCATATCCCTGAGAAAGTGATCCTGATGGTTGCTTAACACTGACATTTTAATATTTATAAAACCCAGTGGATTTAAGCTTCATTCCTCTTTAAGATTACTATTGGAAGGATGACAGTGTGTGTAATATAAGAGGTGGCAACTCAACCGAAAATTAGCATTTGACTCAAAAGTTATCCAGTCTAATTATGGAGCTTAACAGGCTATGCTTTTAAGCAAATTTAAAAACAAGCTCAAACTTGGTGATTATAATTTGTGGGTTAGTAAGGTGTTTCTGAAAGGATGTTTGCAATTTGTATCTTTCTCTTGGTGCATTAAGCGAACTGTACAAACCTTGAAACTGTTTTATTTTTAGTAAAAATGTCCTAGAGGCATAGAGGTTGGCAGGCTAGGTAAAAATAAATTCTGGTTGGCTTAATCTTCGTTCAATGCTGAATCCATAAGCAAAATAATCATGTAATTTGCGGTGTTCTGACTTCTTTAACTTCATAAACTATGGAGCAGCTTTCAAATAAATGACAGGGACGCCTCCGGCACTGTCTCAGTTTTATTTTTGGCTTTACATCAATGGTTCAAAAGCCTTCAGATTTATTGTTTTGGTACTCTCAAAGCTCTCATCCCTGTAGTTTTTCAGCATTGAATCTCTTAAAGGTGCAGTGTGTAGTATTAAGCAGCATATAGCTGAACAGACTTGGTAGAATTGGAAGTAATAGTTGTAATTATGTGGAAATAAATATTTAATCCCCTAAATATGAAAATCATTTTGTTTTGGTGAACTTGTAAAAAGCCTTTAATATCTAATCAGGGCAGGTCCCCTTCCACGGAGGATGCCATTTTGCACTACAATGTTTCCACTGTAGCAAAGACAAGACAAACTAGTAACAAACAAGTTTTTCGTGGCCCAGCAAAACTCACCAGCCGGAAGAAATAGAGAGGTTGTTGCTCTGTGCAAAAGAAATGCAATCATGTAACTTTTTTAGATTATTATCTTGACACATGGAGGATCATACTCATCACAGGAACTTCAACATCGGCAGCATGTACACATTTCAATCTAGTATCTACCCCCCAAAAAAATGGAGGCCAAGTATAGCTACACTACACACTGATGTCTAGCACTTCCTAACAGGCATAATTAGCAGCTAGCTAGTTATCAAAGAACATGTCATTCTACAGTTTGGAGCTAGACTGAATGAATATTAGAGTTACATTCATACAGGCAGTAATCTCTGAAATAATTAAGAATTCTGTGTCTGTTAAATATCCTAATAAGCAACTATCATCTTGCCTTGAGAGGTTACATTTTATAAATGGTGATGATTTTTCATTATTAGCATGTAACCAATGCTTTAAATGCACAAGGTTTAAAAAATTAAGCAGATTAAATCATGAAGTATATGTCAGCGTTTGTCAGGACAGTTCATGCAACATCGAACCCTTGCTCCTGTCTCTTTGCAGCTTTAACTTTGAAATAAGGGATTAAAACTGTCCAAAAAATAATCTTGAGGAGAAAAGCATGAGTGACGGAAGAGTTTAAATGACAGCACGGCCTACTGAAAACCTGGATTTTCCATTAGAAGGTGGAAGATTTGTGGTGTTTCGTTGGGACAAAGGCGTAAGCACAAAAGTCATAAATCTCTCCACACAGGTTTGGATACAGGAGAGCAAAAACCCTCGTCTCTCCTCTTTAGTGGGAAACTGGGGCTCCGAGAACTCGTTCGTCTTCATTCATCGCTCTCAACCTCCTCACACTTTTGTGGTCATAAGTCATATATATAACCAGCTGCATTGTTCTGCTCCCCCACATCTAAACTCACTTAATCTATCTTTCACAATAAAGGGAATAAAGATAAATGTCTCAATCTGTTATATTACTGTCACATGCTATCTATGTGCAGGGAGCTGGGACCCCTGCTCTTTATCTGGAGGAGCGGATGAGACAGAAAGTGTAAGACAAATAAAAAGGGAGCCAATTTAAACAACAAAGATAATACATTTAATATTTTTTCTCTTTTGGGCAATGCGAGATACAATGTAAACATGTACAAGATACAAAAAAAAGAAAAAAGGACTTGTCAAAATGAAAGGATAGATAAGAAAATGTCCTGTTTTCAGGGGGATGTGCAGGGATGCACACAGGCAGAGCGACTTTCATCGGAGTATGGACTGTCTTTGCTCACATTTTGCATCATCCCAGTCCACTGATGTAAAGTGTTGTTAGGGCTTGAACACTTAGTGTTCTTCGTCACCATGTATGACTTGGTGGGCAGGTGACTCATCATTGGATGATTCATTGCCATTTGCAGTGATAAAAAAGCCTTCTTCACTTCCTAATGGCATATCTTTTGAAAACAAAGAGTTTGAAAGAAGTTCAATGAAACACAATTTGCAATAAAAACAATGGTAATAAAAAATAAAGAAAAGAATAGCACCTCCTTTGGTCCAACTCAAGGCCTGTAGTCGTTACTGAGTTTGTTAGTGTTGCTGACATGCTGGTAACAGATAGATTTACAGATCAAGAGCTTGATGGTGTCAATTTCTGAGTTGTTTTTTTTTGGCACGCTGCTCTCCACAGCAGGGTAATGACAAACTCTCTTCTTTAAATGCAACATTGTGATTGAAACAGGCTCCACCCTCTCATAAATCCACCTCAGCTACAATGCAATCAATCACTTTTTGCAGCTCACCTCCATTGCCAAACACTGCCATGCAGAGTTGCAGCCGCCGCAGTGTCCTTGATAAGGGAGCTGTTAGCACTGGAATATCTTCTGACTGGCTTAGGGTTAATTAAGACACACTGTTGCGCTAATTAGAAACAGGGTTTCAAACAGAGACAAAGAAAAAGTGCCAAAGAGACACAGCTTCGTGCCTCGTTCCTCGACACAGCCTTTTTTCTGGAGCTCAGAGACAGCTCCCCCTGATGCCCGCTGGCACGTCAAACAACCGCGATTCTGTGAGGAAGTATTTTAGAATGACATAAATAATCAGCATCCTCTGATTCACAGGCTTGGGGATTTTGTTTGAGAAAAAGTCCTGCAGCTTTGCTTATTCTTTTCTTTCTTCTCTTACACTGGCACAAAAAAATGATATTAATTAAAAACCTACAAAATCATTCCCTTAAATACCTCCCTCCTGCTCCCACACACTTACTCAAACTTTCTTATCAAACCTGCGCCTCTGTCGATCAAAAAAACTGCCTTTATTAACTCAACAATCACATTCTTCCAGAGCTGGGTGCTGTTGACTTCTGAATACTTTTAGTGATTCCTTCTAATTATGAATCAAACCTTGTTTCATTAGACGTGAGTAGACCTTCAAATCAGGTGTTACACTTCTACATCATTCAATTATTTTCTCAACAAAAACACAAAGAAATAAAGAAGAAAAAAAAAACTGAATCCAGCTTATGAAACCATATTCTTTGTTTCATTTGAAAAAAACTTTTCCAACACCTAACTCAACTCTCACACCCTCAGGGCTACATAAGATCTGAAGACATTGACAGCAAAGAAGCTAAAATCAGACGCAGGATCAGATCTTAAGTTATTCTATGGATGGAGAGCAAGACTGAGAGAAGCTGCTGAAGTGTGAACTTATTCGTCTCTCACTGAAACTTAAATTTGCTGTTTCTGGCAAAGAAGCCAGAAAAAGTGCTGCAATTAAAACATTACTTGGAGTGATGATATTTCACAGCTCTTGTTTGGCAGTAGAGAGCTCATTAGGTATGGGGAAGAAGGAGTTGGACAAAATGTTTTTTCATAGTTTTCATGGTGGAAGCGGCGCCCACTGGTCTTTCATCTACCTCTTATCAAAGCAGAGCTCCTCTCACCTCCCTCTCACCTTGTCTCCAAGAATCCACTATCTGATCCATCTCATGTCTCCCTGCATTCTCATCTCACAAACCTCCACCTTGACCTCCCAATTCTTTTCTCCTGAGTGCACCTGCAAACAACCCATCTCATCATGCAAAAAGACAAACATGCACACAAGCAACCCCCACCCACACAAACTCTCTCACACTAGCAAAACCTGCTTAGATATCTCAATCATTTCACCGGGAATAGACTCGGCTCGGCTGTGTCGAGGAAACAGAGGAATGAAAATGTGTGGCAGAAGAAAGAGAACTAGAGAGCAGAGAGGGAGAAGAATATGCTATGGCAGCAGCTAGTGTTTGGGATTACAGAGCTTAAGGTGCTTCACGCTTGGGAGGTGCCGTCCATTTGTTAAAATAAAAAAAGAGTGAGGAATAAAACAGGGTTCTGGTGTAGTGGAGCTGTCTCACCTGGCTGACCTTCAGGAATATGTCAGGAAACTCATATATTTTCTCTGGCATGAATGACTCCTCATCATCACTAAGTGTGTGTGTTGGCATGTGCGCACGCTTAGAGGTGCCGGTAGAATGCAGAAATATTACCTCCACCAATTCCATTTCAATTCTGCCATGTGGATGCACGCAGGTTTTAGAGCAGTTTGCCTGAGACAGGCTGAACGGATTGAAAAAAGAAGCCTGTTGCTTAACGGTATGGCCTAACCATTTTGGCAAAACATTTTCTTAGGAGAGTAAGATAAGAAGATCGATACCACTATCATGTTAGTACTCTTTATGTAAAGCAACTGTCTTGAGGTATTTGGCCTAGCTAAGGAAATTAGTGTAAACCAGCACACCACTGGAGCTTCTTGTCCTCCAAGGCCACCGTCGCTTCATCAATGAAAGGGGTGAGCAAGGCAGCGTTTTAATCTAGAATCTGATTTTGATATGTTTTGACAGAGCCATGCTTGCTAGCATCCCTCTACTCTCAGTCTTCGTGTTAAGCCAAACTAATTGCCTGTTGGCTTTGCTTCTTTTTTGATGATCCCCTTCATAAGGTGTATTAAATCCCTCCATAGAATAATATTTTGGCTGATTTAAATCCCTCAAGTTGCATCAAATTTTTTCTAATCTCTTTAATAATCCAGAATCAAAGCACAAGAGACTATTTCTGGCATTTTAAGCTTTTAAGTCCAAAGCACACTAAAATGTCTGTCCTGGAGTTCTTAAAGTTTCTACAACAGACATGTGTGAGTTGCAAATCGGAGGATTGCCATCTGGCTGTGATGGAACAAAAATAACTGGTGGTAGAAACAGGCTTTAAAAACAGGTCTTCACCATGTGAGAGAGGTATCAAATAATCTTATCTTACTCTTCATAAAATAGCAAATCAGGAATTTCCTGAAATGTCAGACTGTTTCTTTAAGGTGGAGATTAAAACAACATTAGAGTTCATGGGCACAAGCCCCTGAACTCCTTACTACAATGACGTGTTCACCTGTACCACATGGATAAGGCCAGTGCGGGGCTCAGCAAAGCGAAAAATAAAGGTTATTCTATTTTTGGCATACAACCTGGAAGTTGATGGATTGAAAAGAAATGACCTGAAGGAGCATTCATCTCCAGCTGTCTTGTTTACTGCTGACACTCCCCTGTCCACGTATCTTTGCCGATGGTTCCAAATGTCTCCTCTGCTGTAGTGATTGTTCAGGCAAATGCTGGACTCTGGTTTTACAACGGTGGAGTAAATGTCAAGAGAGGCATCTGCGTAGGTGCAGAGAGTACACACTCGAGAGGGAAAAGAAAAACAACAACACAAAAATAAGAAACTATCAAAATTCCATTCAGGCACGAATGTGACAGCTCAGAGCAGGGCCACTGAGGCCCCTGATGATGGGCCCATAACTCTCCGTCTGTGAAGAAGACCTCAGGTGGCTGTAATGTCAATACAGACTGGGTCAGCGGGTTTCTGCCATGCCATTCATTCATGCTGTCTACTGCTGATCCCCAGCAGGAGGAGCACAGATCGTCAAGTCCATCACGTCAGGTGATAATGAGATGTCTCAAACTTCTGCTTTGGTCCAATGAGTTATCGGATGCTTACAGGGCCTTTCACATCTGCTCTTTTTAAAAAAAAATCATACACTTAAAATGATGGTAAAAGCTCATGACTGGCAGTTTGACTGGCAATATCTACTCCCAACAGATGTAATGGCATTGTTCACAATTCTACCAGACCTTGTGTGACCTTGTTGAAGCTTGATGGGTTTCTTATCTATTGCACATTTCCTCACGGGTACATTTCAGAATTTGACAAAAAAAGAAAATAAGGGGAAAAAGCAAAGACAGATACAAGAAAGCTAAATGTATGCTTGTCACAGAACAATTCCCTCGCTATTCAGCCGAGTGAATTCATCTTGATCAAACAAAGCAATATGCAATAATAATACGTGCTGAGGCAAAATGTTTAAAGTGATTCAACACATTTACATAATGCCTTCGTCTGGATGGGTTGGGGCTTCGCTGCCAGGCAGCAAGCATCAGCATCTGCATATTTAGTTTTATTGTAAATTGATCCTAATGCAGTTTTTATTTCCATTTGTCAATTATGAAAGTGATTAAAAAAAACCTCTAACACTCATCCAAATGTCATATGGATAGAGTCTGCATTTTGCATACTTAAGTAAAAGCCCAAATCGTCAATAAATATAATCTGTATGAAGCTATGGGATTATGTATTCTGAATGAGGGAATAATATTGTCGTCAAACCATGATGAGATATAAAACTATTCATAATAAATATATATAAAATCAGGCATTATGTAAAGAACAATAAAGGTGAAGGAAGCGCCCATGATTTGCTAAAGTTGCAGAACACAGCATAGAAAAAAATAACTTTTTTCAAATTAAAAAAATATAAATTATTGCCCAATAAAAAAAAACATGTGCTACAAAAAGTTTTAGCTGCACTTTGAATTTTTCTTAAAAAAACTGAAAAATTCATGAAATTTCTATACAGTCATTGGTGAGACTCACTGTCCAGCAGTGCACTTCTTATTGCACTGAGGTAGTATGGCTTGTAAGCCTTGTTGATTGGGTAAATATCAGGTTGTAGTACCTTTTGCTGCCCACTAGAGGTCTCTGTTTCTCCAATTCTACTCAATATTAACATGGTCACTGTCACTGACAGTGTCACCTCCCATAACAGGTGAGCAAAAAAATTATTAAATAGTCACAAAAATCATTAAATAAATAACATGCTGAGTATGGACTGCATCTTTACATTAATGCACCTTAAAAACAGGTTTAAAGTGCACTAATTCACAAAACAGAACCCCTCCGTTCCTCATTATTGCCACTGTGTGATCACAAAAAAACAGATCAACAAAACAAATACAAACGATAAACAAATATGCTTTACTAAATAGATAACTGCGATCTAGCAGGTACTGTACTTAGTATAATACTATGATACTGTCCAGCAGAAACATAATGAAAAGTTAGTGTTCAGCCTCAGACTGAGGGCTCCCACTGTTCTTTAGAAATTTTATTTCAGCAGTCTTGAACATCAGCCATTTGATTTTTTTATTTAAGCTCAGAGTTTCATATCCTCTTATTTTACCTCAATTTGGGTAGCAATTTAAGGGATTTGAGTAAATCTAGTTTATGCAATCTTAAAATGTAGTAACATTTAACTAAAATTTGAAAGTTTGGATGTAAAATCTGCCTTACACCTTGTTTCTTCCAAATATGTGAAGAAAGGAAGTGCCTACAGGCGCTGATAGGAATACTTTGTTTCAGTTCGTAAAAACATAACATTTAGTAATATCTTACTTGAATGCCTTGTACCATAAATGGAGAGTAAAATCACACAAAAAACTGCCTTCAGTTTGATCACATTATGGGCTAAACAATTTTCAAATATGACCCTGGGATTCCACAATATAATTGTATTTCCAGTATATCAACACTTCTTTAAAAAAGTGAAATCATTTTAGCCCTACAAAACAATGCATACACATAGCCAATTATTCCTATAAGTAAAATCATTAGAGCAAATGCAAAACTTTGTAAACTAGTTGTTCTCTTGTTTAAGGTTGTTACCCACCCAGATATGAGGTTAGCTGTCCTGGAGAGTATTCAAGTTGGTATAGTCCTTCCTTTGATTTTCCAGCAAACTGAAATATGTTCAATTTTTCTTTCAAGTTTCACAGGTTTTTAAAGATCGTTATCTGTCCATATATTTGTATCTAGGTTTTTGTCTCTTGATGATCTGCAACAAAGTAAGCTAATTTCTCAAACCTGAGCACCTGCTGTTTGTTTTCACAGATGTAAAGGTGATTCAAGAAATGAGGCGGGAGCTTTTACTTTTCCAATTTTAGGCTGTTGCTTGAAACCGATGTGACAAGAGAGCAGAAATAATTCTCTAAGGAAGACTTTGATGAAAACAAGACAATATGGAACAAAACTTGATAATGTGATTAACACAATGTTTTAGTTTGCTTTAGGACTTGTGACTTGAAATGAATAAGTACTTTGATGAAACTGGAGACTAAATCTTGTTGGACCATTTAGAGCACTCCAGATCAAATCAGCTTTTTCAGCTCCATTTTCACTTTGCTTTCACTCTATAGTGGAGCTCTTTCTTAGTTATACAAATATTTTGGTGGTGTTCATAGGTCTTATGGCACTCTTAGAAGATTTGGTTGATTTAATGTTTTGCCATCCACCATTTAGGACCTCCATTCAGGTGAACAAAAACACAAAAGGCACTTATCGGCCATCATAGTCAGTGATGGGCAGGAACAAGCATAGCCATTACCCTGCTCAACTTCTGTATTACATGATACAAACCTCTTTAAGAGGCTATCACTCCCATTCACACCATTTTAAATCTTTAAGACAGTGTCCTCCTCAAATTCCCTCACTGAAGGGTGACCAATCCCACATTCCTGTCTCTCATTCCCAGCCAAAATATTTAAAATCTGAACTCTCTTCTTTGTGTACATTTTAGTAAACCAGCACTAAAAGTGTCCTTCCACAACAGTTTTAAACATCTTTCTTTTTACACACAGTCTTTTTAAAAATTTACATTTTCAAGGACATATTGCTTATGGGAGATTGTGGGTAACATTCTTAAGAAATGATGCCACCCATGTCCTTGAAGACATCAAAGAAAGGAGAGAGGGGGAAGGGTGAGGGGGACAGTATGGGATTGGTTTCATTTTTTCCGCTCAAGGTAGTTGGAGGGGACCCAGCCTTTGCGGGGAAGCAGGCTGTCCTGCACCTGGCAGTACCACCATCCATTGGGGTTTCTTTCCAAAACCTCCAAACAGGTGCCTTCAGTGAAACCCATAGTTTCCTCATCACCGCGGTAGTCAGCAATGGACACGTACACATCCCTGCCGAGGTTGTTGTGGATCAGTTGGCTCTTCTCTATTGGCTTGGGTCGGACTGTGGACACGGGGATGCCGTTACGTTGGTTAACTCTGCTAAGGGCTTCCTGGACGTTGCTTGTGCTGAATGCGCTCCCAGATGACCCAAGGCTGGAGCGCTCTACGGGCCTCGTCTGACTTTCAACAACTACGTGTGGTCGCACGGTGCTGAAGGAGGCGTTTCTGCGCACACCAAGAGTGGCAGAACCAGAGCCATAGTGATCACTCCTGCCCAGTGATTCATTTCGCCTCAGAGACCCTGTCATGTAATGTGCATCCTTAGGTGGCTGTGTTGTGGTCACAAATACAGACTGTGGCCTCACTGCCACCTGTCGTACCCCATTCCTCATACGGACACCTCCATTTACCATCCCTGATGGCTTCTGGAAGCCACCAGGAGGCTTTGAAGGAATTGGCGGACTGTTTCTCCGCAGGGCTTGGTGCTGCTGGTTCAGCCCCTGAATATTGATGTTGTTAAGGGCCAGAACATGCTGCTCATTTTTCTCCAGGCTGTTGGACTTACTCCCACTACTACCATGTCCATCTGATTCTAACCGGCCCCCATCAGCTGCTTGTCTCACAGGTTCTAGGTAGTATGAGGGAGCCCAGCCTTCCTCTGATCCCCAACGGATGTACCACCAACCACTTTCCTGCTTCTCCAGAACCTCCACCTCCACCCCGGCTGGAAAGCTGATCTCAGAGTCCTGGACCTTCTTGTAGGCATCCAGGGATCGGTACAGATTGGGGCCTTCTACGTCCGAGTCACCCCGGCTCCCTTTGGAGTAAACAGAAGAGAGATCTGAGGTGCTGCGGGAACACATCGAATCCTCTGATGAGATAACAGAGGCTGTTTCAGAGTCTTCCCCACGAGCAGGTTTGAGTCCATGGCGAAACTGACTTGCTGGCCTCAGCTGTCGTCTCAGAGAACCAATGTCCATCCTCTCAGGACTCTGGGGTTCTGATTTGGTCAGAAGCGGTTTAGGTCTGACAGATGGCTTGGGTCTAGTAGAAGGGCTCTGGCCTATTCTTTGCTCTACGTCCCGGCTGAAGGCAGGAACCTTCTTGTGTCCTCTGGTTAATTCATCTGATGAAGAGTGGGGGCTGTTGTCATGTGACCTAAGGCTAATATCTATGTGTCTGCCCAGGGTCTGGCTTCTCCTTGTCATCTCTGGCGTCATGGTCTTCATGGGTCTACCAGCTAAAGGTGAGGATCCAGAGGGTTTGCGTGGGACTGTGGAGGAATGGTAGATCCTTGGGGAACTCGGCTCACTAGCACCTTTAACCAAAGAACCTTCAATGCCACTGCTTGGCCTGAAGCCATCGTTCTCATAGATGCATTCCTCTTTTGCAACCTCCTCCACAGATCTGAAGGAGGCTCTTCTGCGAGTGAAAACAGGGGATGCTTTGCAGACAGGAGGAGAGGCCTTACAGGAAGGCGGAGAGCTACGGTACTTATCACTGACCACATTGCTGATCTTTACATCCAGGGAGCGCTCATCCTTCAGGGAATCAGTGTCGGGTTCACCTTCACATCCAACTGCAGGAATATCATATTCAGGCTCCTCATACACAGGCCTGCTCTGTGGCTCTGCGACTTTAGGAACCGAGCTAGCAGGCGGGGGAGTTTCTTCAGAGTCTTGTTTTTTGACAGGTGGCGCAGGAGGTGGGACTTTAGGCCGGGTCAGGGTGCTGGTCCGACGGCTGAGGTTTGGCTTTTTGCGCTTGTCAATGTAGGAGCACGGGGCCCAGCCCTCCATCTCTCCAATCTGCACATACCACCAGCCCCCAGGGTTCTTCTCTATCACCTATAGCACAAGACAAAGGGGACAAATGCTATCAAACACGGTGTTGTGTGCCTGGTGCATATTGTTGTAGGCTTATAGCTTATAGGTTAATATAGAGTCAAAAAAGCCCTCTAGCTATCATAACCAATGAATAATAGTCAATTCATCAGTGTGTTATAGACTGATATA
Source organism: Notolabrus celidotus (assembly GCF_009762535.1). NCBI lineage: Eukaryota > Metazoa > Chordata > Actinopteri > Labriformes > Labridae > Notolabrus > Notolabrus celidotus. Next base: position 11,279,949 of record NC_048278.1, read on the forward strand.
TATACTGATTGTCAAAGAGTTGTAATAAAGCTTTAAGGATAATCAGAAAAGAAAAAGATTTAGCATGACTCTCTGTGTGTCTGAATAAGAGAAGCTGGATTCAACTGAGAAGTGACCTGAGAGTGGCGCACAGAGCAGAGGGGAGGATTTGTTTCGCTGACTCAGCATTTCGAATTTTAACCCCCTAAACATATACAATGTTCTTGGGGAAGTTCTTGGTCTCCAGATCAAATTTCCCTCAGGATATGATTGACTTTTAATGACATAATGATACAGTTTAAAGTGATTCGCCAATCAAAACATTTACTGCGTGTAACAGTTACACTACATGATCCACTTTTAAGACAATAGGTTTTTTTTCTATAGTATTGTTGACTCACATTTTTTCAGATCCCTCACCAGATACTTTTTGAATACTTTTCTGACTCCAATAGTTTTCTTTTCAAAGTATTTTGACTAAGTTTTGATGACGAAAATCAGATGCGTCATTGCTATCTTACTTTTTGATCTAGAGTATCTTTGACATCAAAGGTGGTTTGTTAACATAAACTTTGCTTTAACCTTAGTATCAAAACCAAGAGTGATGTAGATATATTTTACTTTTGAATTCCTTGCTGGCCTGGCTGTAACTGCACTCTGATCTATCTCCCTCCACACTCAATTGACTTTTACCTCACTGCTCATAGATTCTATAATTGACCATTATACAGTTATGCTGGTTGATATTTAAAAGTAAATATTCTGAGAATATATTGATTAGGTCCAATTTGAAACTCTTATCAGATTGGGTAAAGAGGTCTACACTCTGATACCAATTTAACAGTCCTGTTCATTATTACTTAACCAAAACCTTGATATCTTTACAGTATATAGTTTTGATTTGGTAAATGCTCACAGTTTGGTTAGGTGTAGGAACCAAAACTGCTCTGTCAAGTGTAGGAAGGTAGTTTGGGCTTGAAAAATGACTTCAGGTTTGTATTTTGGTGTCAAAACGTCCCTCTTGGATAGAGAGGCATGAGAAGCTGCTTTGCTTTAACCGCCAGGTGCAAGCCAAAGAAATCAGTGCTCCATCCTGCAAACACTCAGTCCCCAGTTGGGTCAGTTTATGTGTTAAGGGTAGAATAATATGATTATGAAAGCCACACTGTTCTTGGATCTGCACTTGTACTCTTCTTGCAGAGACATTGATGATATATAGTAAGATAACAGAAAGTGCAGAATTGCTGGTTCGACACTACTTTAACGTGAAGTTATTGAAGTACTTAAAGGTATCTTCGTTATCTTCATCCCTCTACCTGTGTCTCTGCAGAGTGAATTCTGTCGACATCATCATGTTCAAACACAAATCTCAAGGTCGAATCTTTATTGCTTCAGCTTTCAAGACTATCTGGGAAGCGCTCAATCAACATACATATTCAATGAGCCCTGACTGTCTCATCTCAGTGACAATAATGTAGATGTGGCCTCTTACATCAGCCTTTTGTCCTCCACGGAAACTGATGCCATCAGAGATTGAGGACTGGAAATCTGCTATAGTGTAATACTCTGCTTCCACAGCAGGGGGCTCTGGTGGCTTGGGTAACTGGAATCCCTGCACAGAAAAAGAGGAGAGATGTGAGCGGCTGACATCATTTTACACATGATGATAGCAATTTAAAAAAGTTAAATTTACACATCTGGCCATGACCCCAGAATGAGTATGACTGAAGACATAATAAAGGAGACAAATCTACACATGCAAATATAGGATTATTGTCTATATACGGTTATGATATACACGTATTAATGCATTAAGCCAAGTAAAATGTGTTCAGTGGAAGAGTCAGATAATTAAATACATGCAGGAATGTTCACTGTACTGTGTTTTGCTGTTGCAGGGGGTTGCTATGCCAACTGGGAGCTCATTAATAACCTTTCCATTTATGTTGATGTTCTTGTTAAATGTTTTTGTACGGCCTTGAAACGTCTTTTTTTCCAGAAAGAACCACTGTTTGTAAATGTATTCAATCATATTCTCTGTGATTATGAGTTTGTATAAAAGGAAGCAGTCAGTGTCAAGAAACAACAGCTTGTTAACTACTCACAAGGTTGGCATCTCTTCTTGGGGGAGGTTTCTGTCTCAGGTTTGGGGAGCCTGATGAACAAAGAGATAGTTCAGTCATTAACAGCTTACTAACTAACCAACCAACCATCAGTAAGTTTGGAATGACAGAGTTTTATTTGTGCCTCATTCCTGGGCTCAGAAAGTCAGGAATATTTCTACACCTGAGTGGCCAGCAGTCATTACGTCAAGAGTATGCCTTTACATGTCAGACATGGCATCACTCAACATCACTCACACTCATGCTATTCAGGGAGCCAGGGTTATGCAGACAACCTGAATTCCTCTTCATAGCACAAAATATGGTATCTCATGACTGAATATGGAGACTCATGTATTGCAAGGCAAGATAATAATGATAACCGACTGTCAGTCCTCACTAGACCTGATATCACGAGTTGTTATTTAAAGAACTAGAATACTAGACGACTGATCAAAAACTCAATCCACAGTCCCAAGAGAATCTTACTTTTCTACTAAATAGCTACTTTATGAATCTGTGTTGACTTCTGGTTGCAGGTTTATCTTTACTTCATTGTACTGCATAATTTCTTTTGTTGTTAGCTCATATATGAAGTAGCTTACCTTGCTACTAGTTGGTTAGCCTGATGTCTGCAAGATGCATTACCATGGCATTTAAATTTTCAAAATTACAGCTATTATTTTAGAAGGCACTAGAATTATATGCATGAGAAACTCTTGCCCATTATATTTTTAATGCTAAAAAAATCAGGCACTCAGACTAGTCTGGCTGTGTATCAAGATAACTAAGTTGCAACACACGTTAAAAGCACCATTCAGACTGCAGACATCCAGTTAGACTTGACTTTCTCACATTTCTAAAGTTTTGAATATCAGTGCACAATATCACCTTGTCAAGTTCACCAAACATGCAGGCAAACCTGAGACTGCACAGATCAGAGTTGTTGCAAATGGGGCAGAGACAGTGTGAGAATTTTTTGGGGGGGTTGTCAGAGCTTTAGTTTAAGTGATGACTAAAACTAATCAGCTTGACTTTGTGAGATACAATTTCCCCATCTAAAACAATTCCCTAACTTTTTATTCAACATATCTAATCACATGTTTAGCAATGAGGCACAAGTAATAACAGAAGTAGGGGAACACAAAAAAAGAAATCATACCTTCTTAGTTTGTGAGTAAAACAGAAGCGAACAAACCAAACATTTCAAACCCTGTGTTATACAGCCTCAGAGGTTATTGTGCTAAATGTTCTGTGATTAGATTACATCACCAACATTAAAGACACCTCAAGTCATGGAGCTTACCTATGGCATCAAAACCTACACAGAAAGAAAGTAATAAGTCTTAATATCCCATTCAAAGGCTACAAATGCTTCCCTCCTCTTATGCATTCATCTGTTTCTACACTGGTGCTGGAAGCTTAATAGTCCCACACTCAACAAATACTCACCAATTTCCACTCGATGAGGTGCCACTCTAGCAACAGCTGGGGACCCAGGCTCGCCTCTCGCTTTACTTTCTCTTAATGCTGCACTGGCTGCTATTCCCAGACAAGGACTGTTGGTGTCTCGGCCCGCACTCAGCCTCCTGCCCGTCTCTGCGTTGATCTCAGAGCTAAATGGCATGGGCAGGCTGATCTCACTCTTTGAGATGTGCCTCTCTGGTGAGGTGCCACTCTCTCCGTCTGTCTGGATGTCCTTCTCGCTGACCGACTTCTTCTGCAACAGGGTGCTGATCTCCATGATGTTGCCGATGATCTCCACAGGGCCTGTCAGGGTCTTCTTGCGAGGGGAGAAGTCCTCTTTCACCTTTTTCAAGTAGGAGGCAGGGGCCCAGCCCTCTTTTCCCAAGTATCTGCAGGTAGAAGGGATGAAAAGAAACAAAATTAGTTTTATCCTTTCATTCTAGCATTCAAAATAAACTGCACCAATCATACAAATAAAAGTTTGTTTATGTTTTTGAGTCATTTTCTTGCCTCCCCATCCAAGGATCAAAAACATCTGGATAACTTAGACCCCTGCAACTGCAAAAAGTTGGATCTCACTCTGAGGACAAATGTTAAATCAAGGCTATGTAAGCTATTTGTTTTCACTGACAAGACACTTCTTATTGCCAGGCAGTAGCTATTATCAGAGCATTTTGCTTGTTTCAACATTTTTCATCCTTAGTTTTCCAGATGAGATACAGTTGTGCTCATAAGTGTACATACCCTGGCAAAATTTGTGATTTTTTGGGCCATTTTTCAGAGAATATGAATGATAAGAGAAAAACTTTTTTTTTCACTCATGGTTACTGGTTGGGTGAAGCAAATGTTTTATCAAACAACTGTGTTTACTCTTTTTATATCATAAAGACAACAGAAACTGCCCAAGAAACCATAAATTCTGCCAGAGCACAACTGTATTATAACTTGTTCCTGAGGTTATACTTTAACTGCTTTCAAGTAACTAAACGCTTGAAATGAGAAAGACTCGAACAGTTATGCTGTTTGATTCACACTGAGGTCAACATGTGGAACATGGGTATAATGGTCTTATGTATAATGTTCATCATTTGTGGTTGTGATTGGTATTTGCTACTCAGTTTACATGTTGACTGTTGTTTATTTTTCAATATTGAGCATTAGCTAAGTGTGTACAGCTTCCTATCAGTACAAAATAATGTATCGTATCATATTGTATCATGTCACATTGTATCATATCACATTGTATCACTTTGCATTGTATTGCACCGTACTGTATCATAGTGTATCATCATACCATATCATATCGTAACATACTGTAATGTAATATACCATGCCATACATGGAGATCAGAGTGTTTATTTTCTGTCTGGAAACACTAGATATTTGTGGGTACTTGAAAATGCTTCTTTATACATGTTCACAAATCTTGAGATGTTTTTTTTTTTTGGCAGATTATTATACTCATTTTAGGTCATAAATCTACATTATGTTGGGGTTTCTTGTCCTCCAAAGGTGACTTTGTGCAATTATTTCTTAAACTTTTATTTTTATGAGCCCCACAGCTCTGAGTGCAAGGCTAAAACGCCCCTTTTAAAGTGCTTTGATTTATTGGGCTACAATAACTGCCAACCAACAACAAAATATCCATATTCTCTGGACTCAAGAATGTAATAAAATTCACTCTGTAAGATCCAAAATATGAAACAACAAACACTTTTTATACTCTAATAATGCAGGGTTAGCCAAAGGCAAGTAAACACACAACATCATATTATGCAAAGAGATGCTGATCCCCTCATTTCCACCGTTATTGTTAGGCTAAATGAGTCATTTAAGAGAGCTCTGTGCAACAATAGGTAATGTTTTTGAAATGTAACTCTGACTCATATGCCTCCAGGTGGGCCATTTTCTGCTAAGGAAAGATGTGATCATTTCTGCTTCCCTGATGGAAGACTCCAGCTGCGACCACAAGGAGTCCCCCTGATTTAAATAGCCTCATGCCAAGATTAACTGTACAAAAAGGGGCACACAGAGTGCAGCATGACTCAGATGTACACCTGGAGGATTTAAAAAAAAATAATTGTTGGACAACATGTTCCAAAATGAATCATTGTGAATAGCAATGCGGCCATAATAAAACAGTCAGTTTTATTTCTGCCATATTTATTTAGTAATATGACAAATCATAAGTTTGCCTCAAGGGTTGTTATAATCTGTACAGCATATGACACCTCCATCCTCAGAGCAGGGCTTTCCATTAAGGATATGTGCTTTATTTGTGAGACTCAGGCAAAAGGATATATCATACAGCCGAGGTAATGATTCAATATATTTACATGCACTGTTAAAATGTAAATAAGACCATGAATAATAGGTACTTCATGACTCCGTTTTGAAGAAGGACATGTTTTTTTGGGGTTATTACTTGCAAGATGTGATTTCTTCTTGTCTTAATAAAAGACGCTGGAAGATGGAGTGCAACAGTAAATAGCTGAAGATAGATCACAGCTATAGACTGTATATAACATGGATGTCTTCTCAGTGATGTCACCCATTGGATTCTGGGGAGGTATTTGTGAAGCAAAACAGTGGAGGTCACCATATTGGAAATGCTGACTCAACATAACTTTCGATCAACCAAGAAACAGGCAGAGGTCGAGCAGGGGCGAGCTTTCAGCCTCCTGGCAAATAGCTAAAATGCACCCTACCTGTAAATCAACTAGGTACTTGAGGTGTCGCTACAATGCTATGAAGACCTACTACAACGCATCACACATATATTAATATTTTTTGACAACCCATATTCAGATGATTAAATCCCCTTAGGGTTTGAACAAAAAGTCAGTGAGTATACAACAAATATCACGTAAGCACCATTAAGTAAATGTGTATTAGCATGCACACTGTTACACAAGCATGTGCATGTCAGAGGCCACGAGGCAGCATGTGATAGCAATCCTCTGTGCAGATCCATTCCACTCTCTTTTGCCCCCCAGGGATGCAAAGAAGTAAACAACTAGCAGGATGGTTGGGTAAACAACACACATAAGCACAAACAATCAAACAGACACGCACATGCTATAAGAAATCACAGGCTGGAATCCCTGTTGATCTTTGTACAGCTCTGTATGCTAATGACTTCTCCTCCATACCATGATGCTAATTAAGGGCTGCAGGAAACCGCTTGCCTTGATCACAGAACTAAGCACAGAATACTGCCAATAAAGTCACTGAGGACTCATTCACTTTGAAACATGATGACAAATTACATCACTGCTCTGCACACAAATGGGGTACTAATTTCCCCTGCCAAACACCCAAGAGTTAAAACTGAAATGGTGAGTGCTGTCTTGTACAAAGGTAGTTAAACTGAAATATTTGCATTGAAAAGGTATGGAAGGCAGACTTTAAGAATTACATACATATCATTGATTGAAATTAAAAGGAGGCACTATATCTGTATTATGATGTGATTATTATTGCTCATTGATAATTGGCAAAATAAGTCTAAGCACCAGCTGAAACACAGATATTATCAGTTGAAAATGAAATGCTGTCAGCTTATAATGACACAAAGCTGATTAATATGCTTCAGACTACTAGTACATAAACTATTTTTGAGTGCTCTACAGTTGAACAGCTTTGCTGTCAGTTTAATTGGGATCAGATACCTTGCCTCCATAAATAATCATGTAATGAACAGGACTATGTGAAAGCTGAAAATAAAGAAAGAGTTCATACACAGGCTATGATATACTTATAGTATAAAAAATCTGTGGCTAGTAGGGACGTAATGGTATCATCAGTTTCATGATATCGCCTAAACAACGGTGTGTTGATACAATCGCAAACCTCTAGCAATATGAAATTAAACTGACATACATGTCGGGAGTAAGAGTAATATAAGATAAGATAAGATACTCCTTTATTCGTCCCACAATTCATGGAGTTACAGCAGCAAACAAGAAGGTGTACAGTACAAGAATTCCAACAAGAATATATATATATATATAAAAAAATGTCCATCAGAGACGACAGTTACATTATATTATGAGAAGCCAGTTGGCAAATTGTCACCCTGAAATGTCAGGAAGAAAACACAGCCCGAGTGCTCATGCTACCTTGTGAGAGTGACCTGAAAAAACTGGTAATGATAAAAAAATAATAAACAGATACAAAATGAAAACAGATCTCATTTCTCTGATTAAGCTGCCGGTATTGGTGCTCCATCACTCAGCAGCGTTTACTCACCTGATGAACCACCAACCCTCCAGGTTCTTCTGGATGACCTCCACGGTGACCCCTTTCTCAAAACTGACTTCATCCTTCCCTTGGCTGGTGTACGGCTGCACTGTCACATATTTCTCCTCTGGAGTCAAGAGATAAAGGAAAGAGGAAAAAAAGGGTAAAGTGAGTGAAAAGCTGCCATTAGTCAGTTTTTATTGCAGAACGAGACTACTGTGGAGTTTACATCTGTCCCAGAGGACCATATCAGGGGAAGAAATGTTGAGTATGACCTAGTTAAAATGCTCTGACTATTTCCATACCAACACAAACACAACCCTCTCCCACTCATCTTACACAATAATAACAACCAGCTCCCTCTACTGGCTGAATCTCTCCTCTTTCCTGCTGGTTTCTGATCCATGCTGGGCCTCTTTGGACCCTGATCCAGTGCTTGTTTCTCTCCAGAGAGAGATTCCTCTTCTAGCAGCAGGCCCACATCAGGGCCCCCCTTAAGTAGATAAGATTTTTGGACCAAGATCTCTCTTCTCATATCCTTTTTCTGATCACCAATCCTCTCTCACGCTCTGCTAGGATTCGAAAGAAATCCTGCAATCAGCCTAGTGAGGAGCATTCGAAGGTTAGCGGGAATCAGAGACACAAATGCAGAACCATGGGAGTACACTAGCAGTGTAGGGTTCTTCCCAGAAGAAGGAGGAATGATGAAATGATGGCTTTTGCTTTATTTTAGCGGCTGATTAACTGGTATGGTATGCTGAAAAGGAAAAGTCATCTATCAAGAGAAGAATTGCTTAAAGGAACTGATTTCCTTAGAATAAATCAGCTATAAAGGAGAGAGTGTGCCTATGATTGCTGGAGGTAACAACAATGTTTCGAGGAAATGTCAGGGGCAGGGATGCTATCTCAGAGGTGTGTGTGTGTTTATTCCTCTGAATGCTTGCTTTGGATACGTGGGGTGCATCCAGACAGCAGGGGCTTTGAGTTCCTCTCCTGCCTGTCAGTGAAGAGCAGCTGAGGTCAATAATGTGGAGCTTAGAGGAATGTCTGGCCCGGAACCTCAGCTTGCAAAGCATGTTGGTGTGTGTGTGTGTGTGTGTGTGTGTGTGTGTGTGTGTGTGTGTGTGTGTGTGTGTGTGTGTGTGTGTGTGTGTGTGTGTGTGTGTGTGTGTGTGTGTGTGTGTGTGTGTGAGTGAGTGTAGAGTTAGGGTGAGTATTTGTAGATGGACAGGGAATAACAAATGGATTGGCTTATAAATGAATCTGACTATCTAAACGTGTGCTTGTGATGAGTGTGTAGATAAACTGCAAAGTAGAATAGAGCCTTAGATATGAGTCTTTTATGACAGATATAGCAGATTCTGGAGACAAGGGTTGTACTAATCAATCGAAAGCATTTGAAAGAATACTTAATCCAGTAGGTTATTCGTTCTTTCAACATTTCAGTCTCTCATAAATCTCCATCTTATTTTAGATTGAACTCAAACTACTCACACCCGATCACTTTTTCCTGTCCAAAATTGCCCTACCCTGAACAAAAACGCCCCAATACCTCTGGTCTCTCGCTGGCTTCCTCAGTATTATGCTGAAGCTTAAAAATCACAACTTGTGCTTTGAGTCTTTGTTTTTACCAAGATTCTGTTTGTACAACAGCAGGTGAGATGTGTGTGGAGGAGGCATGTGGTTTGTGATGAAGACAACCAAAACAAACCAAACACACTTGGGAACATTATCAAATCAGCACCAACCAAGTGCACTGAACAAGCTTTTTAAAAACAATCACATATTAGGGCCTATGATTTCCTGGGGAAGTCCAGTCACGATTAACACTAGAAGGGCCAGAATTCTATTTCTACTAGAAAGGCCACAAGAGGTCATTTTGACTGCCAGATTCCAAATTGTATTATCTGTTATGATAAATACCCAATATATAGAATGATACGTTTAATGTCTTAGGATATACTGTAAATTTACATATAGGATAAACTCATTTTTATCCACTTCTTATTCAGATAGATCGCCTGTCTGCAAGGTCATATTCCTTGAACAACTGTCAGGCTTCCTCAGCAGTCATCTCTCTCTTTGAGCCTGTCCTTGCCATAATTGCCAAAATAGAGTTGTCTAATTTTCTCAGTTTAATTTCTTAACTTTTCAAATTGCCCTGGACACTTACTCACGGCCGGCCTCTAAGTTTTATAGAGACAGATAATGGCCAAGCAACCATATGCCCAGCATGAAAATGTATCAATTTAATAGCAGTCATTATGACTGCCTGTGGCCGAAGTAGGTAAAACTAATCATATAATTGTTGCCTTTTTTGCAATTTGTTTCTAATACGTAACCACACAACTAAAGGAAAAATCAGGATCCGGCACCACTGTAATCTCTAATTCAACAAAGTTACATGACATATAAATGTGAAAGCAGTCAAAATGACCCCCATTGTCATTCTAGTGTTAATACATGCAGGGACAAAATAAGAGAGCTTCTCTGCAGGGGATTTGTGATTTTCAGGAAGGCCCTCTCACGATAGAAGAACAAACAGGTAAACCAAGGTACTAGCTAGGTGTCAAGCTCTCTGATTGAAAAAAAGTTCTGAAATGGGTTTTAAAATATGTTTTGGTAACTTGTAGCTGGCCAGCCTTTCAAAGTGAAATTTTAATGGGGAAAGAATTTTAAGAAAGGGACCATGTGGATTGATTTTGTAACACATTTCCCCACCGGAGATTACAGAGGAGAAGAGTCAAGCTTATGTGCATGGGTGTCCAGCTTAAGTGCGTAAGTGCATCGTGATACCAATATATCCGTGACATGCCATATTTGCTTGATAACATTGATTTATAAGTCAGATCGTAAAGATTACGTCTTTCTGTTTGAGCTGATGATGATCATCATGCATTCACTTTTAATTCCCCAAGGACCAGAAATAAAAGATAAATGTTTTCATTAATCACATCTGTGTTTATTACTCTCATGAGCTGGACATGTGCCTCAGAGTTCATCCCTGTGTTTGTGTTGGCGGCTGCGTCACACAGCGGGGACAGAACAGTGAGTCAGGAGGGTGGTCAGAGGGACTATAAATCAGATTAGGGGCCTTCTGTAAATGATAGCGCTCTGAGCAGGGTTGAGGGAGGACAGCTTTTATTGAACCCCTGCCGAAAACACAATGAGGTCACACTGCCGTCAGTAGCCAATCAAAGCCCCCAAATGGAGGTCAAGACAGCCTGCCCTGGCTTTATGTTGGATCACTGGGGAGTCAAAAAGAAGATGTGCTTTAATTTCATTTGAGTCTTGAGTGCGCCCTTATTTGACAGTCAAGACGTTGGGATCACATCTCTGTCATCTTTATGAAGCACCACACAAAGGGGAAAAGAAATCAGTGTCAGCAAACAGGCTGCAGAGTACGACTGCTCTCCTCCATTAGCAAATTAGCTCTTGAAAGAACATAAATCGTACTGGATCAGCCTTTGTTTTTCTCCTCTGCCAGCACTACTAAATCAAACAGTATCTCACGTGTCTGTGCTGGGCTGTAAAACCTCACTCATCCGTTTCTTATCGCTAGCTTGGCAATGCATTATCAGGCTGGGACAGTGGTGCCTCCATTCACACAGCTAAGAAGGGGAAATGGGGATGAGAGGAAGGTGTGGAGGACAAGAACAGGAGGCTGTAATGTGGCGTTTAATATGAGGGGGAAATACTTCAAGTGCTAAAACTTTTAAGATAAGATGCATGGAATCAAGCCGGTTTTAGTAGACTTTCTTGTAATTGTTACTGGCATTCCTATTATTCCCAGTAGCACACACTCAGCCATCTGGTGCGGTAGGTCTGACTGAAGCACAGTTGAACGGAGTTCAGGCAGGGACAGGCAGACAGCAGTACAGTAATTGGACAGCATGCCGACAGAAGGTAATACAGTCACAAAGTGAAGAGTGGTGGTGATTGAAAAACCTGGAAAATCCACAAAAAAGAGACTGCAGTCAGCAGCAGCTGTGGGTTTCATGGTGAGACGATTCTGAACGTTGGAAAAAACACTACTGGTCCAGGAGTTGTTAGCGTGTTTGTAACACAGCCTGCAACTCCATGTGAATGTTTTCTGTCCTCAGCGTATCAAACAATATGTAAGCCTTTATGCTGTTCTATCGCTTTTCTATCAACTTTAAAAAGCACAACAGTCACACAACATTTTTTTTGTAGATAAGCGTAACTCAATTACACGCCACCATGCTCTTTGACAAAAGGTTTTTGAAAAAGCAGCAGAGCATTTTTGTTTGGGATTTCCATCCTGTCTTCAAATTTTTTTCTCCTCTTTTATTGGATTCCATCTGAGCACCAAATACCAAAGATGAACCTCCTAGTGATGTTTTTCAGTTGAGTACAGCTGTCTCTGATTTCAGATTAGGGTTGTGTGTGTCTACTCTACGAAACAATGAAATGTCATCATGCTCTCCAGAGGACACTCTCATATAGTCAGTTAAACAGGTTGTTCATGTTCTTTTTAATTAATTGTAGCCCCAAATGTTGGTCATATGATCTGTTTAAGCTGTAACCCAGCCATCAAGTACTAGCTAGGCTGTAAGTCCAGTCAGTGACTATTGCCATGCTGTGATGCTACCTGGAAGTAAAGATGACCAATGGCATCTCGTAGTGTGGTGCAGTTTGTCCGTAGCTTTTAAACTAGAAAATGGAGATAAAGTTGTTTGTAGCTGTGTCTGGTTAAACTAGCATAACCACTTGACTGGAGCAATACATGACCAGCACAGGAATATGGACACTAACCTGCAAGGAGAACTTAAGACTGGTGGTGCTAACTCTACTAATGTTAGCCATACTAAGCAAACCACTATGACTCTGTGATCTAATTTTTAGCTGTGTAAAAAAAAATGGTGCCCAATTTGTCTGTATTCTGGGTTTTTTCTTACCTTTAGACTAATGGGTTTTTGAAAAACACATGCTAGTGATGCTAAGAATAAAAACGTCACTACACTGATCTGTTTTGCAGATTTGACCAATGGTTTTCAGGATTTGGCAACGTGAAAGCAGCTGAGCATTTTTGTGGCCTGCGATGACATCAGTAATGCTGAGTACATCTAACAGGCAGGGCAGTGAACATAAACTAAACACTCCAGGTTTCCCTGGTTTCTTAAGCATCCTGTGAATGCCTGGATGGTCAGCACATTTACTTTTATTCAGTAGCTGTGTGCAACACTGGTATGCAAGAAAGTACTCTCATTGGGGTGTTCAGTTTTGGAGGCCAAGCCACATAGAATCACAAAACTCTAAATTGAGGGTCTTGTATTGAGGTTTTGGTCCAGGCCCCTTCTTTAAGACAGGGCCTCAGCATCAGGTAATAAAGCTGGATCAATCCCAAGGACCTAATGTTTTTCCAATATTGTCCTTTATTAGTGCATATTTCCACATACATGTGCAGTAAAAATCATCATAAACCACAAGCTAAGGCTAAACTCAGGTTAGCTCTGAACCAGAGAGAATCCCACAGCTAGTGTGGAAAACAAATCTTAGGATTATGCAGCAAAATAGACAACTGGGGATCAACCTTAAAATCAAATTGATGCAATGCCATCTGGCAAGTTGTTGCATTAGCTGATGATTCACATGCAACCTGACTAACTTTTTAACAACAACAGATAATTCTGTTAGAGGATGAATGATAAAACAACTGATAAAATATCTGCCAACATGATGACTTTCCTGAGATGTGAAATCCAGACTGTACCTTTGATGATACTTCAAATTTTGCCATTACCTGAAACAACACTTTAAAAATACAACCACTTTACAAACTCACCCCTGAAGCCTCAGGGGTCCACTTTGCTCTGTCTGAAATCCAAAAGTACACAGGCAAGACTTTTTAAAATCAACCAGCCATCACACTGTAAAAAAAAAAGGGTGGCAAATTTCAAAAAAGTAAAACAAAAATTACCTGAAATAATCAGTCTACCCTTTGAGTGTAAAAAGTTAGGTGTCTAAAAATAATTTGGTGAATTCCAGGACAGGACCTCCAAAAGCTTTTCATGCCCTCATCCTCCGGTGGTGACAGCTAGCCTGGTGACTCATCCACACTCTATAGAAGTTGAGGTCTGTGTGATTAAAACCAGCCTACTGATTGGACTGCTGCCCCACTTTCACACTTTCCACCGGCTCATTGGGGCGAAGCCTCAGTGTTCTTAGAGACGTATCTCATTAGGTAACATTCCTGTAGACCTGGCAAACACTGCTCCTCTATCTTTGATTCCAGTTTATCACTGATGATATACTTTCAACCGTAATCCTTTGATATTTCTTCTGAGCCAGTTTATATTCCCAAATCAGCTATAGGGGGTATGTGACTGAGTAATGTTCCCCCATCTCTGGACAGCTACCACTTTTCTTTCCCACAAAACCAAGAAGAATTAGCTACATGGGTATGTTACTATATGTGTTAGTTACCATCCATCCACTGCCAGAGGCTGTGACTATATACAAATATTTTATGTATATTAGTATGAGGATATATAAAAGGAACAGGGGCCCTTCTATTAATCTTCTGAACAGTTTTAGTTACTGTAGACTCTCTAGAGAAGAAGCACATACCATTTGACCTGATCCCCTTTTTTTCCACTTCCTCTAATGAATGGCTCTTTGCCTTCACGTTTGTAAAAAAAAGGTGGTAACACAGTCCACTCCAATCAGACTGTATTATGATAACGAGAAACAAAGAGTATTTTCATAGAGTTTGCACGGGTCCAGAAGCAGCTTCCACAAACAAATCGTAACTATGAAGCGTCTGTTAGAAGCCGCGACTAATCCAAAATCCAGACAGCTACCTAACTTACAGCATGGCAAAGTAAAAAAGAAGCACTGACTCGCTCCGGAGAGAAGAGTCTGAGTTGTTGCAGTGAACGACTCAGGTCCTCACTCAGCATCGAAGCTATAATGATTGAGTAAAACTGCATAGAACTTGAGAAATGCAAATAAAAAGAGAGTGCAATATCATTGAATTGTTTGTCACTTTCTGAATACTTAAACCAAAAACTCATTAACAGCTTTATAAAACAAAGGGGGACTGCTTAATTTAAGCAGTTATAATAATGTGAGCATGGCTAAGCGTCTGTCAAGGTTGTTGCATCTGTTCTGCAAAAGTTGTGAACAGTTTTACTTATCCACATATATTTAAAGCAGTCCAATTATTTTGTTGCTCTATTATTTTGATGGAGTGAGATTTGAGATTTTACTGTCAGAGCTGACTCATGGCCACCCAATATGCTGCTCCCACTAGATTTCCGAGGCCAGTTGTTGTTGGCTGGCTGGTGTGGATGTAAATGAGGTTGTTTACCATGTGGACCACAAAATATGCAGAGTAAAGACGAGAGGGGCCAACACTGGGGCTCAGCAGTGGTACTGTGTGTTTGTTTTTTACAGGACATGGGAAAGGTGTGTACCATGTGTTAATGAGTCAGTTTCTCCTTACTTTTACTGCAATTACATTTATGCAAATTGTATCTTTTAGCATAAGATAAAATCAACACATGTATGTGACAAATTCTCCCCCACTCAGAGTTCCTGTTGGTATCTTCACAGGTTATTGTTAGTTTCTACGCTAGCTTATTCTTTCAATCATAATCTTAAAGTGCTAAGTTTGTGCTAAGTGTGTGTGTACCTGTAATTCTTTGAGCAGTTTTTAAAATCAATTCATTCACTTTTACATAAGTATGTTAATTTTGGGCGTATTGTACTTTGATATGTTCTAAATGACATCCATTACTGAGTTAAAATGTCATATAAAAGATGCCACAAGCTTTCCATCAACTGCGTAACTGCTATCCAATTGGACAATGTCTACAACCTGACAGCCAGGAGGAGAAGGATATGCTCACTCTCTCAAATCACAACAAGAAAACTACGGTCAAGCTGGAAAGATATTCACAGAGGTGGTCTTGTCATACTCATAGCAAAAAAACAACTCACCAAGAGGTTATAGTAAGGTCATCTCATAACAACTTTGGGATGTTGTACAAACATGAAGAACGAATTGGCAAGCACACATTTTAATTTTTGAACTTTTGCAACACACTGTTCAAGAGAAAAAATCCATGCATGTAGGGTGTGTCTGTATTAATTCTTTGCTTATGTGTGTTCAGTGTGTGGGCCTGTTATTTTCTGTTCACCTCTGCTGTGCTGGCGGTTCACTATCCCCCCCAGAGTCCAGCGGCGGTCCAGCCTCTTCAGATGTGCCTTGCGTCTCTTAGTGACTGATGGTTATGATGAGGAGCAACCAAGAAGGAAAAAACAAAAACAAAAACAAATGCTGGGTTAGTTTAAGAAGCACTGATTAGCAAAGTCAACAAAGGCAGACATAAAGCAGTTGTTAGTATCACAGAAAGACAATCACAAATAATAAAAAATCTGTTTGTCCGGTATGAAGCCATTAGATCATTTTGAAGTAACAGTGTTTGTAAGCATTGAAGCTAGTGACATTGATGCAGATTAATCTTATAGTATTAGCATTTTTAAAAATAAATTCAGCAATTTTTTCAACACAGCATGTACAGCAAGTTAAAACTCCCAATTCTTGAGCTTTATAGTGAGAGGCAGAAATCAAAATGTCAAATGAAGAATTAGAGAAAAAAAAAATTTCAAAACAAAGGTGAAGTTCTGGTTAAAAGCAAACTAGAACTGTACTCTTTTTGGGCTAGATTTCAAATAACAAATTTATATTAGTGCGTGGAATGCATGTGGAGTCTTTCCAATATGTGGACGCCTGATGTTTGGCTTTAAACCCCTCTTTAGAAACCAATGTGTGACATCACTGAGATCAGGAACATGTTCTATATAGGCCATACAGTAGTATACAGAACTTTCGGTTTTTGTTTGAGCTAACCTTCCAAACATTATATTTTTCTACAAGTTGGCTCTGTTTGTGTGTGTCTGTGAGTCCACGCGGCAGGATAAGGAAACTCCTCTGGCTAGTAAATATCCAATCACAAGGCCCTAAAGTAGGAGGAGGCTGACAATACTGGTGTCATATTTCACACATTACTTTAACATGGCGAGCAGTGAGGAGAGGCAGCTGTTTAAGGAAGCACCGCAGTCTTTCCAATATGTGGTGTGGGAAAAAGTAAACTGAAAATTGACTGTCTGCAAACATTGTTTCACAAATGTTACCAAGTCAGATGGAAACACTTCCAACATGATTGAACATCTGCAGTGCCATCAGCTAGTGATATCACTGTCTGGAAGCAGGATAGCTGAGCAGGTAACAATGTCATCCAAAAAATCAACAGTCCCACACTGATGCCATCCATCATACTGTACATACCCCACTGCTTCAGATAGACACAAATAAAAAAAAAATCCATCCACAAGGATTTGCAGCGGTGCAGTAGTGGGCTCTGCGTTACAGAGTACCCTCTCACATATGTTCTGCTCTGAGGTAGTTCACAACTTCTCTGCAACAACATGCTGAGTTATTGAAAACAAAGCTCAGCTAGGCTAGTTGAAACTCGTGAGCATCAGAGTTACTTCACTGTGATGGTTCACCACTTCTCGGATTGGCAAATTAAGAGCAGTACTCCAAACCCATATTCTATTTGAAAGTCATACAAGCGCTCAATTGGCAGAAGTGTTAACAAATTCAGTCAATCCAAGATATAGGGAGAGGCCAAACATGTCAGTCACTGCAGTAAGATAGAATTTGGTTCAAATATGTTTAATTATTTATGTTTAATCATACAATTCACCAGAAGAATGTATGGATTGGAACATTTGTTTTGCTTTTTGCAAAAAAAGTAAAATGAAAGATAAATAGTTTATTTTTGATACTCTTGCTGTTGTTGTAAAATTCACCTTAAATGCTTAAGAACGGAGAACCAAATAAACACTGAAGTGTAGCAAAATCCGTGACCAAAAAACAAGGTACAAACCATGGGATAACGGATTGTTGCAGCCCTGGTATATTTAGTTAGACTGTGTCTATGCAGAGGCTCAACTAGGGACTAGATTTGAAGATTAGCAAAAACTAAACTCACTGTGTAGCACATCGTTTTCATGCTCTCTATTGGAACTAAGTTAGATTGCGTAATCCCTACCATACAAAACAACGTCAATGAAGTTCAAAACAGCTTGTGAGAGGGTGTTGCAGAAATACAAACTGGTCCCAAACAAAGGACATGCCCCATAATTTTTCTGTTATAAAAATTACATTTTAGTAGCAGAATGTTCAGTAATAGTGATCATTTGGTCAGGTGTTAAATTTACAAAACATGGGGTGAAAGAGTGATCATAATCTATGATCATGTTAACTTTCACCATTTGAATTAATGTGCTAAAGAGCTAGAGGCTCTGAGTCTCCCACAGAGGCAGAACAGTAGTGAGACCCGTGTGACACACACACACAGGAAAAGTGTGCTGTTCGTGTATCAAGTAGTAAAGAGAACAAAACAAAGACCCGACTGATATAAACTGGTAACTGATGAAGTCTGCAAACAGAATCTAATTGGGAATGTGTACAGTCTGAACTCCTAACCTCTATCACTCCTTATTAGTTTAAAGCTTGTATGATAAAGCAGCAGTCATAACATGATGAGTCTTTTCCTTGACTTAGTGCCATCTTTGAGGCCACATAAAGAGCCAAACCATTTGAGTTGGGAAAGAGAGATGGAAACAGCACTTGTCTTCTGTCTATCTTTGAACAGAGGTAATGTAATCCTTTCTGTGTCACTCTCTGCACTCTCTTGTCTCCCATCTCTCCTCCTGCTCGACATCTGCCCACCTCCCTACGTGTGCCGTCTTCTACATGTCATTCCTTCTTTTTGATTCCTCTATGCCTTCCATCCATCTCAGCGAGCGCCACCCTAACCCTGTTGACCTCCTAATTGAAATATCAGCTAAGGGAAGGCACGGAGGGAAATGTTATTTCGAGGTAATTTCAGTGGGGGCCGGGCTGCGTCTGTCGGTTCCTCTCCAGCGAGCGGAGCTGTCAGTGGAATTAGGTTACAGACCACGCAGAGATAATGAGATGTAAGAGACGACAGGAAGCCGGAGAAGGGAGCTCAGAAATATGAAGTGACGATGTGTGCAAACACAAAGATACCAGGCCTAATGGGAGGATTGGGGCCATAGACAGAGGAAGGGTAAGAGTGTGTAGCTGTGTGTAGTTGTGTGTAGCAGTGAGCTCAGGCACTTCCCCATAAATTGACTTGAGTGCATTGGTTAACAGTGAAGGTGGACACCCTAAAGTGATGGTTGCATTTTTCTTTGAACAAAACTACCAGAGCCATCCCACAGGTTTAAAGGATCATTCTGGTCTGTTACAACTTTGGTTTTGTTTGGGTAGACTTGATAATGCTTGCAACACTATCACAGTTGCATTCACAATGTCCATTCTTGTGGTTTAGATGTACAAAATTATCCTGAGGACATTTAATGAAACAGTTGTGCTTTCTTTGAACCTCTGAATAAGATGGTTCAAGGTATCTGATTAAAGTTAGGGGATAATCTCCACTCGCTCTTCCAACATCCACATCCACACAGAAATGTCCTCTAGTAAGTCCCTCAAATTGATGCATCGGAAACCAAAGATGTCTAATTTATAATCTGCATCTTATCAATTAGAAAAAAACTGGTGGCTTTGTTACCTGTGATGCAACTCAGCTGCCAGCACTTAAAGCTTCCATTTAATACTCATTTAAAGTTTCATATTTTAACTCTATGAAACCTCTCAAACAGCTTTGTATTATGCACAATTCTAAAATCTCCTTATTTTCCCCACACTTGTGTCTACAAAAAAATCCACAGCTAAGCCTCTTACTGACACACAGAATTTCAGGTACTGTCTCTTTAGGGCCCGCTTTCCCACAAGCCAACTTTGTTCTGACAGGCCAGTTCTCTAGAAGCCTCAAGACGCTGCTATTATAGGAACATGACTACATTGGCTCGGATAGCCGCGTCAGCTACTTAACGGCATGACGTCATGGCAGCGCGACACAGTGTAACCTAATAAATGCAACAAAGAAGAAAAATGTGATACCGAGGAAAGTCTGCACCTCCACGGTCAACCATGGAACGCTGTTTCTTGATGCCATTTTCCAAACAAAAAAAGTTATCTTCCTGAAGTCCACTGGAGATTTTTACATGGCAGGGTTATGTGTTGTTCTTTATTACCGCTGTCGCACGGGAAGTGACGATTGTTTCGATCAACCAACAGACTGCAGTGTTTCTAGCTCCACTTTCTGGGGTCGGATCGGTACGCCTGGCACCCCAACAGAAGGGTACCAAAAAGTTGGACGGTACGGCTCAGTAATTTGGGGACCTGTCCCGGTTTTAGTCAATGGAAACGCCATAAAGTGTGTGCCGTACCGAGACAAACCGAACTGCACTACTTGGTGGAAAAAAGTAGCAGCTAATGTAGCATCAGCACACACCAGATTGATTTTGCCTACTCTATTTTGAGAAGAAACCACTGCTGGTTAGTTGATGCAGCCCATGACTTTACCAAGGAATGTGAACTTGACACCCAGTTTGCAGTGTCAGAGAAAATAGAAAATACAAGGGCTTTCATTGATGCTCAAATGGCTTGGTCCCATTTGTTTAAACTCATTGGACAAAAATAAAGGGAATTCTGTATTTAACTGGAGATCCTAAAGAGCATTACTTTGACTTGTGTTAGTGGACAAGGGAGAGATTATCTCACGCATACTGTCAGAGGACTATGTAGTCTTGGCCTTCTTACATAAATCTACTCTACTAACATGAAAAGCCCAGAGATGAATGCTGTGATAAGCAGACATCAATGTGACTTTTTAAAGATGGCAATAGTTATATAACCTTCAGTCGCATGCCTCACACATATTCAGCTCAGTACATGTACACCTTTATGTGCTTGCAGAAATCTGCTGAAGATATTGTCTTTCTTGACAGCTTACTGCAATGGGTAAAGACCCAAGTTGTATTTTGGCTGAATTATCATGTAAAGGGCCTAACCCAAATCTAATACATTATAGCACACCAAATTAAATCAAAGAAAGTGTATTTGCAAATTAAAGAATGAAAAATCAAATGAGACAACACCCGTTACAGCAATCCAAACGTACAACCCCCCCGGCAACAAACACTGCAGATCCATTAGGCTGTTTTTCCCCCTCCAGGATACAGACTGAAAGCGAATTTACTGATGCAGGCACTGACAACATCTATTTAGTACGTGAGAGGGGGGAAAAATCCCAGAAAAGGAACGAGAACAGCAAATAACAGTGGCTGTGGCAGCTGTGCAGGAGCTGTCATCATTCTAGCAGAGTGTTTGTGTATGTGTGGGTATGTGTGTGTGTGCTTCTTGCAGAATGTGCACAGTTCAATGAAGCGGGGAAGGCTTGCACATCTTAATGAGAGACAGACCATGTTTGTTAGATAATCCAGTGGCACTTTGAAGCATGATAAACCATTGCACCATTCCTTTCATTTCCATACTGCTGCAGATAAAGCAAGTGCATGTGTTTATAGCATGCATTTTGCAGCATGCGTGTAAGCACTTGGTTTATCTCTATTGGATTCTCTTGGTCTAAAAGCAGAAAAGGGGCTTATGACACAGTGATGAAATGCTCCATCCCTGCAGTCAGAATAAACACTGAGGGGGAAAGGGTCACAACAAAATGAGCCTCCTGCAAGAGTTGCTGCCTCCTGGGGGAGTTGAAAGGAATTTTCTGTGGTGCCAAAATATTGCAAACCCTTTGGCTGCGGTCTGGTACCATTTCACCATGGAGCTGCGACTATGGTCTTCGAGGTTCCCAATGTGTGACTGGAAGTTTGAGAGTGTGTGTGTGTGTGTGCTTGTGTGTTTAGTGCTGACTTCTGTGTGCTGCTTGTATGCTGAGATGTGAGCACAGAAAAACCCCACACATAAAAATAATTATTAAGAAATAACAGCCAATTCCAGAAAGGCGTTCCTCATCCAGGATGACGTCTAGGTATGTCTGTGTTTTATGAATCTAATAATGTTGTGTTTGTTTGAGCTAACCTTCCCCAGTCCTGGAGGTGCCCAGATCCAAGTCGTCTCTGGTTACATTCTGGGAGTCCAGGTATGTGGCCGGCACCCAGCCCTGCTCCTCTGCTGTGCTGACAAACCACCAACCTAAAGAAAGAGACAGACAGAGGACGGTGAGATAAAACAAGACAGAGAACTGATATACTATATAGCATATAGTACTGCTAACAATCACAGAGGCCTGGAGGACTGCAGCTGCCATCATCCCCATGTGGTAATTTCACCAAACAATGGGAATAACACGTCACTGTTGCAAGTCTCTCAAGTGTAGCAGTATGTACAGTGACTGAGGATGAGACAACGTTTGCATTACAGCCGCTTCAGTCTGTGAATGGATGCTGGGCTTGTCTGTATCAGACAAAGACATCTGAAGCAGACCCATGTTAGATGAGTGTTTCACCTACTTGGAAAGCTTTCATCATTACAAAACCAGACACTAAGAGAGAAGGAAGATACCAGAGTGGAAAGAGTTGGGGCCTGCAGCAAAACAAAGATCAATACTGGTTGTAAAAGTAAATCTTGTAAATGTTGAAAATAAATTATTTGAGACTGGTGGTTGGTTTGCTATTTTCATTATTAATCATTCTGAAATGCATTTTAATGCTGCTGTTTTTAAAATCCCCCGCCCACCCCCCTTTTTAAAGTTGGCAAGTTGTAGGAGTAAAAAAAGTTACAACAGTTCAGCTGATGCAAAGTTCAGCTTCGACACAGTGCTTGAAGTGAAAGTCTAACATCCGTATGGAAGCAGGCTAACATGCTGATGTTTAGCATGTATGATGTTAAACGTCACGGTAAGTGTGTTGGAATCTGTAAAAATGTATCACTAGCACTTAAGATTTAGAGCCCTGTGATATACTTCTGATCTGGGATTCTCAATATTCAGTTTAAAAAATTGACTGGCGTACAAAAGACTGCTTCAGTCTGCCCTTCGTAAACATGGGACCCTGTACCTCAGGTATAATGGTAAGAGTTTATATTACGTGGTTAGAGTTAGAGACAACGTTGCTAGCCAGCCTTAGCGTGTTTCTTATTGTAGAATGATTCAGAGCGTCTCTGAAGTGGCTGACCTACAATCTTTGAACAGATTTTCATCTGGTGGAGCAGTTTGGACTATATATAAGAAGGGGAAAACGGTCAAGGTTTTACAAGTGAAGCAATGCTCCCGTTTCAAATAGAAATTAGTTTGCAAACAACTCTACATCTAGATAAGTTGGTTTATTACCTTTATGGTCTTATTTGTTAGTTTGAAGCCTTCTTAAATTCAATATGATGTTAATTTTTTTATTTTTTTTTTATTTTTGGCTCCTCTTAGAGTAAAACAGATGATAAGGAAGTGTATGATTTAGTGCAAAGCTGCTTGTGATTGACAACATTGGACCATACCAGTGGCTTAGCAATGTGTATCTACACTTACAAACAAATGTCAACCATTAGGGATCCCAAAAAACAAGACAGCAACAAGTAAAAACCCAAATTAGAGGCTTTAAAACAGTTCATGGGCTCACCAAAGTTTCTTATGATTTAAGTTAAGGGGGACATGAATGTCTGCACCGACGTATATGTTGTCCATTATTGTTATTAAGACATTTAAAGGAAATGTCACAGAAACATGTTTGTTCAGAGGAAGTTGAAATGAGACATTCGATGCAATGGCGGTGCAATGAATAAAGTAGGAAACCAAAATCTCACAGGTTCATCCTCTGGACATACAAAATGTCCGTTAGTCTAAAACAAAAAGGTGGGCCATAGACTGTAGTTGACAGACAGACTAACCAACCAACAACATCGCCCCTGCTACAGTCATACTGGATCATGGAAAAAGCTAGCTTCACCCAACTGACTCATGGCATGTTGCTATTACAGATGCTAAATGTATGTTTTACTGGAACTCTTAACAATGTTGACACATCATTGCTTTGCAGCCAAAGAACTGTTGCGAGACAGTCTACACTTCCAAAGACTATCCCATGCGTCTGTCTGACACTGGCTGACTAATCTTGTGTCTTTGGGGAGTCTCAGAGAGAAAGGGTTTCCAGTCAATAACAGATTAAATATCATGGTGTGGTATCATGTCATTGAACTGCATTTCATTTTAACCCACTATTTGCATACTAATCCATGTAGAGGAGTAATTACAGCATTATAGTACTGATTAAAGGTTTTGGTCACATGTTGGCTGTTTTGTTGCAGCATTCACTGAGCTGAGCTGCGGCCACAGCCTGAAGAAGTGCAAAGTCAATCACTTTCACAACTATATGATAAATGGCATATGTCATTCTTCAAAGAAGCATGTGTTTAAACAATTCAGAGTCATGTCATATATTGCAAATGGGTGATCTAGAGAAACATTGAACATGATAAATGGGGCACTATGACTTATTCCAGTCGCTCATACTTCTTCTGACTAAAAGAAACCCTTGCATGACAAACTGAAATTAAACCCAACTGTTGAGGCAAGACGGATTACACTTTGCAGCATTTCAATTTTTTCCATAGTCAGTTGATTACAAGATATGAATATTGAGTTACAGGATCAGGAAAATATATTTGGGAGCACACCGCTTGCTTGTTGCCACTTCTGATAGTAGATTGTGTGTCTTATTCATTCGTATTCCAAGGATTTAAATTGGCAGTAGCCTGGTCTGAAGTGCTCAGACTTGTCTCAAGTGTGCTTCTGCATTCAACAGTGACTGAATGTGTAAGTACAGTAGAAGTGACAGATTTGGACAGATGGGTGGAGGTAGACAGAACAGCAGATTTTTTTTCTGTCTCAAAATGAGTCCAACAATTAGATCATTATTGCTCACCATATGGCAAACTCTGTAATGTGGTTGCAGAAGCCTGAGTGAATCAACACATCACACCCTTTTTTACTACCATGCAAGACACCAATCACATTAACATGAAGTATGAGTGGTGTGGAAAGTATGTCTGTATTATAGAGCTGTATCACAGGGAAAGTAACAGTAACTGTAATGTTAAGGAGGCATACATCTTTGTACTGTACTGTAAAAAGCAGACACAGTATAAGCAACTACTAAACCACCTCTCAGAAAAACTGAGATTTGGTTGGATCAGAAAATATGTACAACTTCTAATAACTACAATGTATAAACAATAGATTGTTGGGATGATAATAGAAGATAAGTGTTGCAGATTTCAGAAAATAATGTACAGCCCTAAACTACAGCTTAAATGGAATATTTCATTGAAACAGCCAAAGCTTGATTTTGAATCCCTGCTGGCTCTGCAGTCTGCAGACTAGTTGCAAAGTACGTTTTGTAAGACATGCTTCCCATGTCAACTGTTGAGGCTGCTGCTTTCAGAGAACTAAATAGCAAAATACAGCTGAGACAAAAAGGAGGGAAAAATAGGTAACACAAAACTTGCTTTCACAGGTGACTTATTACTTTAATGCAGTTACTCAGTTAGTAATTCACTTACTTTTTGATAGTACCTAGCAATTGAAACCAATTACAAATTTGATGTCATGACAAAAAGATGACGCCCCCACAGCCCCCTGCATGTGGTCTCATATCTCCAAACAGCCATCAGGGTTCCCACTCTTTTCCAGAGATCATTTTCCAGGACATTTCCAGGACATTTTCAATGATGATCAAGCTGGTATGACCGTCTAAATTTAGTTCCTAATTTAGTTACTAAATAGTCTAATATGTTCCTCTCAGTGGAAGTCTACACTGAAAGACATGTAGTCTATTGCTATCAATGAAATCATCTCTTACATACATAAAAATTATGGCAAATTGATAATAGAATAATGCAACCACAGATGTACAGCACTTCACTTTATTAGTGCAACCAAGTAACAATGATGGGCATCATCTCAGCTTTCTCTTTTCTCAAAAAATGAGATGTGGAGTTTCTGTGCAGCTGTGTCGCTCTTTTTGTTCCGTTTGTTTTCAGTATCGGGAGTTTGCACTCCTACTAGCAACAGCAGGGGTTCTCAAACCTTTTGGAGCCAGGGACCTCTTACAGGTGAGAAAATTGTCCAAGGCCCCCTCATAATTGTAAAACAGATTAAGCACATTAATGATGTGTCATGATCAAAAGCTGCGGCTCTGAGAGCCGATGCTTTATAGTAATCAGAAGAGCCGGCTCGCATCGGGAGAGAGCCAGCTCCCAGTTTTTTCCTTGTGCTGCTTAGCTCTCACAGTGCTCAGCACCAGCTCTGCTCACAGCAGAACTTTGTTTTGATTGATCAGCATGGCGGCCATGTGGCCAATCACATGTGAGGAGATAGGATACAGGTGATGGAGGGGAGGCTGTGTATCGTGGCTTCATCTGTTCCTTCTGAGAGGGTTAGGGTTAGGGTTCTTCTCAAAGACTGGGCAAGTTCTCACTGAGAGGAGAAATCGGATCAGCCCATCAAAGCTGAGGCATCTGATTTTTCTCAATGCCAACCTGAGGACATTAATAATGTTTGCTCCAGTTTGGTTCTGGTTCTGTTTGCTTGAGTTTGGTTCTGGTCCTGTTTGCTTGAGATTGGTTCTGGTTCTGTTTGCTTGAGTTGGTTCTGTTTCTGTTTACTTGAGCTGGTTCTGGTTCTGTTTGCTTGAGTTGGCTCTGGTTCTGGTTCTGTTTGCATGAGTTAGTTCTGGTTCTTTTTGCTTAAGTTTGGTTCTGGTTCTGTTTGCTTGAGTTTGGTTCTGGTTCGGTTCAGTTCAGTTCAGTTCAGTTCAGTTCAGTTCTGGTTCTGGTTCAGTTCTGGTTCGGTTCGGCTCCGGTTCGGTTCGGTTCTGGTTCGGCTCTGGTTCGGGTTCGTGTCTGGTTCCGGTGTCGGTTCCGGTTCCGGTTCTGGTTCTGGTTCGGTTCGGGTTCTGTTTGCTTGAGTTTGGTTCTGGTTCTGTTTGCATGAGTTTGGTTCTGGTTCAGTTTGCTTAAGTTTAGTTCTGGTTCTAACCCTAACCCTAATCCTTACCCTAACCTTAATCCTAACTCTAACCCTAAACCTAACCAAAACCCTAATCCTAACCCTAACCCTTATCCTAACCATAATCATAATCCTTAACCAAACCCTAACCCTAATCCTAACCCTAATCCTAACTCTAACCCTAAACCTAACCAAAACCCTAATCCTAAACCTAATCATAACCCTAATTATGAAACTAATCCTAACGCTAACCCTAATCACAACCCTAATCACAACCCTAAACCAAACCCTAACCCTAATCTTAACCCTAACCCCAACCCTAAGCCTAACCCTAAGCCTAACCCTAATCATAACCTTAATCCTAATCCTAACCCTTACCCTAATAACAACCCTAAACCTAACCCTAACCCTGACCCTAATCATAACCCTAACCCTAATCACAACCCTAATCACAACCCTAAACCAAACCCTAACCCTAACCCTAAACCTAATCCTAACCCTAATCATAACCCTAATCCTAACCCTAACCCTGATCCTAACCCTAATCCTAAACTTAATCATAACCCTAACCCTAATCATGACACCAATCCTAAAGCTAACCCTTATCACAACCCTAAACCAAACCCTGACCCTAATCCTAACCCTAATCATAACCCTAATCCTAACCCTAACCCTGATCCTAACCCTAATCATAACCATAACCCTAATCCTAACCTTAACCCTAACCCTGATCCTAACCCTAACCCTAACCCTAATCATAACCATAACCCTAATCACAACCCTAAACCAAACCCTAACCCTAATCCTAACCCTAATCCTAACCCTAATCACAACCCTAAACCAAACCCTAACCCTAATCCTAACCCTAACCCTAACACTAACCCTAACCCTAATCAAAATAAATGCACAAAATTGGTCAATTATAAGTCTTCTCATAAAAACAGCGTACATAAAAGAGTTTTAAACACAAACCATTAGTTTTTGCAAAGTTAAGGTAAAATATACGGCTACAAAAGATCCTAAATTAATAGCCATTCAGGAGTCGGAAGAGCTGGCTCTTCTTTGGGAGCCGAGTTAAAAGAGCCGGCTCTCTGACAAGAGCCGAACTTCCCATCACTAAAGCACATGCTTACTACCATTTGCACTCTTAGTTGCCCTTGGAACTATTTGTATTGTAAATGTTAATACTTCAGACCTGTACCATAGTGAAAAACAGATAACACTTCAATTTGAATCAAGAAAATACCACTTGTATACTTTAAAACAGAGGGTCATTGGACTCAACATGAGAGCATTTATACTTTTCAAGTAATTAATCTTAAACGCTTTCAGAAAATTAACAGTAGCAAGACTCACATATCCCTTCCAGCCACCAAATGGTATCAATGGTGTATATGCTGTTTTGTAATGACACAGCACAATTTTATAATTTATTAGAAATTTATTCAAAATAAATCACGGACCCCCACGCTATGGTTCGCGGACCCCCAGGGGTCCTTGGACCCCACTAGCTCAGAACAACTGAGCTAGAGTACGGTAATTGAGCTCTCAGCCTGCAGAGAAAGTTGTGAGGCACAGACCCCCAAGCTCTCTGCCCGACTTCGCTGGTCACACTATAACTGAAATATAAGACTCTTTGAATCAAAAGAGCACTCTACAAGGTTCATGTACCATAAAACATAAACAATATACCCCCGTTTTCTGTGAAAGCCATGTTGGAATAATTTTACTGGACTATATGTGATTTTCCAGGACATTTTACTTTTTCTCCCATTTTCCAGGGGAGCCTGGTCAACTGTTTTCCAGGTTTTCCAGGTTTTCCAGGTTTTCCAGGACGCGTGGGAACCCTGAGCCATGTAAGCAGAGTGAGTCTTGAGCCACCTTGACTTTGGCAGCCCCTGTGTTTCACCTTCTTCCACACGTAGAAGCTCACACACATAATCTTACTGTTTTTCTGAATACCCTACAGCAGGTCATGTCTCACAGTCAACACAGGAGTTAATTCAACCTGAGGGGCCACCGACACACGGGGGGCTATGCACAGAAGCTGCAGTGTAGCTCCTCCAGTTTGAACTTCCTCACAGTCACACCAGAGTTCTGTGGGTGCTCTGTACCTGCCAAAAGTCTGCCTCCTGCAGAGACATTACAGTGCAGTTTGGCATAAGCAGAGGTCAGCACAGTTCATTTTAGACCCGTCAGCATCAATTTAGGAGCCTGTTTGGCCTGGACTGGTGGAGGTAGTAGTTCCCTGTGATATTGTGTTTGACACCACGACAGTTATACTACACTAATTAAATCTTACACCATAACTCCTGATTTAAGAAGCCCAGTGTTGAACAGCGCTGACACAGTGCTAGGACTTGTAAACTCAGGAGGGACTGTCAAACATGGGCATGTAGAGGACTTCTCTGTGGAGTTCTGTGCAGTGTAAAGGTGTCAGAAAGGGGTTGTGACAACTGATGTCTAAACTGTTTTACACAAAATGTTTGGTATTGATGTGGAATATTTTTTAAATCTTTCTCTCCAAATCAAAATAAACAAATACATTAAAAACATGCTAATGACTTTTGAGAGAGTTATGAATCCATTCAATGTGGTGGAAATTGTGCCTCTATCAAAATAGTGACCTTTTAATGTAGAATTTAAGCATTAAACAAAACAATCTAAGTCTTTTTACACTGCTGTTTTTTTAAATTGAAAGACTGTCTCTAAAACTTGTCTTATTTTGTTAGTCTGGACTTCAATCTGGAATGCAATTAATCAGATACATGGATCCTAGAGCCTTTTAACCATTCATTATTTCAATATGCATAGATGGATGGATGGATGGATGGATGGATGGATGGATGGATGGATGGATGGATGGATGGATGGATGGATGGATGGATGGATGATGGATGGATTGATGGATGGATGGATGAATGAGTGGTTAGATCGATGGCTGTTGGAGATGGATGATTGGACGGATGGCCGCATGGACAGATAGATGGATATATAGATGGATTGACTGATGGATGGGTGGACGGATGGATGGAAGTTTGGATAGATGTGTTGCTGGATGACAGACAGACAGACAGACAGACAGACAGACAGACAGACAGACAGACAGACAGACAGACAGATAGACGGATGGATGGGTGGATGATCTTCATTGTTTATTTAGTGATTACTGTGAAACATGAACCAGCCAAGCCCAGTAATACGCATCCTCTCTTTTATCTCCTCCTTCTCTCTCTTCAAACCAATGGTGAATCTCTTCACCCACTCTTGGTCTCAAAACCTGAATACAGGTTTAATGATCAAACTATAGCCTTTGGTACATTGCATGAATTCAATACATTGGTAGACGGTGCTCTGCTGGTCTGGCACCAGGTGGTTCAGTCATGGAAGTTTAAGTCTAATGGTTGTTTTCAAATATCTGTCATAAGCAGTAGATGCCATGTTAACTACAATTGTATTTGTGTGTTCAAATGTAATCTTCCAACCATCCAGGGTAGCAGAGAGTTTGTGTTTTGATACTTGAAGGTTATAGTTATTTTCTTTTGTGCTGGAGTGTAAAAGTGGGAACAGCTTGCCTGGTATGAAGCACATTGAGGCTTTCATTGGTTGATTCATTGCAAATATTCAAAGAGGTAAAGAAGAATTGGAGCCACCTGTGCAGAGGAGAGCAGTAGCTCTGTACAGGGCAAAAGCAGGGGGTCTTTCTGTCTTTGGCTCACCTGGCACATGTTAGGGAAACAGAATAATAAATCTTCTGCAATGACGAAGGACAAAGGAGACTGTTCGCCATCAAGATGGCAAGTGTAAGCCTCTTGGCTGCTGCTTATCTTATCTCATTTCACTCTTATCTGTTATCTTATCTAACTGAAGGTAAGATGAGATAGAACTGTACGTTTTTAGGAGAATTCTTGAAACGAAATGATCCAATGATTTGGCTGAAATGATACATCACCATGTAAAATCAAAATGAGGTATGATGTTATTTAATCTGTTTGCGCTGATTAAAACCACAGCTCCAGCATTGTCCACCATGAGGACCTTGTAGGAATTGTTGTTGATGCCATAGAGGTGAGAGTTTCACCCAACTGTGACAAATGAAAAGCAGAAATTGTTATAGAACAATGAACTATAACAATTTGTTCTGATTTGAAAGTTTAAAGAAACAAAACAGACTGCTCTAGTCATTTTAGCTTTAGCTGTTTTCTGCTATCAAAACCTTGCTGCACTGGTTAGCTGGATTCTTAAATTCATTATATAACTAGTCAAAGTTTATTTTGGAATTATTGTATCCGCCTCTTAATACAAGGAAAGCATTATTTCGTGAATAGAGTTATAAGCCTTTTTGTTGAGAGCTGGGAGAGCAAATTATCACCACTCTCATAACTGACTCTAATAATGCAACTAGAGTCAGAGACAGTTAGATAAGCTTAGCATAACAGTGGAGAAAAAGCTGTAAACTGCTCAGTAACATGGCTCAGTCTTTTTTATCTGTCAACTAATTAACATAAGTGTGGCTTTTACTTATATGGTCATTTATTTCAGAATATTTGGAGGTAAATGAGATATAACTTATTTATGTGTTTCTTTAAGTGATTGTAGGACAAATTAAATAGGGTCAAGTTTCCCAGGATATCTGTTTTAGTGCCATGCTCAGCTATCCTGCTTATGGTTAAAGCTAAATATTTCAAGTCAATCTGTAAATAAAAGTGATTTTTGTCATCTCATTCATCAAGTTAAAGAAAATTTCCCAAATTGTAAGTGATACATATACCTGACAGTTGCTCTTTGCAGTACAGTCATGTGCTTTTTTTAAAGGAAAGCTTTGTTGTACGGAGATGGGTTGATGAGAGAGGGAAGAAAAAATTCAAAATCTGCACGGAATTTATGTATTTTTCTGTTGTGAGCCATGGAAGGCTTGTGTTAAAAAACTGGAGAGGCTGGCTGATGATTCTTGTTCTTTTTCAAATATACCCAATATAAACATCCAAAAAAGACCAGAAACAGACAGCCCTTCTATCTCCCTTACACACGCCAAGCTTTGGACTCCATCGTGTGCACACATGGCAGTGCAAGGTTTTAACAGGGCCCAGTTCTGCTATAAATCCAGCTCTGCAGAGAATGGGCCCAGTAAAAGCAGATAAATGAGGACCAGAAACAGAGCTGGACCCCCTGAAACATACACATACTCTCTCCTCACACACAAAAGACAAAAAGGAGATGCAGATGTGGGCATAAGAGACTAAACTAAAAACATAGAAAAGAAGTCTGTCTCTCTTGCTGTGATAACCAGTTGGCTGAATTACAAATGAGTGAAGTGGGCTGACCCTCATGTGTGAGAAGACTGCAGTCAGTTTTTCACAGAAAATCTGTCTCGTAGG
Organism: Notolabrus celidotus; assembly: GCF_009762535.1. NCBI lineage: Eukaryota > Metazoa > Chordata > Actinopteri > Labriformes > Labridae > Notolabrus > Notolabrus celidotus. The sequence goes on from NC_048278.1 coordinate 11,312,043, forward strand.
AGGAGATCTGGGCCCAAGATTGGCAGCCAGATGGAGAAATATTACTCAGAGTCAATTAAAGCAAAGCATAACTTGGCTCAGGGTATGTGTGGAATGATGCACAAATGGACCAGTGCAGCTCAGTGAGGGCGTGGTGAGCCAAATAACTGTGAGGGTGAACGTGCTTACTTGCAAAAGAAGCGACTGATGGAGGTGTCATATGATGACCAAGAGCAAAAGATGCTTATTTAATCAGACCTTAAGGCAAGGTAAAAACCTGTCATCTCAACTTTGGGTTTAATATTGCAGGAAGTGTGTTGAATGCATAAACAGATCAGGACTACTTTAAAAAACGGAATAAAAAAAGAGCTTCAGACTGTTGACACTTACTCACCTCTGCACATCTAACCATTTGCTGCAATGACTAGGCGTGACTGTCAGATTGTTGCTTTGCAGAGAGTCAAAACAAATGGAAAAAAATATCTCTAAATCTCACTACAAATAAAGAAGCACGCCCAAACTCACACATTATAGTTTGGTGACATGGATTTGCCACTCGGTTGGGTTGTTACACCGTTATACAATCTTCCCCTTTGTCATTGTAATTTCTGTAATAAGACACAACGGGGGAACAATCCTCAAATCCCTTTTCTAGTGGAATCCTTTTTCTAATTGTCGTCCACTTCTGGCAACCAACTGTTGTGGTAATTTCTGCGACACAAATAAGAAACAACAGGAGACAAGACACAACAGACAACAAGACATTGGCTTTTTGTGGGTTTAATAACATTTACAAATGGCAGTAGCCACGCCAACAATGCAATGCTCTGGCTAAATGTGCAGAGGCTTTTGCATTTTGTCCATCGTCACCAAACTTACACCCACACCTGTTAGCTGTGCATCACTGCTCTAATGTATTTCCATCTGACAGTAATCTGTATCCACGTCCAAACAGACAAATAAGACAAGTGTCAATCATGATTAAAATAGAACTCAACAATGTACAAAACGATTATGGCATATAGAAACTGATTTATATACTCAACTGTAAACTAAGCTCTTGTTCTTAAGATGTTAGTGGTGTGCTGGATATTATTCCATAATACTTTGCTCAAGATCAAGATACCAGAACAACTACCACACCAAATATTTAAGAAACCATACACAGATGTTCACAGCTGTCAGAGGATGAGTCAGACTTTGTTGTGACAGTGTTCCTGTGGCATTAGTCTTATGGCAGAATTACAATGTTTGCACAAGAAATAAGTTCCTGTCAATATTTATGACTTAAAGTATTATACTTTATTGTGAGCGCTGATGTCTTCCAGAAACATGAAATTTAGATCATACTTTCTTTCTACTGAGAACATTCATGTTCCTAGGGGATCAACCTTCTCAGATTTTGTTCCTCGATGATCTTTCCCTTGGAACCAGAATAAATAAATAAATAGATACATAAATAAATACAAAAATAAATCATCCATTCTCACAGCGTCTGAATATCTGACAGGGACATTGCACTGAATTTTACTGAGCACATTCACACACCCAATGTTCCCCTTTTCAATGGATCCCAACCTGCTAATTGTAAGGCTTTCATGAATAAGGTATATCAGATTGTGTTAATCAAAGTCATATTGGTATTAGGGATGCACCGATCCTACTTTTTAGGTCCCGATATCAATATCGATACCTGGGCCTTGGTATCTGCCGATACCGATGCTAGCCGATCCGATCCTGGTATTGATTTAACAATCTCTGTTTCTTAATGTGAGGATAGAATCATGTTTTGGCAACTTCAGGCTTTTCTGACTTTGTAAATCAAAACAAAATAAACATCTTTAAACTGACAGTATCATCATTCAAGAGATTATAAATGTGTACCAGCAGTTTGGTGAGTTAATCTTCATAACCAACAGATATTACAATTCTACTGTAAACCTCAGCAGTGGATAAGAAACATTAGCGCGCAAATGTTGCAAGTTTCCGGCGGAATTGTTAGCAAAAGAAGCATGCACCTAAACTGCAGAGCCTCAGTAGTTATCCTCCATCATGCTCCACCGGGCAGAAATGCACAGACAGGCCGGCGCTGATGACGTAGGAGACGCACATGGCTGTTGGAAACACAGAAAAGCATAGAACTGAGATGAATAGATCTGATGATGGATCGGCACTATGCATCAGCCCCTTGTCATCGATATCCGGTCTAGCTTTTTTAGCCAGATCTAGTCGATATCCGATACCAGGATCGGATCGGTGCATCCCTAATTGGTATCTGATCCAATTTGGAAAATATACAATAATACTGAGTCGAATGTTCTGACGCATTTGTAATATTTTCACCATGATCATCTCTCAGCAGAGGCTACACTGTCTTTTCATCTTCCATTAGTAAAAAATGTAACAACCACCTCATTTGAAGTGTAAATTTTAAACCAGAACAAACATACCAACACAATAAACTTGATTTTAAAGAGACACTATATAAATTATCCAGCCATTATCTTGACCACTTATCCCGTTTTGGGGTCATGGAGGGCTGAAGCGAATCCCAGCTGACTTCAGGCGGAAGGCAGGGTACACTCTGGAAAGGTCGCCAACCTATCACAGGGCTATACAACCTAAACAAATGTAATGTTTTATTTTAAAATATAAAACAGCAAAGCACTCAGTCTGGTATTAAGTACTGTAAAAGCAGTGAACTTAGTACAGGGTGACAACTGTTTATAAAGTAGAAAATACTTTGCATATTTTTTTCATAGGACAGGCGCACAGGAACAGCATGAATATGGCCAAAAAGTGAAAACTCTGGCACACTATCTAACTCCAACTACATTTTTGAACTAGACCTTCATCAGGCAATTTGCTGGAAAGGGCGAGACATCTTAAATAGGGTGTAGCTGCAAGCCTGCAACCAATTGTCATCATCAGTCTAAATGGTGATTGTTCTTGATTCCAAACATCCTTACATAGACGCAGAGTTTTATACTTCTGTTGGTTATTCAAATTATGACCTTGTATAGCCATGCATAGTGTCACTCTTGCTTACTGGTACTGGAGAGTCTTGTGGGGACTTCTTTCCTAGGGTTCACAAAATTGCAACACTAATTTCTACTTCTTATCGTCACATTTCTGTTTTTCTTTCTTTGGTAATTTAAGTCCCTAGAAGACAATCAAGAGACAACAAATTCATGTTTGTGTTACGATTATCTGACTTCCAATGGTGCTCGGTGTTGCTCCAAATAAAGCCTCAGTGCACCCTGGGCAGTGCTAAAGATGTGTTCAAAGACCTACTTCATGAGGTGAAAACGCATCACTGAAACATGACCCATAACTGCACACATACATGTTCATGACCTGCTGTGTAAAAACAAGTGTTTAGGTTGGTGGGGTGGACAGGTCATTGGGCAGCAGCTGTGAAAATGAACGAGTGCCGAGTGGAACAAATAAAAATTGTTCAGGTACTAAAAGTGCAGCAGAACACAGTGGACTGTTATTTTACAGGTTCAAATCCTTCTACCTTGTAGTGATGGTGACCAGTTCCCTGCGCCCTGTGAGTCATCTGTACTTGAAGCTGAGCTGTAATTTCTGGTGTTTTGATAGTCTGAGAGCATGAGCACTCACTTCCTGTTAGGTGTCAGGTCTTTTTTTGTTCAGGTGCTTGTTGAAGTGGAACTCACCGACTTGTTTCAATACAGCAAAAACTGCAACTTACATGGTCTGTAGAATAGACCTACTTTTGAGAACAGGCTCAGACTACAGGAGCTCTGGGCTGAATTATACCTGATTTATAGCTTCCAGCAATCAAAGAAAAAAACTGTCCAATACCTTGATCAACACGGATCATCAGTCTAATATTATATAAGCCCATTTTCGCATGATACAAGCACATTTTGAAACCACTTAAGAGTTTTAAACTCTCATCTTTATAACTGTATTGTGATCCCAACTTAAATGATATTCTCACTATTTTGTCTGACAAAGCAGACCCAAGTGGTCCAGAGGACTTAAGAGGTGCTGAACAAGTAATGACTAATATTTGGATAGGTTATGCAGGACCACCTGCTGTCTCCCACATTCATGCACACAAATACACTCAGGGGCACAAACTCTCTCTCTCTCTCTCACACACACACACACACACACACACACACACACACACACACACACACACACACACACACACACACACACACACACACACACACTGCACAGAAACATGAATATGTAAGACAGCAGAGAGGCTGTAATTGGCATTTCTTACAGCACTGAGAACTAATTGGAGTTTCTTGCTACACCATGTCCTGGCAGGCAATAATTGCCTGTTTTTTCCCGCAGAGGAAAACCGAGGTCATGGCGAAGTGTGTACGATGGTACAGTAACAGCAGCAAGAGCAAAATAATCATTGAGTGTCACATGCATCAGACCCGTGGGAGAGGTTTGGAGTAATGAGAGAAGCACAAAGTGATGCTGAATATGCTAAGTAAAAAGTGGTAAAAAAAAGAAGTCAGAGGTTAGAGAGAGAGCAAACGAAAGAGGGAGGCTTAGATTGAGAGAGTGTTGTGAGGGAAGAAGACAAAAGGGGGAGAGCCAGCAGATGTTTGGCTGAAACTTCAAAGATGTAGTATTTCACGCTAATTCCCCATCCAAAAACAACACAGCCCACTTTTCTTTCAGTTTCTCATGGTGGGATCGTAAAAATGGTCTTCAGACAGTTTTGACAATGATGTCTGTTAAAAAGGGGTGTCCAGGGGCCTAAGAGGTGGCTGTCATTTGAGTTAGCTCCTCTCAGCTTCTAATTAGGAACAGATCCCCCAGAGAGCAGCGAGCACTGTAACACACTGCTTCTTTTCAGGGTAATGTATTGACTTGCCTGATTATCTTTCTGCAGAGTAAACAGAGGGGAAGATTGAAAGTGTATGCCAAAATTAGCAGCAAACAATTGTTGTTGCTTAACAACAGCCACACCATTGGCCTTAACATGGACCTCATATCACTTGATTATGTTTAAGCCTCAACAGTCAACAGGACAAACATGAGGGTGTTGGTTTAAAAAATGACTCAATGTTGATTTTTCCTTTTAAAGAGTACTCAAATCCCTGTCTCCTGGGTCAAAGTCCTGCTTTGTTTTAACCATCTTTGAGCCGTCCTTTCACCCAACACGGTAGATTTTCTCTGTCTGTCTACCTTGCATGTAGAGCAGCTGATTTGATCGTCTAATTTTGTTGTGGATGGGTTTATCCTGGAGTAGGTTTAAGCAGGTGCTAGAGGGTACTTTGTGTCAGTATGAGACACAAGGGCCATAATAAAGTGTCATTTGACAAATTGTGAATGAGAAAAGGCCGACCACTTGCAGCTGGAACATTTGGGGAGAGAGTATGGGTCCAGTTAAAGGATGTTACAAAGTGACTTATTTCCTTGTCATTTTAACAGACATTTATATTCTGACCACCTGACTAGTCTGCAGGTAAGAAAACACAATTTATTTGACATGGATCATAGAGTCTGTATGTAAACCATGTTGATTGGTTTGCCAAGTGTGGCAAATATTAGCAGAGCTAGCACCACCTTGTTCCAGTCGAGTGGTCATGACAGTGTAAGCATACAACACTTTATCTCTCTCTAGATCAAAAACTGCCAAACCACATCTCGCTCTGATGTGCTATCTGTCATCTGTACTTGTTTACATAGCGGTAGGAGAGTATTACAGCAGTAGCCATTAACTAAAGCAGCCCTGTCTTGTGGTGGGTGACTGCGCTTGAGCTCAGACAAGATAGGCTTTTTGAGCCTACAATATTAAAGACAGTACTAATTTGTTTAACTGACCAGTTACTATGCTGACTAGTGAGGGTGACAACGTGAATTTATCTAGTCAAATAAATGTGCACCTCCCTAGTTCAGTTGAATCATCTTTACAGAAGATGAGTAACTTCATTACAATAAACACTGGATGACTTGGCACAGAGGCAAATGTGCATTTTCTGTAATGTCGACTTGCTTGATTGCCAAACAAAGAGTGAAGTGTTTTTTCAAAAAAGGTGACATTCTTTATACCTTGGCCAATTTATCAACGAGCCCCTGTGTTGAAAAGAGTGTAGTTTATTAAGGTAACCTTTAAAATGTCCCTCTAGAAAGGGCAATTTGTTTCAGAAACTATGCCCCCCTAACCACTTCCCTATAAGACCTTGGAGTAAACTAAAACTTTTGTCATGAAAACCTCTCACCATTACAATCCAATCACCATGCAGAAGAAAGCCACAAACTTTTAATAGCTACCTCTAGAACCTAAAGGGTTGTGAATTCTACAGTCAAACTGTTAGAATTTTAGGTGAAGTACCACACTTCAAAGCCTTTCCGAAAGTTAAAAATAGGATGCTAGGGGGCCACCTAATCCATTCCGTGCTGTTCCCTCCTAGAGAGTCGGAGCCAATTTCAAGGTTCTGGTCTTTATTGACACAGTAAGACTGAGGCATTACATCCCAGTTTGAAGATCATGTTACCTGGCTGAAGTTTTCATTAAACGCAGGGGTCTTGTTACTGAGCCAGAACTGTAACAAGTGAAATGGGATAGCAGGCAGCGGGGGCTTTTTGAAATCATTGTTGACTAAACATCAAGCTCGCTTGGGTCAGGCTAAAACTGTGCATAAATGCTCCATATGGTGTGTGTGTTACCTTAAGCTAAAAGCCTGTAAGCTGTCAGTAACTGTTGGATGTGTGTGCTAATCTCTTTACAATGCTCACTGAAACAGACTGTTTTTAACCTGAGCCCCTGAAGGTGGCTCCCTGGTCAGCTTTAAAAAAGATTCCTCTGAGTCTTTTCAGTCCCACAGATTGTCTGGAATAAATCGCAGGAATAAAAGGACTGAGGCGGTTTAGCACTCTACTACTGTCTGAGACTGAGGCTAGCTAACATATCTAAGCTAGGGTGTTGCAGGGCTGATACTAGGTCATCCCTTAGCTCAAACGTACCACCCTGATTGATGCTGGCTGTCTGTTTTATAGCCTGGAGGTGATGATAATGCTTTCGCTCAGTCTCCCATGTGAACTCTGTCCAAAACAACCTTCTCTGATCCAGAACATCCTATAAGCTAGCCCTCAGTGCACCTTGATTAAAGACATAAGAAACCTTTGACAGCCTAAGGCGTAGGGTATGTCAAGCTAGCTTCTATGCAAAACCTTTTAAAGCTCCCACCAGAGGAGGCTTTCAAAGGGAAACGCTGCATCATTTCACACTTTGGCACATTGTTTTTTTATAGTCCTTGGCAGTCCACTTGATACGTATATCACCCATTTAGTACTTTATGTGTGTGTGACCATTGATTCACTGTCATTTAGTCAACCAAAGATCTTCTATCATTCCTAACCTCAAGTAACATTTCCGTGACCTCTATTGTAATGTTTAATGCAGCAGCATAACATTATTTGTGTATTGTATGTAGTTTCTGACTTCATCACTCATTGCAAATGCATCTTACATGCAGACATTTGAAAAGTGATGAGATAAAATCATAAACCTCCAGTCAAAGCCTGCAGCAGGTGGATGCTGGTGGGGCTGGGCAGTGTTAGCAGAATCAGAGACCAGACAACTTGCATCCTAATCAGACTGCCATATAGGGAGAATAAGATTGTCAAGTGGTTGCAAGAATAATGCATGTCAAGTTAAAATCAGGGCAGTTTATGCAACCTGCCTGTGCAGACATTAGATGTAAATATTAGATATTTGTAGAATGCTTGGTGGAGCTGTGTTAAACAGTAGTTCTAATCTCGTAAAAATGATCTAATCTGGGGGACTATTGGATTACCGGTAGCTTTTTATATAGTTAAATTAACATTTAATTTTCTTGTTTATGTTTGTAACCTTTGATGGGCTTTACTTATCTACATCTAAAGCCATACTCAAACATCAAACTTAACATTTCTGTTACAAATATGGCTGCAATTTCTAAATACAAGGTGTAGTGCATTTGGGTTTTTTTTAATATAAAACCCCAAATCTAAAAAAAAAAGAAAGCTTTGTAAAATGCTGAACAGTTCATTGCTGCATCCACAAATGCAGGTTAAAACTGTCCCATTAAAGGAGTAAAGAATATATAAACATAGTCCAGACATAGGGACCTATCTGGGCCTGAGCCAATTTAAGATTGACTGAGGGAAACTGGAACAAGTGACAAACTGTCCAGTAGTCTGAAAAATCAGAATCTGACATTATTTTAGGAAATCAAAACCTGTCCTGCGTTCTCCACACTAAAGAGTAGGCCACCAGGCCTGTGATATATGGGTAGCTTACGCATCTGGGAAGGCACCAATGATGCTGAACGATATATACAGGTTTTGGAGCAACGTGTGCTGCCATCTAGTCAATGCCTTTTTCAGGGAAGACCTTTCATATATCAGCAAGACAATGCCAAACCACATTCTGCACTTATTGCAACAGCATGGCTCTGTAGTAGAAGAGTCTGGGTGCTTAACTGGCCTCCCTGTAGTCCTGATTTGTCACCCATTGAAAACATTGGCACATCATAAAAAAATAGAACAAAAGAGACCAAAAACTATTCAGCAGCTGAAATCATATTTCACACAAGCATGGGCCAACTTTTCAGTTTCCAAACTCCAGAGAGCAGTCTCCTGGGTTCCCAAACATTTACACAGTGTTGTTAAAAGAAGAGGTGATGCAACACAATGGTAAACAAGCCCCTGTCTCAACTGTTTTGAATTAGGTTGCTGGCTTTAAATTTAAAATGAGTATATATGTTTTCATAGCACAATAAGATTTTTCAGCTTCAACACGTGCACTTTTTTTAAGGACAGATAGGGTTTAAATCATGATGATGATGTGTCCTGTCTTTTTTTGCAATTGGGGTTGTACATTGGAAAAAAAAGATCTCATTTAACAAAGAGAATTTTACTTGACATTTTCCATAAACTGTGGCACAAATGTGCTGTAATTATTTGTAGCTTTTATTTGTATTTTTATTTTTCAATAGCATCGACAATAGGGACGACATCAGGCATTAGAGCTGCCAGCCTTAACCAGATCTCCTGGGTATGGGTAAAGGTATGGTGAGGAAATGTTGACATAATTCATGGCAGTTATTCTCCACCAAACAGAATTTTATTAGAAGAGTAATAGATGTTTTTAATGTTTTTATGTTGACCATAGTAATTTAAGACAGAAGTCTAGAAAAACATTACCGATTCAATTTTCGAGTGTCAATGATCAGTATTGTCTGGAAACATATCAGGGTTGTACTGTTTGTGAGGTGTTTAGTCAACAGATTAGCAAATCTGTCAAATCATTTTAAATCAACTCGACAAATGCCCCTGAAACTCAGCAACAAAGAGGGCAAACATTTGGGTAAATGGCTTCTCCGGCTGGTGTTGTGGCTTGGGCGGTGCACTTACCCAAAGAATAAAATGTTTGCAGTTTAGCGTCAAAGCCCTCATGGCAGATCCATTAGTCTCGGCTGATGGAACAGGGGAAAAAGGGTATTTTCCCCCACATTCCCCCCCTCCTGACACTGCGGCATAAGAGTTGAAGTCTAGGGGCTTTCTTTTACATTGTCTAAAATGATGCTGGAGAGTGTGGAAGAAAACAAAATGTAGGACTACTGCGATTATGGCCTGGTGTTCTACTTTGTACAAAAAATTAATTGTGTTTCTGGCCATATTTGGAAGTTGACATTTGTGCTATATGAAATTGAAGTGAGGAAGGGTGAGTTTACATGATGTGCTATTATAACTTTAAGGATTTGGACCCCTGTGATAGGTTGGCGACCTGTCCAGGGTGTACCCTGCCTTCTGCCCGAAGCCAGCTGGGATAGGCTCCAGCCCCCGTGACAACTAACAGGATACGGGGTCAAGATAATGGATGGATGGATGGATTTGGACCAATCCCTAACACCTCAAAGGTTTAGATCCAGCACTTTATTAAGGACAAACCCAAATCAAAACTGTGTGACTCCAGGTCAGTCAGTTCCAATCTAACTAACATCAACCAAAGGATCAACTTGTGAATTCAAGAGACCGCCACCATGCAGCTGTCATATTTTAAGTCATGCTTTGACTTGTATTTTGGGATTACTTTGTCAGTCCATTGATCTGTCTATATTACAACAACTATATACTATATTATAAAGATAACTACTGGAAGGATTGCCATGAAATTTGACACTGGTAATCATGACCCCAAGGGAATAAATCCAGCCATGGTGAAGCTATCACTTTTGCCTCGAATCAATGCCAGGTTGTCGTATTTGGTGTTAAGTGGAACTTTCCATCTACCAATTCTGATCACCATGAAATTTGGCATTGATGTCTAAGCTAGAAGAAAATGACTAATTTATGTTGTAAACCTCTTGCTTTAATTCTTAGTGCCTTATTAAGCTCAAAGCAGTTAAATATCTCTACATTTACTTGACTCCGTGAGGTTTACCTGAATGAGGTGGTCTTTGGCTGCTTAAACATTGCATTCCTGCAACAGCGCTTTGAAAAAGTTCATCACACCTTTGACCTTACATGTTAAAATCTTGTTGTACAAGTGTGTGACTTCTCATTGCATCATGGTGCTGCAGAAGCAAGAGTGCAACGGCAGGTAAACACACAGGATGAGTTCCACAAACACATACACACAGTGCTATTTGACCATTCCGGCTCAGATGCTACTCATAGCCATCATACCTCTGTCACTTACTCCAACAGTGGATCAGTTCATCAAAAAGAATAAAGTGGCTTCAAAAAATTGGATTTTAACCTACCACTCTTGGCATATATGTAAAGATGTCCCTCATCTAATTTCCAAGAGGGATCTCCAAGTATTCTAAATTCTCATTGACTACTAACACGGGTCTGTAGCTTTCAAAACATGGCAACCTTTCCTCTTCGTCTCCTTCCCATCACTGCCTCCTCTTGGTCCAACACACCATATAATTTAACTGGTCACATAAGCAGATTTATTTTCTCCAGCTGGGACATTCCTCTCTGCAGACGCCAGAGTTCCCATGTCCGAGAAGGAACCAGAGGGAGACACAAGGACAGTGGCCCAGACAAGGCCTCTTCTCCTCTCCAAGGGACGACTCCAGCCTGTTCAGCCCCCAACAAGGTTCATAAATCTCACTTTACTAGATAGCAGTCACTAAATTGTGAGATACTTGTGTGAGGTAGACAACATTTATACACGCATTGGGGAATAACCAGGACAACAAACTTATACACATACACACAAACCCCCTGTCTCACACAAGCCTTACAATTTCACCAGGTCTCCCTTCAACGATGGTTCTTCATCTTGACACACTCCAGTGAACTGCTGGTTCTAGACTTGCAAGGGCAATAACTTCTCACAGAGGCAAAACAACAACATCCTACTCCAGAGTTGAACCCATTTTTATGACAGGTCAAGCCTGAAGACACTTAAAACCGGCGGAAAACTTCTGTGTTTGAATGAGGAAAAGAATATTAATGCATGAAACCATCTGCACTCAATCTGTGAAGGAAAAAAAACTGCATCTGAAGTAAAAAGCAGTTAAAATATGGATTTGTTCTTCTCTTGGAGAGGATTAACAGACATCACAATACTGACTTGGATGTTAAAGGGACTAAGCTCTAATTAACTTCGGGCTGACAGTGTCTCTGTGCTGAAAACGTGAAAGGCAGCAAGCACACAGACCAGGAGGCTGCAGTAAAACCTTGAAAGCAGAAAGAGGGTTGTGGGATATTATACAGGCTCTCAGATGTGTTTGTCTTGGCACAGACACCCAGTGATGTCATTATCATCATCATCATGGCAGTTGCTCCACTTCTTTGGCCCAGTAAATGACGGCAGCACACATATTCAGCTCTCAGGCAAGAGCTCAAAACAGCTGAAGTTGCTCATGTTGTTGTAAGAACTTCAACACGGATATTCAAGATGAAGCTTTCAAAGGGGTCTGGTGAGCAGATGCTGTCAGGCCAGATATTCAGAATGGGCATCACATAATGAAATACTGTGTGCTAAGGCAATATGAATCCTCAAAACATTCAGCGATGCATGTTTCAAACTCCAAAGAGGTTCTGGTTATAAAAATTGCATGAAAGAGAAAAAAGAAACTCCACAGGAGTCAGAAGCTTAGAGGAACACTTAGCATTTAAATACTCATAAACACAGCTACAAGTAGGGTCGGCATTAAGATATTCACATCCTAAAAGTCAATCTAGAGAAGCTAACAACTTCCTTGAGTACAACTTTGTGCCAAGCCACATCATAAATAAAAAAAAACCTCCTCCATGCAGATTCTGTCCTCTTTCAAACTTCATTTAACAATTATCTCATTCACGCTGACAGGGAACAAGTTGGAAATAAGCCAAATGCAAAAGTAAATCATACACAAAGGCGAGAAAATGACAAGCCCATTCAACGCTCAAACTGACTCACAAAGGGTGCATAATCACTCAAAGATGTGCAAGCCAAGATATCTTCAAGACGAATGAATTCACATGTAATCAGAGCAGAGATAAGAGCTGAGAGAATGATGGGATGATTTTTGCCAAGCGTTCAGTTGTGCAAGCTGCTGGCTGTCAGAAGCTGCATGTATGAGATTCAGCACAGGATTTGCTAAACAGAATCCTTTATCAGGAGGCAAGGTGAAAAGGGAAGTTCTACGTCTCGAGTTGATGCAAATACTAACGGTTGATTTGCGGTTTTAGCCAAATTCTGACACTGGAGCTCACAATGTACATACTAGATGTTGCTGTAGTCAAATTAATGTTTTATCCAGGTTCTAATACAGAACCAACCAATTAAACATCCTCATTCTCACTTTTACACGCTGCATCAGTGATTTCTGAATGTACCTGACATTCTTACCCAAAAAGGCAAGAGACTGGCACTCAGCCATGACACCTCTCCTTTGCATTACCCCCTAACTGCTGCCAGCCTTGCAGCACCCCCAGGTGGTGCCAAGCCCAAGTTAGGAGATCAGGAGATTGGGAGAAGAGGGGAAAAGACTGAGGGAAAACAGGGGTGTATGGGGACTGGACCGGTGGGCTCTTGCAGACAACAGTGTGAGACACATGGGGAGTGAAGTCAAGTGAGGAGATAGAGGGTGAGCATGCTTCTTTGTGTATGTTATGGAGTGTGTGTTTACTAAGAGAAGGACGATACAAACATGAAGTAACTAAACAAATGTCAGGCAGCCATGAAAACATATCCTGTGTAATTGGTGCCATATTTTTTCTTGTACCTTTTCCAGCAACATGTTCATTGTGGTGTTCTTGCATGGTCTTAGTGTATGGATAGAGATCAGAGTGCAACAAATGAAGAATCCACTTACCACTTTCACTCTTCTCGATCACGTCCACCGTCTCGCCGGCCTTCAGGCTGATCTCGGAGTTCTCCTGTCTCTCGTAGTTGGCCACGGCCACGTACTGCTCCAGCACCATGGGCTCCGAGCTGTCAATCCCTGAGGGGAAGAAACAGGCTGTCAGCCACCTGCCTGCTGTTGCACCCCGTGAACGCCCGCTGCAACCCACTAAGCTGCTGCCACTGCTGCTGTGCACCCGGTGCGCTGCCATGGGCCAACCCCGGCTCCCTGCCGCCTAAACCTATCACAACACAAGCTCGGGACTTGGCTGCATAGTTCCAAACATCTGGCCATATAGCTGAGTCGACCCCTGGCCCACAGCGAAGGACTGAGGAGCATTGGAAGTAATCAAAACAAAAGCAGCGTATGAAAGGAAAAAATTAGCACAGGCTGCATCTTGCGTCTAAAGGGGATCCATGTCCTCAAGCAAACTTTAAGATCTAAGAAGAAAGAAGCAAAAAGAAGAAGAGGAGACAGAGAAGCTGCAAGTGGTTGGAGGGGAGCGAATGAGTGGAAGAATGGTGAAGTTTCCCTGTGGAAAATCAACTGTGTGGTTGGGAGGAAAGGCCTCCCCTCCGCTGCCTGTGGGACACAGCCGTTGGACAGTGAGTCGGGAGAGGGGGGTGAACACACCAATCATGGTAGTCGGCACTGCTGGCCTTAAATAGAAACATATGAGTGGAGTAGAGAGAAGGAGAGAGAGAGGGAGAGAAACAGGGAAGGAGGCTGGGTCCATGCTTATGTGAAACAAAAGAAGAAAGCATTTCAGTTGGGGTTAGGCTGCTCTGTTTTCTCTCTCTCCTTTTCTCTGATGTTTAACCTTTTCAGTGCCAGCACTGGTTTCATTTATTAAGTTTACATGATGCATATATGATGTGAGCTGCAGGCGTGCTTACTTTGTTTGGCTGCAGTGAGATCATACACACAGAATACGCTTAGCAACCTGTTGTGTTTTGTGTCTCAGAGTGACTGTATCCGTCATGTTATCAGAAACAGAGACTGTTAAATGATAAGACTGAATACATCCATCCGTGTTGCGTAGCAGACAAACTGTTTTAGGAGACCCAGAATACTTCATCCCTGCAAAGCAAGCCTTTTCTTACTGTATTCTCTGTTCACACTCATACCTAGTTGTGGGGGTGATGTATGGTGATGGATGAGTCAAACAATACTGGACATCCACCCAGGAGACTAAGGTTCGAGTCCAGTGTTGACACAAAAAGTCAACATAGAGTTATTATTCCATCCCACACCACAATGTGTTTCCTAAATTTAACCATGTATTTTTCCTGTGAAAAACTAACCAGACAGACTGTTTCAAGTGAGCCAAGTAAAAGACAGCAGAGAGGAAGGACTGTAGACCTTAAAGCAGATGCTACGGGTACCTTAAAACAGATGCTTATTTTGAGCACAACTTTGCAGTGGTGTAGTACTCGAGTCCAGGACTTGTGTGGCAAACATTAGCAGAGCTAGCACCACAAGACTTCAGTCCTCATTGCAGCTTTAAGTTCAAATGCATGTGCTGGTAACACATTACTCTGGCTGGTAAAATGCAAGTTTAACCCCACACAGTCTACAACTTTAGCTTCATTATTAAGATCAATATACAGCCAAATCGTGCCGAGCTACAAGATGCTATCTGTCATCTGTTCTTGTTTACATCACCAATATAGGCAGCTTTACAATACATGACTGACATTTTGGGCCTATAGAATGAAAATATTATTTTGTTTAACTGGTTAGTAATTCTAGTGCCGACTAGCAAGGTTGTTTAATCCTTTAGTCAAATGTGCACATCCCTGATCACGAGCCACTGAACATTCATGTAGATTTTAGGGTTGTCTGAGAGCCATTCTTGACTCCATAGTTCCTACACATTGTTTTGATAAACATTGGTGACACAAGCTAATCATAAAAGCATCAAATTAATGCGACCCCATTCATTTAACAGAACGATATGTGGCAATTTATAACAATGAGTACTTTACATTTAGTGCCATCTTTAAATAAATCTTTGTTACATTAGTAGGCCACAATGGCTGCCATTCACAACAAGGTCACTGCTCAGTTATTAAAGATGTTAATTACAGAGATATTATTATCAACCTTGTAAACACACATCCTGAGAGTACCTTATGTAGGCTGCGCACATCCTCTGTACACATACTGATCATCCATAACTTTTAACAGCTTTTAGGTATACCTGCAGTCAGTACAACTGCAGCTCCAGATGTAACACTTGTTTAAGCGACAATACTTTATGTTAATGTGTTTGAAACTGCAAAGAGTGACACTTCAATGTGACATTGCCTCTTAGTTTTAGAAAAATGTTGTTCATCATAGTTTTTGCTAGCCTTTTGGAAAGTACATAGACAACTGTGATGAAGATAAAGATAAAATTGGACCACATACTGTCACAAAGTGATTGCACTTGGGTTTTTTTTTGCTTACTAAAGTTGCTGGTTTTAGCATTATGACTCACTTATTGTAGGAAAACAGTTTGAGAAAACACACTTTTTCCCTTTTTTTTTTCCTGAGTGAAGAACAGATATTTAAACTGAAGCCAGGAGTGGTTTAGCCTACATTAACATCAAGACAGGAAGCAAGGGAAGACTGGCTCTACACCAGATTTAAAAAAATATGCCTAAAAGCAACTCCAGAGCTCAGTAATTAACATGTTGAATTATTTGTTTAATCACAAACAGAAATGTTGCACAACGTCCTGTAACTCTTTCTTGGCAATAACAGCCAGGCAGCAGGCCGAGAATGGCACCACGCTGCATGGCAACCTGCACAGAAGTCCTGTGCTGCCTGATTACCTCCTGCTCCTCAGAGGTGTTTAATTACACACTTTAGAGGTACTTTTAGCATATCTTGAAGCAATGAATGGACCCATGTTTTTTTGTTTGCCTCTTTCCACTGTTTAACCATGTGCAACCAAGTATTCTCATTACTAAAAAGAATGCCATGAAAGTTTTACAACACATTTAAAAAGAAAACCTGGTTTTATGTTTCAACTTTCAATGCACTGACACACACACCATCCACTTTAGCTTTGACTGCATTAGCCATTTATGATGAGATATTATAGTGTCTTGTTCAGTACTTTTGAAGAAACATTTGCTTAGCATACTTCCAACAAGATGTCTTTGATTAAAATAAAAATATGTTCTTCAACGGTGCAAAAAGCTCATTGAATTGTACCATTGAAGAAGACAACAATACACTTTTGATATCATAAATCAGAAGCTAGAGTATGTCACCAGCGCACCAACAATAGCAGAATTTAAAAAGAAAACAAACCAGTTCAACTGTACTCTGCTGCCATCAACAAGTCTTCTTAAGACAGAAGAAATATTTATGATCAATTAGCCATTCCCAAAATGAAAGGAGAAAAGACTTCTTCTTATACAACAAGGGATTTTCTTTGTAGCAGCAGGTTTTGCAAAAAAAAAAACATTTGACATTGTTGATACTGTGAAGCGTGCTGATTGGTTAGCTCATACCTGGTTGACCCTTATCAGACATAAACAGATGTTTTTTAGACAAACAGAAATGGAAGAAAGAACTTGACCTTTATATTTGCTGGTTGACATTATGAGCCTGATATCTGCCTTTGAGAAATAAAGTTGTGTCTGCAAACATATTTTGTGGTATTTCCCAGTGGAAAAAAATTAAAAACATATGCCAAAAAACAAGCTTGGAGTATTGTGGAAACTGTGTTGTTGCAAAGTTTGTCAAACACAACACGCTCAGCAGCATGTATACATATTCGGGATATGGTACATTTTCCTAACTCATGTTATTTGTTTAACAAAGCAGCTTTCTGTGAACCATTTCATATTCACCTTGGAGAACAATGAATCATTATCACTTTCTGTCGAATTGAAGATGCTACATGTAGTGTTGTAAAAAACTTTCACCAAACATGAAGCCAAAACACACGTCAGCTCAAGCAGTGACTCAACACTGAGATACGTCTCTGATAAGAGAAAATGTGAGTGCTGTCTGATTTCTTTGGCTGAGAAAAAGGTATCAAACTTTGTCAGTAAATCTCTCCATCTTTTCCACTGTCGCCTGCATCTGAGATAATAAACTCTCCGCTGTCAGCCTCTTTGTCATTTAATGAATGGGAAAAGACCTTGAAACTTGAACTGTTGTCAAGCTGAGCATATTCAGCATATTGGTTGCAACAGTCCTTTCAGATGTTAAGTTGAAGTTGACCCAAACTCCGAACAACTCACAGTAAGCAGCCCAAATCTATCGCTGCGTCGTCACAGTGGGCCTTGTAATGATTTAATGGGAATTAATCAGGTTGCCATGTAGTCATGCATTCAAACAGCCTAAGGAAAAAAAGTAGGCAACAGCTTTTTCACAGTGCTTTAAAAACAATTAAGCATCTATGTTGTTCTTCAAATAAGCAGGTGGGGAACACCAAGGGAGCACTCGTAACCCAACTTCCCCACCGGGTGAGGCTGGGCATTCATCTCTGTCTTTCTTTAACACTCTCCCAGGAGGCGAAATAAAGAACAGGAACATATTGCCGAGAATGTAAGCAGCCTAGATGCAGGGAGAAATCAAGTCAGCTTGAGGTAATAAAGCAGCCAGATCCAGCTATTTAAAGGTTTTATGCTGTTGTAATGGCAACCACACCTTGCTGAGAAAAAAAAAAAACATGTATCCTACAGACTTGCTGCATGCTGTCTGCAGTGTTACAACACTGTTATAGCAGGATTTCTCAGAGAGCTGTTTTGTCCAAGATGCACTCCTTACATTCCCCATGGCTAAATCTGAGGTTTTTTAAGGATCTTTACTTTGTATGCAAAGACGTCAATGGGTCAGGTCCAAGCTATGGACTCTCATGTAAGTGTGATCCAAAGCTATTGGTTATGCTACTTTTGAATTTTAGAGAGAACAGTGGATTCACTTTGGCCCTCAGCTAGCCATAGTAGGGGGTAGAACATAGTAACATACTCCTGATCTGTGTGATACAATTATTGATATGCTGGAGCTAAATAGGGATATTTCGATGGAAAAAATATGGTGCAAACTTGATCCACTGCATAACAAATTCATGACTCTTTGCTATGGAGCCAATGACATGAATGACGGTAACATGAATGGTAGTTAACTGGCCAAAGAAGAAGTTGATAGTGGTCCACCCACAAATGCTTCCCAACAAAGTAGCTTAATGCACAAGACTTACACTAGTTCTCAAGTGGCAGAAGTTTGGCAGAGTGTAAGCTGACTGAAATAGAGATATAGTTAGTGATTGACATTACCGCTAATAGGTAATTCATTGAAAAAGTTAACTAACCGTTCCCTGATGTATCATGTCATTGTTATGCTGATGATACAAAAAACTATGCATCACTCCATTGGCTTCCTGTTCAATTCAGAATTAATTTCAAGATCCTGTTAATCACATACAAGGCACTGCATGGTCTTTTCCCCAGTTACATTTCTGACGTCCTCTTTCCATATTCAACTCCTCATCTACTCAGATCACCTAACCTAGGCCGCCTTTCCATCCAGCACTCTAACTGCAAAACAAGAGGTGATGGTGCATTTGCTGTCTCTGACTCCTCCCCCTGGAATCAGCTCCCTCAATACATCAGGTCTGCTGAATCTTGAGAATGCTTTAAGAAGTTACTCAAAATGAATCTGTAAACAGACATGCCTTCATGTAACCTTCATGATTGTCTTACAAAACATATTTTTTTTGCAGTTCTGCTGTATCCTGATATTATGTTTTTATGTGATTTGTGTTTGTTGTTCCAAACTTGCTCTGACACACTAAAGGTCATACTAGCAGGAAACAACATATTGTGCATTTCCACAGCAATGACTCAATTACAGCTAAAAACATTGGGTAAATGTTCAACAGATGTGCAGATCTGTGAGTGTATTGTTGTGTCTACAATCTGCTGACATTTGCAGGAATATGATAGTCTTTTTGTGATGTTTATTTACAAAGGAGACTATCGCAATTCCCGTTTTTCTCTTGCGACTCATCATTTCTTCACACCCAAAGCTGAATGAGGTCACAGGCATTGCTTTACAGCCAATGCTACAAGCAAATGTAAGGAACCAGACTTGACACCTCATTTCAGTCGAAGACACCTTGCCACATGCAGACCTGAGGTTCATGTTTCACGCTCTCTGGCAATGTGCCCAGCTGTTGTGTTGGCCAACAAGGCCTACAGAAATGGATGGACAGTGCAGAGAAAGAGAGAGAGGCTGAGTTTGAGCAGATGGGTGGAAGGAGAGGTTGATGACAGCGCATGCAAAGCAGATGTCGAGAGAAAGCTCAAGTGTGAAGAGAAACTGAAAAATCCAAAGGGATGCAGCCGCTCAAGCACAGTAGTGCATGCAAATTCAACATATTGACATAGACACACAAAGCTACCTGAGGCCTCTTTCCTCGGGCTGTCTGTAAAGCCGTACATCCATACTGCAGACAGAAAGAAGGAAGGAGAGAAGCAGAGAGAGATTATTCAGTTTGACAGCATGCAGAAGCAGCAGTATGGCAAAGCACACCTTTATCACACCTACTGAACTCTAAAAATAAAGAGGCGGAGGCATAAATAGCACTGGGTCCAAAGTCTGGCCTGTTCCTCTGGGAGTGTTACACAAAGTGGTGGGTAGTGTTTAAAAGTTTCATGCTGGAGAGAATGAAGAGCATCTGAGGACAACTTACTGGATGATTACAAACATCCATTTATAATATCACACTCAAACGCTCCCTCCTTTATACTGATAAACATTCACTCCACCCTTCCCATGATCCCTTTTCCTCCATCTCCTCATATCTCTCTACATTTCCATTCCTCTATGTAGACCTCTTGGAATGTCTTAGAGGGGCTTCAGCCACATCCCCCTCCTCTCCTTAGAAAACATCTCTGCCCCAAACCAGGAAATTAAACGCCATGCATCAGAGAAGACGGGGACAGAGGAGGTTCGTAACCAAGATTTGGGGTTGCAGCAGATTTAACTGCTTTGCTATATTCCACAGAGGACATGATTTATAGCTTGATTTGAGGACTATCTGACCTGAAAAGGATTTTACTGAGTGGCTGTCATCTAAGCATGGGAATGTGCCAAGATTGGGCTACACCACTGCTGGATAATAAGGACAATCTATGGGAGCTTGACCCAGGACCATAGCAAGGCACTTTTTCGTACCTCCAAATTCAGTCTTTTCTTTTCAAGTCCCGCCCCACTGCGCTATGAATGGCTAGAAAAGCCAAAAGGTAAAATACAAGATTATCACCTACGAGACCAACCTTTTCCGGGAAATCATTATCGTGAAAGCACCAAATATTTGTTGACAAATTAAGTTAGGATATTACAAATGTCACAAATAATAGGGGTAACCCGGGTAAAAACAATTACAGGTAGAAAGCTTTTGAGGAAAACTTTGACTAAACAAAGACTAGCCAATCACAGCAGGGTATGATCCAACAGTAGGGGAGAACGGGGTTGGTTGTCGCACTGGTTGGTTGGCACACTCGTTATATCTCGCCACCAGAGGGCACCGTCTCTCAAATTGGGGTATGGACATTTCCAGATTTAGGATCAGAGCTCACCTACATAGTCTTCTCTGAAGTAAGACAGCTGAACTTGAGGTGAGAGGACTTTTTGTGTTTTTCATGTCAAATTGTAAATATTGAGCTCCTCAGTATTTTTCTTCTAGGCTTTTAAACGATGGGTTTATAACAAAACGAGTGTTACCCTTACAAAGTGTGAGGGGAAAGCTATAGTTTAGAATTGTATTAGCTAGCTAACTAATTGTTGGATGGTTGTTAGCCTTGATGCTAGCAAAAAATTCCAGTTGGGGTTGGTCGTTACATTCTCTTTGGGGTTGGTTGTCACATGTAACAACTAGTTGAGTAGGCCATTATTGTTAGACCTATTTGTTTTGTTCTTTATGTTGTTATATAGGCTGGCCTAAAGATGTGTTTCCTGTTCATGTTCCTTGCTCATTTTATGTTAAAATGCATTAAGTTATGTAGGCCTATCACTTGTCAGTGCGATTAAACTTCAAATTTAGTTCTGCCTTCTTGCCTTTTTTAAAAGATTATTCCCATTAAAATACCATTGTGACAACCAACCACATAGTGTGTGACAACCATCCCCTTGATGGGGTTGGTTGTCACAATGTGTCAGAGTGTCTTTGATAGTTAATTGCCTCTTTGTTACAATGAGTTGGAAAACGAAAGGGATACACATTTCAAGCCAACACCTTAAGCTTCAATTTAATGTAGGAATGACTATTGAAAGATGTTTTGATGATGAGCAATCATCAAAACAGTAAAAAGTGACAACCAACTCCGTTCTCCCCTATCCTAATGGGACAATCTTACTATTATTACTATTGTGAAGTGAGAGCAATGAAAGATGGCATCATATGCTTGGTCAAAGACTCAGGGGGAATAGATTGTAGCATTTCCACCAAAAATTACACATCATAAGCCCCAATCTGCTCGAACTCCAGGTCCAATTCACAATTTACATTGCAATTTTTAATATTGCTTGAGAGTCAAAGTATAAAAAATGAACCGCATCAATCTTTAACAGCTCAACTCCTATCTTAAAGAGACCAAGTTTAAATGCCTCACAAGCAGCATACTGCATTGGCTCATGACTAGTGCTGCCCCTGCTGCGAAGCCGGCAGCTCCTCTTCGTTGACTCACGTGAGATAATAAAGGCTAAATCCTCTCTCACTACCCACCCAAGGCTCAGGAGCTTTGCTGGATTGATGTTGGCCCCAGAGGGAGGGGTACAGGCTGGTCCCAGGTCAGCCAGGGTCAACCTCCACTCTCTGACGCCCTACTGCGATTATTAACCGCCCGGCTGCTCTAAGTGTAGCGTTCAACATCTGATTGATATTAACTCTCCTCCCTGCTCCGGGTCCTCCATGCTAACCAACACACACACACACACCCACACCCCCCACACACACACACACACACACACACACACACACACACACACACACACACACAGTTAATTCCTTTCAGGTTTGGCCGATGACGCTACAAGCCAGCAGTGTTTTCTCTGTCCCTTTGCTGCAGAGGGTAATTTTCCAAGAACTGACCCCCAAACATCTACATTACCCCACAATTGAGGGCTGAGTGAGGGTGAAAAATGGCTTTTCGTAAGTCCTCGCTAGGTTTGGGTTTGGGGGTTATTAGCCATCTGTGTTGTTTTTTATACACTTAAGAGATTATGTTTTGAGAAAAAAGTTTCTGTTGCAGACATCACGGTGTGTCAGACCCCAGGGACACAAAAATCCATCAGCAAGATGGCCTGAGGAGTAGTATTAGTGGTGAAGTGTCAGCCAACTGTTAGGTGCAATTAAGGATCTGAAGTACAATCTTTTCTGCAAGTAAACATCACATTAATTGGTTGATGCTGAAACCTTAGAGATAAATGGACTTATACAACGCTTTTCTGGTCTGTAGTCCACTTAAAGCACATTTACACAACTATATGTCACATTTACCCATTCACACTGCACACATACACTAATGGCAGAGGATGCTGCCTTAAACGCTCCTTAGTACCAACAAATACCATTCACCACTAGCTATCACACCCAAGGACACTTTGACGTGTGGGCTACAGGAGCTAGGATTGAACAGTCAATCTTTTGATTGGGAAAAAACTGACTACCACTGTGCCACAGCCTCTCACATCTTACCTGATTTTGTATAGTGCCAATGAACCATTTTGCAGCCAAGCAAGCAGCTTTTTGAGGCCATACTCTGGTACTCAGAGCTTTATGCGGATATAAGCAGGCTCAAAAGGTTACAATAATGGTCTGGAAATTTTGCTGGGGCTGTAATATACAAAAATCAATTTCAGTATAGTGTATGATAGAACCAGTGACAAACAAAATACAGCTAGAAATGTGAAATCAAGTTTTAGGAAATCAAATCAGCTCATGCCCAAGGGGGGAACTAAATGTCTATTTTCATTCCAGCTAAAAAAAATATCACTTTATTGGCTGTCATTGGTAATCTGTGACTTTGTCCCTCGAAAAAACAATATCTGTCCAGAAATACCCTTTTGAGACTGAAACATATCGATCAGGTACTGGAAATTGTTGTGTGAAAATGTTAAAGTTTCGGTGCATTGGGAAACCAACAATATCAGTGTGTGTTTCAAGGGTGTAAGTGATACAGCAAAGGACAAGCAAAGAGAGGAGATAGTTGAGAAAGAAACAGATATAGTGCAACCTTCAAATTACAATGTTTCATCTGGGTGGAGTAAATATGAGATATTAAGGATCAAAATTGTACAGTACTGTTTAAAAATCCAACAGTATGTAAAAAAACAGATAATCGCAAACAACTCCAGGCTGATGCATCCTGCTGCCACATAGCCAAATCTGCTGCCACCACAAAGACAGACACAGACAGGAGTTTAAATGGTAAGACCTTGTCACCTGACACCAAGACAAAGGCAACCAACAACAAATTACAGCTAACAAATATTGATCTGCCACTTGTGAAAAAGCAGAGTGACACAAATGCTAACAATGTCAAAGCACAGGCAGAAGCTAACTAGTATTGATACACTGTTTAGAAAGACGAGGAGAGAACGGCAGAGACGAAACAATTCGTCTTACAGTGACACAAACGCTTGCAGTGACAAATGACATTTGTGTGCAAAGAGGGTGGTGGGTAGTAGGTGGAGGGTGGGGGCGTTGTCGGCCCCTTGCTTCAGCCTTGACACAATGCTAACAAATCACAGCCCCTAGCAATGACAAACAGGTCCCAATCCGGGCTGCGAGAGTGACACGTTGTGGGTGCTCGCCTCGGGGTGGGGTCAAATCACAGCACAGGTCACATCTGTTCCACAGCGAGTACTGTCACTTCACGGCCATCCAAACTTTCTCCATGTGTTGTTTCGCTCCAAGCTTCACTACATTTGTAACAGGGTCATAGCTACATCATATCTTTCTCTGTTTATTGATAAAATTACACACACATCTACCTGGTGATTGTCTATGTGTGACTGGCAGGACCTCAAAACGCTATATTGTGTTAGTATTGTGGTCTACAGCCTCTCCACCCTCTGTTTTGGATTAACTGATTTACTTTAAAAGCCGAAGAAAATGGTTAAATACTGGTCACAGTTAGCTTAAAATTATGGCAGGCTAAGCCAATTTAAGTTAAGCTAACATGCTGTTTATATATTTTATCTGTGTAGGACTTTGAGCAAGCCATGGGGGGAGCTTTTCCAGATTAGACAGTCAACACCATAATTTATCTCTCACCAGCACAACACAGAGGCCCACTGGTGTCACATTTAAACTTTGACTAACCTCTTTAAGATATATATTTTAAATAAGCCTCCTCAAATTTTAGGCACCAATCCAGTGTTGGGGCCTAATACAGTCCAGAATACAAAATATCTGATAAGCCAGGCAGCTTGCCTTTTTTATTTTTCCAAATAATTTAGGCTCAAAGTGTTATTATGTTGTACTCCTGAATCAGCCACAAAGTTTGCAAGACTCTGGAAAGGTGTTTTTGCTCCCTACACATTAGCTAGTTTTTTTCTAATTAATCTCACGATATTACTCTTATTCTTCTTTCCTCTTTTTTTTCTACAGTGGTCTGACCACCGGGCTATAGAGAACAGCTAACACAAGCATTGAGCCACTTTTTTAAAGAAAACATAACTGTTAATTGTGTCCCAAGATATGCTCAGAAAGGTGTGAATGTGTGGGCTATTGTGATGCAGCCATTGATTGTTAATGAGTTGGAAAAGAAAAGTTATTCATAAAATGCGACCCAAGTTTTGCTATCCATTGTCTTGCATTTAATGTTCAGTCAAAAAGCTTTGAAACAATAGTGCTTTGTCGGTTCAGTTCAGACACTATTTTGTCATGATCAAAGTAAACCAACCTCATTAGAGCATATCTCGGGTACAGAGCACACTCTTTAGGGAAAAAAAAATGTTGTAACACATTCTTTAGATCTACTAATTGATTGTAGTGAAACGTGATAGTTCATGGATAAAATATCTTCTAGATATGTTCCCCTTAGACATCCTCTGGATGCTCTGTTTCCTCATGGTAAGATTGTTTACTTGTAATCCTTGGCCAGTGAGCTCAATGACTGAAAGCTCTGAGCTCTGGGGAGTTTAAATGACGACATAACACAGGAACTGTTGACTTCTTGGAAAAGGAGGCTCCCACTGAACTGGGAAGAGGAATGATGGAGGCCAGTTTGATGGTACAGAGGTGATTTAAAGTGGCTCTGACTGGGAGTCTGATCCGGAAGTGGTTGGGATACAGTATGGTAGGCCAAGAATAAAAGCATTAAAATGCAGCAAAAGATCCACCCCAGAACAGTGCAAGACATTTATCTCACTTCAGAAACAAGATTTGATATTTCTTTAAAGTTTTTGTAACGTCTGAGGCCACTGACATATGACTGAATGGACCGGCGAAGGTTCATTCATAGTAAAATATAAGACAAATTGATGTATTTGTGCAGCTTCCCCAAACTCTGTGACACTACCTTTTTTTGGAAACAGGAACACACAGGAGCTCACTTGGAGGAATGCGAGTAAGATCAGATTATCTGGTAGATTGTGAAAACCTTCATCTCGATTCCAGCTATTGGTTGTACAAGCAAGTTAGCTCTGCTCCAACTGACTTAACAAGCTTCACCATTCAATGTAGTCAAGCTCAACCTTGTTTGATGACAACAGACTGGAGTAGCACCACTAATGGAGCAAGTTATTTGAGCGAATTTTTCTGGTTTTCGTATTTGTGCAAATTAAGCTAGTATTCCAATTTTTGTGAATAAAAGATAAAACAGCTAAGATTCCCAGTCTGAGATATATTTGACTTAAAAAAAAACAGGTGAAGTTTTCATTCATTCAAAAAATGCTTCTTGCACTTGTCCAGTTTGGGATGGAGAAACAGATGAGATGACGCCTGTCTGACTCAAACAAAAAAAATCCTCACAGGAGCTTTAACCATTACCAACTCTCAGTTAAAAAAAACAGATAAACAACAACAGGCTCAGTCAACAGCTGAATCGTGACGAGAGACTTCAGTGGAGATGAACCAGAGAGATTCAATACTTTCATTACTCAGGGGGTGACTTTTTTCTCTGTCATATTATGCTTGCTAAGCCTCAAGCAGTTATCAATTCTCTTTCTAAATCAATACTCACTCTACTGTATCCTCAACATTGATTCGATAAGAGGTGCTCACATTATTATTGCTGCAATTAAGTGCTCAGTGGGATGTAAACTGTGTAAAAGTCAACATTGAGAAAGGTTTCACTCTTACAGGTTCTCACATGGAGGCTGGTAATGAAGGGTGTAAGTGTCACATAAATGTGTCTACTGACAGAGGAGCTCCGGATGGTATGAACAACAGCCTGCCTCTGAGATTCTAATTACCAAAGACAGCTTAACAGTTATGTCCACAAACTTGCCCTGTCCACTAAACCCACACTTGTAAAAACACACATATATATACACACACAAACACACTTACACACACTGACACAACCCTCCTCCCTTGCCATTCAGTCTGAAATCTTATCCACTGTGCCACGTAAACAAACCAGGGCCTGTCTGACAGACTCAACCCCTGCAGCCTCTGCAGCCCAAACAGCACCCCCCTCTGATCCCTCTGAATCTGGCCCTCACATGGAGAAGTATAAGCCCCAGAACTGGGGGAGAATGACCCCTAAAACTCCCTGGACCTACCCCTCGGGTGAAAAAAAGCAAGTCTGACTTCTAGCACACTTGAGGTTGATTGAATCAGTATTTGTTTTTTGTTGGGAAACTCTGAAAAAGATGTTTATCTTCAATTTCATCATCAAATATTGTATCCAAAATCATGTTGTTAATGGTTCTTGGCCTTTTTCGGAGAGATTGAGATGTAATCAGGATCCTTTGATTGAAACTGAAAAATCACAACTCTATGGTGTACATTTCAGACACAGGAACTGCTTATGTTGTCTCCCTCTTTGCTAATCTCTTTAAACTGGTTAGGAATTTCACAATTGTGAGTCAACAAAAAAACAGTTTTCTATGTTCAAAACATCATCTGTTTCTTGAAGAAGTTCTCTGCATCAGTGGAAGTGACGCATTTTTGTTTCCAGCAGCAACAACAATGAGTTTGGAAAGAACTGAAGAACAGCAGGGTGGATGATGAGAGCCGCAAGAATCAGCATGCATAATTAAAAGAAAACATTCAAAGTAACTGAAGGAAATACTTCGAAATCCCTAGAATTACACATCTGCTGTTATTATTGATGGTAAGATAAGTGTTTATTGGGTGTTCCTGGAAGGTGATTAGCATAGTTTGGCATAAAGAATAAAACCATCTGTCTGAAGTTCAGAACTATTCAAACTCTGAACACGCTAGTTTGCATGATGTCTCTTGTGGAGCTGACAAGTTAGTCACAAGAATCCCTCTAAAACTTTTAATTGATATACTACTATCGATTTTCTTTTATTGATGCTGTTTTATTTATCTGACCCCGGCTTGAAGATTATGATGTAAACTTAATCCACCATTTTTGGTTAGCTAAATGAATCATATCCTGTCCATTTTTTTAATGGATGTCAAAGTTGGATTACTATTTTTAAATAACAGGACTTGTTGCAAAGTTTGAGAGCAATCATCACCACTACTGATTTGAATGCAGGAGGATAAAGGAGAATGTCTCATCCCCAGCAGTAGGTGGAGTTAACTGAGTTTTTTAAAGCTCAAAGACGGTCAAAGGAACTGCATTTTGGTTTAAAGAGATGCCCAAAGCTGCCTCTTGATATAATTTTACGACACAGGACTGATAAGACTCAATAACGGAATCCATAAGCTCTTATTTGTTTGCTGAGTGTGCAGCAGATTTAGCACCACCAGCCTTCTATCCTCCTTGCAGATGTATATCTGCATAGTTGTGCTGGTGACACAATGTTCTGGTTGATTGGTTATATGTTAGTTTAACCACACACACCCTATATACAACTTTAACTACATTTTCTAAAACAGAATACAGCCAAACTACATCTTGCTACAGGTTACTATCTGTCATCTGCGTGTGTTTATATCCTGTAGTAAAACAGTACAGCATTAAATGTTCACATCCCAACAGGGTACATTCAATAAAGATAGGGCTGGAATACACATTGCCAGAGCAGCAGCAGAAAGAAAACACCATAAAAGTACCCAAAGGCATTTCATTGGGAAAGCTTTTGTAAAAGTTGTGGAACTATAGAGATGTTGATATCGTCTACATTGAGGGATAGTGTTCATTCAATATTCACACCTAGACACTTACAAGTGTGGTCCAACAGTTTATAAAAAGACATTCTGACAACCTTTTTCCACCGTGAAGAAATTGATGTTTCTTTAGGTCAAAGCTGAGGCACAAAAAGGTGAAATCCACCTGTTTTGGTGCATAGTGCACTATACCAAGGGCATGTGGAGAAAATAACACAAGCCTGCTTATCTGCAGCGGCAATCAGCTTCCAAGAAACTAAATCACTATGAGGAATGTGGATGTAATTGAATTGGTAGTAAGCACCCTCGGGGGCTACAACAAATCAATTCCTTGCAGGAGGGTCACAAAGTTCGTTTTCCTTTTGTCTAAAAATAAACTCACCGTCAAAGTCAAAAGTTGTTTACTTGAGGGGAGTGGCCTTAAACTTAACCAAAACTTTTATTTATGAGGCAAAGAGTTCTAGAAGCAGAATCTACATTTTGCATCTCTGTACACGCACTCATTATGAAAAGATATTCCAATATGCATTTATACCCTAACACAACCCTTATGTTACTTAAATGTTGGTACATAGTTATTTTCTGCATTTACTCTTCAACAATTTGCAACTCCAATTCAAGTTTGCTGTGTAAATGTTGATTAAAAGTGCCAGAATGTGAAATGCTGATTCATCAGACCACAGGGCAGTTTTCCACTTCCCCTCAGTCCATCTTGAATGGGCTCTGGCCCAAAGAAGCCGCTTGCATTTCTGGATCATGTTTATTTATGGTTTCCTCTTCGAAAGCATACATTGGCACAGCAACACACTGTGTTCACAGACAACAGTTTTCAGAAATGATTGTAAGGCCATGCAGTGAATTCCACTGCAGAGTCATGTCTTTTTTTAATGCAGTGCCAGCATAGCTATCCAGTGCTGGTTTTTAGTCGTGTCCCTTTTGTAAAGAGATTCTCTGAATATTTAATCAAACTATTTATAATTTTACACTCAGGAACATTATTCTGACATTTGTGCACTATTTCCTCACAAAGTCTTATACAGAGTGGTGAACCCCTTTCCATCTTTACTTCTGATAGACTCAGCCTCTCTGGAATGCTTTTTATACCCAGTCATATTAATAACCTGTTGCAACTTAGCCTAATTAGTTGTGGAGAAATTCCTCCAGGGGTTTCTTTTTTTAGAATTACACAACTTTTTAGTGTGTTGTTGTCCTGTCCCAACCTATTGAAAGGTGTTGCTAGCATCAAATTTACAATGAGCATATTTTCAAACACGAAAAAAAAAAATTGTTTCAGCATATGACATTTTGCCTTTGCTCTATTTTCAGTTAAATACAGGGTTTAAATTGTTTTCAAACTACCAATATCAGTTTTAATTAACATTTCACACAGCATCCACTTTTTGAATTAGGATCATATAACAGGGATGACTAATACATAGGCCCCTTAGTTTATTCAGTCACATCTCCTTAAACAGGTTTCCCTATTCATATTTGTCACGCATTTTTCCTAATGCCTCTTTAATTCAGCTATACTCCCACTAATTCCCCTGTCAGAGCTATACATTTGCTAAAAGGCTAATGAGGCTAAAAAACCCTTGACAGTAAGAAGTGCATGAATAATCTTTTAGTCAAACAAGAGAGTTGCTTTGTGGTTTGTCAGCTTATGCTTCTACATTGACATGCAGGATACAGTGGCACAGGTTCAGGACTTGTCCATGGTTTTACTCGCTACGAAACTGAATATAGTTTGTGGCATCTAATGAAAGCACTGCAGTTAGTGTTTGCCTCCTAAGTCTTGAGAAACAAGACCACACAGATCCGGATAAAATCGCAAGCCTCTTACAGGCACATACCTTCATCACAGTTTATGTAGTGACTCTTTCTTCTGTTATGTTGACAATGATTTGGTATGTAAAACATGTATCACAGGCAAAGCCTTATTCTGTAACTGCTAAAAAAGCCACAGTCTGTCAATACGTCCCACCCATCACTTCAGAGAACAACACTTTTCCTTTATCGACGAACGCCAATGACTCTATTTTGACATCTTACAGAACTATCAGGCAATTCCTAAACCCCACCCTACAATCTCTGGCCAAAAGAAGAGGGGTTGACAGCGTTTTGAAACTGTCCCAGTTTCAAAATCATAGTCGACAGTAAGTCAGTATCCCACAGCGGGACAAGTAAACAAACCACACATTGACACCACATGGATTACAGATGACAGAGAAAGAGAGATTCAGAGTCATACGCTAGCCAGCACAACATCCTGCCTCGGATCTCAAGGAGGGGTTCTATTCAGAGCAACAAGTTGAAAGAGAAAAAGGCTGTAAGCTAGGATACTCAAAATAAAACAGGTGACTTACCCGACTTGCGCTTGGAGCCATAGTCCCTGAGGGAGAAGCAACACAAGAGGGACATGGTTAGTGGTCAGCAGACGCCCCTT
The DNA here is from genome assembly GCF_009762535.1 of Notolabrus celidotus. Taxonomy (NCBI): domain Eukaryota; kingdom Metazoa; phylum Chordata; class Actinopteri; order Labriformes; family Labridae; genus Notolabrus; species Notolabrus celidotus. Next base: position 11,343,070 of record NC_048278.1, read on the forward strand.
GGTCAACAACAAAGCATGCAGTCACTGCATATTGATTCTGACACTCCTGAACAGAAAAAAACAGTCCCTCGCACAAAAACACATGCATGCAATCGGCTTTAGCACACTAAGAAATGCATGTGTTTGCGGGAGAGAGAGAGAGGGAGAGAAACAGAGTGAGGGATGGGGAGAGAGGGAGGAATGGCTGGCCAGCTGCCCGTGCTCCCCGCAACAGACACAAATTAGTCATGTGACTCCAAAGCGGCACCACCATCCTCTTCCTATACTCCTTCTCTCCCTCCCTTCTTCATCCTGTCAGAAAGACAGCGACCTCTCCCCACATTCGAGAGAAGAAGGATCACTTTAAGATGCCCTGCTTAATGGATTCTAATGAGATTATGCCACAAGGCTAAGCTATAGATGGGGGGTGACACAGAGTTTGTGCTTGTGTATGAGGTTTACTGTGCTGGGCTTGTTGGCTTCTGCCCTAATCATTATGACTCTCTGACTTGAAATTGTGTTAAAGAAAAAAGATGGGCTAAGCAAGAGATCAAGGTGAACATAGCTATTTATAGACACAGACCTGACAATCTGTCCATCGTCACTCCACATCCTCTTTCCAGTACTTCCTCCCCTCTTGCTCTCTCACTCTATCTCTTGTACTACTCAAAATCCATGTGTCCTTTCTGTTTTCCCAAGGGCTTATCTGAAACCTCATCTAACTTCAATCAAGCCACGTCATCCTGCCGCAGTACAATTGAAAATCAGATACAGTCAGAGCAATAAAACGACAGCATGATTCTGCAGTGAAGAGCTGAACCCGACAACCCATCTCTCCTTTTTGTAATACAATCTTTTGTTTTAAAATAACCACCGTACAGGTATATGAATATCGACCCCCAGAGAGAGGGTGAAGTGGTTTGTGGATGAGTGATAGCAACATGACTCTTATTTCAAGAGGAGTACCAGATTGCTGCTGATAGCTTTCATTATGTCTCTGGATAATGAAGGGATGTCTATGAAGTAAGCAGGTGTATGCATGTGTTGAAGTGGATGATATGGCAGTTAGTGCATGCCCACAAAAAGGTATTACGTTTAGTGGATCATGGATGTCCCCGGAGATTCAGGATCAACTACTCCACTGCAAGAGTGCTTGATTGGGACAGTTGACCCAGCTTGTAAAACAGGCCATTTCCTTAATGAGAGACCTCTCATCTTGTCCGGTATGATGCAGAGCAAATAGGCCTGGAAGATTATACTGCAGTGTCTGGAGAGCAGAAACTGCTCAGAGCAGCATAGCTAGCAGTCAAGGTATTGCCCTCTCACGGCATGAGGTTAATGAAAACCTCCTCTTGGCACTTGCTGCAACCACACTCAGGCTAATAACCGACATGAACGCAAGGAGACATTGTAAGGGCAGACAGAAGAGAGAGCACATATGCATGAGCAAAAAGCTGTATTCCCTGCATTCTTTAGTGTCACTGTGCTCGTTCTTGCTCTCTCTCTGTCCATCCCTTTATCCCATCCCCTGTGATCTGATGTATCTGTCTCTTTGTGACCGGCCACAGCAGATGAATAAAGCCTTTATATTGACCTCTCCAACAAGATCACTCTGTGCTAGCAACCAGAATATGCTTCATTGTCACCCAAGTGGGACACAGAGAGAGCAGGACTTGACCCTCGCCTCATCCCATCCATCTCTAGCTATGCTGGACTCATGACCTCCGATACATGAGGATTGGATACTATTTCAGTCAATGGTCAATAACTTCCAATGAGCTGTATTGCAGAGTGTCTGGAAGTGTCTTAGTGGAAAGTATGTTGCGGACAGACCGAGCCTCAGAGCTGTCAAGATATTTGCCAGCATGTTTGTCCTTTTCACTCCGGGTTTGCCACAGTGTAGTCAAAGATGCTGATATCCTCTATTTGGGAGCAAAGGAATGTTATACATTTATGGGCACTGTTAAATGCTTTGTTCACATTTCCATTTGCCTGGTGCACTTCTCTGTAGAGCTGACATCTAAACATTGAGTCGACAAGATCCCAATCAACCTCCATTCAGTCAGTTGATTCATTGCACTTGTTTGTTTTCAGGTACATAAATTTACACAAAGCAGTGAAGGAGCAATAGTAAGACTGAGAATGTTACAAACTAAATCTTGTTGTGGACCTTCAGTGTTCATCATTTACATGTTTTTTTTGGGAGCTAAAACATCCACAGGAATCTACTGATGTCCAAAACAAACAGACCGGGTGGTTAAAACTTGGAAAAACACTGAGGCTCTGATTCACAAAGGGACTGTGCGGCTTTTGGGCCCACGAAACCTGTACAAATGAGCCAAGAAGCATAGCCTAATTCACAAAGCATGTGCAAAGGGTTAAGGTCATCATAAACAGCACTGCAGAGCAAAGAGAATATCTGTGTGCTGCTGTTGTTTTCATATATTTAATGAGTCATTCATTATGCATTCATTTTAAGCAAAATATGCCTCTTTATATGCAAATGAGCCTCATTGCAAATAACATGTCTGGCAAATACCACCATTAGAAGAGTATGATACATAATGTGTCTCGCTGATAAAACGTGTGTCTCCTGGAGGCTTATTTAGGAGTTTGATGTGACGCTTAACTGACCAACTAAATTCTGAGTAGGGTACAGCCTTACTCCTTCTCTCCACTCAAAATCATTATCACAAAATTCAGAAACTTAAAAGACCTAATAGAGCAGGAGAGATTCAAGTTGTATGGTAAAGGAAGCTAAAGCTAACAGGTAACAGTAACTAGAGGCCTCAGCAGCAAGCACGATTAGCCACATTAAAGAACCTGATGCCTGCATGGTTCACAAACACTGTTAAAAGGATGAAATTATAAATTTCTTTCTATTTGCTGCTTCAGCAGTACGGAAATGTTGCACATCTGGTAAGAGCCTTTATAAATGACAGCTAACTATAAGTGACCCATCGTGAAAAAGAACTGTCCCTCCATTAGCTGAGCTGCGGACTGAGTTGTTATATGCATGCTGGCAGCCTGCTGGGTTGATTGAACTGGCTAACGGTAAACGACCCACGCACAGTGACAATACAATAGGTGTAAGTGTAGGACCTGGAAATGGACGGTTGTAACTTATCAAGGAGGTGAGGACAGCGGCCAATAAATGAGTTTTGGTTTGGTGGAAAACAGCAGCAGCATGAAAAGTACTCTGCTGTAGCAAACTCCCAGGGAGCCTGTTAAGCTATTCATGCTGTGCTTGGTTTGAAAGGCAAACACGACCTCGAAGCTCTATAAACAACTCCCAATCAACACAAAGGCAGGGGCGTTTGCAGTCTCTGGTCCAACGGTAGAAGTCTGAAAATAATCACTCATTACTTGAGCTAAAGCTGTGCTGTATTTGACTCATTTGGGTTAATTGTTTCTGATAAATCATCAGGTACAGCCTCAGAGGATACAGAAGTTAAAACACTTTGTTAATCCTGACACATAGTGATGGCTAATTGGATCAATAGCATGTGCTTTTTCTGTTGTAAAGAAAAGCAGGTCAAAGTGAAAGGTTAGCTTGTATCACGTGTGGGTGGTTGTTGGTATTAAGTGTGCACAAAGGGCTTTAGAACAACATGCCTGCATGTAATCTTTTATGCAAGAATTAGCACACTAAAAGAGCTCAGGAAGCAAATATTAGTCAACACACAGACACATTAGGTATTCTAGAAACTAGCAGGTAATTACAATAGCACCCACTAATTGGCAAAATTAAGCTAGTTTTAACAAGAAGAGACATTATTTTGATAATGGATTAAAAAGTGAGAAAGAAGTCAGGCTTGTTAGCAAAGTATTGCATTAAACATTACTTTAGGACGTGCCAGAGGGAGCGCAGATGGCTATTTTTGGCTTTATTTTCTGAAGGTATGGTTTTTGAGGCATCTGCAAAGCATTAGGACACACAGGAGGGGCAGGGTAGGGCAGAACGCTGAGGAAGGGTGGGAGGATAAGGAGGGGGTGCAGAAACACAGGGTCCAGACTCTGTGCAGTGACCCGAATCCTTCAGGCTGAAATCAGACTCTTCCCCCGAGGGCTGAGCAACCAACTTCAGCTGCCAACTCCTTCTCCACATATCCTCAAGGTATGGAGAGGAGGAAGCGAGGGGTGAAAGGCGACGTGAAGAATACATACTGCAGTTGTGGAGAAAAGTGGTGGTGTTTTATGTGGCGAGGTGGGATCTCAAGGCTGAGGTTTTTTTACAGCCAGAAAAGAAATGCTAAACTAGTCCTGCTAACAGTTTGCTTTTGCAGAGAAGTTACCAGGATTGTTTATTTTTGCAGTAAACTACTAGAATGATATCACAATCTAGAAAAGGTTTCCTGCTTGTTATCATCCAAATTAATACAAATGTTAACACCTTCTCTGCATTTTCAGACGTAATGTAAAATAATACAGTGGATACAATCTTAAGTGTACAGATGCTGACAAATACAGTATGAGATAAGAGTTGTTTTTCTGCCAGCAGGAATGTCCTGGTAAAGCACACTGAAAGACTTAAGGCCCTCTATCTGTTAGTATTTCTGTACAAAGCTACCACACATAGTAAAGATGGGTATGTATGCTGAACCACACATGGCAACATCAGCAGATGGGCCAGTTGCGTACACAAGAACACACACTCACAGACACTTTGTCACACTTTTCATCACATTCTGACGTTTGGTCACAGTGTATTCTCTGACTACAGCTCCATGAAGCAGGAGCACTTTCATGCACGTCTCATCAGTTCCAGAGCTCTGAGCTCTCGACATTGATTGTCAAGCCAAAACAGATGTGAGTACGTCTGGTGAGGCCGGCCATGTGGTGTGAGGGGCAGGCGGGTCAGCTCAGTGATCAGCTGACTACAGGAGTGTAAGTCATGAAATCTTTAACTGCTGGTCATATGCATAAATGTAGTACAATCAGCCCCCTTTTACCACACAAAACTTTAAGGTTTGAAACAGTACTTTTGAAGAGCTAGTTTCAGTTCTTCTGGGTTGATTCTAGGTGTGTGCATGGAGAAACTGAGACTTTTGGGAACAGCGATGCACACTGAATCTCTTTGTGTCTGATTTGTAATGACCCTAACGTATAATCTTTCTCCAGAAGAAAACAAACAACATCAAACTTTTTACAGTTATTCATGAGTTTGTCTATTCTAGCCATGGTAGATGAATTCATTATTTTATCATTGAGGTGAGCTGGGTTTAAAGTTATTACAGCATATTGAATGAATGAAACAAAGCCAGCTTTGTTTATACCTGTTTGTACACGCACGTGTGTGTGTGTGCGTTGTGTGAAGGGTATTGAGATTTGTGATGTTGAGTCAACTGAAAAATTGAACGTCATTCTTCCTGGTCGACACCAAAATTACAAGGCAGTTAAATGAACTATTAATATTTTTTTATCACTGTTGACTCAAAATGCCGGTCATATGCTGCATCTCGCTAAGCTTCAACAAAGCCACTCGCCATTGGCCAGGATTGTAGTTCCAGTTAATGGCTACTAATATAATGCTCTACTAAAACAAAACAACCACTTGGCATCTCATAGTGCAGTGCAGTTTGTCAGTATTTTGATCTAGAAAACAGAGATAAAGTTGTATTTGTGTCTGATCAAACTGGCATATAACCACTTGACAGGAGCAATGTGTAACCAGCACAGACAAGGAGGGATGCCAGCTGGTGTGGCTAGCTCTGATAATGTTAGCAACAATCAGCAAACAAATTCAACATTGTTTATTCTGGGATAAGCCGTGTTTATACATTATGCTCAAGTTGGACTGTTTTTAAATGTTATCTTACTTCAAGACAAGTCAATGAGTCAGAATTTGAATTTCTGTTTAAAGAAATGAGTTGCATGCCTAAATGAGATTTATATTTCAGGAGTATAGATCTACATCAGTTTTTAAAAGGTCCTAAATGATCGTTATGATTTGAAGAGTGGTTTCTAAAAAAAAAGGATGGACTCTTTAAGTGTCACTGTATTTCAACCAAACATTCAAATTCACAATGAAATGTCACAGACAAGAAGGAATAAATCAGGTCTTTTATTTGCCATACTGTCTCACTTCACCTCCTTTTCTACCTCTATCTACATGAGATCAGAGAGCTGCTGAGCAGGGATTATGTTGGCTTTTGGGGTGAACAAAATGAGGCTGTTAGCTGTTTTAAGCTTCTTTAAGACAAACACTTGCTCTGATTAAATGGTGGAATCTAAAGTTCAGTTTATACCCACAGACGGAGGAATGAGTGCTAATACCTTTGTTTTCCCACCTGCTGTATGACCCCAACCCTCCCGTAAAATAACATTTCTTAATTTGGTTTTGAAAGTTTGCAAAACTCAACATGCACAGACTTTTGGATCAAGAAGAAGTCTTAGTGGAAGATGAAAGATCTCTCAGAGTTATCATAAATACTCAACAGCCAAATTAATCACATGAGGTCATGATCCAATTTATTTTCCTGTTAGGCAACTCTCCAAGTCAAGTTTTATAATAATTAAAGATGTGTCTGTTAACAGTGGTAAACTCTTAACTAGTTATCTAAACCAACTTTCATGAGGTTAAAAGCGCAAAAGCAATTTCAATACTTGTCCACATGGTAGTAGATTTACTCATTAACAGTGTTCAAGAGGGGATCTAGATAAAGACCTAATCAATGTGTTTACCATTATTAGCATAATGGCTGCTAGTTAATGACTCTTAGTGGCCCCCTGCTGCACCAGCCTGCAGGGACAGTAAATAAACACTTCCTGAAGATTAGTGTCTTAGCTTCTCTCTCTGACAACCTCCCCTCCCCTCGTACCCCCACTCAACACCCCGCTCACCCCAAAGTGTCACCAATTCCAGACCCCAGCCTTAACCATCTAAACCACAGAATTGCCCTCAGCCATCCCCCTGTCTTTCAGGCCTGATGACTGTGACAAGGCTAAAGCCCGCTGTGGGCATTAACACTCCAGATGGGGTTCAAGGGATCAGGTAACCTCAACGCTTCTCTGTGCACATGAGAGCAAACAGACAAATTGTACAGAAGGACACAAAGTTTAATCAACAAAAAATATCATATCAATATTAGCTTAGTTTATCATCAGAAACAAGATATGCATTATTTCTTCCCTTATCACAAGGATCAAAAGCAGTGAACCTGGACAGTACATAGTTTTGCTTCTACAACAGGTGATTGCATTGTAGGACCTGCTAACACATGTAACTGTTTACCTCAACTTTGAGCTGTTAGAACTATCAGCAAAAACCTTGCAGACATTAAATTGTGCAAAAAAAAGTATGTGTTATTGACTCTTGATCTTTTTTAGAATGGAACGTTTGTTGACATTTGGTTCCCTCCCCTAAATGTATCACATGGCTATGTACAATACTTATTTTTGATAAGTCAGAGCTTTCTGACTACTGGCGAAGAATCGAAAGAATAGAAGGCATGCCTATTTTTCAGACAAAGACGATAACATGTTTTAACCTTGTATAAACTTTGTTTGTGTCAACCAGGGTAGAAAACTTCCTGGGCATTGAACATAAAGTACTAATTCTTTTCAAAGTAAAAGCTTGATTTTTTTTCTGTTAAGTGACTGTCTTTGTTTTGACAAAATGCTCTCATTATGAATGTGCATCATTGACAATTGGCAAAACTTTTATGAATGTCATCTTTTTACTGAAGAAAAATGTTTTTGTCATTCAACACATAACTTGATGAGCAATACAAATTTAAAACTCCAAAGGACTTTGTTACAAGGATGACAGGGAGCGAGACATGTGCTTTATGTATGTACACGTTTATCAAATATCTATTACAATCTGAGCATAAAAACTGTAGATGAATATCAACAGCCATAGACACTACTGTAATCACAGACTCTGAAGGTCTGAACGTAATCAGATCAATGAACAGAAGGAGTCCAGATAATTCAATGTCAGTTTGTTAATGGTGGAAAAAGAAAAGACTGACAAACATTGCAAAAGGACAGAAGAGGGTAAAGACACAAAAGCTGTAGGCCTGGAAGATAAATCTACAAAATTGAAGATGGCATATGAAGTAAACACTAAACAGAACACTGTTTGGAAAATAACATAGGATTCGGGTGTTTCATGAACATTCAGCATTCTTTACTGTTAGCCTGCATCTCCTTGAATAATATTTGATGATTATATCATTGGGTAATGTCTCTGTTCTGTTAACAAAATTAAATAATGGGTGTATAAAGAAGTTATTGAAAACAAACAGCATGATTTGTGATTCAGCATAATATATAATGCCAGAATGTAGTTTCCAGCAACACAAGCAGCTAACTCAGCAGACCCTGATGTGATACTAGCAGTTTCATAAAAATCTAATGGTTGCTTACATTAGCTAGATTAGCACACAATACAATTGGTTACTGACTACGGCTGTATCTGCTGAACTCCTGAGAGTATTTCATTGAGCCAGGATGTGTTTAAGTACTAATGAATTCTACCTTTCATTTATGAGGAGGGCAATGTGTTTTCTTTCTTTTTAAGGAATAAAACAGTCTCCTTTAAGATATCACCTTCCAATGCCAAACTCAGTGTCAGAGCTGGAAACACTTACGCCCCAAGACTCCACCCTCAGTCGCTAACACAAACACATTATCACCCACTTATTGCTAATTAGCACAAAAACACCAAATCTGTCTTCACCCTGTCAGCTGTGCTACTCAGGCCCAAAGCTGACCAATCACAAGAGTTCATGACTTATCCCAGTAATAATCTGATAATCTCGCAACATCTCTCCCCTCAGAGGCACGAGCCAAGGTCGATGCCTATTGTTATTCATGGGGAGGGTTGTGAGGGGGCATGATGAATGATGATAACATCACCCCTGTCTCACACTACAGCAGCCTGTGGGGGGCAGTGGCCAATATTTTCATCTTGGCTGAACAGCGGTATGCGCATGTTAATGGAGAAATTTGTCAACGTTATGGTCTGCAGAGGAAAGATAATGCCATTTAGGCTGATAGTTATATGATTACTATACCACGAACCCAGACAGATAAAACAAATCACAGCCCACGTTCCATGCAAATAGACTCAATAAAAATGCAAGATGTGGGGGGAAAATGCTAACTAAGAAAAGAAAAAAAAGTCATGTTTGACAGAAAGGGAAACAGGGAGGAGGGGTTTGTCTAGGAGGCTTTGGAGAGGCGAGAAATTCCATCTAGTGGAAATAGATCTCACACAGGAAAAGCGGGGGGCCAAAATGGACATAAATACAGAGAGAAGGGCTGAAAAGGGCTATGAGAAATGCTTGAGAATCTGGCCAGACAGAGGATACATTTATAGAGGAAGGGAAGCCCTGGGGAGGTTTTCCAAGTGGACATGAGATTGGACCAGAGGCTGACCTGAATACAGCGGCTGAGGGGAGGAAACTCCACTTACAGATGTTTGTATTGAAAAGTACGCCACCATGTGGAGGATGACCGGAGGGGAGAATTGGAACTAATGTTCCCCTGGTGATAAGCTCTGAGTTCTTACTTTGTTGAGATTAAGGATAGTTTCCTTTTTGGTGGACAATACCTGAAAATTAAAGCTGAAGCACAGCTGCTCCACCACAGTGACAGTGTTCAAGGCTCTATTTTTGATCTGGGATCCAGCTATATATCAGGATACTAAGTAGGATAAAGAGTGCCTGAGTATGACTATGAGCATGTTGATATACAGTGACAGTGTCAGACGCCAGCATCAACAGGATACCATTTTAGACTATAGTTCATAGTTTGTGTCAAGTGCCTGATCTACAGTCTTTGAGCAGGTTCATTTGTTGGAGTTGTTTTGACTGAAAAGGAGCACACAAACATTTGTACCATGTGGTTTCTAGAAATGTGGAAATGTAGAACACTCGAAATCAAAAATGAAAAACAAAAAGGAAGAATTTGACTATTCACCTCAAAAGAGCGATGACAAAAGGACATACATTCTTTGTTTTGTCTTCCTGCAGACTTACTCAGTGTGGTCTTTCCAGGATAACAAATAGTCTATCATTATACCCAAGTGTTTCTGTGACAGTACCAGATTTTTGTATTTATCCTTTTTCTTTGTGGTTATGGATAACAAAAGGCGCTCCAGAAGATTTGTGACCATCAGACAGTGAATCAAAAAAAATGTTCTTCTGTTTTGTTGTTGTTGTTGTTTTAAAATCACAATGCTGTTATCACTAAAACCAAGGCATGTTTTCTGTCAGATGATACAAATGCAGTGCATTACTGAGAGCAAGGGTTCACTTCAGTCATATAATTTGGTAATTGTCACTTTGTTTGTTTTCCCCTAAGTCAATAGGTTCTATCACTTCTAAGTATATTCAGCACTTTGTAGCATTGTTTCTGAAAAGGCTATTGTAATCTTTTATCTAGTATCCAAAATTAACAGTTTGGGGTTTTATTTCCAAATCTCATGCTATTTTGTCCCTTTCAGCACCTGTGGTAAAGCTGCTGTGGCAACTTCCTGTAATGACACCACCATGCTTTAGAATCATATATTAGACTTTGAAAGACTCGCAGACGGCTCAATTTACCAGTCAAAAGTAGTATTAACTTTGTGTCAGACATAATTGGCTAACACCTACAACTAAGCATACAGCTGAAGCTAATCAGACTGATGCCAGCGGGTAACTGCACACCATTGCGTAAATGGCCACTGACCTGTAGAGGAAACTAAATCAAAGATGTTAAATACAGTGCTTGCTAAATGGGTAGCAACTGACAGCAGGTCAGTCAACATTGTGGAACACTGTGGTTTAAAGGACATCCTCAGGTTGGCATATTGAGACCAGTCATATGCCTTGCTGTTGCAGGTAACATACATAAAAAACCTGCATGAAACAGAGAAAGCAACTATACTAAAACTGCATTGGAATGCATTTATTTGATTCCCAAGTCGAGACACCAGGAACAATTGCTTTGCGTTGTTAATGTGGACTTAAATGACAAAGAATGGATCTTTAAAAATGTTATACAAAATTATATTCATGGTGATTAACTATTTCAACTCTGCTATCAATCACAATTGAAAATATTTCTGTTTGACAGCCCAAAATATCAATATTATTATGAATTAGTATATTTGATATCTATAAATAATAGTATATATTATCTGAATAAATGTAAGTCCATATTACACAGCTCTGGACTCTGTATTGAGCTGTAGTAAAGAGACTAACTTACAAAGTCGATGCCTGAAAGACTGTTTGTAGAATATCAGAAGACAGAATGGGACAAAAAGAAGAAGAAGAAGAAGAAGAAGAAGAAAAGGAAGAGGTGTCACTGCAAACATTTTCTTACAAATCTACATCAGTATTCATTGTGTGACATTTGAATCATCTCCGAACTTGAGTCTGATCACTATCAGTCTGCTGATATGATCAGGCCTGTTTCACTAAATCTAATTCAGAAAACAATGATTTGGCTGATATACAGAGGGTGTCATCTTGTTGTTTTTCCAAAAAAGACTGCACAGTTTCAGAAACATCCCAGCTGTCAGCAGCAAATGTAGCAGAAACAGTTCACAATGTATTATAATTTTAAATATTCCTTAATGAGTTATTAATTCTTTAATAACTGTTAAAAAGAGTAAACTTTTGAGCACCACTGAAAAAGCTAATCTGCAATAATATGAGGGTGCTTTCATACCTTTAGCGTGTTTGCTTTGTTCTGATTCAGATGATAAATAATTCACTGTTGTATTCCTCCCTTGGATCTAGTGTTCACACTGCAATATTGTAAAGCAGGCAAAAGCACACAACGCAGGGCTGCCAGAGCCTCCTCTCCCCACTGCAAACTAAGCAAATGCTAGGTGTACTGGTCACACTGCATTGTGGGAAGACAACTTCAAGACGGCAGTATGTAAGGGTACGAGACCCGCTTGGCAAAGGTGGAGATTCCAGTGATGAGAAGGAAAAATCCCCCTAGTTCAACGAGCTGGGCAATATTCTTTGAACTAAACCAGTTGAGCCAGTAGATTTTGAGTCCTGTGATGTTGCTACACAGAGCACTACCTCCTCTGCAGATGTTGAATTGGGTGGAGAAGGTGAGAAAGTGTGATTACATTCTCACTGCTATCAAACCGGTCCAGGGTTTGACTGGAAGCAAGCCGAGACCACTTCTTCTAGGGGATCTTGGCTCGCTTGTTTTCTTCCACATCAGAGTGTGATAGCTGTGTTCACATACAGTGTGTCCACACAACCCCGGCCAAGGAGGGAAATTCTGTCTGTACTCGAACAACTTCCCCAAACAATCCAGGTGAAAAAGCACCCAAGGATAAAGCCTCAGAAAAAGTTTACTTTTGTTCCAGCTTAGAAATTCACTGTTAGTATCATATTATTATTTGATGAACTGTTCCATCTGAAAATGAGTCCATATTGGTCTTTTCAGTTCACAATTGGTTGGGCTTCCAACAAAATTCACAGTGGGTGCCCAAGCCAAAGTGTTTGGAACAGCTAATTTCAAAGGAAAACCAAAAAAAAGTGTCTCTAACTGGGCAGTTCCCATGTGTATGAAAGGGCCTTTAATGTCTACAACTGCGTAACTGTGTTCACATAAAGTCCATGTTTTGACACATCAAAATATCATGAAGCTGTTAAGATAAAGACTCTCCTTTGATTTCAGGCTTCTAGACCGCAGGGGAGAAATACCCATGTTTTTGTAGCTTTTATTCTGCAGGACATTTCATCACACGAAAAGGGAAAAACAAGAAGAGCAGAGATCCAGCTGAAGGGCCAGTCAAAATATATATTAAACATCAAGGGCACTCAGCTTCAAAAAAAGAAGCTGCTGATTGCATGAGAGTGGCATCAGCTTGGAGACCCACTTCCCACTGAGCTGCAGCGTTTTGGTCCACAGACAGGGGTCGCTATCCCTCAGATGCGGGAGGAGGAGGGTTATGCAAAGTGTGGCTGGTGTTGAGATGTGCTCAAGATCTGAGTGCATTCTCAGATTTGATTGATGGGATTGATTCCTACGCTGGACTGAGAGGCACGTGGCTCCTTTCCCCAGTCAAATCATTGTCAGAAAAATTCAATCAAACACAGTAGAGTAGGACGGATGCTGGCTTTTGTCAAAGCACGGCTCTTTAAATACGATTTTAGAGTGGGAATATTAAAAAAAGACGTCACAGTTCGATGTGGTCATACAAAGGTCAGATTATACACCTTGCTCTAACCTGAATGTCAATAGATCCCATCTGCTTCCTCATATATTGATCAATTAACAGTCTTCTGCAGCCTGTCAGTGATAACAGGATGACTAGTGCAACATTGGACTTGCACTCTCCTGCTTCTGACCTCCTCACCTCCCTGGGGAACCCCTCAATCCTCCTCATCTCCTTCCTCTTTTTTCCAGGAGGTGATGCAGTGGACACATTTCATCACCCTGGTAGCTTTACAGCTGTCCCGGCTCGCTCTATTCATCACCCTCACGTACAGTCGGGTCCTCCCAGAGCTATTACTGTTGCAAGCCCAAACCCTACCTTGACAACACCCTGTGAGTAAGTGTGTGAGGAAGAGCGCACAAGTGAGTCAGACACCGCATCGGGTGAGTGGGAGGGTGGGAGGGTGAATGAGTGCATCCATGTAAGATGGTGCTGCAAGAAAAAATAGAGCCGAGACAGTAGAAACACAGACAGACGAGAGTGCACTGAAATAGCCTGACAACAACAAACACGCTGCACATCAACGAACAAGAGCAATTCAGTCCTGAAAATATATCACTCAACCCTCCTCGTGTACAAACATTTTAAAACATAACTGCATGATGTGTCTCAGATCGATACTCGCTCACACATGAGGGCACATACATGTACATACACACACTCACAATCAAACACAGGCTGCACGCCCGGATGACCACTCCTTACCACTCTGACACACTTAAAGTGTTTAACCCCACACACACCGGTGCTCTACACTGTTGCTGTTGTGCTGTGTGGTCTCTAGTGAGTGCTATTGATCCTAATAGTTAGAAGGGAGAAGAGTATCCATTAAGGCTGAGTGAGCCTGTCGCCTGTCTCCTGCTCGCAGCAGGCGGCAAGGAACGGGCGGATGACAGGGGGCAGAGAGACGGGAGGAGGGGGGATGCTTCATAACTCCAGAACAATGGAGGGAAGGAGGAATAGAGGATAACACTAGATAGGACAAAAAGAGGGATAAGTGATGAATTACGGATGATAAAGGTGACTGAGGTAGCTGAGGAGGAGAGGAAGCGTGAAGTTTGTTTATATGCTAACTTTCACGAGCAGGATGTCACAAATGTTGCAGACCTGGGAGGAATAAATGATGTTGTTTCATGAGCTGGCTGAGCAATTTCGGTACAATTTGCTTGGCTCCATCTTTGAGTATCAATTTGTTATTACACATCCTTTTACATGTGTAGTCTTGTGCACTACTCAATACAACACACCAGTAAAGTAGGGACATAGTCATTCAAGATCTTTCTCAATCATCCCATGAGAGGTAAAAAAAAAAAAACTACTCCAATTGAAACCTTTGATGCAGATTTACTCAACAGTTAAAAGAAGATGTTGAAGAAAACCCCAGCAGCACTTCAGCACCGACAGTCCAACAAACTGAATCACACCATCAGCCCTTAATCATAACATGCATCAGCTCACTGACTAGCTATACTTACTAACTTTATACACTGGTTATAAAATGATAGTGTTGCTTTCAGATTGTGTGGATACTTGGTCAAAAAGTGATATTGTGTGTTCTGTGTTAAATATTTGGTTCAGATAAGTCAAACCCCAAAACAACACATTAACTCATTCGTAATGGTAAAAGCAATCACACAGGTATATTTCACCTCTGCCTGTTGACACTGTGGCAAAAAAATATTAGTTTCAGTCTCAGGCTGGTCTTGAGGGCCGGGAAATAATGACAGTTGGCGGGCGCAGCTGTGAGAGCAGCATGAAGACCACAACCATCTCTGATAGAGAAAAGTGGAGCTACATCCTGTCCTGCAATCCAAGAGCTCTAAGTTGCATCACTGTTAACTATTGTAAGCGGTAGGGATAGCAGCAGTGATGTTAAAAGTTGAGACAGTTATTTATGTAAAAGCAATGTCATTCAGCAACTTCTTATTTTATTCTATTTTTCATTGTTTTTATTATTACCGTTGCATATATTGTGTTCTTAACCTTAGGATTGTGGAGTGGGTTTGGGGTTGGGATTAGTTGGGATAAGCAACTGTGTACATAGGATGTTTCATAGAACTGTATTTTAATATATTTTATTGTATTTTATATTTAAATTTTAGATATTTAAAAGCTGGAAGAGAGAAACAGCATCTCGTTTTTCCTGTATGTCTCGTATATACAGTGAAAATTGACAATAAAAACATTTGAATCTTGAATTTGAATCTTTGAATCATCTCTTATATATGTTACTTAATTTATTCCATTTTAAGTTGTTTTTATGAACAGCACTTTGTGTTACAATGTCATTGTATGAAAAGCACTGAAAAGTGTGATTGATTGATTGATTGATTGATTGATTGATTGATTGATTGATTGATTGATTGATTGATTGATTGATTGATTGATTGATTGATTGATTGATTGATTGATTGATTGATTGATTGATTGATTAAAGGTGTGTCAACTGTAAAACTCAGAGAGGAAGGAGAGCTGAATGAAGATAGAAACATCAATTTTCAGAGCAGAGCCAGAAATCAGGAAGTAGACTGACAAGAATTAGTTCTTGTCCATGGAAGTCTTACTGACTGTGAAACTGGGGGGACTTTTTTCAGCTTTATGAATAAATAATCTTTTAAACCATTCAATCATTTTATAATTCAAATTTTGTGTCAACTTGTACATGTCTCTAGTTGGTTGCTTTGCGTCAGGGTCTTGCTCACCCTGTCAGGAATACAATATTCATAAGCACCTGCTCACTACACATTGTCCCTTTCGTAACGGATACTGAAATGATAAACAAAGTAGATTTGATAAAGTGTTGAACAGGATTCAGATTGTATAAGTGGGATTTATTCATGTTTGATAAAAGTCCTTAAATCCCAACCCTTATCAGGATTTCTCTTGACATATGATCAATGCTGAATGAGTCCAATCAAGTGTCAAAACATTTGAGCATGACATTCCTTCAACCCACAGAGTTTTAAATGAAGACATAACCAACAAAAAGTTGAACTCAAGAAGTCAATACAAAATCAAGTAAACTATTGGGACACACATACACACGGAGAGAGAGACCAGGGTGGATTAATATTAGTCTTCAGCAGTCCATCGCTCTCAGGGTCTCAAATCACTTTTCTTCATTTGCAGCACTCAGGACTCACATGTATCTGCACACATACATTAAAAACCCACAGTAACACACACGCTCCAATCAGGACTCTAAATCAATAGCTAATCTCATTCCTGAACCACACTCCCCCATGATTCATTTTCATCTAGCAGATGCATTATGGGTAGGGAATGGAAGGAACCCATCCAATTTAGCCCTGACACAAGTCAAGTCCACTGGATCATCGTGTACTCACCATTAACTGAGCACTCTTTTTCTTTTTTTTAAACAGACAGTGTGCAGTTCAGCCCTCTGAGTGTATTCTTCTTTTATTAAGAGAGGAGAGTGAAGACCTGCAGGGATCCAGAGGAGCCAGAGGAGCTTCTGGCTCCATTTGATCTGACTGGAGTACAGTTCTGTCACAGGCAGAGCTCTCCACAGCTTCACTATCTCTAGGTTCAAACTACAACTCTAACTTCTCTAATACAATCTAACTTCTTTAATAGCTAAAGTATGTCACTTTAGCTACATCTTCTCAGAGTCTTCTCCAGGAATAACTTCTTGAGGGGGCCCAAGGCTTAAAACCCAATGCCGCTAGCATTAGCATTATGTTCTTCATATGTTTTGCAAGCACCCTGTCTGATCCTTTCCGTTTCCCCAAGAGTTGATCCTTAGACGACTTTTTCTTTCCCTCGACAAGCTTCTATTAGTGCTGAAAGTGAGCGGTTTTCGTGCACTGACATTACCCCGGTATGCTGTGTGCAAAATAAGGTGATCAAAGAATGTGATACTTTTCAATATCAAATGATTTTAATCAGAATTTAGAATCAAAGTACCAAAGCTAATGAATAATCAGATAGTCTTTTATATTTGCAAGGTTACATATACTGAGGCTATAATCCTTTATGGAGCAGTCACTGCTTCAGATCCTGGCTATGACCCTTTGCTGCATGTCTTTCCCCGCTCTTCACTCCCCACATTTCTTGTCTTTGAGCTTTCCTATCTATTCTAAACAATAGCCCCTGAATAGATTTTTAATGTCATATTTTCAGCCAAAATAACACCACTTGCAAGAGAGCGGTTCCACTCTAAAGAATAATAAACACGTCCACACCTCCACACAAACTTATGGAAAGACACAAATCTTGTTTGTTTACTGCTTCCTGCCTGACTGCCATGATTGCGTTGGTGTTTGTAACCTTGAGCTGTCACTTCAATTAAAATTACTTCAATATAATACAAGTACTTTTAACAGCCTGCTGTGTGTCTCTCTCTGCTCCGCCCTCCATTACAGCCACTACAACCCCCACTGTTCTCCTAAACATGTCAACAAGTATCATGCATTTTCGGAAGTGCCTTTGGCGTCTCATGGCAACTTTTTCTGTACCAGAGCTGTGAAAGGTTGGGAATCGACAATAAGAAAACTACCACTTTTGGACATCTGGAAGTTTTTTTGTTGTTGTTGCCATGGTATCAAAACAGGTATAGTTTAATTGCGAGTATTGTACCTTGATCCTTTACTCATATCCTGAAAGTATATTTAATGTATTAAATTAATAGTCAAAGCCAAGTTTATACTTCTTCTGTCTTCTTCTTCTGTCTAATGTTGGGTGGCAATTAGCGTTTAAGGCAAATTAGCGCCCCCCTCCCTTTCCAGTGGTTGGGGGGTGTAATTACAGGTTTAAATATATACATTTTTTATCAAACATTTGCTTTATTTATATTGAGAAAAACTATATCCTGATAATTATCCTCATCGAAAACCCCCAGCCCCTAGTGACAACTCTAGTGTGAAACTTCCTCATTTGAACGTCAGTTTAACTTTGTTAGATGATAATAAAATGTATAAATTGAGTCTGTTCACCACTGTGTGACACAGATGGGGGCTAACAGACTGTCTAGCTAGCACAGCATGTACACACATGGCTTCATCTCCCAACTCCTGACATGAAGATAAATGCCTCTTCTTTATGCAGCAAAATGCACAGGCATATACAGGGCAGGAGCAGAAAGACAGGAGAATGATGCTTGTAGAGAAGACGATGAGAAATTGGAAGAGATGAAGGGTGTAAGTCAAACAAGAGGCAGAGAGAGAAGCAGAGAGATGAGATGAGAACTCGGGAGCGATGGAAAGCTGTATGGACAGCACAGAGAGAAAAGCTGTTGATCAAAGAATGATTGCGTTGGTGTTTGTAACCTTGAGCTGTCACGTCAATTAAAAGCACTTGAATATATGAGGCCACGTCTGATGGAGTTAGAGAGGATGGAAGATAGGATGAGATACACGATTATGCTGTGCTGTAAAACATCGCCAGGCAGAGGCTACTAAATCCTCCCTGCTGCACTACTTTTTTCATCTCTGAAAGACAGCTGAGGACAAAACTCTAAACTACAGACTGACAGCAGAGGAGAGAAAGAGATAGTAAAAGCGAGATGAGAAATACTGAGAAAAGTAATTAAAATAAGAAAAAAAAGACACAGCCCGGGTCTATGACGAGTGCTCCGTTGAAGCGCCTGGGGTACAGCTGACTCGTTCCTTACAGGAACACATTACAAATGAATAGTGCCATACTGGCATTTGAGGTTTGGAAAGAAGAGTGTGTTCTCTAATTAAAAACTACCCAAAGGGGCTATCTCCTGCTCTGGAACAAGTCATTCTCCACCTCCTACCCTCACATCCATCAACTCTCTGTACCCCCCTCTGCCTCCAACGGGCCTGGTGCAAGCTTTTAACGAACTCAGAAAGAAAGAGCTGATTTGGGAATAGTCTTTATGGACAGTGAGAACAGACAGAGAGGTAATGAGCTAAGCCTCAGTATTATCACGCGGTATTTAAGAGGCAACATGCAGAGACGATGAAATTAGGACTCGATACACACTTGTTCAAGCGTATGTGTCAGCTGGATTAACAACATTTGAGCTCATGTCAACACAATTCATTGTCTATATCATATTTGATTGCCATGCCAGGTAATATAAATATTGTACATATTTAACCATGTGTGTTTTCCTATGCTTCTGTAAAGACTAGGCCGTCATCATTGTGGAGTCATCTCACAGAAACCTGTGTCATAATAGTTTATATCTGTACAGCCTTTCTGTTTTTTTGGTTTATTATATTACTGCTATTGTTTTGTATCATTATTGAAAGATTTTGGTAACGGCTTTGTGATCTTGCTCTGTAAAGGGTGATATATAAAATACACTTTAATTATTTATTGAAGAAATGTGAGTTATGAGCTCTTACTGCACAGTGTTTGCAAGAAACATGTCTAGCAGATCTTGTAAAACCTGCTTCATGCTAGGTCATCAGTCACTAATTTCTGCTGCAATATTTCCATATCTACTTGGCAACTGAATTTACTCCAGTCTACAAAATCAAAAAAAGAATTGTGAAGAAGAATTTACTCCAGTCATTTATAGGAATTTAGATGTCTGTTCACCTGCAAATCACCAAATCGAGCTCAAGCTGTGGAGGTTTTCAGCTGCTTCAATGATTCAACTGAGCCTCTGCTCTATGCAATCATTTTCACCTAATTCATCTAAAAGAAGTCCTTACACTTAACACCTTTTGACATTTCCTGATAACCAAAGTAAAGCTAGTTTTCTCTTCAATAAATTCATGTCTCAGGGATTCATGATGCGATATAATTCACCTGATTAGAATGCAAGACGAAATGGAAAGCAAGTGTGTTCAAGTTTTATCGCAAGCCAGGGTAATCTGACGTTTTCTATCGACCATGACTTCTGTCAAATTAAGAGGGAAGCAACACTTTGAATGTTTGCACAGCTCTGTTGATTTTGTTGTTTTAAGGCAAAAATATCAGGAAAGCAGAATGAAAGAAACACATATAGCCCTCTCACACGTACACTGCACTGCTGAAGATTTTCCAAAAGCAGGTTGAGGTGCAATGGTCAAATTTTTAACCCTGGCTTTTTCTAAACTTTTTCTCTGCCAGCCCCGTAATAAAACTCCTGCAAGAAATCAGTGCGGCTAATGTATAAATGCAGCACGTAAAGGTCAGGAAATTTCTCTTGGAGCAAGTTGGATGGAAGTGATGATGTTCATATCTGAAGCAGCCTCATACTCTTCCCTGCTCACCAGTATGTACATTTCCACTCTTTCATTAATACTGTGAACACGTCCAAGTACTGAAAGCATTTATGGACAGTCAAAAACTGTCATCATAGTGTCAGGCCCTGTTTCTTGTTCCTTGTAAACATTACACTGTGCCTTCTATATTTTCTTTTATAAAGTCTTGCCTCGCTTGCCCTCTGACAGGGAGGGACATGTAAAAGAGCGGCTACGGAAGATTTCCAGCGCAGGCTGTCAAGAAATGTAATCAAAATGCAGCATGTGTGAGCAAAGGTGACACATATGCAGCAACATTGGAGTTATTTTTCTTCTGAAAGCTGAATATAGTGTTGCTCTGGTGCTTTTTGAAAACCTACATTCACATTTATCACTGATACTGGTACGAGCTGTCCACTCTGACGACGTAATTGTGTTTAGTTCATGTACCTCCACAGTAATTATGGCCTTGCAGTAGAGCTTGACACATAATTCAGTTGGCATCTGAGAGTACTTGTGTCATGTGTACATGCGTTTTCCATTTCTTTGTGTATGCACTGTGAAGTTTTTGACACTTACTCCACTGGGGGGTTGATGTCTTCAGCTTTTGTCTCGAAGAAGCGCAGCACCTCCTCACTCTGAGAAATCTGAGGGGGGAGTCTTACCAGCGCCTAAAGAGAGAGACAGAGAGAGAACGGTGGGCGTTAAAAAGACAACAGCCTGCAATTACTCCTGTTCTTTACTTGTTCAAATTTGAAGTGTGTTAAAGCTGCAATTATCTGCACAGAAAGGTTGTTTTGTTTTTCTGAAAATAAACTTCCACATGTTTTTCCTGATTGGGAAATGTTGAATAAATGTCTTTATTATCTGTGGATCAGTCTTTGCTTAACCTCTCTGAATTCTGTAAGAAGGTTTTCTCACTAAAAAGAAATGTATTTCAAAATAAATTGATTGGAAGAAAATAATCCAAAGTAACAAGCAAAGAAAGGATAAGAAAGAATACCAAGACCCAACTGTGCAGTTTTTCTTTTGCTCTGCAGACCTTCTTTAAACTAATTAAATGCTTTCGCCAAATATTCTCATTATTAGAAGAAGCAGACTGCTGTCTTGGTTACTTGACCACTGCAGTGCAGCATAATAAAGCTTTTGCAAACATGTCCTTCAGCCTATTTATCCTGTTTGACCATAGATTGTATAAACATGGACGTAGTTTCTGTGACATCAACCACTGGTTTCTGAAGAGAAGTTGTGAGGCCTAAAGATGGCAGCCGCCATATTGGAAATGCTGCCTCCTGACAAACAGTCACAATGCACCCACCCTGTCTGTCAACTCAGCCCCTAAATATGTAAATGTATGTATAACTCTTGGCTTTAATAGTATCTCAAAAGATGTGTTGTAAAACAATTCAACCTCTGCACAGTGTTTATTAATAAATAAGTAAGCTACATACCCCAAAAATGTTTTGGACCAGGTTGTAAACATGTTGAACTGTGTTTTAAAATTGGACATTTTAACATGGGACCTTAAAGGGATTCCTTGGCTTTTGCAACAAGTCCCTAGTGGACACTTCAAGAACTGCAGATTTTGCACATGGCTTCATTTGTTAGCACCAGTCGGTGAAAGCCTGCAATTCAAAACCACATGGAAGCCAAACAGTAACATAAACCCTGCACTGCATTGTCTTGCTGTTTACTCTAAACAGATTTGAAAAAAGACTCTTAACTCATTAGGTAAACATCCATTAAATATTAAGTTACTCTAGATGAAAAATCAACTTCCAGGGAAGATAATCTTTATCTTGGTCCATCCAATCATTCACATATACAGGGTTCCCACTCTTTTCCAGAGATCATTTTCCAGGACATTTCCAGGACATTTTCATTGATGATCAAGCTGGTATGACAGTCTAAATTTAGTACCTAATTTAGTTCCTAAATAGTCTAATATGTTCCTCTCAGTGGAAGTCTACATTGACAGACATGTAGTCTATGGCTATCAATGAAATCATCTCTTACATACTTACAAATTATGGCAAACTGATAATAGAATAATGCAACCACAGATGTACAGCACTTCACTTTATTAGTGCAACCAAGTAACAATAATAGGAACATCTCAGCTTTCTCTTTTCTCAAAAAATATAAAATGAGCAAAGTAAGAAACAAAAGAACCAGCAAAGGAATCAGGAAGCTGCCTTATTGAAATTATTAATAATATAAAATGATCAGAGGATCAGTGCTTTAATGACCTAAATAGAACTGAATGACAAAATTGGCCACAAATGTTTCTCAACTCAACTGAAACTCAAAATATACCTGCTTAATCATGATATTCATCCTGCTAAGTGGTCGATATAAAACAAAGCAAATGTCACGTTTTTTTATTTGAGTTACCGTAAACTCTGAAAAAATCGCACCGGTGTAAAGACACACTCTGTATATGAAGGTCTCTCAGAGATTTAAAAAAGTTTAAACTGTTTTCCTGCATGGCGATGTCTATTATGATCAGTGATGTCTACAATGTGGAGTTTCTGTGCAGCTGTGTCGCTCTTTTTGTTACGTTTGTTTCCACTATCGGGAGTTTGCACTCCTACTAGCTACAGCAGGGGTTCTCAAACTTTTTGGAGCCAGGGACCCCTTACAGGTGAGAAAATTGTCCAAGGCCCCCTCATAATTGTAACACAGATTAAGCACATTAGTGATGTGTCATGATCAAAAGCTGTGGCTTTGAGAGCCGATGCTTTATAGTGAATCAGAAGAGCCGGCTCGCATCGAGAGAGAGCCAGCTCCCATTTTTTTCCTTTCACTGCTTAGCTCTCACAGTGCTCAGCCCCAGCTCTGCTCACAGCAGAACTTTGTTTTGATCGGTCAGCATGGTGGCCATGCGGCCAATCACATGTGAGGATATAGGATACAGGTGATGGAGGGGAGGCTGTGTATCCTGGCTACATCTGTTCCTTCAGAGAGAGTCTTCTTGAAGACCGGGCAAATACTCGCTGAGAGGAGAAATCGGATCAGCCCATCCAAGCTGAGGCATCTGATTTTTCTCAATGCCAACCTGAGGACATTAATAATGTTTGCTCCAGTTTGGTTCTGGTTCTGTTTGCTTGAGTTGGTTCTGGTTCTGTTTGATTGAGTTGGTTCTGGTTCTGTTTGCTTGAATTTGGTTCTGGTTCTGTTTGCTTGAGTTTGGTTCTGGTTCTGTTTGCTTGAGTTTGGTTCTGGATCTGTTTACTTGAGTTCGGTTCTGGTTCGGTTCTGGTTCACTTCTGGTACAGTTCTGGTTCGGTTCTGGTTCGGGTCTTGTTCGGGTCTGGTTCAGTTCTGGTTCAGTTCTGGTACAGTTCTGGTTCGGTTCTGGTTCGGTTCTGGTTCGGTTCTGGTTGGGTTTGCATGAATTTGGTTCTGGTTCTGTTTGCTTGAGTTTGGTTCTGGTTCTATTTGCTTGAGTTTGGTTCTGGTTCTGGTTTTGTTCTCATGAGTTTGGTTCTGGATCTGTTTACTTGAGTTCGGTTCTGGTTCGTTTTTTGTTCAGTTCTGGTACAGTTCTGGTTCGGTTCTATTTCGGGTCTGGTTCGGTTCTGGTACAGTTCTGGTTGGGTTTGCATGAGTTTGGTTCTGGTTCTGTTGGCTTGAGTTTGGTTCTGGTTCGGTTTGCGTGAGTTGGTTCTGGTTCTATTTGCTTGAGTTTGGTTCTGGTTTTGGTTCTGTTGCATCTGTTGAAATTGAGTTCGGTTCTGGTTCGGTTCTAGTATGGTTCTGGTTCGGTTCTGGTTCGGTTCGGTTCTGGTTCGGTTCTGGTTCGGTTCTGGTACGGTTCTGGTACAGTTCTGGTTCGGTTCTGGTTCGGGTCTGGTTCGGTTCTGGTTGGGTTCTGGTATGGTACGGTTCGGTTATGGTTCTGGTTCGGTTCCGTTCTGGTTCGGTTCCGTTCTTGTTCGGTTCCGTTCTGGTTCGGTTCTGGTACACTTCTGGTTCGGTTGTTGTTTGGTTCTGGTTTGGTTCTGGTTTGGGTCTGGTTTGGGTCTATTTCGGTTCTGGTTGGGTTTACATGAGTTTGGTTCCAGTTCTGTTTGCTTGAGTTTGGTTCTGGTTCTGTTTGCTTAAATTTAGTTCTGGTTCTAACCCTAACCCTAATCCCAACCCAAACCCTAATCCTAAACCTAAACCTAATCCTAATTCTAACCCTAATCCCAACCCTAACCCTAACCCCAATCCCAACCCTAACCCTAATCACAACCCTAACCCTAACCCTAATCACAACCCTAACCCTAACCCTAATCCTAATTCTAACCCTAATCCCAACCCTAACCCCAATCACAACCCTTACCCTAATTACAACCCTAACCCTAACCCTAGGATCAGGGTGAGAATGGTTTTGTAACAGAATAAATGCACAAAATTGGGCAATTATAAGGCTTCTCATTAAAACACAGTGCGTAAAAGGGTTTTCAACACAAACCATTAGTTTTTGCAAAGTTAAGGTAAAACATACGGCTACACAAGATCCTAAATTAAGAGCAGTTCGGGAGTCGGAAGAGCCAGCTCTTCTTTGGGAGCCGAGTCAAAAGAGCCGGCTCTCTGACAAGGGCCGAACTTCCCATCACTAAAGCACATGCTTACTACCATTTGCACTCTTAGTTGCCCTTGGAACTATTTGTATTGTAAAACGTATCAATGTAAATACTTCATAATAGTAATAATAATACATTTTTTTTAGAAGCGCCTTTCAAAACACTCAAGGTCGCTTTACAGACAGATTAAAACACAATAAATAAAAAAACACGATATAATAAATAAAAACAACAAGCAAAGTAACACCAAGTTAAAAATGAAGCAGTGGAAATTAAGCAGGGAATGCAATTTGAAACAGATGGGTTTTGAGTTTTGATTTAAAGAGGGGTAGTGAGTCAGAGTTTCGGATGTCTGGTGGGAGTGAGTTCCAGAGTTGGGGAGCAGAGCGACTGAAAGCCCTGCTCCCCATGGTGCTGAGACGGGCAGGGGGCACAGAGAGGTGGAGAGAGGAGGAAGACCTGAGGTAGCGAGAGGGGGTGACGATGTGGAGGAGATCAGACAGATACGGGGGGGAGAGGTTGTGGATGGCCTTGAATGTGTACAGGAGGATTTTGAAATTAATTCTGAGTTTGAACGGGAGCCAGTGGAGCTGCTTGAGGACAGGGGTGATGTGGTGAAAGGAGGGGGTTCTGGTGATGATGTGGGCTGCAGAGTTTTGGACCAGTTGAAGTTAATGGAGGGATTTGTGAGGGACACCGAAGAGGAGTGAATTACAATAATCGATACGGGAGGTGATGAGACTGTGGACCAGGATGGCAGTGTTGTGAGGGGTGAGAGAGGGGCGGAGACGGTTGATGTTGCGGAGATGGAAGCATGCAGACCGGGTTATGTTATTGATGTGAGAGTGGAAAGAAAGTGAGCTGTCGATGATGACACCCAGACTCTTTTCCTGAGGGGAGGGGGACACTGTTGAACTGTCTATGGAGAGGGAGAAACTGTCGGCTTTGGATAAGGTGGATTTGGTGCCTATAAGGAGGAGTTCTGTTTTATTGCTGTTGAGTTGAAGGAAGTTGGAGGTGAACCAGGACTTGATCTCAGAGAGGCAGAGGGTGAGGGAGGAGGGTGGGAGAGTGGAGTCGGGCTTACTGGAAAGGTAGAGCTGGGTGTCATCCGCGAAGCAGTGAAAGTGAATGCCAAATTTGCGGAAGATATTGCCAAGTGGGAGAAGGTAGGTGATGAAGAGGAGGGGGCCCAGGACAGAGCCCTGTACCATAGTGATAAACAGATTCAATCTGAATCAAGTAAATACCACTTGTATACTTTCAAACAGAGGGACATTTCATTCCTTGTGGACTCAACATGACAGCATTTATACTTTTCAAGTAATTGATCTTAAACGCTTTCAGAAAATTAACAGTAGCAAGACTCACATATCCCTTCGAGCCACCAAATGGTATCATAACAATGGTGTATATGCTGTTTTGTAATGAGACCGCACAATTTTATAATTTATTAGAAATGTATTCAAATTATTTCATGGACCCCCACGCTATGGTTCGCGGACCCCCAGGGGTCCCAGGACCCCACTTTGAGAACAACTGAGCTAGAGTACGGTAATTGAGGTCTCAGCCTGCAGAGAAAGTTGTGAGGCACAGACCCCCAAGCTCTCTGCCCGACTCCACTGGTCACACTATAACTGAAATATAAGACTCTTTGAATCAAAAGAGCACTCCACAAGGTTAATGTACCATAAAACATAAACAATATACCCCCGTTTTCTGTGAATGCATGATTATGAAGTGAAGGAGAAATGATGTGAAAAAAGTTGCTCAGCGTCGCTGTCTTGTCCAGCACAGTGTGCACTCAACTTTCAATGAATGGGGATGTGTTTTGTTAACCGGGTCAGGTCGCACGCAGCCATGTTGGAATAATTTTTTCAGGACTATATGTGATTTTCCAGGGCATTTTACTTTTTCTCCAATTTTCCAGGTGTTTTCCAGTACTGGAAAACTGTTTTCCAGGTTTTCCAGGACGCGTGGGAACCCTGCATATAGCTTTGCTAGATGTAAAGGACCATTAGAAAGAGACAGGTTTTAAGTACTTCTGCATCAGATTTTTCTTTTTGCAAACATGAAGTTGGTGGAGCCCCAAAAAAGAGGTAAGGAGATTAAATATTGGATTAAAACAAAACTGCATCAACATATGACATTAAAATTGATCTTTAGCTACCAAACAACCTGTTAGTATTTTTATAGAATCATCAGCTTGCTATGCTGCCCCAAAGAGGTTAAGGTATAATTTATTTATTTAATCTTTTAGAGGTTTCAATTTCTAATTCCAAGGGAATTGTTATAGGTTTGTTGTATTTATTTAACAAATAATTGTGTGTCAGAAGTGCATGGTTACACAATTCTACATCACCAAATGAACCACCCTTTCAATCTAATCTCCAGTGAATGACAAGTTCATGTCTGACTGACCATCCATATTTGATGATCTGACCAGTCTCCACTCAAGGTCTAGCTCATTTACAGTGTTGGGGTGCTGGACCGTTAAGATATGTGACAACATGCACATCACAGTCTTTATTCAAATCAGCACAGTCTGAGCCACCTTCATATTTCATTCATTGGATCTTATATTATTGAAAGGGCCTTGTGGCTGTGATTGAAGACGTTGTATCTCGCTGTGAGCTCATCGCTGGCTGGACTCCCACAATCTCTAGAGAGCAGATCCCTTGAGAACACTGGGCAATTACTCTTCCTCTCTGTTGTTTGCCTCATAAACAGGATGCAGGAAGTAAACAGTGTGGCACACTCCAGCACTGGGCCCGCTATAGCAACTATAAACATTAGAGCGCTCTGGGTTATTTGGGTAATGAGGAAACCTTTGCATGTGTGGAGCAAAGGATCGAGTTTGTTTCAGATGTGTGTAATTGCTTTTGGTTTTTAGACTTCTTTTAGTCCCAATTACTGAGCTGACACAGTGGCTAACCTCTCCTAAAACAGGAAAATTATACTACCAACTAATTGAGTACACAGAAAAACATAAAAGCCCAAATTTGACTCACAGCATCTGCAAATTTGGCTTGAAATAGTACAAAAATGTGTATAATACTATAATAGAGAGTCTCATTACTCATCCACGAGAATCTGAGTGGAAATTATCTTTCATTTCTATCAGAAAATACTACTTAAAATGTCTTTCAGATCATTTCTCAAAACTGTGAGGACAAGAACATTTGATAGAAGTCTGAACAGCAATGGCACATTGGACAACAAGTGTAAAGGTGTTCTTCAGAGAGAGAAGAGGAGAGCAGAAACCAACAACATCTAAAAAATATCTATTTCAATCTGTCACTGAATGGTGAGTCACAAAATACCTTGCTATCCACACAGCAGTTTTCAGTTAGAATACGAGTGCATGTTACATCAGCAGAGAAGCCAAATGAAAAATATGTGATGTGTGATTACACTTTTCAATATTACAATAGCTATGAAGCAGAATAAAAAAACAAAACCAACAAGTATAAAAACCATAGACTGTAAAGGAACATTAGCAGGTTTAATGCAATGCCAGAGTACTACAGAGGTAGTTTGTTGAGTAAGTTAGGTCAAATAGAGAATAAGATTCATCTTGTATTTTACTGTCAAATCAATGATGATATGAAAGATGAACCTTTTTAGAAAATTGTCCCCCATTAAGGCTGATTTCTCCTGGCTGGATGATTGTGGAAAACTGAAGTTTTGCTTTAGAAAAGGACATTTTTGTATGTAGCAGAGTACATCTACAAAGCCTGGGGGGAAGGGGGAAGAACACAATGTTCAAGACGAGGGAAATGCGCATATAAAACATTGTCCCTCTTGCTGGTCGTCATAAGAATTACAAGTTGCTCAAACAAGTTATCAACACTGTTAGATTACGTGTTTTGTCTAAACTGTTGCCAACCACCTTCCACTAGCAAGGGTTATAGCTTAATGGCTACTACCATGATGCTATAATACAGGGGTTCCCAAAGTGTGGGTCAGGACCCCCTGGATGATCGCGAGACACAAATGGGGGTCGTGAGATGTCTTCCAGAATGTTTTTTTTATTTTTATTTATTATCTAAAAATGGTACATTTTAACCATTATAGTAAAGTATATCGACAAAATAGTAGCTCCATTTGAAATAAAACCTTGAAAATAGAAAATGTAATGAGTTTTCCACCTTTATTTTTTTGCCAGATGACTCCTAAGTTTAGGGTTAGTGAACAGTTAATTATCAAAAGCATCAGTAGCAGTAGGTTAATTCATAATGGCACAGGAAACACAGCCACATGCTCATATAGGTAGGCTGATTTTCTGCAGACCAGCTTAATGAAGCCACATTAAATCACTTTGAGGGACAGTGGGGGTCCAGAGTCTTTGGCACCAATATTTTGGGGGCTGCGGGCTGAAAGGTTTTGGAACCCCTGCTATAATGCACTTCTACCCTGATGTAAACAAGCACAGCTGGCAGATGACGTCTTGCAGTGCAGTTTGTTAGTATTTCAATCTGTAGAAAATGGAGATAGTTTCATGAAGGCTGTGTCTGGTGTTAAACTGACACATAATCACTCGACTGGAGCAATGTGTAACCAGCACAGGAATGTGGACATTAACCTGCAAAGAGGACTGAAGGCAGGTGGTTCTAGCTCTGCTAACATCAGCCACACTCACCTCACACATTTCACATAATTTACTTACAGTCTCTATGATCCCCTGTTTAGCCGCGTTAAACAAATTGTGCTCAAATTTGATTGTTGGGTTTTTTTTGGTGTGTGTTATATTACCTTGACCCACCTAAAAGTGTCATCAACAGACAGTTACTACTTCAGGCAGCATTTAATAAGACAAAGGCACTCATTATTAGCTGCAAACTATGCTATTGCTGGGTATTAACAGCTTCTGTGTGACTTCTGTTGATTGTTTATGATCGAGTGGCGACTTTATTGTAGAATTTTTGAAGTAAATGTCTAAGGTTAACCAACCCTAATTCAGATCGAATGTCAAAAAGGCTTTCCCAAACTTAAATGGCAATATTCCTAATTTGGACAGAACCTTCTTTTCAATCATGTTAATTACCTCATATTGTGTTCTGTAATAGTTAAAAGGCTTGCGTGGATTTGAGTTTCCAGTAGCTTTGGAGAAACCTGTCCCCTCTGTTTGAGTGGATTTCTGCCAACATGAGGGGAGGAAGGAAGGAAGGAAGTGTGGAGGGCACAGCGGAGGAAAGGGTCTGGATCCGGAATAAATTAAATAATTCTAATAAGAGGAAGAACAGGAAGTGATAAGGTGGGTTTCCCTTGAACTTGTGAATGACTTTAAAGGCTTGGGTTGGTGATTTTTTTCTGTTTGGCTTGGAGAGGAACTTTCTTTCTGTGTGTATCAAACGAGGGGACAAGGTCATTAGTGAGGGGGGCTTTGAAATAATGGAGGAGCTTAAAGTCTGTTTCATGCAGTGCAGTGACTGAGAAGTTTGATGCACAACTAGGTCACCCAGCTTCTCTGACTGTGGCACAACATAAAATAAACAACCCTCGACTGTAGGAAGAGTTCATAACCAAGCCGGGTCCTTCACAGCCGCAGAAAACTTCAGTGTAAGAGCACATTACAGGGTCCTCAGATGTCTCAGAATAGCCCAGACACATAACTCTTCATAACAACAACTCTGAAACTTTTCCATCCCCGACAATCGTGTCTAAATCTCATATCCCATGTTTAAAGCATGTGAAAGTACAGCGTGGGTGCTGACTTTTTTGCCCCTTACAGGCTGGGAGGACATTCCCCAGAGTCAGATGGAGGACTTAAGGATGTTTACCCTGCAGTAGTCGTCGATAAAACGCAGCCGCTTCATGGCCACGTCTCGCACATGACTCCTCCGGAACAGGATTTTGCCTGGAGGGGAGGAAAAGAGGAAAGACAGAAGATTAAAAATGTGGGAGGACAGAGAGGGTGAATGGAAAGGCAAGCTTATTTTATACAGAACATTTCCGAAACAAGGAAATTCAAAACGCTTAACGGGCATAAGAATTCATAAAAAAGAGATGAAGGAAAGATTAAGTTTGTATTCAGTAGAGATCCATCAAAAAGAAACTGCTGAAAGATTATAAAGATATATAGAGGGGAAACAAGAGAAGGCAGCCAATATTTGACAAATATATATCCAGTGCTTTCTGGGGAAAAAATAGCAATTTTAAGCTGAATTCGCAGTTCTTATAGCTCCCTTTCAAACCCTTTCCAACCAGGAGGTGTCAGTAATGCGCACTGGTGTTACTCTGTGAGCAAAGCAGTCACAATCTCACACTCAGGGGCCCAGCTGTCCTCCTATGGATTCCATGACCTCTGCGTGTGACACAGCTTTTAAAATAACAAATAGGATTTATATACACATGGGTCATGAATCTTCCTCTCATCCTCTCAACCCACCCAGGGGGAATATTACAGACCCCCTACATCACATGTATGCACTGCATCCTGTACAGGAGGAGTACAATGATGAGAGTGGTTATTGCAAAATCAGCTCATCTAGAGACAATATTTAAAGAGCTCTACTTCAATCCGAGAATAAAAATAACAATCAATTAACATATCAGAGGAACTATTTGTAAAAGAAATCCAGATTTAGGATGAAATGTTTCTTTTTTTTCTACCTTCAGGACTCTGAGAGTTTGAGTCATATGACCTGCTTGATTTAAGTTTTTATTTTTGTTACTTTAATGTCTTATTTGATTAGAGAGGACAGGGGATAAAGTAGGAGATTGGGAGAGTGACATGCAATAAAGAAATAGAGTTGGTAAAGTTCTTCAGAACCAAATGATGTGTTTTCCAGTTGCTGTGTAGCTGTGCAAGCTACACCTCAAGCTAGTGCAGCAGTTCAAGAGCTAGATCACTGGCCTTCACCTACACTAGAGACACAGATTCAGGATTAACTTGTCATGAAATGTTTTACAGTCATTTTTAAGGATGTAGTTTATTAATGTTGCAGTTTTATTTTAACCTTTGGTGTCAAATTTGATTCTTGTTGACATTTAAGAGCAGTAAAAACTCCCAAAATCTCTTATGGACAAATTTTGATGACTTTCCTGAAGTGACCCACAAACATGATAACATTTTAGAAGTGTATTAACATTGAAGCTGTTCTGGGTCGCATTTGATCCACATTGATTGAGATGAGTTTTAGATCCTCCAGTGTAGAGATCAAATCAAGGAAACTTGTTATGGTCCTGATTTGTTGTGTGATTTGCCCTAACCCTCTCTCTCTCTGCCTGCAGGTTGCATGGGTAGGGGCGGGGCCGGTCTCCTCAGCAGTGAGGCTCATCAGGCACACCTGTCCCTGATCTGCTCATCAGCACTGGCTTCTTAAGCCACCACCAAACACTCCTCCAGTGCCAGATTATTCCTCTAGCCGCATGCTCCATGTCCCATTGTAGCCTTGCTCCTGAGGAGATTCAAGCCACGCTTTTCTGTTTACTTATCTCGAGTTGTTTCCAGAGGATTTATTCCTAGTTTTTGTTTGTGAGTTTTTGATAGAACCTTTTTCCCCTTTTGGGTGATTTTGTGTTACTCCTAGTTTTGTACTTTTTCTCAGTTGTTTTTACCCACAAGGCGCTTTTTGTTGAACCTTGGTTTTTGCTTAATAAATACTTTTTCCCTGTACTCTGCATTTGGGTCCTAGTCCTTTGCTCAAGCCGCAACAAAACTGCTGGTTTTAGGAAATATTTAAACTCTAAAACTGTTAAGACCATGTCTGTGGATGTTTTTCAAGGGACAGTGGAAACAGAGTTCAAGGAGGACCTTGACACTGGCGCTGCATTATCACCACAACTGCTCAGTTTCCCACACAATCAGGCATCCGTTGGTCTCTGATGGTGGAATCTCGAAACAGTGAAAGAGTAAAACTGCACAGGAATGATCATGTAAAGAACTCATACAGAGGTCAGAGGGGGCCTCGACACAATCACAAGATCTGTACCTACATTCACAAGCATCTGCAATTTAAATTTTCTAAAAATGAGCAAATTCTAATCCATTAATTTGGAACTGAGATCAAACACAGATCAAAAGAGAAGTTAGGAGGCCAAAATATTATGAAAGTACCTGAGCTGTCCTTTTAGTGCCTGAGGTCATAACATCAAGATTTCCTGTGTAACAGGCCGTCAATCTGATCTTCCAAAATTAGGAGGCAGATTGGGGTTTGAAGGATAATGTTGGAAAGATGTGGTGAAGGTTTCCTAAGACTGCTTTTTTATGTCTTTTATTCTAAGTGTAACTTAATGTAGAATTGATAGTTAATAGGTATGGTTTGGAAGTTATGGGGATTTCTTTATGATAGCAGAGGACAGTGTTTAATGTTTATAATGGTTACACATGGCCGTATTGAGAATGTTCTTTCCATTTTCAGTTTCAACAAAACATATTTTAGTCCTAATTGCTGTCATGAATATGTCTCGTGAAAAATAGGACATGATATTTTGTAATGGTTTCAAGAAATGCAGCAGTTAGAAAGAGTCACGGTTTTAAAACCACAAAACTATCTGTCATACGTTATCTAAGGGGTAAGCGCCCCCCAAAATAACACATTTTAGAGCTGTAATCTCAATACCAACTCATCATGCACCCATGATCATTGTGCTGATAGTAGATGTCTCCAAAAAGAGTGGTGTAAAACTTAACAAATACACTGGACCTGTTCTGTGACAGATGTAGTCAGGATTAATTCTGATCCATTTATAAATGTCCGATGAGGTTATTTATACATTCTAAATACATCTGTTGTCCAACATCTAGCCGGTGACTTGTTATGAGGAAATTCTACAACTAATACATCCTAATACTGTGATATGGAATATGAACAGTAGGTAAGGCTTCAATCAGGAACGTCAGGTTAACAAGGATACATTTTCAGTACTCTGAAAGTGAGGGGTATATTTCTGTAAGTGACAAATAAACTGCTGAGGATCCGTACTCAGCCTAAAACCAAACAAGGTGCTAGATTGTCAATATTCGTCCTCATCTGAAATATTGCCCCGTGGTTCAAATTCCATCAGTGTCACACAGCAAGGACAGTGGAATTTATCCTCAAATAAACATCCTCAAACGCAGACAGTCAATAATGTTTGCATCTGGTGCTGCTGGTTTCATAGATAAGAGGAAGGTGTACTTTTGGCTGGTTTCCAAATTGTTTTTGTGTGTGTCAGTGTGTCCGCATGAGAGAGACACACACAACAGAGGAGGATGATGGATTCAAGGTAGATAAAGAGGGATCATGTGATGGCCACAGGGCGTAGGCAGAGCCTTAAATGAACTGGTTTCATTTAAAATAAGAAGTGTTATGCCCTCAACATGAAGTAATCTTGAAAAACCTGTGCAATACAGAGATAAACTAAAACTCACACACTAGACATGAGTGTGATTAGCAGAATCACTGTCAGCCCTGCTGCCCCGGACTCTGAACCGCCACAAACACCCTCATCGATCACTGCCACACTGTACTGTAGGTCGCCATGAGCCTGAATGTCAGGAGACGACTTACAGCAGGAGAGACGAGCATGCGTGGCATGACTCCAATCAATGTTAGGACACACACACACACACACACACACACACACACACACACACACACACACACACACACACACACGCACACACACACACACACACACACACACACACATCCTCCAGTCTGTGTTCATCAAATGATTAAATACAAGCATGACAACGACCTCAGGTAAATAAGTCAAACGGATTCAACAATGTCCTTAAAATGAAAACGTCAAACACACATATAAACAGCTGTGATTTGAAAGTCACAGATAGCCCCGTGTCAGCAGTTACACACACATCTATACATACACACACATGCAGCACAGGCAGGCATCAGTAACCAGCTCATATTGACGCTGCGCTAGTGCCAGCCATAAATTATTAATATGGGAGCCTGTTCAGATAACTGGAGCTGTGGAGCAGGCTATTACCTGGGAGAAAAGGGATGATCCTCTTTTTTGGGTCTTTCTGCCCTCCCTCAATTGGGAACTTGTCAAGAATCTGCATCTGAGGAAGGAAGACAGGGAGAAAAACTTGTTTAGTTTTATGTTTTCAAAGTTAAGGGAAAATGTTTATCTGCCTCTTTCTGAGAGGAAGATTAGAAGATCAATATCGAGCTCATGTCTTTATCTTTAAAGCGTAGAGCTGGAGCCAGGGGCAATTAGCCTAGCATAACAAAAACACAGGCTGGCCCGTTTAAAAGTTCCCACACCACACAACTTTTCAATACAGCACATAACATATTCACCATATCTTGAAAATTATAGTGGATGACTTGCGGTTATGCAGTGGTATGTACCTACAGTATGTCTTGGCGAATGACTGGGAGCAGTGAGTCTTTGCATTGATAAAAGGCTAGCAGAGACTAGCTTGATCTTTTTAGGGAGCATTTTTAACATCTGGCAAGGGACTACGGAGGGAAACTAGCCTTTTGGCTAACTCACGCATATTTACATAGGTGTTACTTAATATGCATGGTCCTTTTAAATAATAAATAAAAATAAATAGAGACACTATACAGACTTTTTTTTAAAGACACATAAATAGTTGTTTGTCAAGAAGTGTTTTAGTTTCTAATTATGAGTAACAGTTCCGGGAACCTTGTTACATTTTCTACATCAAAGTTTTAGGGGGAACTTTTTCTTTAGGGAATGCTCGGCATGAACAGGGCAGGACAATATGTGTCTGTCTTATTTATAAAACACTAAAATTCACAGCATGATGTGTTAACAGTCCACCGTCCTCTAACAGGAGGTCACTATAGACAATACCGTAACACAGCTGGCTTATAATGCAGCATTCATGTGGGCCTTACCACAAAGCTATGTTTAGCTGTTGGTTTATTAAATGAAGACATAACATTGCTTGGGATTGTAAACAAAATACGCTTTGTCAACAAAAGTATTTACAGGACATAAACAAAGCGTTCAACGTTTTACCATCATCATAAATAGATTTGATTGTTACTGTTGATTGTTTAATTATTAGTATACAAAGGTATAGGATTGAAAAAAGTGTATCACTCTTTTTCTGCCCCTTCAGTAAAATCAACACAAAGTCGCAGCTCTTCCTTGATGTCTTTGTTTGGTACTTTCTCGGTCGATGTCTAACTCATTTCAGGGTTTTTAAAATATAAGAAGAAAGGCTTCCCATCGGCTGAGTTAGACGTTTTTTTCTGTTTAAAAAATGAAAACATTAAGTAAGATCCTCTCCTTAAAACGAGGATGTGCAGTACTTTGGGGTTCACACCCTTCCTAAGCACTCAATCCTGAATCCACATGAGTGTATCACACATAGTCCAAAAATCAAAGCCTGTCAACACAACTTCAGTCCCCCAGGGCTCAGAGCATGGTCGGGTGAGCCGCGGGTTCCATGGGAGTCAAACAAACTCCAATTTATTCATAAAGCACAGCGACGCAAACACGATGAGAACAGAAGTGCTGACATGGAAGCTGAAGGTGCAAGAAAAAAATAAAGAGTGAGGAAGGATGGAGTGAAAGAAAGGAAAAAAGAGACAAAGCAAGAAAGGGGAAGAGAGGAGAAAGGCACAGAGCGAAGGAGAGATGCAGCAGAGGTCATGAGGGTGGAGATGATTGTGTCAGCCCTATTGTGTTTACCCAGTTTCACTCTTCAAATAAATCATTCAAGAGAGGGATTAGAGAGGAAGTTAAAGCAAAGCAAAGAAGGGATGCAGAGGGCTTGCACACACACACACACACACACACACACACACACACACACACACACACACACACACACACACACACACACACACACACACACACACACACACACACTGTACAGTACACTGCAGCAAACTGTTTCCCACAGCAATCAGAGACAGAGAGGAGGTAAAGACGAATGTTTATGTGCATGCATGCGCAGCGGGAGAGGAAGTCCAGAAAGGAATATAATTAAAGAAAAGAGACATCAGTTGTGTCTGTATCCAAGGGCTGTGTTAGGCTCTTGGGAGCTAAATGAGCTAACAGTCTGGTGGGGCTTCAACATGTCTACTATTGAGACATCCAGACACACACACACACTCACATTCCAAACACCCTCCCCTGACACATCCATCCCCTGATCCAGTTCCTTCTGTCCATCTGTCAATCTGAGTCCACCTCTCTATTGAACTCCTGTCTCCTTCTTTTTTAACCAGTTCCACTTGGCTAGAGAGTTAGAGGACACCAGGGAGAGAGAGAAAGAGAGAGAGGGAGAGAATGCTACACATTGCACGAAAGTCAGGGTCCAGCTTCCTAGTCTGCCCCCAACCCCATCGAGCATGAAAGATTTCTTTTGCGCTGCCAGGTTTCCACTGCAGCGACAGCACAAAACTTGCAGCAGACCCAGCTGTTTGTTTGGACCCCCCACCCATGCTCCCCGGGACCAAAAAACAATCCTGCTGATTTTACATCCAGCTCTGACAAAACACACAGAACAGGAACGCATGGATGGTGGACCAGAAACCACACATCTGGTGGAGAAGCATCTTAAAATGTGACTGCAGCCACACTGCAAAAAAATCAAAACAAAGCAAGTGTTTAGCTTATTTCTAGTTAAAAATCAGACTTAGTATTAGCCACAGTCACCTGACTCAGATAAACATCTTATATCAAGATATTACTCGCAAAAAAATGCAATGTTTATAATGAGTGAAAGGAGTATTTGACTGGTTATGAAACAGTTTGAAATTAACAGTAAGGCCGTTTCATGATCTACACAAGCAAGCAAGTCCATCAACGACAACATTGACAAACTCTACATCGTAATTTTCATCGTAATACCACTTTGATCAGAGGGGGCGCCCTCTGTCATAAACATAATGTTCCTCACAGTAGCTGAATGACTATGGCTTACATTAAGTCAAAGACTTGTATGCTAGAAATAAGACAAAAGCCTGGTTTGGAGTTTCTGCGGTGCATTTGGCATCTAAAACCAGCCACACAAAATGTACCTGTTGTTTGTGGCATGTGCGGCGACCTCACCTTTCAGTTTTGCTGACTGACTTTTCCCTGTGAATCGATAACACATGAGTTCAATGTTCTCAATCCATAAAAAACATGCATCACTTCCACACATACAACAAGACACAGTCTGATCTCTGTGAGCCACAGTCCTCATTTATATCGCTGTTTTTCATTTCCCCAGACGACACCTCACTCTCCATACCGTCACTCATGCACAACACACAGTAACACTACTGACTTACTGACTTTTATACCCGATGATGCTTTTTAATTTGTTCATTTGTGCTTCAACTTAAATACATGTACACTTATGTTGTGCTGTGACTCTATATTTCCTCATGTTATTGGTCACTGTTTTTGAGCCAACCACAACAAATGCCATATCCTGTTTACCATGTTGAACAATGCTACTGCATATGTCAATTTGTCCTTATATTATGCAGGTCTGGCTCTAAGCACTGTCTGCAGCCTCTAAATAACAGAGCATTGCCATTTTATCAACACAGATGAGATCCTGTGTGCACACTCTCACAGTAGTGTAGCCGCTACAACAACAACAACTAGCCAGTCACCACTGGTTTTATTTCAAGGATGAAGGATACAAGCTTCGTAGCCCCTAAAGGGATAGTTCCACTTTTTGGGAGTTGGGTGTGAGGTACTTATTAATAATAAGTGTATCAACCACAGGGTACCCTGGTCAGCTTGGCTCCTTTATTAAGACATCAGCTTGAGAACCCAAAAGCTATGTTATCAACTGCAGACAGGGTCAGCTATATCACATAATTTGGCTAACAATATCCAAACAAAGCACTAATCTCAGTGGGAGTGTATGCTCTATTTGAAAATCTCAGTGCTTTACTTTCTGTCAGAAAGCACAATCACTCCGCCGGCAGCACATTGATCAACTAATCTGGTCATGAAGTATGAGTCACTGATGTATTGGGAATTTGATAATTTGCATTTCAGTTTGACATAATTTCAAAATAAATCAGACACCATCCATTGGTCCCAGGGATACACTACAATAAAAACGTATGAACACCACTGCTTTTATGAAGCTATTTCTTTCATTTACAGCCTGAGTGTGATCATGTGTGCAAAGGTGCAAGAACTGAACAGAAGAAAATTGGTTCTGAGGCTTGGCATGTGTACTCTCAGCAGATGTCGTCTTCAGAGAGCTGACTTTCTTTTCCTCAAGTTCAACACACTAAGTGAGCTTCCTCTCTGCTTACACTACAGTTCCAGTCCAAACTGGCCCACTTGGATCAAGGTCAACTCATTATTCAAACAGTCTCCGGTTGGTTCTGGCTGGTCCTAAAATACACACTTCCCCGTCCCGGCTGGCAGATTCCTGGCAACAGGAAGCATGCTTGCATCCCACCAGGAATTGTGGGATCACAGAGAGAGAAAGTGGTGAGAACAGGTGGGACAGTGTGGATCAGGTGACTGAGCCTGTTACATGACTGCTCCTTTACATGTTAGAACACACGCTGCACACTGTACAGGAAAAACTCAGCCCATTGTTGTTATTAATTTGGCAAACACACAATCATCAGTCCAGGTGGTGGTATTCTGTTCCCAGGATGTGGAGTGAGAAAGAAAAGAGATATAATAAATAATAAAGAAAAAGAAAAACACACTCATGCCAAACCATTGCTCCACTTTCCAGACTTCACTTCACTGTCTCCTTGGTAACCAGCATAGAGAGAGTATGAAGGAGAGTTGTGAAGGGATGTGATTGGATGATGCTGCGCAGCTCTGGACCACTGGTGTAAATGTTGGGAGCCAGGTAAAAAAAAAAAAAAAGGCAGGAGGATGAGGTTCTTTTATCTGTTGGCAGAGTGTGTGCAGATGATGATGATGTAATGGGTCTAATTCAGCAAAGCTCTTACACATCACACCTTCAGGGAGATTTTGTTTATACTTTGTTGATCTAAATTCAACTGGTTCAAACACTGGACGACGATGCTCTTTATATTGGCACTGGATGAAAAAAGAATGCAGGATTGCAAGGGTCTCACTATACTGATCAGTAAAAGGAAGACAAATTGCTCTCTGTGTGCCTCCAAACATGACAGGTTGGTATTGACTGTTTTGTTATAACATTATTTGGATGCAGTATTAATTAATACAGTTTCACTCAATGTTTTGGGTAGAGGTCTTTGGGTTCAGATATTTGGATGAAAACAGAACAAAACCAGACAGGCCAGAATTATCAAAAAAAGTCTCAATCCTAAAGTCACCTCAGGACAGTCAAAACTGCCTTGAATAGAGACAATAACAGGACTTGTTCCAAAAGGAAGCAACATGAAACGACTCAAATATAGACTGACACAAAAAACATTTGCAACAGCATGATGCAACTCCATTAACATCAAATCCTTATTCAAAACAGCCAAAATTGATGTCACTCTTCAAGCTTAACATTGTCATTTCAAAGCCCTGTACCTCAAAGTGAATTATGAAAGAAGACCTTTCGGTAATTTTCAATTTTTGCACCCCCTCTGGACAAAGTGATGTCTTATTTTCTTGCTGGTATCACCCTATACATGTCCAGGTAGGGTTCTCTGACCTAAAAAGTTACCCCTTTATATTTCAATCTTCAAACATCACTCACTGGAAAAT
This sequence comes from Notolabrus celidotus, assembly GCF_009762535.1. Lineage (NCBI taxonomy): Eukaryota > Metazoa > Chordata > Actinopteri > Labriformes > Labridae > Notolabrus > Notolabrus celidotus. The sequence goes on from NC_048278.1 coordinate 11,383,572, forward strand.
GTAAAAATAGAAAAAGGCTCTTTTTACAGCATTCTGTAATGTTTTGTCTGACACCTACCCCTTCACAGTGGTTTTTAAGCATCAACAATTGCTACGCAGGAAGACTCTTTCATGTCGCTGATGGTCTGGTTTGCTTTTATGAGTCAGATGGAGACATCATAACTGATTTCAGTCTGTTTCATAACCTGTCAAAAACTCCTCACAGTGGCTTCAAAGTAAAAAATAATTTAATTTAAACTGACGTTGAACACAGTGAGAAGCTGCTGCAGTTGCTTTATGTGTGCCAGCTTTGATACAATTGATATCTATTCACTCTCTCTCACTACACAATAAGCGGAAATGTTCAGTTTGAAGGGATACTTTTTACTGAAGTGGGGTTGTACGAGGTACTTTATTGAGAAACTAGTAAGAGGACCAGAATGAAAGCTAGGCTATCAGCAGCTGCAGACAGGGTCGACTTTATTACCTAGTTTAGCTCATTTTAAGAAAGTTTGAATCAAACATTAATACCAGTGGAAGTGTACACTCTATACAGTACATAGTCCATCTGATTTTGCACTGTTGACAGCGCAGCATGCAGTTGTTCCTCCACCAGCAATGCACTGCAGTGTTATCGACACAGAAACAGTCATCATTCTAGACAATGGCAACTCCTACTGCACACACTTGACCCTACTTATCTATTCATGGATATCTAGTCTTATTTAGTCTTACTGTTGAAATTTTGAACTGTTTCAAGGATTTACCTTTATATTATTAGTCTGCCCAGCTGTGTTTTTTGTTCACTCAGATGCTTTAGAATTAATATTATTCATCGTCAAACTATTCAGCTCTCAATTTGGTTTAGTTGGAACCATTTCCTTGACACTAAGACAGATTGAAAGTTAAAGAAAACAAGGAAAACAGTGTATTTACATGACAACAAGACATCAGCAATCAACTCCAAACTGCAGCATACAGTATATTACAGTGAAAAAGAACTTGAGACATGTCGAGACAGAGGAATAACTGAGCACAGGGCCAAAGCAGCAGCTCTGTCTTCATATCATGCACATGTGCTAAGAATAGAGCCTCCATATAAGGAACTGTAAGAGTCTGTTGGCATAAACTTGGGGGATGCCATTCTGTTAATGTGTCGCAGATTGATGCCTTACTTCCTGTTGGCGGTCATGTGACTCTGAGGGTTTACCCAGGGCGTCACAGTAGTGGAACAACATGGGATGGGAATAAACACACACACACAGACTCAGATTCTGGAGAGACTCATGACCCCATGACAAAGCAGCCATGTGATCTTTAACATCATTTCTGCTGTAATGTAGCGATAGTGAGCAGAGACTCAGCAGCATGTTGTTCTGGCTGGTCTCAGGGCACGACGTGTCATTGCTCTTGCTGCTCCACTTGTGTTTGCAAGCGAGCATACAGTTAACGATAAAGCCAACACATTTTCTGTCCTCATACTGTAAACATGTTTCCTCTGACTTCTCCCAGGATCCATTACACTCCTTCAACTCTTCTTGACCTCTTTTTTTTCCCCACAGGAACACAGGCTCAGGAAGGAAATCGATCCATAGATCTATAACTTCTGCTTTCTTATTACGACTAAAGCCCAAAAGAAGGTGGGATCAGAACTAATTAGGCAAATGAATCAAGTCTCAACGTGTATTTGCAATGAGCAGTATTCAGTTTCAGAGAGGCAGATGTCTGAGATGGGCTCGAGGGGAGGAGGGGTTGTTCCTTTCCAGCCACAATCACTCACAGTTGTGCCTCTAAATATAAACTGGCACCCTGGCACCAAATCACTGCCAATGGTTGGCCCCATTATATCGGGATGCAACATGATACCCAGCATGCTTCTACGCAGGGAATGCATGTATGGGAGTGGCATCAGGGGGCTGGAATTTTTCAAAAATCTGTTCCTGGAGATGTCAACACTGTGGGGCGTTATGCCCCATGTGTGGCTCCAGACCCCCTCTGCTTGTTTCAATAAGACAACAGGTGCAGGGATGTGGAAACTTCTGTCTGTCCTCTGTCGCTCACTCGTCACTCCTCAGTTGGAGGCTGCAGAGCTGCTGTGGCCTTTGAAATGAGACTCAGGGGATGAGCTTGGACTGGGAAACACCGGCAGTGGAAATGGATCCTATTTTTTCTCCAGGGACTGAACCGGAATTCCAGTACATCAGAAAATCTGGCAGCATCTGTGGCCATATGAGTGATAGGAATCACATGGTTTCGTATTATCATTAACACCTCTTTCATTATTGTATTGATTGGAGGGGTTGATTCTTTCCTGTCTGCTTTCATTTTCTAGTGTTTTCAAAGTCATGTGAGAATTGGAATCTTAGTAAATTTGGGTTCTAGTTTTTTTGGCAAGGTTTTGCAGCTTGATAAAAAATAGCAGCAGAAGGTGCTGATGAATTATATCAGTGTTGTGCTGCATATTCCAGGTTCATCAGAGATCTCCCACTGAAACAAATTACAGACTCGTGAGTCTGTTTGTCACTTATGTCAATCTAGTTAACACTACCGCAGAGCAAAACATCAGCAGCTGCAGGCGAACCTTTCAAACAACAACCCCGTACTGCTCTCTTTCTCTTTCTGCATCTCTAGAGTTCAGAGGAGGTAATGGTGTTGAAGTTTTGACATCTGAACGCTTTTCTCACACACAGTCATTAAATATACATTAATCAAAGAGATAAAACAGCATAAGCTGTGAGAAAATGAAAGAAAACGTCTCGTGGGGGAAAAAGAAGAGGAGACCTTTGTTTTTCACCTCACAAACTGTAATTTAAAGGCATTAAAGCAGAGACAGCTGTTTATATTTAGTTCAAAATGTATTGCAGTTTTAAAGGGATGAGGAACTAAAACAGGGACAGCCTTAATTACTTTGAAATAAAGAATAAGCAAACATTTTATCCTCATTTGTGCTCATTTGAAAAAAAAAATTCCATTTCAATATAAGCACTATAGCTAAATGTTCCAGGGTAATTTTCAGGCTTTCATCACCTCAGCAGCTTCTGCCAGAGCAACCAAACATCAGTTTCACTTTCTAGTGCAGCCACAACCTCAATCTGAGGGAAAGAACAGTGTCCTCTTACACAGTTTGGGGGAAATAAGTAGGCCAGCCAACTTACAGTTCAGTGCAGGCGAACGCGAAAAGGCATCGCTCTCACCTGTGCCCAGGGTAAGTGCAAGTAAAGCAATGTAGCACCAAATTTAGCCATGCTGACGGCCCCAAAAGTTTCCATACTGACAGCCAGGACAAACCCTGGGCCCTGTGTCCAAACCACAGTCTCTCCTAGAAGGGGTGAATCGCATGGCAGTACCACTGTGGGTATGTGTTCAATGCACTCCACTGCCCACACGTATAAGGGCGTGGAAGGAAAATGAGAAGTGAGGTTTGGAATAAAACCATGAGTGGGCTGACAGAAGTACAGAAAGCTTCAAAGAGAAAGACTAAAAATACTGGAAACAAAGCTGCAGACACAAGATTGATTAAAAAAAAAGCTTCAATAGCAATGTGAGGATATGTCTTGTAGGCCTGTAGGACTGTTTGAATAATTAAATAAAACATTGCAGATTGCTATCAAAGACTGCTGCCAAGTAAGAGCTACGTTTTTTTACTTTACTTTTACTTTTTCTTAATTCACTGTTCTGAAGCGGCAACATCCATTGTTGGAAAATGAAGCCAATGGTTCCTTTAGTGTCCACTTGAGGCTGCCTTTAACAGCCAAAGAAATAACATTAGTGCAGAAGTGGAAGTTGCCTCCATGATGTGATCTATTGAGTTGTGGGTTACAGTTTTAAAGCCCCAGGTTCAACATTGTGGTCATGGCTGTGTTGTTTTTATATGAAGCTAGTAATTTGCATCAGCATTGAGAATTTAAAGTAGAAATTAAGAGCATTGACTCATTAATGAAATGTTACCAAGGTAATCCACTATGGCGTAAGATCATTTTTACATAGACTTCTATCAGTGAAGTCACCTGTTAAATAGGGTGCACATTCAAGACACATAAGCTATCGATTCAAAGGATCATTGGATAGGTCTGCTTTTTTAAGTCGTCTTTTTTCATTTCTCTTTTTTAGTTTAAGATTTTGTGCATTCTTTTATTGGAAAATACATTCCGACAGAGTCCCCATGTGGAGATCAACTTTGTAACTTGAAATGATACTTCGGTCTGCTGACGAATTTAAATTCAAGGGTCTTTCATTTCCTTTGAAGCACCATCCCTGTGAAAAGTATAGAATTTAATCTAAGAAGGGAGGCCCAGTGGGGGAAACTCGATCATCATGTGGTATAAAGACTGTCTGGTGATAAGGAGAAATGCCAGCAATGCATACACACACACTATACAAAACACATGCATGCAAAATAGCCTAACATAGAAACCACGCATGAAACCTGCTCTGTTCCCTAATGCACTGACCCCTGGAACGTGCAGGTCGTGTTGGATTAGCCAGAGAAAAGCAGCTCAAATGAGACAAGAGTAGGGTGTCGTTGAGGGGAGGTGGGGAAGGCTTTCTCAGGAGAGACAGAGACAGATGGAGGAGAGGAGAGAGATATGAGAGAAGCAGGGGGGAGAGAGATAGGGTGAGAAATAGTTGGAATAAGATATGAATGTGAGAAAGTGTGTGTGGCAGCATAGAGGACGTGACGAGTCGGTGGTGTGGAGGGAGGCAAAGACAAATGGGGCGAAGACGGATGGGGACAGCAGAAGGAGAACAGATAGACACCTGGGTTTCATTTTGAATTCTCAAGGGAACTCTCATCTCTTATCACTGTGTGACTCAGTTTCATTGCTCTCTCTCTCTTTTTCAATCTGATGGTGGCATTAGAAGCCAGCGTCCCATGTGTCTCATCCAGTCTGCTGTTTACCTAATCACTGTTCATTAACCTGCAGACAGAAAGGCAATTCAGGACACAGGCTGGACTGGGACTGGACATTGACACAGATACTGGAGGTAAACAGAGGCAGTGCAAGGACTATGAACTATCAGCAATAAACTTGTTTTGACATGTTTGGAGTGCCAGATGGATGGAGTTCCAGGCAGGCAGCAGAAGAAACTTAAATAGAGTCACACAGTTTGTTAACAAAGGGAAGTATGGTTGATTCATTTCCATCACATAGCTTTGACTCATATTTAGTTTTGTAAGCTTAGTGTTGCATACTTCATACTCCAACAGACCCCTCATTGTGGCAATGAAGTGGTTGTAAAGGGGGAAAATATGAAACATATTGTGACAATAATTTGGTGAGAAAAATATTTAGGGTTTTGAAAAAGACTATTTATGTGTGTCCACTTGAGGCTGGAAAGCAGTAAAGGCTAAGGGAAGTACATACATTTAAATACTTGGGGAAACATCTGATTGACTTACAGTCTAGCATGTTGTAGCCGTTTTCCAGGACAGTGAAAGCCCACCTCAGCTCCACCTCTCTGCCTTTGTTCAGGATGAACTAAAAGCTAGGCTTCTTAAGCAATTCCAGTATCGCGGCTGCATAGGCTTCAAACACCTCTTCAGAAACCAATAGGTGACATAACAAAAGACATGTTTGTACAGTCTATGCTATGTACCAATGCTTTTACAGCTGGTCACTGTATTTTGTTTTGTCTATGATCCAAACATGCGCCAGCTTCTTGACTGTCTCATCCATATCTGTTGATGTAACAGCTGATTGTGGTAACTCGCCAAGACATGTAGCTATGAACCAACAAGGGCAATGAATAGGAACACTACAAGCAACACTGCAAGCATGCTTCAGCTGGGAGTGCTCAGTGGGAAATGCTATTGATGTTGGAGCTTGTTAGCTTGTCGGACACAGCGGAGACAGTGGTGCATTAATAATATCCATATCCATCACTGCCATGTCCTGCCTTGACTTGTGTTAGCAATGAGGGTCTTTCTGTTTACCAGGTGCAAAGCTAGGAAGCTAAAAAATGCTATTCCATCTCGGATGTCTCCAGCTGGTCTACTGTGCACAGAAGAAAGCAGTGTAGTCTGATGCTATGATGTAACAGAAGTGTATATTTCCTGGATGCAGTGTGGACAGTGAGTGTCTGACGCTCACCAACAGCTGGGACTCAGTGTTAGTTTCTAAGAAAGCTCCACAGAACTCCTTTATGGTTTCATATCCTTCAAGAAAAGTTGTTGCTGCATCGCATAAAGACATTTTAAGGACACTTTCAGATGACAGAATTTTCTGATACCACCACAAGTGAAAGCTGAAGTTGGATATCTTCAAGAATTACGAATGATGTCTTTAAAAAGTGAATTTTTAGAACAACAAGGATATGCAATGGTTATATTTGTGTGTTGTTTATGAAAAAGTAACTCAAATGCATCTGATTACATCTGTTTCTGTCTTATTACTTAGTTGTGGAATAATAGTTGGTCATATTTGTATTAAAAAGGAAAGCACCCCTTGTTTGTGTTCATCTAGAAAAAAAAACACCATAATGTTGAACTGAAGTAAGACTCTAGTCCAGATCTGCCATGGTTTTCTCATTGATTGAGAGAGTTTCATTCAGTAGTTTTAAATGATAGTGTAGAGGATGGCAATAAGTTGGAGTCAGTGCAGGAATTATTTGCAAGCTAGTATGAATCAATGTCATCTTCAGGAGTCAATGCACCAATTTTTTTTCAAAGTTATACTTCATAAAGAAGAAAGGTCAGACGAACATATAAAGTATTCCTCCTTTTCCTTGGCTCTCCCTCCATCTGTGAGGATAAAAAATAACTATGAATCCAGTCTGTACTGCTGTTTCATATTCCTTTTATCACATGTCCCTGATAACATCTGTCCTTCAATCATTCAACAGTGTAAGCTGCTCTGTGCACAACAATATCCACGTGCACAGAATACACAACCTGCCCTCTCTGTACAAGATACACAGTAGGGGTTGTAAAATAAATACTGAGTGATTTATCAAATGGGAAACGCAAGCAGAGGAGGCTTAGCTAGAAATGTAATAAAGAAGAAAAAAAGAACCCTGAGCTGAACCTCTCTGTTCAAGGCTCAGTGTGAAGCAGAGCTGCCAAAGAACTACAAAGTGCTCAAAGTTTTCATCCACTCTCTTCACCATCCCATTCAGGTGGAGGAGACCTTGAGCTCAACAGTAAAACAAGGGCTAGCGAGCCGAGCCCAGAGACGGGAGAGGGAGAGAAAACAAGACGGAGACAGATAGAGAGCTGTAGAAGTCTGTCAGCTGCCACACACATCTCCAGATAACAGGAGGCAGTGATAACACAGGGCCAGACAAACACAATATACATGGATCTCATCAGTTTGGTATGTAAGGGGTAATGCCCAACCAGGTGTCCATTTACAGGAAATAATGTGATACATGGAGAGCCCAGATCAACCAATACTTACATTTTCATGTATTTTCGCAATCAGAAGTTTCACATTCAAACTAGATTTCCCTGTATTGCTTTGGAGTTCGTCTTTAACCTTTGTCTTCCTGGAAATGCGAGGAAAAGTCCTGTGTTCAACTGTATCATCTTCAAAAACAAGTCAAAGATCTTTGATGCTATTTGATGCTTTATTTAACAAATGTTTGGGGGTGTGGCCAAAAAGCACCAGTCCAGCCTTGACAAGGAAGCGCAATGTTTTTTAATAAACAATACACAATCAAAAATAAATCCCTAACTTTTATAAATAACAATTATCTCAATATTGATCAGAATAATGTGGTAATAATTTTGGACATAATTGTGTAGCCCTACCTTCAGGTATGAACCTAGTTGGTTTAAATTAGAGCACTGATAGACAGTTTTAATGGAACCACTCAGTAGGTGTGCACACTACTGGACTCTCTCTGCCACCCATTGAGTGGAACTGAGCATTCTCAAAGTCCACTGTAAAAGCCAGCAACAAAAGTCTTACATTGCTGTGTGAGACAAACCTGTTGCAGGGGAGATACATCAAGTGACACAGATCCTCAACATACCACCACTTTGTAAGACTTCTGCCAAAACAAGACATGAATAGGGAATAACTGACAGACATGTCTTCATGAAACCCATCCTCCACCTTCAGGTCCTTACATGCAGAGGCTTCCAGTCATTGGGAGAGGCCTTTCCAGCGTGATGCAGTGGAAAACAAACATGAAGTTAAACAACCCCCCTCTTCTCCTCACACACAAGAGGCCAACCTAAACATCACAGGTAAACATATGGAATAAGTGTATACAGACTCGTGCTGTACTCTTAAGAGTGATCGCTATGTATATCTCAGCATATGGTAGCCTGGACCCATGCTTCCATTCCAGTTGAGTCTTTATTTTATTCGTCATATCCAAGTTCATAATTATCAACGTGCCTTGTATCAAATATCTGACCCTGTAGCTGCTTAATTCCCTAATTTTGTTTTTTGGCTATTTTGTCTGTGCATTGCTTTGTGCTTGGTAAGTGAGCATTGCATGATTGTAACTCCACTACTTGCTGTGGTAACTAATGGTATATCTCATTACACCTTTAGCAGGTATTTTTGTCTCAGAAATAGTATTGTTTTTTCCTCCTCAAGGCAAAGGACAGGAATATAGAAGTGAGTTGTAGTCAAAGTGCAGGAAGGAAAACTTTGTCCATCACCAAGATCAGGAATTCTACTGTAATCTCATGGAGCACCTAAACAAACACACACTTCTACTGAACTAGCTACCAGAGAGCCCAGCGCTGCAAACACCTAAGTGACCCAGGCAGCCTTCAACCAGTGTCCACCACCACGAAAAGGGCTGTATTGCACTCTTATGAGAGTCCCTATGGATTTTGAATGTTTGACTATCCAACACTATCATTTAGTTACCAAAAAGAAAAGATATGTTCATGTGAACTTTTGCCACAAGTGACGTACTTTTAGATTGTCATTGTCTTGTCTTTGTTATAAAAAAAAAGGCTTGTTGATGATCATTTATCGTTAATAACGAAACTAGATAGTCTAGACGGTACCCTGCCTGGCGCTCATGGAAGCACAGGAACTAATAGTGGATGTAAAAGGACCGTTTTGGCGCATCAGAAATTTTTCTGCAGACGTATCAGCCCTTTTTACTGCTGCCAGCTGAACTACTGAACAAATGCCAAAATTAAAAACAAATTAAATTAAGGTAGAGGTTTTAAAATACTGGAAGTCCCCCCTTTGATATTTTAAGGATTGGGCAGCCTTTCCAGCACTCTGCGGGTTCTTTGCAGTTGTTTATTTTGGCAAACTGTGCTGTTTTTCAAGCGTCTCTTTATAGCTTTATTAGCCAGCAGTGTTGTATTAAACATAGATGGTTTTTCCAAAACTGATCCAACTCCAAAATGTAATGTCTTTATGTTTTTGCACCTTCCATAAAGTTTTTAATTTATTGTACCAGCTATTTGACATTAGACTTCAACTTTCCTCTGTCGTTTCTCAAACTCATCTGTCTTTCTCTCTGTGACACATTTCTTGGTGTCAGGGGACAAACAGGCAGTCTCTTTGATTCCTTGAATGTGTCCCAGTCACCTCACAGTCACACTGCTTAGCTTCTTCAAGCATGGAAACGTCCCACAAACGGCTGAACTGTGCTCATTCATCCTAAATTTAGCCCACTCTCCTGATCCCTTCTCCATGGCTGTGGGAAACACTGCATACTTTCCCCCCCTCTGCTCCAACTCCAGAGAGGACCCAGCCTGAGCCGTCCTGTCAAATGCTCGATTGTAACTCACAAAGAACAGGTCCTGTGTTCAGGGTGTAGGTGTCCTTCCTCTGCTTCTCATCAGAGGCTAAAAAGTATGTTTCCTGCTCTCTGTCTCACACACACATCCATAAATAAAATAAAACAGCCCTTTATCCTCGACCTGAAACAACGGGCAACCTCATTCATTTGAGTTACAGTGCATTCTCAGAGCACCTCAAGGACAAAAGGGCTGCTGGCTATTCAGCAATTTATCCTCGAGGATGGCATACCGATAATGCCTTGTGGTTTCGACATATGTTTCCATCAACCCGCCCACTTAGAGGTTAGAGATTCCCAATTCAGTGACCTTCCCTTTAAGCACTTTGACCACAGCTACTGTATAATTTTCTGTGCTGAACATAACATGCTGTTTGTCCAAGCCTGCAGCTAGCATCCTTTAAAAGACATTAAGAGGACTAGATATCGACCTTGAGACTCTGCAAAACAGACTAATATCATACATTGGCTCTTCAAAGGTACACTTGACTCTGAAAAAGAAGAGGTACAGGAGAAATGTAACATTAAAACCCCAGTAAACTGAATATTCAGAGGCTGCAGGGAAGCTCATGCAAGGGCAGACTTAGAAAAAGAAAAGAGAGGTTTGTTTGGTGTGTGCGGGCAGAATACAAACCAAAGGCCCTTGTAAAAAGCGTGAGTCAGAGCGCGTCCTTCTCTCAGATGGTGAGCCATGCCACAGCTTTAAATATACAAAAACTTTGCTCAGGGCCCGTGGACACTAAGGGCCAAATCACCCACTCCTTCGTTTTCATGCATGACCCTGACATCCACAATATCTCACTATATCTCATTGCTCCCATCTGCCATCATCAATGTCGTCAGCATCAACAGCATGAATCTTAATCACCAACGCCACTGGTATCGCTGTCATCCTCATTACCATAATCCTTTCATATCTTTCATCACTGTCCTCCTCTGCCTCATTATCACCACCACAATCACCATCACCGTCATCCTACTCCACTCTTTAGTGCTTTTTTTCTCCTAAGGCCCCTCCAGATGACCCGCTCCCCTCCCTGTCCTGGTTTCCTCTCTTCTGACGAGTAACTTGGGCGGCCTACTTCTGACAGAAGGACAAACTGTTTGACTCACTTAGTCATTGCTGTAACAAACCACAGCTATGCAGCAGAGCAGCCAGGTAGATACAGTCACATCCTGATTAGGATGATGATCTGTTCTTTAGTGCAGAGCAGGTAGGGGGAGGAATGGAAGTATGGACGGGTGTGAAGATGGATCATAGGGAATGTATGCAGTGAGGTATGAGTATTTGGGTGACATATATACGTGATGTTAGGGAGGGTGTGTTTGTGCAAGCCTCAATCTGTATAGACTTGTTCCTGTCTTCCTTGTTCCATGCCTGTCATGAGGTCTGTAAAGAGCGGCCAGCTAAACATAAACATTTCAAAAACTCAGTCAGGGTAACCCAGATTATTAAGCAAAATATCGACTCTACAAATATATATCATGATGACTATTTTGTCCCATCCGCACGTGACTCTGCACAAAGTTACAGATAGCTGAACAGATGTACTGGAAACTGGAATATTAAATGATGGCTCAGATGTGGAAGTAAAGTTAAGGACTGTTTACTTGTTTATCTTCATCAAATATATTTCTTACAATGCTTTCCCATACACTCTATATGAAACTGAAAATGAATACACAAGACAATGTTCTTCACGCAGGAAAAAGAGGAATGAAACACAATACTGGATTACCGGTCAGCACCAGAATTAAAATTGATTAAACAATTCATTTATAATTCTATTAGGCTCAAAATGCTGTTCATAGTTGCGTCTCAGCCATAATGCAGCCACCAGCCACTGGCCAGGACTGTTTATCTGGTTAATGGGTACTGCCAAAATGCTATAATGCTCTACAAACTTTTTTTTCATAAAAACTGAAATGATTGTTTTTGAAGCCAAGGAAGAAAGGTTAAAGGTTACTACTCAGCTCCAATCTGCAATGATGAAATGTTCAAACCAAGCCAGAAACCTTGGTGTAGTCTTAGACTCAGACCTTAATTTCAGCAGCCACATTAAGACAATTACAAAGTCAGCCTATTATCACCTTAGGAATATATCAAGGATTAAAGGACTTATGTCTCAGCAGGATGCAGAAAAACTTGTCCATGCATTTATCTTTAGCAGACTAGACTACTGTAACGGGGTCTTTACAGGACTCCCTAAAAGGTCCATCAGACGGCTGCAGCTCATACAGAATGCTGCTGCTTGAGTCCTAACAAGGACCAAAAAAGTAGACCACATCACTCCAGTTCTTAGATCTCTACACTGGCTTCCTGTCTGTCAGAGAATAGACTTTAAAATCCTGCTGATGGTTTATAAAGCACTGAATGGTTTAGGCTCAAAATACATTGCTGATCTGCTGCCACTTTATGAACCATCTGGACCTCTGAGGTCATCAGGTACTGGTCTGCTTTCAGTCCCTAGAGTCAGAACGAAACATGGGGAAGCAGCGTTTAGTCATTATGCACCACATATCTGGAACACACTCCCTAAACAATTAAGCATGGCTAGACTGATATTCATCTACAAGGTACATGCTAATGTTACATTTAGCAACCTGTATCCACACAGTTTTCTTTTCTTAAAAAAATACCTCCTCAGTGGGCGCTGACATATTGTGCTAGTAGAGTCGGGGCATGCACAGAAGCCATCTGGCAATACAGCTGCAGGACCAACGTCACATCCCTACCACTAACCAAAACACATTTAATTTGCTGATGAAACATCAAGATCCCTCAGGTGGTACAGCAGTTGGTACATGCTATCTCTCTGTTTCTCCTCTCATCTGCTAATCTGGTAGAGAATGCTGTCAATCATTCAACTTTTTAACATCAAATTACTGATTTATGCTACACTTCTCAAGTTGAACAATAGAACATACATTTGCATGATAAGGACTAACTGTAAGAAGAGAATGCATGTTTGGAAAAATGTTATTTGACATGCATTTCACTTTTAAATCAGACCCAAAGAGCTGCAAGACGATGATCCAACATAAGCTCACTAGCTGATTAAAATTAAAAATTCCAATTAAAACATATAACTTGAAAGAAAGAGGAGGTACTTTGCTAGAAAGGTGTAAATATCTGACTGACCTACAGTGCTTATGGAAATCTCCAATAAATGTTTCTCTTGCAGAAACTGAACTATGGTCAAAGTCACTGAAAAGCCAGACCAAGTTCAACCTAAAAACTCCTAAATCTGTTGTTTCCAGAGTGTCCTGGTTTGACTTCCTGAGAGTTATTTTTACAAAAAGTACCAAACCACCATCAGCTGTAGCAGCTCCAGTCCCCAAAACTGTAAAAAAAAAAGAAAAAGAATGGAAAGTAGAAGGCTGCCCTTTCCTCCCAAAGAATGGTAAACGTGACATCTAACTCACTTTTTACTGAATGAAAGTGCACAACCAAGATGGCTCCCAGCAGAGCAATTTTAGCAACATTTTTACATCAATATACTCAGTCCATTAGCTGTGAGGGGTTCCTTTTTCCACCAAGGGCTGCTAAATAGTTCAATGGCACCTATTATGTCTACCTTAACACATTTTTACTCGTGCTGGCTTCACTTCAGTAGAAGCACGCAAGAACTGAAGAACATGTGCATTCATATTCATCATTTTCCAGGAGCTTTTGGCAGAGGGAAAGTCTGACTTAAGCTTTTCAAGGGTGATACATACAGAGAAAAATACACATTGAGCGGTCAGTGCTACAACTGATAAATCAAACATCTCCCTAAAATCAAAGCTTGCAACTTTTAATGCTTAAACATTCTACTCAGATCACAAAGCGCTGGTTTTCAGAACAAAACCTCAACAAAGTCAGTCAGTTTAACTTCTGCTCCGCCCTTCCAGAAACACAGCCAGTGTATTTCCAGGAAAAGAGAGCATGTTCTGGTTATTACTATGAAACAGACTTGAAATCCCCAGTGGTCCTTGCCAAAGCTTTGGTTAAAGCACTCTCCAACAGTTTTAGAGAGGCCATCCATGTTCCTCTCTTCGTAGGGTTAGCAGGGCCGCTGAGAGCAGCAGGGTCTCTGCAACAGATAAATGTTTGGACAGGAGAGGCTCCAGGTTGCTCTGAAAACAATGAGATCAAACAGGAGCATCAAAGGCATCTGTCCAGATCAAAGGCTGGCAGAGAGAACTGTACTTCGATCCATATACGGCAGAGATGGAGGATAACTCAGTATTAGAAAGTGGGTATGTCAGTATTGCTAGAGGTACTTTTATTCATAAGTGTCACAGTGCTAATGGAAACATCAAAGAACCAGGTGAGGTAAGATGTGTGCAGCGAAGTGCCGGTGCTGATGTATTGCGAACGGCTTTAAAATGGACACCATTTTAATTCCTGAAATATGAAGCAATACATTTTCACTAAAGAACTCACTCAACATCAGCAAACTCTGCCAAACTCTACCCATGTGAGAACAGCTTTCTTTAACAACTCAATAAAGCACAGTCCAAGTTTGGTGACCTTTGCCCCACACCATCTGACAAAGCTAACAAAATCAATCTTGCCGCTGCTGACTGGGAGTGCTTTTGTGCCAAGCCATCCATGAACCATTAGGGTTCATTAGTTTCCTCCCAGGCAATCTGAGGACCAAGCTTGTGTATGTAAGGAGCAGAATAACAGGAGGAAGCCATGCATCCATCCTCTTACCTACGTCTCAGACTTTTCCAAAGTGGAGGAGTATTCAGGCCCTTTGTTCACGTTTATTTTTCTACCTCTGTCTTCTATGCCACATTGGGTGCAATCAGTAGCGGGGGGCATTTTCCACCTCACACTGCCCCACTTGTTATCAATGGAAGCTTTCAGAAAGGACCTTTCCTCCACTGATTGAAACATCATTTCCTGCAGGACCAGCACAGTGGTGCTATTGAGAAGTGCACCCTGTAACTCTCTCACTGCGGCCCCTTCATATTTGTTACTGACCCTGAGACCTCTGGTCCGATATACATATGGTATCAGCTTGCAGTGAGTTGAGGGTGCAAGAGGCACAAACACACACAAACATTCACTCAATATGGAATCTCAGAGACACAAGGGAAGGGTTTTCGCTGCAACTCATGCTCTGGTCCAAAATAAACAGTGTGCTGAAGGGAGACCTTTACACTCGAATATGGGAGTTCAGCATCAGAGCCAAGTCAAAGAAAGTAGAGACAGACATATATATTTGTCAGCTTATACCATCAACAAAAACGGTCTCATCACATATAGTTTGAAGTATCAGTGGATGATCTTTTTCGATATGCATCAACATTACATTTTTTTCCAGGAACATATGCAGCAGAAAGCAATTCTTGAGGTGCTTCAGAAGTGATGACAGCAAGTACAACCCCTGTTCGAAAAAAGGAGAATATTAACAAAAACAGAATTTGATGACCAGCCAATTTATAAAATGTAGAATCTGAAAAATTACGTTATGTTGTGAAAAAAATATAAGTTTGATACCAGCAACACATGTTTAAAAAGTTGGAACAGGGGCATGTTTACCATCTTGTTGCATCACCTCTTCTTTACAACACTATGTAAACATTTAGGAACCCAGGACACCAGTTTCTTGAGTTTTGAGAGTGAAATGATGTCCAATTCTTGCCTCATATAGGATTTCATATGTTGTAAAAAAATTGTCTCATGATGCATGAAATGTTTCCAGTAGGTGAAAAGTTTGGACTGCAAGCAGGTTAGCATATGAATGCTTCGACGATGGAACCATGGTGTTGTGTTACATGCAGAATGTGATTTGGCATTGTGTTGCTGAAGTATGTAAGGTCTTCCCTGAAAAAGGCAGTATCTTGATGGCAGTATACATTGCCCCCAAAACCAGTATATATATTTTCAGCATTAACGGGGCCTTCCAAGATGTGTAAGCTACCCACGCCATGCATACCACTTATGCATCCCCATTCCATCCAAGAGGCTGGCTTTTGAACAGAGTGCTGATAACAATCCCTGTGGTCCCTCTGCTATTTAGAGCATAGGATGTTGCATCCATCAATTCCAAAAAGAATGTCATATTTTGATTTATAGGATCACAGGGAAGTTTGATTGAGCTCTGTGAAGTGTTTCTGTTTCTGTTTCACGTTTATTTATGGTTGCTTGGTTTCAAGCAGACGTTGGTCCAAACTAAAATTTGTTGACAATGGATTACCATGTTAATATTCTTTAAGATGCACAGTCATGATAGTGTACTATTTGTACATAAATTTGTTTTCAATCTATCTGGAAAATTTGTTAAATCAGCTGACATGACAGTAACTTGAGTTTTTTAATAATTTTTGTTAGTGTCTGTTCTAAAAAAATCCATATTGATCAGACTACAAGAATCTCCATATATATCTACATTTAAATAACCAACCAATCCAAGCAGGCTGCACTAGAAACTGTAACAGTGACCTACTATGAAGCATGGTACATTAAATTGACTTCCCTGTGGATTTCTTGCTTGTACTATAAAGTAGGCCTGTCAGCACCCAGACGTTTTGAGGGTAAGGGAGAGATGAGATGTGAGGAAGGAGAGGAGGGGGAGAAGTAGGGGTGAGACAAAGAGAGAGCAGAGAGATAGGGATGCGTACATTGCTGTGTCTCTATGAGGCTGAAGGATAGAAACCATGTCTCCCCTGCTCCCCAACCAATTACTAACACACACATTGATTCATGGAGCAACGAGGTGTGGAGAACACGAGCATGGACACAGCAGCAGTGAATAGTTGTAGGCTTATGCATTAATCTACACAAACAATGCAGCAAGTTCTCAGGGCTGACATGTTCGAATACATCATAAACAGAGTAAATAAGGATTTCCACTCAAACACAACCCGCACTGAGCATGCAGGGAGAAGATGAATTATGGAGGATTACCTGTAGGTCAAAGAATTTGCTGTATCTTCTGTAGATGATGTGGGACGTGTTGTCAGAGTAGGTAACATTGATGAGATATACCTGCCAAGAGAAGAGAGGAAAGTTAAAACTTGCTTTTACTCAATTTTATGGGCAAGTCTTTATTCCACCAACAGTACATATTTTGACATTCACCATGAACCACTGGCCAAGGGACATACACGGGAACTTTGGTTAAAGTGTCAGAGGCAGTAGTGGGTCACCAGCATGTACAATTTTGGGGGCACTGACTTGGAGTTGCTGACACATCATGTTAAGCACCTTTTCCCAAAAACTTTTCAGTCACAAACCCAATATTTTTACTTGTGCTGTTCAAGATACAGATACAGATACTACAGATAACATGCTGACATAGCTCAGGACCAAATCCTCCAACCTCAACATTCAATTACACACACTCATATATATACCACTGATTGATACTCTAAGGTGGAAGGTGACATCATCCCTCTATTGTCAGCACACTGACCTACTGGCCTTTACCCTTGGCAGAAGCAATGCTGCGGCTCTGAGAAGCCTGATAAGATTGAGATAGAGTCCATTTATCTGTCAAGAGGAGGTAAGTGATGCTGCCGTCATGTCTAATCTAATGAAATATAGATAACCCAGGTAACAGATCCAGAGGCCGGGAATGTTTCATTAGAGACATTAAGAGCAGGTGGGGTTTCTCAACTGCTGATTTAGAGGTGCTCTGAAGAGAACTCTGGATGTGAAAACTCTCGAGTGGATAAGTTGTTACATAATATTACGCTACAAGCTTTTGAAGGGCAAATTACACCAAGTCACCCGTTTATTAGGTACACCTCCAGACTGTACTACAATTTAAAACAGCCTCTCAACGCTTTAAGTGTTATAAAACCCCGCTCCCCTCACTGATATAAATTGGGTTTGACAATTATTAAAACCACTTTCAATATAATGTGATTACTATAACAAGTCCTTGACATCAGAGTTACTCTGATCATGCTTCCGAAATCAACCTATGTGAGTCTTAGGCATACCTCTGAATACTGTTCAAACAGCATTGTTAATCAAAGTCATCCAGATATAAATGACCAAAATTATTCATGTGGTTGAGAGAAGTTAAAGCTGCATGTGGATAAGGAACAGTGAGCTTAATTATGTACTTGTCTGCTTCTTTAGAGGAGCCTTTATTCATCTGAAATGAATAACCTTGCTAAAAAAAGATGAAAGAGTATATGCAAATAAGTACAACTATTTGTGTCAGTTTTAGTCTCAAAGTCTATGGTTTACTTGAGTGAAAAAAGAGGTGTTGGTGATAGGTGAGTATGCCCAAACAAATATATTTTGTCTGGTTATACATACATATTGACTTATAACTCAGCTGAGTTAACCTGATTTTGATTACTAAAAAAAACCTCAACACTGATGAAGTCTCGACAGCAAAAGTGCAGCCAGGGACAACCTGATCATCCATGTCATATCAGATCAATCCACATAAGAGGAGTCTAGCTCATTATACCTCTGCCTGTTGACACTGTGGCTAAACGAAGGGGTTCACCTCAGGCTGGTCTTGAGAGTGGGTAAATAATGACGGTTGGCAGACACGCATGTGAGAGCAGCCTGAGGAGGTACTGGACCCCAACCATCTCTGATAGAGAAAAGTGGAGCAACATCCTGTCCTGCAATCCAGGCAACGAGAACTATTGAGGGCATCTCTAAGCTGCTGATTGCCATAAAGTAGCTTAAACCATAAGCGGTAGTGATAACAGCAACAATGTTTAAAGTTGTGACATTCGTCTAATTAATGTCTGAAGATGTGTCAACTGCAAAGCTTTAAGAAGCAGTAGCTCTGCATGAGGACAGAAATGTCAACAAAGATATTTCTGCAAAAGTCCTGTTCACCTTGTCAAACATAACCTTGAATGGAAATGTTCAGTTTCATATGAAGTATAACAAATATAACATCCAGCGAGGATGCTGATGTAAATCTTTTGCCATGGAAGACTCAAAGACTGTGTTAATGACCTTAAATAATGACCTATTTGGGACATTCACTTATAGTAGCTCCACATTACACTGTCAAGCCACTTCCAGCTTTAGTTGTATCACAACATTTGCGGTTGCCTTTCTGGTGAGGACACTCCAGTTACAAGTGAACAGTGAACATAGCCACTAACAGCTCAACCCAGAGGAAGTTTTTTTTCCATCAACAACGACAGATGTACCAAAACATCTGGTGAAATTAGCTATATTGGACATGTTCTTCTTGTTTCCTTATGACAAATAAATAAATGTATATAAAGCACAAAAGAAAAGCCATCAGTACTGACATAGATGCGTCTTTATGTTGTTGTTGTTGTTGTTGTTGTCCTTGCCAGATCGCGGTAGCATATATACTAATCATTCATGGTTTCTTCATGTATCTCACCAACTGAGCATCTCAAAGCTGCATGCATTTGGCATGTACTCAATGTTCAGCTAAAATAGCCATTATCAAGTGATTTGCAATAAAACATGAAGCTGTCAGCCAGCCAAGGCATTTCAGCTAAGTGGCCCAGACACAGCGCAAATAGAAATCCACTTAGCTTCAAGCCACCGTGAACACAGAAACGATTGACTTTGCCTCATGTATGGCATTCAGATCAAATAAAGGCAGCGTCGGTGAGCCATTCCTGCTCCTTATTCCTGCAGGCTCCATCTTTGTGACTGATCTTACACTGTCACTCCGACTCTCTGTACCTGCCAAGAGCCTCCAGAGCAGAGCCGGGATGAATGAGGTCGAGTGAAAGACCCCGAAGTTGACGCACGAAGGGCAGCAGCTTGAAACAAAAAAGGTTCCACAACAAAGCCGAGGGTTAAAAGGCCTTGTTGCTGCTGGAGGGGGCTCAGCTGCTGCTGGCAAGGAGCCATCGCAGTATGTTCACTCCCATGCAAACACAGCTACTGGCATCCCGAGGCTCAGACTGTCACACTACACTGACAAACTTGTTCTTAGCACAGTAGGGTGTCACCACAGCGATTAGCTTGGCATTTATTGCTATGGAAATGTGCTCCCCCGAGAACCGCCGGGGTTACGAAATCATAAAAATAAAGAACTGGCTTTCACAGCCACAGTCAGCGATGTTTCCAAGTGTCTTTGTGACTTTTGTAGCTTAACAAGAACTCATGAGAACAGCATATTGCTCTTTTTGCTGTTCATTAACATAGCAGCTCTTGACAAGAATAGAGCACGCTTCAGAAAAGGACACAAAGGGAAAAGTGGGTTAATGGGTAGCTGAGGTGTCCTTAAATTCAAAGGAGCTAAATCCTGGCTTTAAAGGCTTAAACGCTGGAGTTACACTTGTTCTTGGACAGCACCCCCAATATCTACAGCTATTAGTCACTTTAACACTTACAGAGACCCTTGTTAATGACAAGATAAGTCCCATAGTGAATAGAGGGGCTGCTCCAGAACAGACCTTGATTGTGTGTGGTAATAATTTCTAAGAGGTAATGAGTGTGTAATATTGGCCTACCAGAACTGGAATTGTGAGGCTTATACCAACCCACAGCAAAGTAAAATATAAATTAGATCTTATTTATGTATCACCCATGTCTCCTTGAACAAAAATCAGCACCAATCAAGACCAAAGGGAGACTTCTTCTATTTTCTTATCCGTCTTATTTGTGACTCTTGAGAAATAAACATTGTTTAGTCTCACAGTGAGACCCATGTGAGCCCTGTGTGAGTTCTCAGCTGAGAGAAAAATTAGTAGGTGTGGGACAAAATGTCAATACTAGGGATGCAGCAATCCGATCCGGGTATTGGGTATTGGTCCATTACGGACTTGAAAAGCTAGAATGGGTATCTGTGGCAAAGTGCCGATCCATGGGGCTGATCTATTCAACTCAATTATATGTTAGTCTCCGTTTACAACCACCTATGCACGTACTAGCGCATACATTTTAAAATCCTCCTCCTCACCCACAAAGTCCTCCATAAACAAGCCCCCTCCTACCTCACCAACCTGCTGCACCCCCACACCCCCTCCCGTAACCTCCGATCCTCCAACGCCCACCTCCTCTCCCTATTACCTGAACCCAAGCACCGAACTTGGGGGGATAGAGCTTTCTCTGTCGCCGCCCCCGCCCTCTGGAATGCCTTACCACTAAACATTTGCAACTGCCCCGACCTGTCCACCTTCAAATCACCCACCAAAACCCACCTATTTA
Organism: Notolabrus celidotus; assembly: GCF_009762535.1. Lineage (NCBI taxonomy): Eukaryota > Metazoa > Chordata > Actinopteri > Labriformes > Labridae > Notolabrus > Notolabrus celidotus. The sequence continues at coordinate 11,404,390 of NC_048278.1, forward strand.
GAACTGCTTTTAATGTATGATTGCCTTTAAATGTATTTTATGCTTTTCATTCCTGTTTTATTAATCTATTGTTTTATATGATGTTTTTATCCTCTGTGCAGCGTCTTTGAGTTTTCAGAAAAGTGCTTTATACATAAAATGTATTATTATCACTATTATTACTACGTCATTATCCCATGGGAAGGTCTGTGCATTTTGCTAGGCAGAGAGCAAATGTTTCATTGAGGAAGCTAATTACAAAGTTTCAGCAGGTAGGCAGTATTTCACGATTGCTCTGTCAGCAACTCAAGCAGCAATTTTCAAAGTGTGCAAAGCTCATATTTTGAGGGTTAGCAGTAGCATGGCAAATATAACAACGCGAAGTCAATCAAGCAATCCAAAAACAAAAGAACACAACCAGTTCAACCAAAAAAAAGAAAGAAGTGAAGCTTTTAAGGCTGTCAGCTGTGTTGCAGATAGGCAAGAAACTTCCCAGTGATGGTTTGAAAGTTTGAAAAATAACGGATAAGGTTCTTGGATTCATTGTTCTGGATGTGAAACATCTGCAACTTGTTGACATGCCACAAGCCAAAAACGTCCATTGATCACACACCAGTGACTTGATTTTGACTCCAATCAAGAGGCTGCTTGTCCAGGGCTACAATCCATTGAATTGAGTACAATATATCATCCTGAACTGTGTTATACAATTATCAATATTCCAGGGCTGAACATCAATATTATGATTGAAAAAATACAGTGCACAAAACAGATTTCCCTGCCAATTTGACTCATCACATCACTACTTCATCTATCAACGCACTGGCGCCAGTAGCATGAAAAAGGGGAATGTGAACAGCAGGTAATGCCAGAGGATGTTGGACAGTGGTGAAAAGAGGCTAAGACATTTTCTTGTCACTTTTAAATCCAAGAAAAACGACAGAGAAAAAGCTGTTCCATCTCTGTGTGATGAGATGAGAGGAAAGGTGGAGGATGCTCTTAAGTCTGCAGAGAGAGTTTCATTCACCTGTGATGGCTGGACTTCACAGTCCACGGGGTCCTATGTTTTAATTACTGCCCATTTTATTGACAACAAGTGGGAAATACATTCCTACGTGCCACTAACTATAGTGTGATGCAAAGCTCTCACACTGGTGCTCATATAGCAGAAGTTTTACTGAAGGCTATGATATAGTGGAAGCTGATTGAAAAAGACTTGGCTTTACTTATTGACATTGTAGTGACTGTTGCCATTAGTGGTAAATGTGAACATGTGTACATTCACAAGCTGGTTGTCTTTTCCTGCTCCACATCATTTGAGATGAGGGCCAGAGTTTAAATGAAGGTTTACTGAAGTACCAAAATGTGTGTTTATTTCTAAATGTGCCTTTTTGTAAAATAGTTAAATTCTTAAACTCATTTTAATTTTTTTTCTAATCATTTAAATAACATTTATAATATAAAACATGAACATTGTTTCATCTTAGTGAAACTAAGATACATGAATCAATCCTGCACGTTTGCCTTTTTGGGGCATTTTGTATTCTTCAGTTAATCAGATAACTAAGTTGATTAATGAGGGTACAGGCTGTATGGAGGAAGAAGTTGAGGTCACTCCTGTGACTTCTCTATTAGTTTGCAGATAGCCATTATAAAGCTTGAGCTTCCAATTTGTCAGTATCATCAGTTTTTTTTGTTGTTGTTGTTGTCGTTTAGTTGTTGTTTTTTTAGAAGTGAACTCACGTAGAAGAGATGGAGGAACCATTAGGAGCAAGTGGGTAGCAGATGCTACATTGTCAAAGTTATTCAGTCCATGAAGCCTATTCACTAGCCTGCCAATAAGATAAAGACAGTGTTTCCTCAAAATAAATCTCTTTAAAAAGCACCAGCACAACAAACAGACTAAATGTCAAATTCGGAGACTGCCTGCAAGACGAAGAAAGCAAGCGCTGGCAACCCATAACTCAATGAGTCACAATAATATCAAGCCTTACAATGATTGAAAAAGGTAACAAAAATCATACCAACCCACATTAGTGCAGAAATAAATGAAAATAGACAGCATAGAAAACTAAATGATATTCTATACCAGGCTGTAAACATGTTTTATTCTGCTGTAAGTCTGGCATTTACACATGGGGGTCAATTAGAGATTGACTCGCTTCCAAGAACAGCCTCAAGTGACAATTTGAGGAACTGCAGCTTTTGAGACTTCTATATTCTCTGTCATTTCTAGACCCAAGGGATTACTGCCTGAGTAAAAACATGTCTGCTAAACTTTATCATTCAATCAATTATTCAATGAGCTTTAACATATTGACGTTAGCATTTAACTCAAAACAATGACATACAGATCTAGTATAACACTGTTGGACTCTTGGTGAAAAGGTTTGAAATTTCTGAGCTGCAATTTCTTATACTTATCAGGCCAACACAGTTTATGTCCACACAAAAACATCTCAGATAAACACATGACATTTATATATCAAGAGATCCAATAACCAGTTGGGTCTTATCATACTTGCACACATTAATTGCAAATATATGTGGAAATTGTGTGTGTGTGTTCAGTGTGTGTGAGTGTGAGTGTGTGTGTGAGTGTGAGTGTGTGTTTGTGTGTCTTCGTGTGTGTGCTATAAACTCCTCTGACCTCAACGGTATGCCAGAGTATCGTCCTCCCATCATGCCTCAAGGCCACATAATTTCACGCAGAAGCAAATCCGTGCTGAGCTGAGGCATAAGATAGGAGCCAGGCAGGAAGATGTGGACTCAGTGAAAAGATCCAAACCCCAGAAGCAGATGGGTATGTGATGGCAACCACAGTGAAAAACACAACCACAACCATCCGAGGTGCTCAAGCCCAAAATATCAAGCCTAAACTAAATGCTCTCCCCTATCACCCAAAATAGACCCTATTCACTCCACACAGCCAGTAAATTATAACAGTCTGAGCTCTCAAGATAAATGAAGAGACATACAGCATCTTCTATTTTGCCAGTAATGATATCTGATTATTCAATTTGCATATTGCAGGCTTTTTTTCAGCTCCTCACCACTCATGCAAAACCAAAATAACCAGAATAAGCTGACTCACAGCTCAAGTACATCCAGTCGTGAGTGCAGTCCAAATGCCTCCAATAAGTGATGCATTTGTGGGGGGAAAATGTAACACTTTACTCTGAGTTTCCCAGAATATCATCTATACACACTATATTAACATTCAAAAGATGTTTTTCATAAACTGTGATGTACTTTCATGCAGTCACATGCACAGTAAACAACTTATAGAACATTTGTTGAAAATTAAAGCTCATGTGAGGAGTTTTTGGTTGGTTATGAAATTGGATGAACATATTATTTATGCCTCTTTATGTCCTATGAAGCAAACAAACTGACTTTTTCTATGCAGTTATTTTTTCTGAAACCACTGGTGGGGGATGGACAAACTGATACACTTCATGCATTTTCCATGGCAAAGATTCACAAACAGTGGGCAAAGAGATAAGATGTCCCACTTGGTCCACAATAAATCGTTGCTTTCGATCAATTTAGTCATTAATGACTTCTTTTTTTGTCTTAGCCACAAAACAGTGCTAACAAACCCAGTTTCTCTAACCTGTGCATTATGCTGTCCTTAGAATTAGTTGTTTAAATTTAAAACGTGACAGCTAGTAAGCAGTGAGTCCTACAGAGGACAAGGCATAACTTTTATTGACATTTATTGAAGGATCTTCTCTTAATAAAGCTGCAGCAAAGCACAATTAGCAGATAAATAATAAATAATTATTTAAAAAATGCAAACAATAAGGTACCAATTCACAAAACCAAAATATGTTTAGTTTTACTGCTAGCTCAAAGCTTGAAACTCTGCTAGCTACCAAGTGACTGAAATAATAGGTTTTTTGAAGCAAAATCGTAGCACTAAGGGATCAAACATTTAGTTTTATTACAGATGAACAAAAACTGTCCGAGGCAACAAGCATCCTCAGTCCAAGTTTTGGACCAGCTCTGTGCTCGTTGATGTCACTTCTTGAACATCAACCATGTTTTACATTTTATTTTAAAATACTATTGAATGAAAGCAAATCTGTAGCATGCAGAGCATTATACAACAGGTTTAATAGTTAGTAAGCCAATTTGCCCTTGGACAACTTTCATAGGCAACAGGTGAAGAGTGACTTGAAATTGATGTTGTGGGTGCTGCCAACTCAAAAAAATTGTATTAGTGGACACACCCTTTAGTTGACACTGAGGGAATATTAACTCTTAATATGCCAATGATGCTAAATGACCCTTAGGGGGCAGTATTGAATGTATTTGTCAAAACACTATGATATGAAGGCAGAGGGATAAACAACAGTATCAATGAGTGGCAGGTTGAAGGGGTGAAGGGTTACTTGTTTAGATTGGTACGTTTTTATAAACTGGTTTGGAAATGTTAAAATGAATCATTTTGACAATGTGCTACTTTAACGTTATTCATCAGTGTTTAACAGCAGCATCCAGTGGGTGCCCACAGAGTTGTTAGCAAATGCATTTGAGTCTCAAGTCTTCCCACACCTACATTAAACTATTATAAACATTTACTTAAAGAGGAGGGATTAAAGTGTTTCCAACAAAAAACTTACTCACTCAAATATCGGTTAAATAATGATCCGTCACATAATTGTGTAATATTTTTGATAAGTTGGAACAAAAGACGAGCCATTTCCACATCAACAGACTAATTCAGGTTTTTGCAAAACACTTCAAAAAAGTCTTGAGTTTATCTTCTGGGTGGGGATTTTAGAACCGCAGAAATCAAGATAAAAAGTCAACACATTATCTTGTGATTGCTTCAGGACAGTCTTCCACAGCAGGCATGTCTGAACAATGAAGCACTGAGGCTGTGATTCCAAAATGAGGGCTGAATTTTGGGCTAGAAGGCGACATGAAAGCTCACGAGGAAAAGCATAATACATAGGATCTTTTGATTTCTAACAGTAAGCTGTTAATAATCACGCCTACATTTGGAAACAGGAAGGTGTTGGGAACTAAGACAGGCATCGAGGGATTAGGAAACAATGAGCTGGCAGAACCATAACTCAATGTAAATAAGGGTAGAGAGCAGGACTTAAGGAAGTTTGAGCTGGGACTGTTGCATTATACAGCAGCTACTAAAGAAAATCGTTTCAGGAACAGTGAAAGAAAAAACTACAGCTGTACTCCAGATTCCACTGCAGTCACATGTCATTCAATTTTCCAAACTACAAAAACACAAAGAGCAAAAGATCTCAACATCTCAAAAAGGCAGTCTAATGTCCAAGATTACAAAAAATGAAAATGTACATGTGCTATTCCCACTGAGGAAGCTGTACTTGAAACAACAGTTTCATTCATGCTCAGAAGGAAAAGACATAGAACATGAATACTCAAGAAAAAACAAATTGGACTTTGTCTGAAACGTCTGAATATTTATGGAGAGTTTACAACTCCCCCCTCTGACTTTCCTGAAGCATTCAAGATCAAGAATTAAAGTGATAGTGTAGAAAGCATATAAACAGGAAAAATAACTTACAGTTTCGGAGGAAAGCCAGGACCCAGTCCTTCAGCTCCCAAGCGAAGAAAGCAATAGAGTGCCGTCGTTGGTGGGGCAGAGAATGTGGGCCTAGCCACTAAATGCAGTGAACCCCGCCTAAACTTCTATATTTAAAGTAACCTATAAAACAGACTCACATAATACTTCCAGACTATGAAAGAACAAACGATCGTACTTCAAAAAGTGAAGTTGGAAAAATTCTTTGTATGAGAGTGAAGTCTTTCCACATGTAACCACGTCTGCCCTACATGAACTCCCTTTCTAATACAGACGGTTATTAACAAATGACAATAAAGCCTGACAAATTCTTCAAAGCTGTGTCAGAGCAGAGCCAAGAAAAATGTCACAAGAGTGAAATAAACTGTAGGACAATTCCATTCATGAGCTTTGGCAGGGGGTCTCTGGAACAAAACTCTACAGAGACAGTTTTTGTGATCACTGCCAAAAAAGTGCCCTTTATAAACCACACACCAGGCCTACGCCTCAACTTTACGTAACTGCGGTCACTTCCACTTTGAAATGGACCGATTACGCCTTCTGTGCCTTTGTGGTGGGCAGGGGAAGTGAGGGTCAGCGGCCTGCTGAGGAAAAGTGGATATTCAGCAGGTACACCCTGCATGTTCTTTCAACTTGTTCACAAAAAACAATGCTAAAGCAATTTTTACACCAGATTCCAACAAAGACAAAAGACAGACAATGTTGTTTATCATGTAAACAATTTCACTGGATGGATTCCAGTAAACTGCAATTTGTAAGTACAAGTCTGTCTATAAACACTTTGATATGTGAATTGGAAAGGAACAAGAGACAAAAGGCCTCCAAAGAGGATCATGCTGTGCCAAAAATATTGCACAATAACTAGTACCACACAATGATAAATCACATCAGCAGAGGAGCTGTGGTAGCATAAATTAGTAATAGGGGTGCTACAAATGTAGTGTAAAGTATATAGCTGTTCAGCTCTCTTCTTAAAGATCTAGATCATTTGTCAGTCTCCTGATGGAAGAAACTACAAGCCAGGAAAGTCAAAAAGTTAAGTATTCTCTCAGTGCTGCGTGATATTTTAACATTTTTAAGGGCTTACAGATTTATTTGGCTTTGTAAACCCTGCACAACATTTCCTAAAAACTGAGATTTTACCAGGTTAAAAAAAGAAGACTTATACTCCACTCCGTTACATATTCTATAAAAATGAACCTGGAGAGATTATATCTTCACTCAGAACCACAGTTATGTTCTGTAACCAAACTTTTTTGCAATGACAACTGTGTTCACATCTTGTCATTTGATTGATTGGTCATATATATATAATAAAAGAGATTAAAGCACAGTGGCCTCTTGTGTAGAACAATTATTGGAGTATCCCTTGAGGGAAAGTATTTCTGAAACATATATTTCAGAATGGTACAACAACTAATGCCATAACTTTGAATATGCTGATATTTACACAGCTGTGTTAAATACTTGATCCTGATCGGTAAAACTCCATAGCAACAGTCTTTTTAACAACAGCACACCATTGCCATGGATACAGCTCTATTCACAGACTCCAGTGGACTAGCTGTGATCATATCAATCTGTCAATAGAAGTCCAGTTAATTGGGCGCAGGTTGTTCACAGATGGAGGAGAAAAGAAAGGAGAGGTTCAGGACACACAAATTCTGACTACGGCAGAAAAAAAATGATGTAACTGAAGAGGATGCATGAAGTGAACACTTAACAGAAACAAGGCAAGGGATATGGTAGTGTTTAATGAATGATAACTGGAATAGAAAATGTCACAGGATGACACTGACATGGCAGAAAAATGTGACCAGGTGCTGCTCAGTCATGTGTTTCCGTTCAACTTGTTTTACATCAACATCAGTGGAAAAGTTTGGTCTGAAGAGGAGGTGTTATGCTGATTTTCTGGCTTTATATTGTCCCTCTCATACCTCTGTAGTAGCTTTACATAAGTTACAGCTCAAAAAACTCTTTGTTCATCTCAGACTGGTGTCTTTGAAAACCCTCATTTCAGCTTCTGTCTGAACCACTTAATTTCAGGACCATATTTTAAAGCCCCCCCCTTACAAGCCCTCTTTCTTGCAATTGGCTGGCCCTCTGGAAGCTTCTCCACTGTTGCCATGCTACAAAATCATCATCACCGAGTTAACCCGTGTTTCTCTTTTCAAAATGACAAACTATGAAATACGGCTTTATGTTTTTGACCCAAATCTGACCCTGAAGTTTGGAAAAGGAGCAACAAGATAATCTCCAGCAACAAAGAACAGAGCAGAACGCTTCTGTTCGGTAAGTGTTACATTATTACACACTTTTAGGGAGATTCGCCACTCATCACAAAGTGAGCAAGTGTTGCTTCCTTGACAGGTGATCCGTGTGACAGCTATTCAGAGTACATTTTTAGACTATGTCCACATTTAGAACTGACATCCAAGATTTTAACTTATCTGTTTTTAAAACATGAAAAAAGCAAAATATCACCTCTTTATTGTGAGTAATAACAGCTAAGTTAACTCATTTTGTGAGGGTCACAGAGTGAACGGTTACTGTGCTCATACTTTGAGTGTATCAATGGAGGAAACATAACCATTTTGATATAATTTAACTCGTTTTCAAAAAAAAGGCTTGGTGTAAAGTTATTATTTTCTTCAATAAGTAGCCTTGTAATAAGTGTGGTAATGGAGAGTATGTGATTTGTTTTATTTGCTATAAACCGACACACCATACATTATCCTTTACTCAGAAACTCGTGTTTAATCATCCCTGATTGCTCTGGTAGGGAAAGAATATCTTGTCATGCTCATCAAGCCAGTCTAATTCTAATAACTTTTTAGTCTATCTAGTGATCTCATAGAGAGAGCTGCGAGCAAGACAATCCGTCATTCGTAATTTTCTTCCCATTTATCTCCTTTTTCCTCTGTCTGTCAGCCTTCGTTCCTCTCCTTCCATGAAAACGCACACATCACACGAAACGACAACACACTCAGAGATGTTGAGAAAGTTCAGGTCAGGTCATTTTCCCAAGTCAAACATGATTCATACACATACTTTGTCTCTCCACAGAGCATTTGACATCTGGGTGTCGTCATCAGAAGTGGAGCTCTGGACTAATAGGCCATGTTCAAACACATTGACATGAGCTTTTACCCTAAAAGCAGAGAGAAGAGTGTAGCAGACTTGCTCTGGGAATAGAGCTCTTGTTGTGCATTTAAGACTTCTGCAGGAGACACATACAATGTTCCACAATCTCAAACAACATCTGTTGTTGTACACATGATAACAACTTCCAGCATGTGTGTACGGTCCTGGTAATAACAGTGCAAAGATGACATCAGCCGCTTCTGTCAACCAATCGTGTCATTGCATGCAACACGGATACAATATCATGTCTGTGTCAGTTTCAGAGTTAGGGCTCCGCAAACTGACTATCAAGAACATATTGACTCTACTAACGGATGTTAGCTAAGCCCCTTCACACACTCGCCCACACAGCCTTTTGGGACAACAGACAATCCTTTACAAAAGGCCAGACTAATAAACTTCTCTTTCCCCCCAGCATGTGACTCTCAGTTTGGGGTGAGCATCTGAAAACAGGGACCCTTTTTCACCCAGATATCACTCCATGTTTGATAGGCCAATAAATATTTGAGTGGGGAACAGCTCTCAGAAGAGATGTTTTATGGTGCCAAATAACAACACCGTCTTCAAGTCTGGGCCTTTGCGTGGCACAGGAGTCTCTAGAAAATGAAATGTTATGGGACTGGGACTTGTAGGGGAAACAGAAGCTTAAAGTAAACATAGCCGTGCCCAAGTTTGCACTCTCTTTTTATCACCTTGTCCTGCAAACACAACACACAACCCAGTGGGAGAATGTGTGTGTGGTGCGTGTTTGGGACTCAGCGGTCCAGCTTTCCCTACGGTCCGACGAGCACTTCGATTTGACAAAGCCCCAAGTCTCATTCCCCCTCCTCTCCCAAGATAAGCATTTCCAGCTGGTTTCACAAACATTACAAATGAGATTCAATGGGTGACACAGATTGTGTCTTTCTCTCATTTTTCTCTCCTCTCTCTCCCTCCCACTTTCCCTCTATTTTCTTCTCACAGTGACTCGCCTTGTCTCATGAGACAGGGTAACTAGGGAAACTAGGCCACTGACTGGCCCGCTGAGATAGAAGAGCACAAAACACATTGCAGCTCAGCTCAGTAATGAGAAGCTTCTTTTATGCAATAACTATGCATACAGTAGCCTGGGTCCAACTCAGAAAACCTGCCTATAGAGTTTGGAGATAGAGAAAGCTCATGTTACACTTCTACACTACTCTGTGGGAGCAATAACTGTAAAAGTATAAAAACTGTGGACCACTTAGTGGCTGCCTTTAAACACCAGAGCATTCTGCAAAAGTATTTTCTCACATTAGCTGCTGCAAATACAAGGTAACTGCATAGCTAATTGTTGTTGTTTTTAAATGTGTGTTTTTAAAGGATAGTTACAGATTTTGCCAATGATGAGACTAGAGGATTAACATAATCTCATGTGCTTTCTGTTGAGAGCTTGAGGCAAATGACTTAAGATTAGTTTTCATGCTAAGTAGCATAAAAACTAGAGGCAAAAACCCCAGTATCATAGACTGTCCAAATTTCAGGTTAGGTCTTTACAGCCATAACTTCAAGTGTTTTTGGTTTATGTATGGACTCATATATTGTGGCAGTTAGCCCTTGTCACTATATGTTAATACTGAGCTAATCAACCCCTGTCCTGCCTTTAAGCACCAGAATCCAGAGGGAGAGTATTCTCACATTAGCTAAGCCTGGTGCAAATATTTGTTTTCAATGTAGGTTTTTGATGAAAATGTAGACATTTTGACCTGAAAGTTTGAAATACTTTTATGTAACTGAATCGACTATGGAGCTTGAGGCATGAGGCAACAAGCTTAGTTTAATTTTTCATGCTACTAGAGGAGGCAATTGGAGAGAAAACAGCTTCCTGGTCCCTGTCCAAATTGCAAGTTCTACAACCTTAACTTCCAGTTTTTGGTCTTCTGTATGCACAAATAAAATAAATAAGGTAAAACATGCAGAAGTGACCTTTAGGGTTAATAATATGTTAGTCTTTTTAATAATGTTACCCTTTTAAATGCTTTGTATGTAGACTTAGCTTATCGCCTCATGTTATTCTTTGGTTGTATACAGTAGCCTGTCCTACTCCACAAACCTTGCTGTGGAACTGTACTGATTGGAAGCCTCATGTTATATTATTGTATTACTCTGCGGGAGAGATAACTGAATAACAATGTGCTGCTAATTTGCAGCATTTAAACACCAGATAATTTTGCCAACAGGTGTTTTCTCACATTAGCTGATGCTAATGAAAGCTAACTGCAGGTAACAATAGTGTTCATACAAGTAACACACAGACATGCTGAGACTGAAACAAGACTAAACTAATATTTTGTAACCCATTGCAAATTCAATTTAGGATGCGATCCAATCTACATCTCATCTATTGTCTCCTATTGTAGCCATACATTTGCACTAATTAAAGCCTAATTTGTGGCCTATGAAAAATAAACATGGTTCAGTCTCATCGTGAGTCCTTTGTGAGTCCTGTGTGAGTGTTCTAATATTTCTTAAAGTTGTGATTTCAGATTGAAAAAAAACAACTAGTGTGTTTTCTTAGATTTGTCTCAATATGACAGGTTAGCCTAACAGACACAGCTCTTAAAATTTTCTTACAGATGCTCATTCCTAGATCCCAGCAAAGAGGAAAATGAGTGTAGTTCAAGCTCTCAAGTGGGTCTTAATATGATCTCAACAATAGGAAACACTTAAGTTATGTCTCATAAGTATTTTATCACAGGAAGAATCTGAGCACTGTTGCCATAAATAGACTAGAAATATTAACTCATGAGATGTACAAGATTTTGTTATATGGAGTCAACTTACAGAACCATTAGTAAAATTGATTCAAAATTCATATCACTCAACATCCATTTCCATTAAGATAAAACAGTCAACTGGACTAATTCAATGAAAGAGAGGCCATCGTTTTCTTGGGTTTTTTTTGTTTTTCTAAATGGAATTATAATTTGATTAATGTTATTAGCAGAAATGTCAACCAAGTTATTGATTCCCGTGAGGATTAGCAGCCTCTTTCTGTTTTATATAACCTTGATTTAAGTATTTTTGAGTTTATTGAGAAAATCATTTAGTTTGCCTTTGGCTCTCCCTGAGAAAAACGTTGTGGAACACTGAAACTTTAACAGTAAGACCCTTTTGCATGACAATATTTTAACTCCATCAGCCATCTGTAGCATAATGGTTAGCACTGCTGCTCAAGAACCAGAGAATCTGGGTTCCAGTCTTGATTGGGACAGATGAGTATGGCAGCAACAAGAAACTTCATAGACATATCTGATATAAAGATTGGATTCAAGATATACAATGAGACAATCTCCAGTAAAGGCAGTATGAGATAAATATGAGATCCCTCAATTTTTTACTAATTACTTATTTGCTCACTTCAATCTTCTTTGTCTCTCCTCTTTCTTGTGTTTTTTTAATTGTTGGGGAAATACAATTAGATTTTTTGTTGCAAAAGATAAAAAATGGCATCTATTGAGCAGACTTTTTGTAATAGGGTTGGAGGCAAAATTCTCAGGGAGTAAAATCTTACAGTATCGGTATGCAAAAGGTTAGGGGAAAACGTGCATTTTTAAACTTGTCTGAATTTTTATGTTCAAAGAAAAAATCATTTGTCCCTGACATCAAGAAGTATCAGTCTCTGTTCTCTCCTGTGTAAAGACATACTAGGTTTTTGAGATATGTGGCATTCTTGGTTAAGTTTTATGAAAGAAACCACTGCACCATCGTCAGAGACAGCCTGGAAGGCACTTTAAAGAACTATTCCTGATATAATTTATAATATTTGGGATTTTTTTTCATGAGACTCCTTGATTTAGCTAAATATAAAAGCACTATGTGAACAAAGCACACACCTAAATAAATGTTTCTCTGGTTGGACACTACTAGGAAGTCTTCAAAGCTAAATCAGCCACCAAGAGGCCATCTACTATAAAGTATGTCCTAGAGCCTAGACTTAGAGCCTTAAGCCTAGACTAAGTGTTGTGAGTTTGCTACGACTTACATTATACAATGTAAAATGAAGTGCCTTGAAGCCGATGTTGCATCATAAACTAATTTTGAAGCTAATTTAACATCTGGTTTGACGATAATTCCTTTTCTCAGTTGATATTGTTCTTACATGGTGAGTAAATAAGGTTCTGTTTAATCAAGTAAACACAAACTAATTGGCAGACAGAAAACCTGAGGGTAGGTACTGTTCCAGTATGGGAGCAATGGTTGGTTTTTAGAGCTCCAGGCGAACTATAATTAAGCTGCCATGTCTGGTGTACTATGTACACTGTGCTTGATGGGTTCTTGAAGGCGACATATACAATAATCTAGGAGAATGGGAGGAAGGGGGGTTGGGGTTGTCAGTCATGAACACATAGCTCATTTCTACCCTGCAGGCTTGGAACCATGTTGCTTCCACAGTATCAGAATTTAGGATCAGTTTCACTGGGGCCACATCATGTTAAAATACATATATACAATCATATTGTAGTATCGCCTCTAAAATGGTATAAGTCAAGCTCATAAAAGCAGTTTAATTGTTGTTTAGAAACTTAAACTTCACATTTTACTTTCATGTGTTCTAAAGCAGTACGTCTAATGAAGGGTCACATATGAAGAGAACCCTCTGAATGGCCCTTATCAATGAAGAACAGGAGTGCTAATTATGTCCACATAGCGTTAGGCCCAGGGTCTGAAGGACTATAATTGCATATGAGCCAGTCATTTATTATGAGTTGTTTATTATGAATAAAGGGCTATGAAGTAAAAGGTCCGCAACACAGACTCCAGTGAGAGACTGAAGCCAATGATTTGGAAGATGATACAAATCACAAAGGCATTTTGCAATGTTTGTCTGGTGGAAGATAAATTGATCTATATTTTAAACTGCTCTTTACAAAGTTAAGAACAACCATCAATCAAGATTGTGATGCTGAACGGACAAGGAGCAACTTTAAAGGCTAAGAAAAGCCAACATAACCTCATCTGATACAAGTTTATCTCAACTGGGCAAAGGAGCACTGACAAAAGGTCATAGTCTAAAGCTCCAACAGAACATACATTGAGGTGAAATTATAGATTATTTTTTGAAGGGGTTGCCAGATATTTTTATCTATTTATTTTGAGGGGGGTTGGGGTGCAGTACTGAATCATTTCAGAAGCAGTCATGACACATCAGCAACAAAATGAATCAGGGATGATGCTTTAGCAGTTTTAAGGAAAATAAAAAGAGTATACATTTTTGGAAACAGGTCTGACAAATTTTAGGTGAGGTATGGAAAAAATAGTTGTCATTAAAATCTGTATGCTACGAAATATACTCCACCATTCAACTATAAAGACAGACATGGGACATAATCTTGGGTCCATTTAGCAGGGGAAGTTTTCCTTCCACCTCCAATGGATAACGCTGTCATATCAAGAACTAAACCATTAGGTAAAAAATAATAAAATAATTTAATGACCAATTCACACAAGTAACAGTCCAAATAGGAATCACTGCAGAAACAATGACATCCCGAGGCTCCTTATGGAAATCATGTTTGAACGTGTTTAATATAGTGACCTGCATTACCAGGTTACACGGTGCACACACTGCTTATTTGACAGTGTACGGTTATGACAGCTCACCTGTGTTCATTAACTATCTCTGTTGAAAGGCTGTGGCGGGTTAGCTGGTAATGGTTTGGAATAGTTAATAATTTATGAGCAGGTATCTTGCTGAACAAGAGTCTGACTGTGAGCTTAGCATAGCCTGGCTGAATTTACTGGACTAAATGCAGCGTTTAGGTGTCATGCTGTGACTGTGAACAGGCCAGAGAGACACAGCGCTGACACATCTCAATGGGACAAGGTGGGAATGAGGTGACATGGATGAAGCTGAGGCAGCCAACTCACGTAGTGTTTAGACGGATTGCGCCTCTTCTCCACGTCCACGACTTTCACGTCCAGCACAGTCCGAAACTGCATCTTGACCCTGCAAAGGCTATGCATTAAAGGCGACTGGCAGGCAGGCAGGCAGCTGCTGTGGCTTCGGATAAGCTATCTTCTATCAGGGGAGAGAAATCACAACATTCATCGCTGTGTTATTAAAGCATTCAGCGGTGCATTAAGACATCAGCTCCTAGCAGCAGATTTGGCCGCTCAGACTTCCTCCGATGACGCAACGATCGTCAATATGATTAGAAACTTATCAATAGTCCTTTGAAGGCTGTCGGTGAAATCCACACAGCAGAATATCCAAGACGAGGCAGATTTTCACGTTGCATTCACACACAGAGGCTGATATCCAGCGTCTGACGGAGCGTTGATGAAGTCGGTCACCTTAAAAATAGAAAAAAAGTAAAGCGACTTCCTTTGTGTCTGCAGCAATTCCTACAAAAAGGGACATCAGCCTACCTGGAGGTTACAGGGGCTGCATGAATGTAAAGGGAGCCGGCAAATCCAGCTCCAAACGCCTCCTGCTGTGTTCCGGCAGGCGCAGTGAATTTAGGGAACGAAGTGGGATGGGCTTCATCACGTCCTCAGGGCTACTTGGAATAAAGCTGGCAAGAAAAAATGGGATTTGGCTGTGCCTTCCTCGAGAAGAAGCACGCTGTTGTGTATGCGTGTGTGTGTGTGTGTGTGTGTGTGTGTGTGTGTGTGTGTGTGTGTGTGTGTGTGAGACATGAAGCGGCGTTAGTAAGCACCCAATAGCCAGAGTGCTCTTTTATCACTCTCATCACCCATTCATCCTCCTTCCTCCTCATAACTTTTCCTCCTCGTTCAGGAGAATATAAAACACTGGGATACAGAAAATGCTGCAGCAAATATCGCATACTGAATGCGATCCTAACTGTATCTTTTGATTGAGATGTTCTGTGCAATAAATGACAAAGCCGTAATAAAGACATGACCACTTTGTTCACACTCTAAGATCTGGGCTTTCTGAGCAGCTTTCTGGCCGGAGACACAAGCTCCTGGAACTATGGATACAGATGTTTTACAGCCAACCAATCAGCAGCAGCCTTCTCTACATGAAAGAGCCAATTAACGACCAAACACTGCCCCCCTGTGCACACAGCAACACGTGCAAGATGGCAAGACACCCATTTAGAGGCTAGATGTATTCCTTTTGAGCTCTCTTTATGTATGCCTAGTTGAAAAAAGAGTGATATGAAAAAATAAATAAACTACATTTAAAAGCATTGAAACACTTCAGAAAACCTCTTTTCTTCAAACTAATTGACTATAGCTGTGAGCCTAAGGCCAAAATCCTACTGGACAACAGCTCCAGGGCCCCATGCTCTCCAGGGGCCCCTGCTTGCTGTGTTTTAACTTCTTTGTGGTGCTGTTGTTGAATATTCATGTGGGATATAAGCTTGATGGACCATACAGGCAAAGTGAGCTACTGCCTCAGGACTCAAAGGACCCAGTTCACTGTGACACAATTCCTCTTTGGCTACTTAATTAGCAAAATAATATAAAATGTAACAAAAAGGGCTTTCTAAGACGATAATTTTAAAACTTAAAGCTGATTTAACACATTTAGTCTTCAGTGAAATATCCATTAAAGCTTGGACACCGTAAATTCTTCACTTAACGTCTGTGTTTGAGCACCTGGTGATGAAAACTAAAAGATTGAGCATACACCAGGTAAGGTGTGTCTCAGAGAAAGAGCCACTACCCACAATATGCTGTGGGTAATGCAGGTTAAAAAAGCAGTCTCGAGAAAGGGGCCCCTTGGCTTCTTGGGAAATAAAGCTGTATCTTTAACATGGCACTCTTTCTATTGGCCAGCAGGGGGCGATTCCACTAGCTGCAAAGGAAGGTCTATTACATTTAGGTGCACCAGTAAATGACTCTGCTTTTCTCTTTTGTCATTACCTCAGGAAAAGTTTAATGAATAGGTTTATGATCTCAATAACTAGTCTCAGTTAGTATGGTAGCATGTCTTGCACAAGAAACAACCAGAAAACCCAATAAGCTGTATCACACATCATAATATATAGTGGAAAAGTCTTTTACATTATCTCTGATGATTCTGTCACACGTCACATCTTTTGATTTTTCTTTCCAGAATTCTAAAAGTGCCAAGTTTCCAAAATGCAAATTCAAAGGCTGTCATCAGTGGGCCATATGCGCAAACACAAATGTGCTATTTGCCAGCCAGGTGGAGGTGACATTATTCAGGTATGAATAACTATACTCCTGCTTCTTTACGTATGTCCTTTGTAATTATCTTCAGGAAAAGGAAAGAAGAAGAGATTTAGAGAAATGGTACCAAATGAGAATCTCGAGGTTTACGTTTTCCCCAGGCCCTCATGGCAGATGAGTCTTTATGCATGAGTGATATCTGTGCTTTGCTCTTATTTATTCCTTATTCATTTTAAGATGTATCAAAGTAAAGTGAATATTTACAACATTTTAGGCCAGAGTGTGCCTGAAAGCTTTCCTGATTCTCAATTCTTTAAAGTTTTAAAACAAAGTTTGCATTAAACTCTGTACTTTATCCCAGCAAACAGTATACATTGGTTACAAATGCCATAATTGGCTAAAACATACTGGACGCTCACATTTTGGAGCAATAAGCCACACTACACACAGCGTGTGCAGTAAAACAGGTCCCTCAGTCCAACTGTCCTCAGGTTAAAACAAGGTGTAATGGTTCTCGCTGGTGCTGATGATGTCACTGTTGCACTCCAGTGATTTGAGGACCAGCTCCAGTGCAGTTTTGCTCAGATTGAGGCTGTAGCGCTGCCTGACTGCAGACAGGATGTGCAGGACGTGACAACCCCTCTCTGCATCTATAAAATAAATGAGAAAAAAAAATACTGTAAATAAACAGGACTATTTCACAAAAACACAAACAAAGAGACATTAATGAGGTTTGAATTTTGAAGATCTAAGCATTTTGAATTATTTTTGGATTTATTTTTTAAAAACATCTTGTAAACTTTTCAATGATACAATCAGTATTCCTAAAATGTATCTGCTATATATTGCAAATGAAAGTCTGACTGGTGATGAGACATTTATGCAGGCAGTGTATTGTAGTGCTATTTCTCTTTTACGAGAAGCTAAAGCCTCCATTCATTACCATGAAAACCTAATCCATATATTCACATGGCAGCCATTTTTCTATCAAATCGAGCTACAGGTGGAGAGCTCATATGCTGTACAATACTGTAGAGATGTAAAAATCAATAAAAAATGAAAAACTTGAGAGCAATCAAACGTTAATTCAAGGTAAATTGACCATGTTGGTAACAATAGCTACACACAAGTAGGAATGTGCACGCTTAGTTGACTAAACACTTCAACAATATCGCCCTCTCTATACAGCACAGGAATTACCTGTCAGTTAAACAAGTCATTATTAATAACCCTATTATTGATGGCCTGAAAAGCCAGTCATATGTTGTGTTTAAGCTGTCCACCCACTACAAGCCAGGGCTGCTCAGGTTAATGGCAACTGCTATAATGCCATAATCCTTTACTACCAAGAAGTAAACAAGCTTAGATGACAGATGGCATCTCTAGTTACAACAGCTAATATTAGCTCGTATTTAACAATAACTAGCTAACATTATTCTAAGATTGTAAATTTCTTTAGCATAAACTCTACCAGTCGAAAGTTTGGAAACACCTTCTCATTCAAGGGTTTGTATTTATTTTAATTATTTGAAACACTGTAGATCAATACCAAAGACATCAAAACTATGAAAGAACATATATGGAATTATCTAATTCACAAAAAAGTGTTAAACAAAGCAGAATATGTTTTATATTTTAGATTCTGTAAAGTAGCCCCCTTTTTCCTTCATGACAGCTTTGCACACTCTTGGTATTCTCTCAGTCTGCTTCATGAAGTGGTCTCCTGGAATGGTGGACATTTGTAGAATGACTTGCCTTCTTAATGTGTTTTAGACCATCAGTTGTGTTGTTCAGAGGTAGGGTTAGTGGATAGCCCTATTTGACTACTGTTGTAATCCAGATTATGGCAAAACCAGATTATTTCATAGTTTTGATGTCTTCAGTATTAAACTACAATGTCGAAAATGGTAGTGTATATTGGAGAATTATTGGGGCACATTAAAAGGTACAAAAACATATTTTACTAATCATTTTGCAACGACTACAATGTCGCAACACTTTATATTGGTACTGAAACAATTCATAGCTAACATCACAGTTAGATAGCAAGAATGACCTTTATCTAGGGATTGATGTATTTCCCATTATCTAGAGCAACACTATCACATGGTAGTCATAGTAAGTGGTTTAATGCTAACATCCAGCATACAAGACAAAGGACAATGAAAACCAGACCATCAGAATTTAGACCATATATATCAATTTTTAAGAAAATACACATTTGATTACTTAAAGCGTACC
Source organism: Notolabrus celidotus (assembly GCF_009762535.1). Classification (NCBI taxonomy): domain Eukaryota; kingdom Metazoa; phylum Chordata; class Actinopteri; order Labriformes; family Labridae; genus Notolabrus; species Notolabrus celidotus. The sequence continues at coordinate 11,423,456 of NC_048278.1, forward strand.
AATATGTAAAAACAGCTGGCAGCTGTATTAAACCATTATTAGCTTACACTAAGCTTGGGATTACTCCACAGTATGCTGTATGACTTTAAATTTGGAAATTAGTTTGCTTCTGTCAGTGTCGTCAGATAAAAGTGTCTATTGTCTATTAAGTATCTGATTGTATCTCATACACTTAAAACACTCGCAGAGACGAGATATGTACTTTACAACAATCTACAGCGGTTTAACATTTATCAAAAGTTCTACTGAAAAAGTAAAAATGAAGTCTCCTTACACTTCTCCCTCTTCGAGTCTTCCCTGATAACGTCCTTGACGGCCATGAATAGATCTTTGTCCTCTGCAGTCACCTGGTGTTTGATCACAGAGCCAAACAGACCATAATGAGAGTTCACATTAATCGCTTTCTAACGTGGAAAGATTGTGAAGATATCTCTGTTTTTCTCACATGATAGACCTCCTCCTGGGATTTAACTTTGCGGTACAAAACACCCTCGTCCTGTAAAATTTGAAGGGCCTCTTTGAGAAGCTGGCGTAGCTGCTGGCCAGAAGATGGACAAGCCACAGGCTCCTTTACAGAAACGGAAAAACATCATCATACAACAGCACTGAGCTGACTACTGTTTAAAGCCCTTTTCATAGTGAGAGTCCAAGGCGTGACATTTACACCCCTAACGTCTGGCCTTCAGTAAATGCCACAAAGGTGTGAAGGTGGGACCAGGTCGTCTGTCTGCTGTGCCAGCATCAGCATCAGTAATAGAGGCATTAAGGGGAGGGGTGTCTTGATGTGTGTGTGAATTTAAGACTCCTGCTGTGTAATTGCCTCTCGTGATCCCACAATTAACAGTGTTAATTGACACACTTGGACACCAACATTACTCTGTAATGGGAACTACTTAAAATCATAACGGCATGCTGACAGCAGGGCTTCCTTATGGTATTGTTGCAGAAAAAATACATTTCTATGCTACAAATCTGAACTTGTACTCCTTTATTCACATGCTTCAAAAAAGGTCTGACATTTGATTTCAGTGTTTCATCCCACCATCACACATCTTCAAATACACCTTTATTCTGACCTACCTGGGCTGCTGATGCTGTTTGAGGCTTGCTGGAGATCAGAGGCTGCAGGAGGTCCTGAACGTCATAGGGTCTGAACCTGCTCACAGACTTCTGCTTGACAAAATCCATGATGACATGTGTTGCCTTGTTGAGGGGAGTGGTGGCTAAGTTACTGAAGAGACAGACAAAGGCTAATCAGTATACAATTTACTGCAAAGTATTTTAGAGGTCTTATAACTAATAAAGCTATTAATGTGGCGATTTAGACATGTTTTTGGCTTTTAAGTTGGCATTTTTGGAAGTTGTTTTCTTGTGTGGAGTCTATCTCTCTTCCTCAGAAATTGGGCAGCTCCACCTGCACCAGATTACTGCAATCACTACCTGCATTTAAGCCCTCCTGTGAGGCTTCTCAGTGCCAGATTATCCCTGCATCTGATCTGGTATTTAGGCCCATTCTCTAGAGTTCTCTCATGAATTTTCAATTGTTCAAGCTTTCCAGCTTTGTGTGTTTTTACCAGTGACTAACCGCCCAATCACTGCCACACTGCCACACTGCCACACTGCCACACTGCCACACTGCCACACTGCCACACTGCCACACTGCCACACTGCCACACTGCCACACTGCCACACTGCCACACTGCCACACTGCCACACTGCCACACTGCCACACTGCCACACTGCCACACTGCCACACTGCCACACTGCCACACTGCCACACTGCCACACTGCCACACTGCCACACTGCCACACTGCCACACTGCCACACTGCCACACTGCCACACTGCCACACTGCCACACTGCCACACTGCCACACTGCCACACTCTCTCCCTGGATTCTCTCACCAGCCTCCTCCTCAAGCCCTCTCACCTCTCCTCGGATTCCCTCCTCACGCCTTGGACCCCTGGATCCCTTCCCTCCACCCTTTTTTCCCTTCAATAAATTCACTTAACTGCCTAATCTGCCTCCGGTTGGGCTTTTGGGTCCACACTTAGGTAACCTGGTTTTCTAACCGCCACAATTAACTTCTATTCATGTTTTATTAGATGTTACAATTAAAAAAGCTGTGGTATTATTTTATGTACCTTTACTGCTAGTTTTGAATCAGACTGAATGAATTACTGTTTACTTCTTGATTCACTTAATAAGAGAACCGAGTTCATGTTACCTGATTTTTTACCACGCAAGGGAATACTGTGGAAATACATTTGAAGATTGTGCTAAATTTAAGTGGAAACTTGAATAAGTAGTTACAATCCACCATTGCAGTGAGGGAGCAATGTCTTTACCCCATTGCATCATGCTGCAGCAGGAATGGTTTGTCATAGCACTCCCTGTAAAGCTGAGGAACCTCCATCATCCACGCTATCTGGACAGCCATCACTGGGTCGTTCACTTTATCTGGGAACACACAGGGACAAAGATACATACATGATGAATGGGCCGAGGTTATAGATGGCGGGTACTCACAAATAAAAATGGGCTGTGTGTAGTTGTGTGTATGTGTGTGTGTGAAGAAAGAGAGACACATTTGGCCATCCTGAAGTGAGACTATAGTGCTTGGATAAAAAATGTCCTTGCCAGGCACCTTCAAGTGAGTGTTGGATTTTGTGAGTAAGTGCATGTTGTTTGTGAGCATTTGTAGTTTCTAAGGAGCCATCAGGGAAATGTTGGTATTCCATAACGTTTGATTCAGACCTGGTTCCAAAAGGATAGGAAAGCATGCATTGCACATGAGTTATAGGCACAACCCAAATAACTTCTCCTTTTTACTGGAACCAGGCTTGATGTATTTACTTACTCTAGTACTTGTAACACATTGATTGGAACAGAGAGAGAGTACATGGTTTACTGAATATCACACTGTCATTGTGGCCTGCACAGGACAGGACTCTGTACTCACAGTAGACTGAAGCAGTGATTTCTCTCTGCTGCCTTGACGTTTTTACCGGTCCTCTGACTCGGAGCAGCTCTCCAATCTCCAGGTGGCAGCGACTCTGCTGGGCCTGTCTCAGCTTCTCCAGCTCAGCCACTGGGTTGAAGCCACCCTGAGCCCCATCACTGTGTGTCCCCCCTGCTGGAGAATAAAAATGCACCCAGATAAGGAAACAGGTGTCTGTTATTATCATAACTAAATATCTAATAATCTTGAAGCGCTGTTGAAAACAGTTCAAAATGATAATAACTGTATTTAATATGTAAACAAAGCTTGTCCTTGATGAAATTAAAGTGATGGAAATAATCAGAATATACATATATATATATATATATATATATATATATATATATATATATATATATATATATAGGGGACCTGATGAATGACCTGCAGAGAGCTGGGACCAAAGTAACAAAGGCTACCATCAGTAACACACTACGCCAAGAGGGACTCAAATCCTGCAGCACCAGGCGTGTCCCCCTGCTTAAGCCAGTACATGTCCAGGCCCGTCTGAAGTTTGCCAGAGAGCATATGGATGATCCAGAAGAGGATTGGGAGAATATCATGTGGTCAGATGAAACCAAAATAGAGGGAGTTGAAAGTCCGTGTTGCCCAGAGACAGGCCCAAAACATCACTGCTCTAGAGGAGATCTGCATGGAGGAATGGGCCAAAATACCAGCTACAGTGTGTGCAAACCTGGTGAAGACTTACAGGAAACATTTGACCTCTGTCATTGCCAACAAAGGTTATGTTAGAAAGTATTGAGTTGAACTTTTGTTATTGACCAAATACCTTTTTTCCACCATAATTTACAAATAAATTCTTTAAAAATCCTACAATGTGATTTCCTGGATTTAGACCCCTCTCATCTTTCTAAGTGGGAGAACTTGCAAAATCAGTGGCTGACTAAATACTTTTTTGCCCCACTGTATGTATGTGTGTATGTGCATAATTCTTGCCTGTAAACCCTGTTCTCATTGCATTGGTTCTAAATGAAATAGCAATGAATGGATAAATATTATTATTATTATAGTTATGATAAAGACTGTGCATGCTAACTGTCTGGAGCAAACAGCAACATGGGAAGGAATCCAGATAAAGTGCTACCAACAAAATCATTAATTAGCAAAACACAGTACAAATTTGTGTTGTATAACTAGAGTTGCATGTTGAACCCAGCCCTAGTCACGTTCACCTATTGCCCCATGTCTGCAGTCCAGTGGCTATTAAGTGTGAAGCATTTTTAGAGGCAGTGCCACTTGAACGCTTCCCATACGATGATATATTCTGATTAGGCCAAAGCAAACTGATTTCTAAGATCATAAACTAAATCCAAGTATTAGAGAAACAGGACACTCCAGCATCACAGGCCCGTTTACACTGCAAATTAAGGCCACCCCTGAGGGGTTTTTTGACCACTAGTGTTTTTATGCTGTGCATAATTTTAGACAACTTTGTTTTTAAGTCCTGCAAGCACCCACAAATATCGGCACACACAACAAATCTGATATGGGGTCTGGTTCAAATTTGTCGATGAAGATATTTAAATTTGATTTTTTTTAACTAAACTTGATATAGGTAGATCTATACGTGTTATCAGAACTCTGGTAGTGACTAATAAGTATAAATACTTTTAATACAATTCTAAAGCCTCAAGGACACACATTTATAGAATGTATTGTAAACACAGCAGAGTTGTGTGTGTGGAGGAAAACCCTGGAGGGTACCATTCGGACAGATATTCCACACATTATAAACTACTATAGGTTATAATAAAATACTCAAAGGCTAGCAACAGCAATATAATATACTGTTATGAAATAATACAGATCAAAAACATCAGATACATAATGATCTGAGAAATAAAGCAGTAAGCAAAGATGGTTAATAAACCTTTGCACAGCAGTTACCTTGGCTAAAATCTGAAGACAAGTAAGTTATTTTGAATGTCAGTATGTTGTGATCTGTTAAACTCAGGCATCATCTGATTACAGCGCATGAAATCGAACCATGCAAGACTTTTATTCATACACATTTAAACTCACATTTAGTAGGAGCCCCCTCCTCTCTCAGAAGGTCATTTTTCCAACATAGACAGTTTATGACGCCAGTACCATCATCCACTGTGAACAGAAGGAAATAAAACACAGATCAGACAAAGAGGAATATCTATTCATAAGGAGTCTAGGAGTCAAAGTTATGTTATTTTTAGCCATTCGAGTTTGTGTTGGGGTCATTTTGTTGATGGTATACATAAACGTATGCATTGTTATTGTAGTTTTTCATTGTTTTATTCATATCAACAACATCAATACTCAATATTGCTGTCACAGCCAAACAAAGTGTCAACAATGTGAACACTGATTAAATGCTTTCAATTATTTATTTCAATAGGGAGTATGCATACAAAATACACACACACACACACACACACACACACACACACACACACACACACACACATATATATATTTAAAAATATATATATGACAGAGAGAGAGAGAGAGAGAGAGAGAGAGAGAGAGAGAGAGAGAGAGAGAGAGAGAGAGAGAGAGAGAGAGAGAGAGAGAGAAACTTACACACTAATATTCACAAAGATACACACACATACTGTACTTACAACTCGTTGCAACAATTGAAAATACATTAGGCCTATTGCTGTTCCACACGTGGACAGAGCAAAAAAATACCTCCATAACAGAAGAAGTCATTTCTTTCTCTCTTGGAAACAACAGTCCCAAGAACATCAACTTTGAAGATTGGACGTGAGTTGTAGAAGTAAATACCTGTGAGGCATGGATACAGAGAAAATAACACTCCTGAAGTATACAAAAGTAAGCTTTGGACAAGCAAAGGAAAACATTAGGCAAGGCAAGGCAGCTTTATTTGTATAGCACATTTCATACACGAGGGCAACTCAATGTGCTTTACATCAAAACATTAAAAGCATTGGAAACATTCAGACAAGCATAAAAGAACACACTTAAAATGAAAAATATAATAAAACAGAAAAGAAAAGGAAATTACATTAAAATGTGTATTTAAAGTGAGTTAAAATAAGCTAAGATAGGAAGGCAGTGGCAAATAAAAAGGTATTCATCTTTGATTTAAAAGAGGTGAGAGTTGGAGCAGACCTACAGCTTTCAGGGAGTGTGTTCCAGATATGTGGTGCATAATGACTAAACGCTGCTTCACCATGTTTCGTTCTGACTCTAGGGACTGAAAGTAGACCAGTACCTGATGACCTCAGAGGTCGAGGTGGTTCATAAAGTAGCAGCAGATCAGCAATGTATTTTGGGCCTAAACCATTCAGGGCTTTATAAACCATCAGCAGGATTTTAAAGTCTATTCTCTGACAGACAGGAAGCCAGTGTAGAGATCTGAGATCTGTAGTGATGTGGTCTACTTTTTTGGTCCTTGTTAGGACTCGAGCAGCAGCATTCTGTATGAGCTGCAGGCGTCTGATGGACTTCTTAGGGAGTCCTGTAAAGACCCCGTTACAGTAGTCTAGTCTGCTAAAGATAAATGCATGGACGAGTTTTTCTGCATCCTGCTGAGACATAAATCCTTTAATCCTTGATATATTCTTAAAGGTGATAATAGGCGGACTTTGTAATTGTCTTAATGTGGCTGCTGAAATAAAGGTCTGAGTGTAAGACTACACCACTGATGTTTGTTACTGATGTTTGCTTGTAAACTGGGAAGTTGTCTTAATCAGGTCATAAGAAACACACACACAAAGAAAATTTGAAGTTTGTAAATAAAACATGAGTTTGACTGTGTGTCCTTACCTGGCACCTGTGTGGACTCCGTCATGTTCAGGATGTCTCTGACATACAGTTTGGCGAAAGCAGAAAAGATCGGATCCAGTCCCCACAACATCGATGGGGACTCTTCCACTGAATCCATCGTGGCTGCCTGCATTTCATCATGAGTGAATGCAAATTATTAACTTTTGCTCCGCGTTGTTTTCCTCTGAAAGAACAGATTCCTGCAAAGAGCAAGTTAAGCTAGCAGCAGGGGTGTGTCAAAAGTATTGATCACGTGACACGTTTTCACTCATGTTTAAAAGTTATACTTTTATTTTTCGTATTGACAAGCACGAGTCGTTCAGTTTTCAATTGTAGATCAATATTTATTTAATTGTAATTTTGCATTTCTTTGTATTTGAATTGCTCATGTATGGTTTCGTATTTCGCAATGGTTTCTGGGAAATGTCGTTTCAGGCAGGACACAAAGAAATCCACTGTTGTGTTTATTGATGCGGTGGTGGTCGTTGGATGGAGTAACTCTACAAAGAGCAACCGATACAGAAACGACTCTTTATTTTCTGTATGAAAAATAGCTTCAATATCGCTCTAGACAGTGTGAACCGGGGTAGACGAGTTGTGTTTGGTCCCCCGTACGGACGAGGGCAGCAGAAGACTGACTTTACCCCGCGGACGGTCAAACACGAGGAGCGAGCGAGGAGAGAAAGAACTGGAGACGCGGCGCGCACTCACGAACGCGCACTGACATTAAATCCGCTAGATTATTAAACCCGTCCCACACTAAAGAAAAGATGACTGTTTTTACTGATTTACCTTATGTTTATGTACGGACAAGCTGTAACCATCTTCACCCTCATGGAAACTAAGGAACTATCCTGTGGAATACAACTCTTTGAAGGACACATCTTTTGCCTCTTGGTTGAAGAGGAGCCCCACAGGGTTGTCGGGCCAGGAGTTGGAACAACAACGAGCTTTCCGGACTACTTTGCATTAAATTTAAGTCTCTGGGGCGAGTTTTAGACGCAAGAAGACGGCTACGATAGTTTTAGTAATTATTTAGGGGTTTACAGTGACCCATGATGTGCGAAAGTGCTAATATCTGGTCATTCAGTGTCAAAGGCTAAGCTAGGTTGTGATCCTAACTATTATGAGGGCAGCTCTGTGTTTACTTGGCAGATATTAATAACTTATGAGACACATGTTACTCCGAAGACTTGTGCTAAAGTTAAGAAACTGAAACAGAGCTTTTCATTTGAAAGTTGAATCCCAATAGTAACTTTATGATTGAATGAAGCAGGATTCAGGATGTCATTTTTCAATTTTCGCAAAATATTTAAATTGGGAGCCGAAAAGAAGAAGAAACAGTATGAACACGTGCGCAGGGATGAAAACCCAGAGGAAATATGGGACATAATCGGTGAATTGGGAGATGGAGCCTTTGGAAAAGTGTTCAAGGTAGGTGCTCTGCGAAGAGAATAAGCCTTTCTACTGTATCCTTTATTGTAGCAAAACGGGCCAGAACCTGAGCCCTTTGTTTCCAAACAATCCTGCTTTTGAAGAGTGACACAACGTGACAGCAGTGCCACAGCAATCTTGTATTGCTTTGACCCCAACTCAAACAAATACACCAGCACTGTGACAGAGGTGGTGGGGTCAAATATGACAGCTGAGATCCCTTTAGTGCTTACCAATTAGATTCAGAGTCTTTACTGACATGGAGGCTTCAGGAACAATTTAGTTAGCATTAAATGTGTGCATATAAAGCAAAAAACAAATATTTTCAATATGTCAACATAGATCCACCTGCCCCTCCCTTTGTTTACATCCAACAGGGACAATGTCAGATAATCTACTCCTTGAGCAAAATGGATCATTAAAGCTCCTGTGAGAAACTTCCGGTTTGCTTTGTTTTTGGCGACCCCTGTGGACAAAGGATGCCTGTTGTGGCTTTGTTGATCTTGTCTCGTTCAGTCCTGTAAGAAATGTTTTCTGTGAAAAATATCATTCATTGTTTTAACGGTCAAATGAATCGCTCATCGTCTGTCTTCTTTTTTAGGAAATGTAAATCAAGGCTGCTCGCAGCAATCTCAGCCTCAGGCACAAAAGCAACCATATAACAATCAATCTAATCCCTGATGCTTTTGTTCACTTATCTAGCTCGTATAGAGGCATCAGTATTCATTTGACTTCCAATTTGGCCTCCTCTATCATCACTTTTGAGTTGAGTGTAAATAAAGCGTTTCTGTATGGATGGTGTTTGCCATCATGACAATAAAAACAACAACAAACAACTTCAACAGAGAAAATGTAACATTGATACACTGAACTATGGAATAAATCAACATGCATACCTTATTTTGAGTTGTCAGTCTCCAAAGTGTATGAGTAATAAGCATCTAAACATGATTACATGCACTCATTGTTTTTTAAACTATCCTTCAGATTCACTTTTAGGTAAAGTGGAGATTTAACCATAATTGGCATCTTTCTCATATTTCACAATCGGCCGCATAATGGATTTTAACAAAGCTCACAAGCTTGTTTTTTAAAGCATCAATAAAGCATCCCAATAAATCCATCATTACAATTCCAAATGGCTGACCCAGAGTCAAAGCAACCCTCTTGACATCATTTTAATAGTGTCATTGTTTAGTTTGACCCCAGTGCACAGTCGGGGCCAGCAGCTAGAAGCTTTATTTGCATGAGTGACAGTAAATGTAATCAGCCGGGAGGGCTCTACCATCTCTGATACCAGGAAGTCTGTAAGCTAACAAATGCAACTTACAGCTTCTGTTTTGTTCTTCGTTGCCAAATACTATTTTTAAATGATCTAGGAACCTAAGACTGACCCAAGATCTAAAGCTGGCGTTACTTTGTGTCATACTTAAATGAATCCTAATCTCCCCCGGACAATGATTTAGTCACAGGTTGCCAATTTCCCCAGCCTACCCAGAGCAAGGTTCACGTGAGATAGATCTTTGTGCTTAAAAGAGATGCTTGATACTGATTTACATACCTGAGCTGAGCCAATAGTGTGCATCAATCAGATAGAAACAAGAGTCTAAGATAAAGAACTGATCTATAGTGCTCTTCTTGTATGAATGTTGACAGGATTTCTCTATTTGTTGCATGGTCTGGCTCAGTTTAAACCCTTTATGAAGGGGGCATCTGCTGAATAGCATTAGAGAAGATTTTCATCTCTTGCTGAAGATGAAGATGTTTGGGATAACACAGTGACTTTTTCCTGATTTGACTTATCTAATCTGTTTCTTTGAAAAGAATGAGATCTCTACCAGAATTAACCATAGACTACAGAAATATGGACGTAGTATCCGTGACGTCACCCATCTGTGTCTGAAGCACTGTTTTGAGGCCATTCCTGGGTTGGAGCCATATTGGAGATGCTAAACTCAACCTAACTGCTGGTGAGCTAGTGTGAGGTAAAGAGACAGGCTTTGAGCCTCCTAGCCAACAGTTACAGCTACAGTCAAGTCAGTCATGTCCTTAAATGGGCAAAACTCGTAATCTTATTATCTTCTGAACTGTTGCGTTTGAAAAAAATTCAACCCGCGTACAGTGTGTGCCGATGGATTAATGAGTTCTTCAGACCAAAGCTGTTTTTTTTAACCAGGCTGTAAACATGTTTATTTCTGCTGCAAGGATTGTCTTTTTTGAATTGGCGTTTCTGCAGCCAGCCTCAAGCAGACGCGTGTTGAACTGCAGTTTATAACACTTCCGCATGGTCTTCATATGTAAAGCTCCCGTAAAAAACCTCTTGAACAATAAGAATAGAAAAAAAAGAAGAAAAATTAACTCAAGAGCTTAGAGCTTAAAAACAAGCTATAATGTGCAGCATGTCAGACATGCTTTTGTTGTTCTCTTTTATTACTCAATTTACCAAGCAGCAACCTCCGGCCGCAAGAATTGAAGCCAATGCGGAAGTGTTAAAAACTGCAGTTCATCAAGTCCCCACTTGAGGCTGGCTCCAGAAGTACCGGAAACCACACACACAACAATTAGAAAAAGCTGATTTTTACAGCAGAAATAAACATGTTTACAGCCTGTTACAAAAAACAAGTGTAGTCTGTAGAGGTAATTTCTCGATCAGCATACACTGTATGGGTGGTGAATTTTTTCATAACACAGCAATTTCGGAGATATTAAGATTACGAGTTTTCCAATGTGAAAGCTGACTTGATTGACAGGCGGGAACACTATAGTTGTTGGCTAGGAGGCTCAAAGCCCGCCTCTTTACCTCACACTAGCTCGACAGAAGTTATGATGACTTCAGTAATTTCCAATATGGCTCCTGCCGACGATTGGCTTCAGAAACAGATGGGTGACGTCACGGATACTTCATCCATTATTTATACAGCCCATGTATTTAGCACCTGAAATCATTTGTTTTCTTTATTGCTACCAGACAGTAGTGGCATGTGCTGGCCATGATACATCCATCATGGTAGTCACACAATTTGCCACGTAGGCTGCTGTTTTGGAGCTATACAAAGGAGATGCTTTTAACTCTTGTGGCATTGAGGTGGATTTTTCGAGGGTTGGTGATAGAGTGGCTAATTTACAGATACCTGATGACACATATGAGGCTATATTGGAGGCTTTTTCATTAATAGTAACAGTACCGGAAGAACTCCACTGTTGAAGAAAGGAACAGCAGATCCTGTATCACCATCCTTTCATGGAAGCAGAAGTTCATGTTTGTCCTGCTTTCAAGAGACAAGCTGGAGGGGATCCACATGAAGTAAATTATAGCGTTATGTTTATATGCTTTGTGGACCAAGCCGGTTGTGATGTCAAGCACCGCTGAAACGTCACTTTGACTGTCTGAACGCCATCAATTTATGAAATGCAAGCTTTATGTATTGATTTTGAGGAGGTTGTTGTGGGTGGTATTTTTCTAAATGTAGTGTATGGCTGACCCCAGAGCTTAGGCAGGTCACCAGGAAGTGGCTGCATCCCATTTCACAGCAGCGACTTCATTGAGCACATCCTGCCTGCAGAGGAGCCAAAACAAACAGGAGAAATGTCCACTTTAACAAGACATGCTCGTGTTCTGCTGACTTATCCACACATGCAGCAAAGCACACGCTGTTAATTTGATGTGTTTAGAGTCTCTTAAAGGCTGTGTGAGTTTTTGTTGCAGGTCTCAGGTTAAGACAACTGAAAGACCAACATAAACCAAATTTGGCCTTTTAGAAGTCTTTAAGTTAATGTGTGTGAGGAGAACTGACTGAGCTGGAGGCTCACAGCTGAGACGCTCTGTATCTAACAAATCATCAGAAACAGTTGGTAAAAAGAAGAAGAAAGTTCCTCCTTTTTAACATGATTACTGTTCAAGACAAGCAAGACGTTCAACTGTGAGCTGAGTAACTGCAGAAGTCCTCTGTCCATTCTACCATCTAATCATATTTTCATCCCTCAGGCTCAAAACAAACAGACAGGCATCCTCGCTGCAGCCAAAGTTATTGACACAAAGACAGAGGAGGAGTTGGAGGACTACATGGTGGAGATTGACATCCTGGCCTCCTGCGACCACCAGAACATTGTCAAATTGCTCGACGCTTTCTATTTTGAGGGCAAACTCTGGGTGAGTAGAATGAAGAGCTCTCTTGAGTTACAAAGTCAACAGTGTTTCCTCTGTATCCCCACCCAAGCAGAGGGAAGTATGCACACTAACATCAGTATGAGTCAGTAAAACATCATCCTGAATGACAAATGAGTGATATCTTTAAGTTATGCATGAAGTTTCAAATGAATGTTTTAAGGCTGGAGCGTGTTCAGGCGAAAAATCTGATCAGAACAAAAACTGCATGTTTTTATTAAATGAAATCTCTAAAATCAGAGAAAAAATTCAGTCCTTGTGTGAGCCTTTTATTCAGGCTTTCTTGATAATGGATATGTGTGCTCAGTGTGAGCTTTTACTACTGCATTAAACATCACTGGGGTGTCATTGCAAGGTTTTTGCAGCACATGCACGTTCCTTTCCTGGTGCTGTATTGTTATCAAAGTGTGAGGCTAAAGTTCGCATGAGCACCAGAAACAAGCAGCTTTTAGAGCTGTTAATCATCAGACCAGTACCAGTTTATTCTTCAGCCTTTTTTATGAGCTCGGTTTTGAAAACTTTTTTATTCTATTGTCTGTCGCCTGTTTTGTCAAGCAGACGCACGTTTGAACATCTTTTGAAACAGCCTCAAGTTTTCAGTGCAAGACAAACTCTGAAGTTCTGGTGTAAGCATCAGTGTTGTGCTCCAGTGAATACTGAGACACATATAGATACTGTGGCTATGTGACTTCTACTTTGACCCTGCAGCACAGCATGTATCAAAAGGTTAAATACATGGGAAGTGTTCAAGCATGAAAAATCTGTTTGTGCCAGGACCTCGTGGCTTAATTACAGGTTGGTCTAAAACATACCGTTTGTTTGAAGGTTTTCTTTTTTTATTTACCTTTACCATTATACATATATACACTATAACAAACAAATGAAACAAAAACAGACAACTACACATTTAAACAAAAGAAAGCAGAACAAACAACCCAATAAAAACAAGCCCTCTTTAGATAAAAGTAAGCCAAAAGAAAACAAAAATGGCATACATTTTTTCATTCACAACTCAAATGATGCATCACTGCAACAATAATTTCATCAACAAATATGTGTATTTTAATATTTGATTTCTTCTTTGGCATTTTTCAAGAAGAACTGCATCATAACTTATATTTTAGGCCCCTTTAATACAGACCTTCCCCAAGGCTGTATAGGTGTGAACACCAGAGGTTTTGAAAGATGTGTCCTCTGATTTGTATTTCTGTAGTCAGTTTCTCTAGGGGTAAAAATTGGGTTTAATTTTTAAAGGACTTCACATAGAATATTCAGCATTGCTCGGCAAACACACAAAACTCTACTCGGTAGAACTCTACAACTCTACAAAAGTTAGGAAATGGTTAAAAACAGAGCATCATAATAAGACAAGTTTTAAAAAAGACAACTTACATAGGACAAATCATACAAAACCAAGTTAAGAAAAAGCAACTACAGTCTTTATTTAAACCATTTTTATGAGGGCTTTGGAGAACAAATCATGAATTCAAAGCTTTAAAAAAAATTCATACTAAAAAAATGACAAACTCTCCAGAAACACAAGAGAGAAACAAGGCTGGAACAGGCAGTGGCTAGAACATGATAGGAAGTTCAATACTCATCTTATGAGCCAGTACGCAAACATCTCAAAGTACAGTCGCTCATTATAAACTCTCATTATTACCTGAGTATTTAATTTCAGTACATATCATCCAGCGCTCAGCCCTTTTCCTCCCCATTGTTCCCCAAACAATAGCTGTAGCTCAATGGAGGCTGTCTGTTGATTTTTATCTTGGTCTGTGCAGCACCTGTTTGTGCAAAGTGGAGTTCCTCACAGAAGATAAAGTAATAAATGAAAGTGTTTCTAGGAAATTTCCTCCTCGAGATGAAAGGCTTTATTCAGAGTCTTGGGTGACTAACTTTACAGCTGCAATCTAAAATGTGTCAGCAGTTGACCTTTCTCTGTGTTGTGCTACAGTTTCAGTAACACAGCCCTGGTTTCTAGGCATGATGTTGCTAATATTTCTATCTTTTATAAGCATTAACACTATCTTTGTCCCATGAATTGAATTATAAATATGTGATGCACACTCACAACTCTATGTATTCTGTGTGTGTGTGAAATAAACAAGTGGGAGAGGAAGTCACAGCCCTGGCCCGAGGTTCCTCCCTGCCTCTTGCCACTCTGAAGAACCACTGTGAGGGCCATTGTACAAGAGCAGAGCCGCTAAAACAACAGAACGCCTACAGTGAAACACTAGTGTGTTGAATAGCCCAGACGGAGACTTGAGCAATTGTGTGTCTTGTAAGGGCTTTGTTGTTACAAGAAGAACAGTCTTGAAAAGCTCAACTGAATAATAGAATTCCACAAAACCTCTGGGAGCAGTTTTTTTTAGAGGAAAAAAAAAAGATAACTCCCCAAAGTTTCTGTCACTTCTCAATTTGACCCTGACTAAAACTTGGGCCTTAACCAACATATCAACTACAGTCAGTTTCTCAATGGTTACAACTTTGCAGAGTTGCAGCTTTACTTCCTCTTCCTCCAAAAATCTCAGTGTAGGGGAGTGAATGGCGAGTTCCCTATGTAGCATGGAAGTGTATGAATATGATTTTGGTAATGTACTGATAAAACATACATTCTGTAGACAGTGGAACATGAGTCTGTGGATTTGGGAGCCACAGTGGGTAAATGCTATCAATCAATCAGTCTTTAATGGATAGCGCCAAATCACAACAAACGTTATCTCAAGACGCTTTTACAAGCATAGCAAGTCTAGACCAGACTCTGTGTTAAATTATTAACAAAGACCCAACACCAAGAGAGGATAAGACTCAGGCAACCGTGCGAGAATGGAAGCCAATGCAGAAGTAATAAAAACTGCAGTTCATCAAGTCCCCACTTGAGGCTGGCTGCAGAAACACCAGAAACCACATACACACCAATTCAAAAAAGCCGATCTTTATAGCAGAAATAAACATATTTACAGCCTGGTACAAAAGACTATAGAAGAGAGTATAGTCTGGATAGCTCATTTCTTGATGGGACGCACTGAACGGGTGGATTTTTTCATAATGCAGCAATTACGAAGAAGTTTTCCATGACGAGAGGTACAGCTGACTTGATTGACAGGCAGGAACACTGTAGCTGTTGGCAAGGACGCTGAAAGCCCGCCTCTTTACGTCACACTCACTCGACAGCAGTTATGTTGAGTTCAACATTTCCAATATGGCTCCCGCCGACAATCTTGGCTTCTGAAACAGATGGGTGACGTCACAAATACCACGTCCATTATCTATACAGTATATGGTTTTATCTCATCTTAATCCACCATGAGCATTGCACCTCGCAGTATTTAGCTAGTCACAGCGGCAAGGAACAACTTCCTTTTAACAGGCAGATACCTCGAGTTGAACCAGACTCATGTTAGACAGCGAGTTGGGGTTGGAGAGAGAGAGGGAGAGGGAGTGAGAGAGAGGGAGAGGGAGAGAGGGAGAGGGAGAGAGGGAGAGGGAGAGAGAGAGAGAGAGATGAGTAGTAGTAGCTGTTGCCGCTGGAGTCCAGCACATCTGTTGCTGCTGGAGTCTAGAACGTCCAGACTCTAAATGCTAGTGGTGTAATGCATCGAGTTCTGTGATTTGCACAGTCCCCATAATTTGGCATGAATGTGATCTGCAGATTAATGGCCTATTGTAAAAAAAGTTGTTGTTTCAATGTTGCTAAATTTGACTGCCGAGTTGCTTGACAGGTAAAGACAGTGTTGTGTTTCACTCTGATGTGTAGTGATTTCAGGTGTGGACTTGTTGATGCAGGAGTGGATGATTCTGCTGTAATGCAGGGGAAAAACATGAGTTTGTAAAATAAATAAATCATGGTGGAAGCAGCTCTTCCAACTCCATAGCTTTAATGTATATTTATCTCACTATTCACTCAGGCTGTCAAATATCCAACCTTGAACTAACTTCACTCACAGAATTGCTCTGCAGTTGTACAAACAGGCCAGTTCTCTTCTATTTTGTTTCTGTACCAGATGTGCATGCCCCCTTTTGACACAGATGGATCATAAAGAGTCCAGATATTGCTCTTCATTGGACACGTTGTATCAGACTGCTTCCGCTTTTGTAACTCGATCACCATGATGGCATCATTTTGCCAGTTCCAGCTGGCAGACTCTTGTGGGAATGATCAGTTACTTAATTCCACTGCTTAGTGAAGTCTGTTAACTTTCCCATATTGCTCAAACTTAGCACAGCACTGTGTTAGGTCCACGCACTGAAACATAAAAAGGACCATTCAGTGGTTGCTGTTGCTCCTATGAGCCACCTAACCTGTGCCCTTCGTGGGTAGCTGGTGGAAAGATACATAAGCTTCTATTTTAAAACCATTTGTTTGCGAATTACATCGACTTTCTAATGTAATACAGATGTTTTTATGCTCTCTTTATGTAGTGAGGAGTTAGAGAGACGGTGGTATTGAAAAGGTTTTTATATATCAGACTGTGGTGTTCTGATTTTGAAAAGAACCAAGTCATTAAAAAGGAACTCTGTGTTTTATCTGAGAGCTCGTTTAAACGGATAAAAGAAGTGAACATGTTCAGAAGTAAAGCTAATCAGAGGCAACATTGAGATTTATGAAGATGCATCCAAACAAAATGATCCCATCTGTGTCTTAAAACTGTGACATAGTCTGAACCAAGAGATAAGTGATCCCCCTTTAATATGCATGTTTTCCCAAAGCTGGCTTGATAGTCCCTGATATAAGGCCTTGCAACACAGCATCACGTAGTTCCAATGTGACATACTGGGTTTGTGACGAGGCTAGCCATACTTCCTAAATACAGCTGAACAAAGACACTTGCAGAACATGCACACTAGTTTCCTGTTTATACACAGGTTTTGAGGTGTTCTGGTTGTGTTGCCATGTAAATATCGAATTGTGGTTTCAGAAACACAAATAAGCCCTCATCCAAATTTCCTTAAACCTGGATATGCCTCTTCTTGTTACACAAACCAGGCTACATAAAATCTAAAAATAACCTCCTTGGGGTTATTCTCTACCAACATTCTCATGTTGGTAGAGAGAATAGTGTCTGAGATTGTCAGAAGTCAGGACACAAGTGTGCATGGATCATCAGACACCAGAGGCATGTACTACGAAGCAAGCTTAACAAACCTCGGGTATCTTTTGGTCGTCTGGCTTCACTAACCCTGAGCGAGGAGATATCTCTAACCAGTCTCACGAAACTGGTTCAACGGTGAGAAGTTAGCAACATATGTTCAGTTCTGAAACATAAACAAGTCTGTTGTCAGCAGATCGTCATATTGTACAAACTCAGACCAAATTGGAAAAATCTGAAATTAAACACGTAATCCAGATTAAGATCAACACAGCTGCTTTGACAAAACGAAGGAACTGGCACAGACACAAAACACTCTGACAGTGAATGTGCAAATTAAGACTCACTATAATCTCTATACTATAATTACAACATGTTAAATATGACAAAGATAACTCCTGCAACTGATTTGTTGCTCTGATTTATTATCGTGGCATGCATCACACTTTGTAGGGTGTAATATTTCAGCTGCAGTCCTGACGACATCAAACCAAGCTGTATGGAGATCATAAAAATGAATATAAAAGTGATAGGCACTTGTACGTACATTTACAACATTTTTAAGGCTATGGTATGAACCAGATCTTCACAAGGTGTAAAACCATACAAGTAGAAAAGTGTCCTCTCGATCTCGCTCTCTCTTCCCCTCTCACGATCGCTCACAAAACTCAGACGACCAAGAGATTAGTTTTTTTACAAACTGTTCTCTAATCCTCAACATCACCTGCCCCATAGCTGGTTAGGTGTTCAGCTTAAGTTACCATGGTGATCTAACCTGATAAGTCGTGAACCCCCTTGGAAGTCCTGAAAACCTTGAGTTAACCCTGAAGTTACCTGGATGACCCCAAATCCAGCTTTGTAGTAAACCTCCCAGGCTCCTGTCATGGTCATGTAAACATGTGTGAATAACCAGATTTTCTGATGTTCCATGTTCTTATCTAGAAAAAGATCAAAACTGGGAAAAAGCTTCAAACAGGGAGGCTAAGTAGCATGCTAACACAGCCACTCTGCTCCAGATGCTCTGCCTTACACACTGCCAGAGTCACACCCACCCCTGCCTGAAGGTGCTGTGTCTATAGAAACGTTAATCCTATTACAGAATAAGGCCTCAGGTCTGGCATTATAGCTAGCTAGCTAACTAGCAGCTGTGAAACCTTCTCCACATTGTGGCCTCAACTGGGCCAATCCTCTTACGTCAGTATCCATGCAGAAAGCTTCTAAATGCCTTTTAGGGCTCAGAGTGTTTCATTCACGCAGGCCTGCTGGAGGTTCATTCTCAAATTGCCTGGGCTTTGTTGGTAGATAGGGAATGCGATAACATTGACCCCCTAGAAATTTAGTACATATACAATGAATGTTCCAGCAGGGAAATGCATGCAGGCAAAAACATTTCTGTGTGGATCTGAGAGCCTTCCAGAGCTTCACAATAGTTCTGACAGTGGCGAGGTTCAGCTGACTCCAGGAGGGCCTGCTCTCACCTGTTTTGTTGCAGCTCAATGTTTATCTCCAATCAACGTTTCACAATTTATATTGCAAATACTGATTCAAATTAGCTTTCATTTTTAACCAATAAAATCAGAAGCAGGTTTGTTCACAGTGCACAGGGCTGGGGTCAGACAGACAGACCAGATCACAGTGTCCCACATGTCTCCATCAGAGACTGTTATAAGGTCTTGTTCTGTGTATCCAAATGAATAAGTTGTTTACGTGTTTTACTGCGACTCACCTCTGTGTCCTGCTTATTGTTATTGGCATGTTTACATCTTTAGTTTGGACTTTTTAAACTTTACCCTGTAAATAATAAACTGTCTGGAAAAATGTGTGATAATCACAGAAGGATTATAATTCACACTATCCCTGAGAAATAAATAAACAGAATAATGAATGATAAAGATCTCGTTCAAATTTGGATTAGTATGTTGTATGTATTAGTAAGTTAAAGTCCAATTGATTTTGTCATGTTAAATGATGATACCACTGCTTAAAGTTGTTACAAGACAAACAGTTTGTATGTGACGCACCCTGTTTTCCATAAACAAATGTCTGTTTTGCAAATGTTGAAGAACACACTGACTGTGCCCTTTTCCCCCTCGTTTGCAGATCCTCATCGAGTTCTGTGCAGGAGGGGCTGTGGACGCAGTCATGCTAGGTGAGTCAGCATTTCCACTTTGCACACAGGTTGTAATTTAGCGCAGCAGTAAACGACAGAGTGAAAAAATCAATCTACCAAATCCTCTGAAGGCCAGCCACATATGACATTCTTCAGTCATCAATACAGCAAGTGCAGCTTAACCCTCATTACCATCTACGATTATGTTGCATTAGTGAATTCCTGGTTCAGGAATGCTGAGCATGTGTTTGTGTGACCCTCGTCCCCCTTCAGAACTGGAGAGACCCCTGACAGAGCCTCAGATCAGGGTGGTGTGTAAGCAGACTCTGCTGGCCCTCGTCTACCTCCACGATAACAACATCATCCACAGAGACTTGAAGGCCGGAAACATTCTTCTAACGCTGAACGGTGACGTCAAGCTGGGTAAGGGCAAAGTCATATCCTGCTGTTAACAGCAGAAGCTGCATCCTGTCGTTCTAGCTCAATAGGTACACAAGTTCAGTATCAAATCTACTTTGAACATGGTCTTCATAAAATACACAGGTATCACTAGTTGTGAATCTAGCATCCTACGTAACACCAGAAATAACTCCACAGTTGACAATCAGTTTGCTTCATTTGACTACTTTCTCAATGTGCAAGATGGCATTTTACAAACCTTGATTTTGTCATTGAACATCATTGATTTCAGACAGAAACAATTGTAGCTGCTGTGCTTTTAGCTGCAGCAGCCCTTCCAAAGAATATTAAAGAAACACAGACTTTTTTAACATATTAATGCTTTGTTGAGTTTTGTCCCAGTTTTAATCCAAGCCGTTACCTCCGTGCTAAAGTTATGAGTCAAATGCTAAAAACTAGACTTGCTTCATAATGATCAGCTCGATTAGCAGACTCCCTTGGAACTTCTATTGGCAAAACATAGTTGGAAATACCTTGTTTTGTTTTTTCAAATCTATTTTTTTTCTAGTTGTATCACGCTTAGCATTAAAAATATTTAATCTAGCAATAAAATGTGTGATAAGCAACTGAAGCGCATGTTTACAAACTTTATATTTAAGTGTAACTATTGGACCATCTGGCCTTTTCAGGCATCATCACAAGATATTCTTTATACTGGCAGCTTTATTAAATAGTGTGTCCTGCCAAAAAATGTCTATATTTATTACACCTTAGTGTTACAGATCCCTCTCAACCTGTCAGCTTTAGTACCCAGAATTTATTTGATTACATCCTTATATCTGTCATGCTTTAGTAAATATTGCTGAAGACTAAGTAGGGGAAAATGTAGTCCATGTCATCAGGTACATACTGTGTTGAAGAAATTGAAGAGAAAATATTTGCTTTAAAAGTAGCTCTTTGCTGACTTAGTCACTCAATTTGTATCATTTTCAGGAATTACTTCAGAGAAAGGAAAGAAGGATGTGTGCTTTTGCCCAAACACTCCTCATATTTATCAAAATTTTCCTCGTCATTTAACCGCTTGAGATGGATTAGGAATGCAATCAATATACTCTCTGCTTTCACTCATGCATCCCAAATATTTTGATATCCAAGTTGTTTTTTATCATTCACAATCCAAAGACAAAGCTCGTAGAGTTTTAGCACACAAAAAAAACACAATGTTACCCCTTTGAAGTTTCACTGCAGTATTCTGGCTCTTCTAGCGTAAGAAGCTTAGAAAATTCACATGATCCTTTTCATGACATTAAACTTCATACATGTAAAAACAGTCATGAGGAAAGATCTTGTGCTGTTTTGAACTCTTTGACTAGGATTACCTTTTTGTAATACTCTTCTGGAGGGAAAGGGAACAGTAACAGTAAGTAAAAATTCACTTTGACCAACCACCTGACTCTTTAAAACTAAAACAAAGCAGGTTCTGGTTCAGCAGAAAACAAAAGAGCAAGAGGGAAAAATATAAAAGCAAGATCAACAGTAAAAAAAATAATCAGCCACACAGGTGCTATCTTGGAAAGTGGAGCGGGTATCAGTGTTTGCAGGCATATCCTGCATGAAGATAGCTTAAATGCCTGTTTTAAAGGTGTAAAAAAAGTTTTTGCTGTGATATTGTATCCCATCTCAGATTTTAGTGAGTGCATTAAAGCTGTGGCATATCATACTGTCCATGATAATACCGGTATAATTATTCTAATTATTTTGAAACATCCACCTCAGGAACTGGGATGTTTTCAGCAGCAGCAACTTAACACGACTCATGCATTCATACATACGATCACACAATGAAATAAAGGTTTCCAGCTGCAGCCTGTGTGTCTATGATGACCCTACTCATGCAGACCAAAATCATTTTACAACATTACAATGAATATAACGTTCAATGTCAGATAGATCAGCCTGGGAGAACATGGCTGAATTAAAGGCACTAATAATAAAATAATAATAAACCAAAATAAATTAAATGTAAAAAAATATTCTGTTTATGAAGAGCACAGAACAGGTCAGAGTTTTGTTAAGAAGTTGAAATATCGATCATTAAAATTTAACATAATAGTTGAATATTATAAGCCCTGGTTATTTTATAACACGCCATTAAACAATGTAAGCGGTTTTAAAAAATTGACCCGTAAAAAAATGAGTAGCTGGTAGGTTTAGGAAACCACAAGCCACAGTGACAGGTGGATGAAAAAGTTAATGCTTTGATGGAAAATGCCCGGTGGAAAATATCATGGTATACATTGTTATCGCACATTTTCTTGAAATATCGTGATATCATTTTGAGGCCGCATTGCTCACCCCTAGTATGCATAGAAAAATGATCCCTGACCATAGCTGCTCACAGATTGGTGTTTATGATCTACAAGTGAAATATAAAGGCTTAATTATTTACAAAGCTCTGAAGAGTCATGGTAGTAGTAGTGTGAAAATGCAGTGCAGAGTGGGTCCGTCCCTAACTTGTCTCTATTACAGAAGACTTTCTATGATGCAGAACACTGACACAGAAGCTTCATTTTCTGGGAATTTTCAGTAACTCTTAATTCGCACACATTTGAAGTGAAAGTTTGTACCTTTTTCTATGATTGCTAAGATCTATGGAGGTTTGTTTGCAGTGGATGTTGCACACACAAGCCAAAGATTATCATTAAACTAAACTTTAAGAAGGAGTAGGAACTCTTATAACAATTTGTCGCAATGGCTCAGTCCACACTGCTACATCCTCTTTTGAAAACAGTAGTTTAAAACAATCTTCATCACTGCTTCAGCTATTCTCTGTTTAAAGTTGATGGCCTGAAGATGCCGATTACATGTTTATTCACGTACACTGAATGGGCATGCTGGTGCCAGTGCAAACAGACACACATACACAGGAAACAGTTCTCTGATCCACAACATTGATGCTCCCAAGAAGGTCTTTAATGCTCCTGTGATGGGAAAAATACAGACATTATAGTATGTTATTCTTGTGTTAATCATAAGTTAGTAAGTTACACACACACACACACACACACACACACACACACACACACACACACACACACACAGACCTCCTGAGATTTATATATTGTGATCTGTTCGTATGGCTGAAGGGGAAACCATGGAGTGAGAGGTCAAGAAGGTGACCACGAAGGGAGAGGTCGTAAAAAGCTCTCTTGTTTGTCTCAAAGCTTTTGAGTTTGTTAAACGATGAGATCATCTTATACTGTGAAGACGATAAATACCATGTTGAATCTTCACTCTGGGTCAGATGTGCAGACCATGTCTCACTTTAGATGAGATCATCTTATACTGTGAAGACGATAAATACCGTGTTGAATCTTCACTCTGGGTCAGATGTGCAGGCCTTGTCTCACTTGTCAGATTACTCTGCCAGCTGATCGCTTTGCAGAGCTCACTGAAGGCCGAAATAAAGCTCACAAAGACAAATCGTTTCATTTTCAGGTTTCCGCCACACTCCTGCACAGAATGAATGCTTGAACAGTAGCTTCTTGTGCATGGAGCCAGTGATAGCATCTTAATAAGTAGAATTTTGCTGGCACAAACACTGAGGTCTGTAGGCCTATTAATTTAAGTTGAATTAACTACTGGATGACAAGACTGATGTCATTAGTTTTCCTCCAGGAAAGTGTTGCATGATAAGGGAGTGATATATCAGGGAAGGATGTGACTTGAATCATTAAAACTGAAGAACAAGGAATGAAGTGTGAATCATTTTTCTCAGGAGACTCAATGCTACCCTAAAGGGAATAAAAAGTCATCATAGTGAATAACTTCCTGTTGTTTTAGGAACACCAGCATGCACCTGCCCTTTCTAATCTCATGCAGCATCTTTGCCTCGTGTCTCTCAACCACACAAATTCACTTAACCTCACACTTCAAACTTACTGTTGATTGGCCATCGCTGCATGAACTCGTTTAAATAAATTGTTTCAACCTGCTCCTCAGTTTGTACGCAATCATCCATCCACAGCAGACGCAGTTACGTAGCTCACTTAGAAGGATATGAGTCATTGCTGGTGGACGTAACAAGCTCAGAGTAAGAACACACAACAAGCACTCTGTCATGTGACATAGCACATCACACACACACACAAACACACACACACAGACAGAGAGAGAGAGAGAGAGAGGTGCTTGTGCATCTGCCTGCAAGGACAACAATGAGACGTTACTCACACATGATGCATACAAAACATGATGTCACTGTGTTAAATGTGGGAAGGTGTAATGAAGTATTCAGTTTCCAGGGGTTTTTACATCATATTACACATGTTAAGCTTTGCCAGCTGCTTTTTTTTGTATTTCAGTTTTAACAAAACTTTGTTTGTGTGGCTACATTTGGAAAGTAAATGGTGACAGTGGTGGTCTCATGGCTGATTCCTGTTATTTCTTGTATCACATGTCTTCCAGCTGACTTCGGTGTGTCTGCCAAAAACACCAAAACACTGCAGAGGAGAGATTCTTTTATTGGAACACCCTACTGGTGAGTGCAATATATGACACAAACATGTAAATTAATTCAATATAATTTTTTCTGGACATCGCTATTAAAGAAAAACTTCTTTTTTTTTCCTCCTATCAGATTTGCTTCTTCATCTATCCTGAACATTATCCAATAATTACACATAAGCTTTAGATCTCTTTTATGAACTTCCTTCTCTCTCTTCTCCAGGATGGCTCCAGAGGTGGTGATGTGCGAGACGTCAAAGGACCGCCCATACGACTACAAGGCTGATATCTGGTCCCTCGGGGTCACCTTGATCGAGTTGGCACAGATTGAGCCACCCAATCACGAGATGAACCCCATGAGGGTTTTGCTGAAAATAGCGAAAGCAGACCCTCCCACCCTGATGCAGCCGTCACGCTGGTGAGTCACGAAGTGGAGCTGTATGCTCTGTCAGGAAAAGGAGAATTGCAGCCTTTAGGGTCCATGGTTTGGATTAGCAGGCATTAGTTTTGCATGCTTAACTATTTGTTATTGTTTACACATATATGACATAATATATAAGTCTATTGTTTTCCACTTTAACTCTTTAGGTCCCCAGAATTCAGTGATTTCTTGAGGCGGTGTCTTGACAAGCATGTTGACAACAGATGGAATCCTAGACAGTTGCTACAGGTACGTTTCGTAATGTAATGTAAAGTACAACTTTACATTACTTGACTTTTCCTTTTTGTTAAACATTATGGGTTGCAGCTTTGCTTGAAAATTATTGTACATATCACACCAAGCAAACAGCACCACAAAGACCCCAAAAACTCCATCTGTGATGGAATTCAGTAACAAACTGGACACTGGACACAGAAGACTCAGGAGACTCTGACGGCTTACATTGAAATAGTTTATGTAGAACTCGATCGAGGAGAAATAACATAACGGTACACAGGCAGGAGAGTGCAGTGCAATGCCAAGTCAGTTCTGAGACAGACAAATCCCCAGGCATGGTATTTATTCCCCCAAAGACGACACTAAAGTTAGATAACCATATTTGGACAATAGGAACACAACAATTGGGAAGAAGACCTGTGCTCTGGTTCTGTAGACAGTAAGTCGGTCACAACAGATAAAGACAGGAGCAGGGGGAGAGGCCTTGATTACTACACTGACCCTGTCTGGCCTATCACCGTGGACATAGGAATAAAGTTACTCTGCCCCTGACCCTTAGACTGAAAGAATACAATAGATAGACATTCTTACTTACATATATATAAGACTATGACAATTCCACAAAACCAACATGTCCAGAACTCAGCTGCCTGGTTACTCACCTACTCCCGCTCCAGAGCCCACATCACACCCATCCTTCAGCACCTCCACTGGTTTCCTGATACAGCACCCAATCAACTTCAAAATCATCCTCATCACCAACAAAGCCCTCAATAACCTTGCCCCCTCATACCTGACCGACCTCCTCAAGTGCCACTCCCCATCTCGCCGCCTCAGATCTATCAGATGCCAATCTGCTGCCCCCAATCACTAAGTCCAAGCACCGCACCTTGGGGGACAGAGCCTTTGCCGTTGCTGCCCCAACTCTCTGAAACTCTCTCCCTTCACACATCCGCAACTCTGACTCACTTCAATGATTTAAAAACCACCTCAAGACCTACATGTTCCAAAAATCATACAAAACATAACCTCTACCCCTGCCCCCCGTCTTTCTTCTTTTCTGTTTTATTTATTTGCTTTATTTTTATTTTTTATTTTTCTGTAAAGCAACTTTGAGTACCATGAAAAGTGCTATACAAATCCTATCAATTATTATTATTATTAATTACAGACTTGGTAGACAATTTCTCCTCCCTCCTTTTTCTGGGGTCGCCTGAAAGGTTTGCTAAAAAAACAAACACGGCCTGCAGAAACAGATAGAAGTAGAGAAGTCATTGCATCGATAACTCTATGTTAACACATATACTTTGATTTCTTATGTTGTTCTGTGAGTGAACCAAGCTGGAGTGGATGTTTTTCTTACTATTGATTTTGATGGTTCTGGTACGCTGTGTCATGAACAACAAGACTCATGCACATGCAGCTAACTTTGTGTTATAAAGAGAACTACAAACACAAGGTGTGTTTTAAGATTTGTGTAATAATAATAATACATTTTATTTAAAAGCGCCTTTCTCAACACTCAAGGCTACTTTACAGAGAGATTAAAACACAATAAATACAATAATGCAATAAAATAAATAAAAACAACAAACAAATGAAACACCAAGTTAAAATGAAGCAGTGGAATTAAACAGAGGATGCAGACTGAAACAGATGGGTTTTGAGTCTTGATTTGAAGAGGGGTAGAGGGAGTTAGTTCCAGAGTTGGGGAGCAGAGCAACTGAAAGTTCTGCTCCCCATGGTGCTGAGACGGAAGACCTGAGGGAGCGAGGGGGGTGGCAATGTGGAGGAGATCAGACAAATACATGGGGGCGAGGTTGTGGATGGCCTTAAATGTATACAGGAGGGTTTTGAAGGTGATTCTGAATTTGACCGGGAGCCAGTGAAGCTGCTGGAGGACGGGGGTGATCTTGTGAAAGGAAGGGGTTCTAGTGATGATGCGGGCTGCAGAATTCTGGACCAGTTGAAGCTTATGTACAAGCTAATATACAAAGAAGAAGGAAAAAGTCTATCAAGCAAACACATGAAGGCAAAAAGAAGCAGAAAGGGGAGGGCCACGAGAGGCCGCTGTGTGAGTGCAGTAAGAGACCAGAGGTGTAGGTGTGTGTGGGTGGAATACATGAGTAAGGTGAGCAGATTAAGTAGTCAGAAAACACTAAAATAAGGTGTAAAGTAGGAGTCAAATGGTGAAATTAGACAGAACTTATAAAATTGTGGTATCTTTAAATTCTACTTTTACACCAAGTACTGTAAAGAGAGTTTTATGTTTATTCAACTCAAGCTCTGAACCCATATTTCACTACTTACCAGTCCCCCCCAGCTCAGTAGTTGCTTACTGACCTGATGTGATAATCTTCATGGCCCATCCCTCCCCCATACCCCACCTGCCATGCAGAGAATAAAGATTCCTGGTTGACATCTGCTAACCTGTGTGCTGTCGGGTCTTCCCTGGAACTGCACTGTGTGTCCCAGCATGATTGACACTCATCCCTTTGTGCGCGAGCTGACGTCAGCCGTACAGGCTTTTCTTTTTCCATTGGGTTTAAGATGCTCGCCAGGTCAGAGCCACTTACTTACAGAGACGCAGTGAGGACACGCACACACACACACACACACACACACACACACACACACAAACACAGCAATTACTATACGACGCTACCACGGAAGGATCGTGCTCGAGGAGGAGGAAGAGTCAATGGGCTTCAAAATACAACACAGGGGTCAGCCACCGATGAAGGTTTTGATATCTAAGAAGCTGCACTTACTAAGGCCAGCGTTAGAATATGTTCAACAGTTTTCTAAGCCGAAAAAGGTGAGACTGACGAGACGTAGATGCAGTTTGTGTGGTGTTATCTAAGTTGAAAGCCATGTTGACTGATTGACTAATAGCTTGATTAATTTGTTTGTTTTTGGGTAGTAAATCATGCTGATGTTTTCATTCCAGAGAGAAACGGAGTGAAAGAAGGATGCAGGGAAGAAAGTGTGAACTATTTCGAATCATTGTGTAATTTGAATGTCTTTGCTTTGATTTAGCATATGTTAAAAATAGTCTGCCTGTTCCTCTGGGGGCAGTTTAAATCTCAAAATCTACGGGATTAGTGTCCAGGCTTTACTGCCAAATAAGGTGAAGTCTATAAGGTGCAAGTTGAGTTTACCAAAACATGCTAATCACTCAGTGTTAAGGGGTCTTGTTTTCTAACCATGTTATGTCATGTTATTTCTCTTCTTTTTTTTTTTACAGCATTCGTTTGTATCCAGTGTTTCAGACAGCAGGCCACTGAGAGAGCTCATAGCTGAGGCCAAGGCTGAAGTCACAGAGGAGATCGAAGAGCACAAAGAGGAAGAAGAGGAGGAAGACACAGAAGCACATCGGGTGTGTAAAGAGTCGCTCATAAATGATTCTCTCTTTCTTTCAGTTTTGCGTCTGTTAAGCAAGCCATACTTATTTTGCTTTAGGGCAACCTTTCAGCTCCCACAAATGGCGCTTCATATTTATACCTTTATTCTGTAACCAGTTGGAATAATGGTTTAATGTATCCATCATCGTTAAATTAATAAGCATCTAGTTAAGTTATCAAACTGAATTAAAGCGATGTATAACTTTAGTCATTTACAAAATTAGAGGATTAGCTGTTTTCTTTATGTAACCTACAGGAAAACCGAAATGTCTACTGGGTTAAGGGTGTTTGTTGGATCACGCAATTAAAACAGACATGAATTTTTGTAATAATAACAAAATAAAACCAACTGACTTAGGACATCAAAATAACTGAAGGCTTAAAATATTATCAGTTGATACAGCTCTACTGAATTGTTAACTGAGTAAAAGACTCCCTCAAAACACAGAATTTATCCCAGATGAGAGGGTTTTTAAGACATACCAGTGACCAGTACACACCTGTTGTGCATCCTGACCATCACAGAAAAAGGTGTTGTCACTTTAATTCATACCAGTGTTCATTTTGTTAGGATTTTTACCCCCTGGTGTGCATTAGTGACAAAGACACACGTCTGTTTAATATTTGATGTTCGCTGTTTTTGCCGCCATTACCATAAAAAGCTCCCGTCTTCAGCTTGATTTATTCCAGTGTGGTGATATATCAGACACATTTAGTAATAGTAAGCTTTGATGAACTCCTTGTTGACAGATGCAGATGCATTTCAGAATGCCATGAACTGACTGTCTGTCCAGTGCGCCTGTCACTGCAGGTACATTCAAGGACCGTCGTAAATGTGCAATACAGCCCTTTAATGGCATTTTTCTGTGAATCAAGAGAATCAAAATACAGTCACAGTGGTCACATCAAGAATGTTTTCTTTTGATTTTTTTGTAAGGACAGGCTAAATTATTTAACTGAAGATATTATACAAGCAAAAGTGTTAGGAGTGAAATGTTGACGATTTTAAAACTTGGTACAACCCAGTTACCAATATCTGATCGACTACATGAATTATTTAAAGAGTGAAGATGTTTCGGCAAAAATCAAAGACTAAAATGTTTTGAGTTTGCGTCGACTAAAACTAGACTAAAACTATAAAGGGCTGAAAAGACTAAAATATAACTAACACTAACAGACTATAAGACTAAATCCAAAATAGCCACCGCAATTAACACTGATTCGTACCAAACCAAACCATGACCCGGCCATTTCACAAACACACGAAAAGCTGGCATTTTTGGTCAATTTGAAAACATCAGTAAGCAGATAAAAGTGTTTAATGGACTGCATGAAGCGTAGGAACATTTCTAGACGTTCCTGCATATAAAAGAAACATCCCTGTTTGAAGTTACAATTAGCCTGAAGTCAATTGATTGTAGGTTCATTCTTTGCTTAAAGACAAGTTCATGTTTATCCTCATGTTTTGTGATAAGTTAGCAAAATATGAACCTTAATAAATGAAAGAGACAACCAACTGAGGCTCAAGACTGCGAATCAGGCACACCACACGCCGTTATGAAAGATGCAAGGTACCAACCCCGGATGAAATATGGTGTCTTGAAGGAGTCCTGATTGGGCAGTAAAAAATGTTATTTTTTTAATAGTCAGCGAGCAGGAGAATTTACTAATTGAATTGTTAATTGCATCTGTGCATCCTCATTGTGTTCTGGCATTTGGAGAAGACAGCATTTTTAACTCCTCTCTGTTGCTCACCTCTTCTTAAGGGTCACAAACGAGCCCCCTCTGATGTCAGCGTTGCCAGCTCAGAGGACGAAAAGGTCCCCCTCTCTCCCTCCATTCTGGATTCAGTCCCTGAGAAGGCTGAGCCAATTCTGCCGGTGCCCACGCCCACCTCGCTCCCTGTGGCCAACCATGTGCTGGACACCAGCTTTGTGGAGGAGCCTGCTGCCCCTGCAGCCGGGAAAAACACTCCAGTTGAGGATAGAAAGGAGGAACACAAAGCAGAAGCAGGAGTGGACGATGCCTCCCCAGAAGCAGAGGTTGAAACATGCGTACCTGCTGAGGATATGCAGAACCTGGAGATAGCTGTTGAGGATGAAAAGGAGGTTGACACAGCTGAGGTTCCCACCAGTCCACAGAGGACCACAGAGGCCACTCAGCCTCCACAGGAGGAAACGATGGATGTTGCAGCAGAGGAGGAGGACCCTTACAAAAATCTAAAGATGACAGTGACACTACCAGGACAGGATAAAGCTGTCCTCAAAAAGGAAAATGAGGGGGAGAAGACAATCGTAGACAAAGTGAAGGATGACAGAGAGAAAGACTCAGACTCAGGGAGCGGCTCTGTTGCAGATAACAGCAGTGTGGACCTCAATCTTTCCATCTCAAGCTTTCTGTCCAAAACTAAAGAGCCTGGATCTGTTTCCATACAGGTAACCCACTCAGTCCACAAATACCAAACACTGTTTACCATCCTGCATAGCTACAGATAAAACCAGAAGCTGTTGTCTTTGTTTATCTAGGACACCCGGCGCCAGAAGAAGACGCTAAAGAAGACTCGTAAATTCATGGTGGACGGAGTGGAAGTTAGCGTGACGACATCAAAGATCATCACTGACAACGACACCAAGAACGAGGAGATGAGATTCCTGAGGTATTTGCCTGACCTCATTTGCATACACCATGTGCATCAGTTTATGCAAATATTATGCAGATACAGTTCCAGGAACATTAGCTCACAACCTGAGTGTATGGAGTTAATCTTTGTAAATGCACAACCTGTTTTCCTCAGTTAGAGCTCACCACTGTGATCCACCACAAGCTAAAAAAAGACATAACTTGACAATCCTCTCTTTATCTTTCCTGTCCTTCAGGCGCCAGGAGCTGAGAGAGCTGCGTCTCCTGCAGAAGGAGGAGCAGAGGGCTCAGCAGCAGCTCAGCAACAAGCTGCAGCAGCAGAAAGAGCAGATCTACAGGCGATTCGAACAGGAGACCACTGTGAGTTGCCCAGTTCAGGAATGATGCAGAGACTTTGCTTCAAAGCTGCTATCTATGACTGAAATGCATCCAACATATTAGATATAGTGTATATCATTAAACCGAAAGTTGTCATGAGGCTGTCACAAGGAAGTGGGCTGATCATGATCTTGGCGCCCTTTATTGTGCTGCAGTCCCCCTTTGAAGTCTATAGAGTTATTCATATTCAAACTCAAACATAAAAGGTTATTAACAGACCGCTCTTCTGATTTTTAAAGATTGGAAGTCTTTTCTGCTTCCTTAAAGTACAAATGTATCCTCCACTGAAGAATTTGTACAATGTAGAGAAATTATACTCTCTCAGACTTTGCTTATATGGCCTCTATACAACATCCCTAACATCCACAGCTTCTTCAAAATGTCTCTGAACCTTGACACTGTGACAGAACAGAGTTGCTCTCTCTGACTGTGTTTGTTTTTACTGATGAGATATTTCCCCTTCCTCTTGTCCCCCAGAGTAAGAAACGTCAGTATGATCAGGAGGTGGAGAACCTGGAGCGTCAGCAGAAGCAGACCATTGAGAGACTGGAGCAGGAGCACACCAACCGGCTCAGGGACGAGGCCAAACGCATCAAAGCTGAGCAGGACAAAGAGCTCTCCAAGTACCAGAACATGCTCAAGAACCGCAAGAAAGAGGTTAGGATGTACACTTAGATATGTTGTAGTTCATGCCACGGAAATTGCCCACATGCCATCTGTTAGGAGTCTAAGATAGCTTGTACATATCGTGTTTATTATGTTGTTTTGATACTTCTGCACACACATTGCCTTCTGATCTGTCTTATAAGCCTTTACATAATCAGTATTTAGCTGCACAGCGGCTTAATTAGTCTGCCTGCCATTTATTTCTCCAGCAGTGCTGATTTATCCACAGCTTTTGTCCTGTTTTATTTCCCCTTATTGCTCATGGCTGCCACAACACAGGCCAAACAGGAAGTGGGAATTTCTCCAAAGCATGTGACAAACGCTATCATAAAACGCATTAAAGAGGATGTTATCCAGGCACGACAAGAGGAGGTAATGAGGGCTTGGCTTGCTGTGATATCTGAACTTTGATCCACACTACCTGCTTGTGTCAGCTACACTCTGTAGTTAGAAAAGACTTCAAACGGTGTGAGGGGAGTATATGCAGAAAGTTGTTCAACACTTTTATTTATTTGAATTATTTTTACGACCTCTCAAAACCTTCCACCTACCCGAGTGTGCAGTGCCCACAGAGTTTAAAGTGTGTGTGCAGTGTTTAGTGCAATGTGTAGGAGGGTAATGTACTGTGATCCGCAGGGAGTGGCCCATGTTATGATTCAGTCCTTTCACTGGTCTTCAGGATACAGGATGTAAATGAAACCACAGCTTGCCTCTTTCTAGTGTGTTATAAAACAGAACATATAACTCTTTGAAGTACACACAATATCTTTTCAATACATCAGTGCATGCAAGAGAGCCATCGTCAAGCCTAAAGTAGCACTTTCTGTGCATTGTGTACAACAAATCTCTAGTTCAGTCCCTCAGAAACAAGTGTTTACTGCCATGAAAGGGATTTTTTGTTTTGGTTGATGGTTAAAAAGTTCTGAATATTTAATTCATGTGATAGTTTATTAAAAAAAACTAACAGGAAAGGATCTCATGGCTCAGAGGATTTTTAAAATAGCAACTAGGGATGCACTGATCCACTACTACTAACCACTAACATCGCCATCTGTTATGATTTAAACACTCTCTCGTTGCTCTCTGCCCCTGCTGTGTCTGATGACCTGCAGATCCTGACGCATGCTCTGCAGGTGGGAGAGAGAGAGGTCCCACCTTGTAATGCATTGATTAAGGATCAACGTTTCATGTTACATATAAACCTTCCCATACCGCTGTTTCTAAAGTTATGTGCAGCTGGTTGCTGTCTTCTGCACTAATCTTGGTTTTGGATCGTTACAGAACGCTTCGTCATGAACACGCCTCGCAGATCTCCTGTTGTGATGAGGGAGTATCGAGTGAAAGATTACAGAAACGCGAGTTGTGTTATTTGGACGTCTTTATAAAATGTGCTGCTGATTAATATCGTCACACTGTCAGAAGCAGGGAAGGGAAACTAAGAGCAAAGCTGGGCAGAGTAATAATGTATTCAATGATTTTAATAGCCCTCCTCCCTTCCACAGGTACACTCTACTTCTGTGGGATACACTACGTTGACATAGTTTTTATATTCTCATTTGAAAGAGTTTTTTTGTACAGAATATTTAATTCCTCTTATCCACTGCTGAGGTTTGCAGTTGAATTGTAATATCTGTTGGTTAAGAAGATTAACTCACCAAACTGCTGGTACACAGTTATAATCTCTTGAATAATGATACGGTCAATTTAACATGTTCATTTTATTGTGGTTTTCAAAGTCAGAAAAGCCTGAAGTTGCCAAAACATGATTCTTAGTTGTATCCTCACATTAAGGGATAGAGATTGTTAAATCAATACCAGGATAGGATCGGTTCAGTATCAGTATCAGTATCGGCAGATACCAAAGCCCAGGTATCGGTATTGGTATCGGGACCAGGACCTAAAAAGTAGGACCGGTGCATCCCTAGTAGCAACAAATGAGTAATGTAGCTTCCTCAAGCTTCCATGGCCATGTTAACAAGTCACAAAGCATTAAAAAGATGCTCCTTTTTGTTCAAAATGCTCTCTCTAAATTCACCAAGCGTTGAATCCACAGTATCACTCAATGATTTAGAAGCATGCTAAAGCAGAGAGTTTGAAAATGTTTGATACACATCACTGAGTCCTACACAAGCGTGCAAATCATTAGTTTCCTGTGTGTTAGGTGAGCCAAGTAGGCCAGATTAATGTGACTGACTTACAGGTGAAACAGTCTGTATCTGTAGTTGTATATGTCTGCATCAGCTCAATCTGTGCTTAACCTGACAGGATGAGCTGAAGCCTGCAGGCTCACATAAACATTCAACACTCCTTAATGGATTGAAAAAAAAGGATAAGGGATCGTAGAAATGTGCTTTTGTAAGATTTTTCTGCAAGATGTAATTTGGTAGACCTGTTTTCCAAATACTTGTTCCCAATCATTGTCATCCAGGAGCAGGAGTTTCTTCAGAAACAACAGCAGGACCTCGACAGCGCCCTAAAGAAGATCATCCAGCAGCACAAACATGAGCTTGCCACCATCGAGAGGGACTGCCTCAACCACAAGCAGCAACTGCTTCGAGGTAAATTACATACATGTGGCTTCCATGTGAAGGTGTCACCTCTTGGAAGTGTTGATCATTCCTCAGCTTCAAAGGGTTGCTATTAAGACTGATATATCATTTAGTATCAATAAAAGGAAACTCAGAGATGCTCCTTTTGACAGAATATTTAAATTGGAAATTCCTAAACACAGTCAGATTCATTCCATGAGCGTGAATGTGACAGTGATGCAACGAAGCGGTAATATTTCTTCAAAATACAAAGATGATGCAGATCTAAAAATGGCTGCAAACATCTGTATTTAGATTTCATCAATACATGTAATTGTTGTCTGAAGTGCTGAAGAGACCCTAATAAGGATTTAATTACGTGTTCAACCTGCTGAACAATACGATTCACGAAGCAGGGTCCACAATACATTCTTTTTAAACTGTAAGTAACCCAGTTTATTTGCAAACTTTCTAAAATATTGCCTCAAATAAACATGCTTTTATTTTGTAAGTATGCAAAGGTTCCCCAGCAAGATCATAAAGTTACAGGACTAAATGAAAACAGCTGAAAAGAACAATCGTTACGTATTATGTGTTAGCACCCTCCTAAGAGTTATGAGCTAGAGTTTAAACACTGGCGCTGCATCCTTAAATACAAAATATTCCCCTGCTGTCGCCCATGTCTGCACCGTGATGTCACCCATCTGTTCCTGAGCGTTGTTTTGAAGCCAATCGTCGGTGGGAGCCATATTGGTAATGCTGTGTGACTAAGTGCAACGTAAAGAGGTGGGTTTGAGCCTCCTAGCCAACAGCTATGTGTTCCCGCCTGTCAATCAAGTCAGTCATGTCCTTATTCGGGCAAAAACTTTTAATCTTAATATCTTCTGAACCGTTGCGTTAGAAAAAAAAATCAACCCCCACACAGTGTGTGCTGATAGAGAAACTAGCTCTTCAGACTGAAGCCGTTTTATGAACCAGGCTGTAAACAAGTTTATTTCTGCTGCAAATATCGTCTTTTTTGAATTGGTGTGTATGTGGTTTCCGGTGTTTCTGCAGCCAGCCTCAAGCGGATACTCAATGAATTGCAGTTTATAACACTTCCGCATGGGCTTCATATTTTGAGACCGGAGGTTGCCGCTTGGTCTGCACACCTCTGTTCAGCTGTAAGAGTGGGCAGAGACAAAAAATTGACAAAAAGCCTCCTCTTTCGCCTATGTCACCTTCAATGCTTATTCCTTACCTCCAGCAGGTCAATGCAAACATAACGTACGAATCCTCTTCTTTCTTTTTTTTGGTGTGGTTTCTTGATGTGTTAAGCATGTTACAACCTTGAAAGCAATCATCCTATCTTTAGCTCGTCGGATCGACAGCAAACAATTCCTCTTTTGAGAGCGCATTAATTCTTTGCTTCATCCATTTTAACACCAGAAGGGCTGCTTCGCCATGATTGCAGTGAGCAGCAGCCAGTTAGCAGTAAGAACTGCTGCTGGGACTTAATCCCATGCTTAATGTGCCAGGAGCAACACAAACAACACTTCCCAGAAGTGTTCAGTGTACCAAGTCATGGGAGGTAGTAACTGTGCTTTAGGAGCTCATAAAGAGCTTTCAGCAGGAATAATGAATATGAGATTAAAAGAAGATTACAGCCTTATTAGCAAAGATGATGTTGACCAAAGTATCTTAGGTATTCATCTTGTAATGAGGTTACATCTGCTAAGAGCTGCTCTGTCTTGTTTCTCTCTGCATAGCAGAAGAAAAGGAGCATGATGTTGGGGACTTTTTCCTCTTAAATGAGCCTGTCAATGGTTCTTCTGTGTGATGATATAGCTTTGTCTTTTGTTCACTTGTGTGCAAACAGCACGAGAAGCTGCCATGTGGGAGCTGGAAGAGCGCCATCTGCAGGAGAAACACCAATTGTTCAAACAGCAGCTCAAAGACCAGTACTTCATGCAGAGACACCAGCTTCTGAAGAGACATGAAAAGGTCAGTGTTGAATGATAGACAAAGCCTTATTCTTCCTCTTTTACAAACATTCCCAGCACTACGTTTGCATAAAAAGTTCACAATTTAAAAATTGCACTCGGTTTGTTTTTTGTTTGCCCTGTGCAGGAGATGGAGCAGATGCAGCGTTATAACCAGCGTCTGATCGAGGAGCTGAAGAACAAGCAGACACAAGAAAGAACCAGACTGCCCAAGATCCAACGCAGTGAGGCCAAGACCCGCATGGCCATGTTCAAGAAGAGCCTTCGCATCACCGGAGCGACCATCAGCCTGGAGCAGGAGAGAGAAAGGGTTAAACAGGTGATGAACAATCTGTAGAAGAGAGAATCACACATTTTTCTTCTGTCTTGTATTTTCTGAAAAGCTGAACAATTCTCATTGAGCCTCAATTTTGAAAAGACCACGTGAAGCTTACTGATGTGTCTATTTTCTAGTTCGCAGCCCAGGAAGAGAAGAGACAGAAGAACGAGAGGCTCCATCAGCAGCAGAAACATGAAAATCAGATGAGAGACCTGCAGCTGCAGTGTGACGTCAACGTCCGAGAGCTCCAGCAGCTGCAGGTAAAGATTTTGAAGACCACTGAACTGAGTATTAAATGTGTTTTATGAACAGTTGTTATTGAATGGAAAAGATTAACTCAATTAACATGAGCCCAATATTTTGAACATCTTTAAGGGTCAGAAATGACTTAACAGGTACGAAAAGTTTTAGTCTTACCTCAGTAGATCCGTTCAGCTGGCAGCTGAGGGATGAGCTGTAAAAGCTGCAGCTTAATTGGTCAGCACAGAATGTTACTGAAACTGTTGGATAACATTAGGGGAAGGACACCTGTATAAATAGACCTTTTTGTTGAGGTAAGTTCTTTTTATCCTTAAAAGCTGTTGCATTGCTACATCTAAAGCCACCAGACTCTACTGACTATAGCAAATAATGTCACTCCCAGAAGTCATTGCTGGTCTACCACTGCTTCATTTGATTAGATTATGTATATTGTTGTATGACTTTGGTGCTTGAATCTGTTAGAAGGGCATTTAAAAAGGTCCTGCTTTCAAACACTGGAATCATTTTGAACTTTCAGTCTTGTTTTGCAACCTGACACACAGTCACATACTTTTGTTCCCCTTCGTGTGTGTTACAGAACGAGAAGTGTCACCTTCTGATTGAGCATGAGACCCAGAAGCTGAAGGAGTTGGACGAGGAGCACAGTCTGGAGCTGAAGGAGTGGAGGGAGAAACTACGACCCAGGAAGAAGGTAGGGTGTCTTCAATCAATCGATCAATCGATCAATCTTTATTTGTATAGCGCCAAATCACAACAAACGTTATTTCAAGACGCTTTTACAAACATAGGAAGTCTAGACCACTCTATGTCAAATTATGAACAGAAACCGAACACCAAGGCAGGGTAAGACTCAGTCTTACCCCACCTTAATCCACCATGAGCATTGCACCTCGCAGTATTTAGCTAGTTACAGCGGCAAGAATAAACTTCCTTTTAACAGGCAGAAACCTTAAGCAGAACCAGACTCATGTTACACAGCCATCTGCCTTGACCAAGTTGGGTCTGGAAAGAGGGACAGAAGAGAATAAGAGAGAGAGGGAGCAGTGATTAGACAAGCAGTAGAAGCTGTTGCCGCTGGAGTCCAGCACGTCCGTATCAGCTGGAGTCTGGAACATCCACAGCAGCAGGATGCCTACAGCAGCTCAGAGGAACCTACGAGACAAGGGAGCTCAGCTCACCAGAAAGGTCTATGGTTAGTAACTTTCAATGGGACAGGTAAAGTTACAATGAGTGATGAGGGGGTTGGAGGGAAGGGGCTGAGATAGGATCCCACTGTGTCTTGTGCTGCTCTGGGATAAATATCAGCACACACACCTGCAGCTATCCTCTGTTATACACACAGCAGCCTATCCCACCTTACCCCTTACGTTTTCCTGAGAAGATTCATTTGAACATAAGAAGTCTACTTCCATCAATGCACAGGAGGGACCTACTGACCTCTCTTGCTGTCACAGAGCACGTGCAAGGCGCTGCAAGCAATCACAGGCAGAGAGAGAGAGATCGTCTAAATAATTGATCTTATAAGTATAATTAAAAACTCTGTTGGCAATTGTACTTGGGTGGCCAAAAATATACTTAGACAGCCCGCCCAGGTATCGTCTATGCGTGTAGAAACACTGAAAGTTGCAAAATAAGACCTGCAGTCAGACCAGTGTTTGACAGTGATGCCATCATCTGTCACTAATCTGACAGATTTGGACCTCCTGAGAGCAGAGGGGTGACCTACAAGTTAAGTCTTAACATTGCTAGGCTTTCTTTAAGGCTGGCTTACCCTCTCATCACACGTTGCAGTACTCCATCTTGTAGAGCAATAGTAATACAAGATATAAAGCGACACACATGTAACCATTTGAACTCTGTAGAAAGTCTCATTTAATATTTGTTAATTGATAACATGAAACAAACATGTCTGGTTCCCTCCCTCAGGCCCTGGAGGAAGAGTTTGCCAGGAAGCTGCAGGAGCAGGAAGTTTTCTTCAAGATGAGCGGAGAGTCGGAGTGCCTTAACCCCTCCACACAGAGCCGCATCTCCAAGTTCTACCCCATACCCAGCGTCCACTCCTCCGGTTTCTAGAAGAAACCCACCCACACATACATAGACACACACACACACACACACACACACACACACACACACACACACACACACACACACACACACAAAGTCTACATGCATACACCAAGCCACTTGGACATGTGTACACACACCGACAGTAAGAACCGAGCCTGTGCTGCCTTGCCCTCATCCTCTGGGGAGTGTGTAGAAAGCATCGACTTTAGTCCTCTGTCTGCAGCTCTCTTTATTCTGCTCTTTTTAACCTATCATATCGTATTTTTATTGCCGTCATTTGAAGGACAATGGAGTAGGATATTTGCAGGTTCAGTGTTTCAGTCATAACCTTAAAACTGTCCAAGCTCCTTTTATTGATTGAAGTGTTTTATAAAGAATCCAGTGCCTGTAGGATTTGATGTTTTTGGCTTTGCAGTCTAAGCAATTTATGATTATTTGCTGCTCAATTTTTTCCTCTTACTTAGATGTTTGCACTAATGAAAAAAAAACATTTTTATACCACTAAAACATGATGTCGCAGATTTAATTTGAATACAAGGGCAAACATATCATTTAGAACTAACGCTAAAATAGAATGTATTTCTGATGGAGACATTTTAACAACACTGATGTTTGTAGAACAAAATGATACAGTATATTTTTTATCAAGTACTACTCTGCGTTAGAGCGTTTATTACCGGTCCGATACATGATTTCAAAACAAGCTTTAGGAACTTCCTCCTTCAGAAATGATGCTGTTTTTCAGGGTTTCTCTACAGAATGCCTTCCTGTCTCAAGCACAACACTTTATTTTACTATGAAGCTACAAGCAGAGGTGGAAAGCATTGTTGAAGTCAATAGAGGAGGTGTAGAAAAGGTGTTTACATACAGAGATAAAGGATCACTGTTAACTAGACACTAAGGAAATCACTGTGGTGGCAGGAACAAAGACTGTGGACAAGCATTTATGTACCTGTTGGTCTGGTTTTTAATGTTGTAGGTAGGACCCATTGACTGCATATTAATATGGACCTCCATCTCCCCCTGTTGTAAGAAGTGAAGCCAAAATAACATTGTGGCTAAGGAATGTGCAAAAGTGATCTGGCTGTTGGAGCTGCTAGACTGACTTCACTGCTGACCAACACACCTTCAACTTCCTAATCAAATGGCAACAGTCTACAGCAGAACCGATTCTTGTGTCCTTCTGAAGCAGATACTCACGGTTATGGGCATTTTGATCACTCTTGACCTAGCAAGAGGCAAAGAGGCAGAGTTGAAGTGGACCTTTAGCCTCCTGAGTAACAACTATAACTCACCCACCTGCCAGTCAAGCAATTAAGCAAAACCGTAAACATAATTTGTCCAAAACGAATGAGCTAAAAAAATGAATCCCCTCCCCCGACACTGTGTAGAAATAGAGAATAGGTACTACTCAGACCCAAAGCTCTTTTTGTACCAGAAGGATTTTAACATGGTGTTAGTGGGGTCCACAAAGCTTTCGGAGCCAGCCTCAAGTGGACACTTGAGACACTGCAGTTTTTAGCACTTTGGCATTGGCTTCATTGTTCAGCACTAAAGGTTGCCACTTAAGTTTGACCCATGTTCCATTAGTTAGAATGAGGAGGGGGCGCTTTATGACCTGTACTGCAGACAGCCACCAGGAGGAGCTCCAAAAGTCTTGGCTTCACTTCGGGGAGCTGTTGTGCTGTCCATCTTTCTACACAGCCTATGGTATGACCAATGTATTATTATCAAGAAAAAGTGTCATGTATTCATAGGAGCGTTATTCAGGGATGAATAAAGAATGCAATGTTTCAATGTGTCCATAAATTGTAGAGGGTTATCAAGCATAGATACGCTTGAGTATTTCTGTATAAAGTTATCTGTAACACATTCATCTCTTTAATATTCTATTCATTTTAACTACCAGTAATAGTTTACATGCTAAATGTGTGGCAGCGGTTCATTTTCTGTTAGGTTTAAACCCCTAAACCACAGGGTGGCAGTGTTGTACTCTGTTTCCAGGTTTTTGAATTGTCCACTAAAATCTGACTGAGCACAAAGCTGAAGAAAACACAGAAAACACAGGCAGAGCTGTGAAGGACTCAATGTACTGTTATGCTTACAGTATTGCAATATATTGAATCATGACCCCTTTATTGGTATGAATTGCATGAACAGATTCTATCAGGCACACAGCTTTAATTAAAAGCGGGAACTGTATGAAAAAAGACTTTAGAGGCCTAAGTGTCAAAACTCTGCGCAATTTGAAACTACACGTATTTAAGTTAAATCAAACAAAATTAACTACATTAAAAATATATATTTTTCAGCTGTGATCTTTGTTAAGGTATTTTGCTACAAGGTGTATCATGTCTAGGTCTGCTTTTTCTTATTTTTAATGAAATGATAATACTGTTTTTACTGTCATGCTAGCTTATAGCCTTAATACTTCAGAAAAGCTGTATGGATATACTGTATACTTGTTATGACTGCCTTTAAAGACTTTAGTCAGACTAAAGGGTTAATGCCAGCTCATAAACTCAATGTTCTGTTTAATTACTGTTGCAGAAATATTGTATCTGTATGTCAACTGTTTATGTACTGTTATATAAGAAGTGGACGTAGCCATTGGTGGAGAAGCAGTTTGGGACCTTAAATTTGGCATAAAAAAACCTCTCATTTTTTTGTGGTGTGTTTACTGTAACTTTCAATGGGATGCTAGTTTGGATAGCTAAAACAGTCTTTAAACATTATGTTCAAATCAAAACAGAAAACACACTGCTAAATCCTCAGAGTGTGTCTTAATACAGCAGTACCCATCCTGATAGCATCCCCATTACAGCTTCTTCTCTAATTTTACTTTAAATAAGGATTTGCAAAGTAAGCATCATTCTGTATTGGAAAATAATTGGAACTAGAAATTGAGACAATAAAAAGAAAATGAAGCTTAGGTAGTACATCAAGTCGAAATGGGGCGTTTTTCTGGTAGTTCTTTACATTATGAATTCAGTTTTTCCGATCAGTGATCTCGCCCCCTGATGGCCATTAGCAAAATTGCTGGTTAAGGGACTTTTAAGTGGGATTTAGTATGAAACTAAGTGGCTAAATCCACATCTATATACAGTCAATGATCTGTATTCAAAGACAGAGCATTTTTCCTTTTATTTAGTCGGATATTTTTAGAATGATGTGTTTATGAATTTTAATATTGATGCAGTTGGAAACACAACCTTTTCAAAACATGGACCTGACTGGTTTAGGTCATTTTGAATTCTGATTGGTTCATTTTATCATCTCATTTTCTTAATGATTGGCTATTGAGAGTTGCAGATAGTCAAAGGTATTTAATAACTGAACTGAAATGTACAAAAATGCAATGAAGGAGTGCTGTGCACGTATTTCAAAGCTGACTCAGTAGCTATTTATATAAACCTGTTTCACCCACACTCATTGGAGAATTGCAGCACACAAAATATAATCAAAAATCAGTCTTTTCAGTTTTTGCTTTTTGGGTTGGTTAGAGCCTGCAGATTAATGATTCATTCTGAATGTTGACTACAAAAACCCCATATCAAAATCATAATGCATTTTTTAAATGTAAATGTATAGTTTTTAGGATGCCTGTGTAATGTAGATTTTCATTTTGCTGTAAATAAACATTTTCTTCTGTATTTCAGTTGTGTTTATTATTTGATGGTTACATCTAGTAAGACACTTTCTGGCAGTGATGAAACCTGTTATAAAACTTTACACTTTTAAAAACATGATCTTGTTGGGAAAACAAATGTAATGAAAGGTTTATGAAATCAATGGTTCATTCAGATACATCTGTAAAATATATCACCTCGCTGAATGACCCCTTTGGACAATTTACAAAACAGTATTTCAAAACTATACAGTAATTCAAAACACATCCCTCCATTCAAAAAGACAAAATATCAAAGACATAAAAAAATACATCTCAAGTCATATAAAAAAAGGATCAGTGAGAGACATCCAGTATTAAAGTTCATTTACCACCTTTACACATCCCAAATAGTCCATATATCAATCATAATATGCCAAATGATGGTCCTAATAGACAGTAACACCATTAGTATCAGTAACACTGAATTTCCCCCCTGGGGGATCAATAAAGTAATATCTTAATAAAGTAATATCTTATCTTAAACACCTACATTCCTCCTTCGTCTTTTGGCCCTTAGAGTGAATTCTCCTGTGAAAAAAAAAGATTGAATAACTTTTAAAACACTGATGACTGGGTTTTTACCATCCCCCACAGTCCCATTTATATTTACAACGTGAATTACAAAATAAGTTGATGCCGTTAACTAGCTTTAAAAAAGTAGGGTCACCAAGAACAAACCACTGAAAAAATTTTGTAATCCTAAAATAAAGATATTCGAAGAAACATCTTCCAACTCATTAGGTTCATTTGCAACAAGTCCTAAGAGGCTGAGTCTCTCAGTAGTACAGATTGAAAAGGGTTCACCAGTCTGTGAGAGTCAAAATTGCAGAAGCATTTGGGATTTTATCTTTCACAGTACATACCATCATTAAAAGATGAGAGAATCTGGAGAAATCTCTTTATACAGTAACAGGAAAAAGGCTTAAAAAAAATAATAGGTTGCTGGGATCTACATGACTCTGTGCTGGAAATCACTGCATGGGCTCAAAATTGCTTCTAGAAACATACTCATAGAGTATGCAACATTCAAAGAGCAGGGCCCAGCTCCTAATATAAAGTTTTAACTGACCTCTGTGTCCTTCTTGTCCTCTGTGTACTTCTTGTCCTTCTTGTCCTCTGTGTCCTCTGTGTCCTTCAGGCCCTGGATGGCCTTGTTCCCCTGTGTCAACACAAAGAGCAGTGCTTTGAAATTAAAGCCACAGGTTGACTATAAAACACTTAACAAGCAACTGTTCTATAATATGTACTGCTACTGAAAGACATGAAAGATCATTCTTTTTTTCCCATTGACTTCAGAATGAATCACTGTTCATCAGATCTTATGAGGCAGCCATTTTCTGTTTAAGTCCAAAAAGAGGTTTGCCAAGTCGCTAGCTCTCTGCTTCCCTCGGGGGAAAACTGCCTGACTTTCAACAGGTTTTAAGGTTAATGTTAACTTCTGTTAATATTGAACAGAATGAACAGATTAACTGTTATCTAAGTTAACGTCTTTGCTAACATATCAGCGGATAACAGAGTTGTTGTTTTTTTTCATTTTTTACGCA
The DNA here is from genome assembly GCF_009762535.1 of Notolabrus celidotus. NCBI lineage: Eukaryota > Metazoa > Chordata > Actinopteri > Labriformes > Labridae > Notolabrus > Notolabrus celidotus. The sequence continues at coordinate 11,468,074 of NC_048278.1, forward strand.
TTAAACTTAATCAGGTCATTTTTTGCATCATCATGTCTTCTGTTAAAAGACACAAATGGAAACACCCAGAAGAAACAGACCCAGAAGTAGGCTGATAAGAATACCAATTTGCCATGGAAGCTCCACCAACCTTGAAATCTGAGGGATTACCTTTTTTAGCTATATACATAGTAATGATAAAATCTTGTACTGTACACCTTCTTGTCTGCTGCTGTAACTACATGAATTTCCCCATTGTGGGATGAATAAAGGAGTATCTTATCTTATCTTATCTTATCTTATCTTATCTTATCTTATCTTATCTTATCTTATCTTATCTTATCTTAGAATAAAAAATACCTCAATCAATAACATCATCTTTAAATCTGTACTTAGTGTCAACTTGTTTAGATGTTTATTGAGCTGGATTGTTGGATAATGTATAGTGAGTGGGTGGTTGTGCAGATTCTTATCCGCTGAACTATATATATATACATATATATATATATATATATATATATATATATATATATATATATATATATATATATATATATATATATATATGACCTTTGCTTACTATAAACTATCCCTCACTTAGCTCTCATTACTGTGTGGTAGTTATGATAGGAAATATACATTCCTAGGACAAAATGAAACATGAGTTCTAGCTTGTTGATGTCATCAACTAGCATTACTGTAAGCTCCCTTTTGTCAACGTTAGCTAGGAATGGGTTGACCTCTGACTTTAGCTGCTGTGAAAAAGCAGCAATCCCAAGCATGCATCAGGGGTAAATGACCGCCTTATACATTTTCAAATTATGTTATTTAACGAGATGAAGTGAGCAGCAAGTCAAATGTTTTCTAGGTTTCATTTCAGATGTACCTCTCTCTCCCTTTGGCCCTGGGTATCCCACGTCTCCTTTCTGTCCTGGTCTCCCAGGTGGTCCTACAATGGCTCCATGTGCTGTCAGAGGACAATTCGAGTCATTCTCACATGTATTTACACATTTTTTAAGCTTGTTTTCTCTGTTCTACAAACAGTGAGTGCCATTTTTATTTACTTCTTATTTACCTCTGATGAATTCCACTAAATCTGTGACGTTTGTATGGGAACCAAATAACCGGCTGTATCCAGCAGGACCTGGAGGGCCAGGGGGTCCTGGGGGCCCTTGGGTGACACGTTCGTTGTTCCGTTCAATATCACGTAGCAGACCATGAGCTGGAAAACAAGACACAAATTGAGGAGCAGGTTAAAGTACAGCCTTCACCAGCTGTGTTTTATCCTAGATTATGATTTGATATTTGTAACATTGCGCTATAATCTCTTACATCTGATGTATTCCAGCAGATCTGTGGCATTTCCACGGGAACCAAACCACCGGCTGTTTCCAGGTGGACCTTGAGGGCCTGGAGGTCCTGGGGGTCCTTGGAATACACGACTGTTGTATTCCTTCACAATGTCATGCAGCACACCCTGGGCTGTTGATGAGAGAAATCTTTATAATGCAGGTTAAGATGCTTTCGCCTCATTAAAACCTAAAGGACAGTTAAAAAGGTCGGACTTAAAGGAAGTTATAGCGCAAAATCACCTTCAGGCTTTGAGTTCATTTTCAGTAAAAGAATCAAAAACTTCTTCTGGGTCACCTACATTTAATGTAATCAGTAACTTTGGCAGCCATGTTGGAGTAGTCTCCGGTGTCCATGCTCCAGGCTCTGGAGACAGGCACACCCGGGTCTCCCTTGTGTCCTGCGGGTCCAGGAGGGCCTGGAGGACCAGGAAGTCCAAACATAGACCCTGCCAAGCCATCACCTGAAGACAACACAACATTTCAAGAGTTTAAAAAGAACAGGAACTTTAATGTGTTAAGTTTCATGTCTAGGTCTGGGTCTAGGTCCAGATCAAGGACTAGGGATGAACTTGAGCTACAAGTCATCCATAAAAGCCATTAAGCTCATTTTGTATTTCTTTCAGCTCACTCCTGATGTATCCCTGTTGTTCTGCTTTTATCCTTGCTGCACTGGCATGTTCAGCGTAGGAAAGCAGTCCTCGGAGTGGAGCAGAGGGACCCTCGGGTCCAGGGGGACCTGGGGGTCCAGGTGGACCCCTGAAGGAAACACCTTGATGAAGAAAGATTTGAAGATGTGAAGTCAAACATGTTTTCTGAGATGAATCTCTCATGAAATGGTGAAGGCTTCATGTTCCCTCACTTTGCAGGTAGTCCCGAATGTCTGAACTGAGGTAGTTTCCATAACCTGGTGGGCCAGGTGGTCCAGCTGGGCCTTGCGGGCCAGGGGTACCTGGGACACCAGGAGGTCCTTGAGGGCCAGCAACCGTGTGATACCCACCTAGTTGGAGAATTAAAAGACTATCTGTAATCTGACGCTTTTTGTTGATCTGATGATTTATGAACAGACACCCTACATAAACATATTCATATAAAAACCTGCTTCTACAGGCGGACAGTACATGAACTATCTATCAGTTCAGCTATTCATTCATTCATTCATTCATTCATTCATTCATTCATTCATTCATGCATTCATTCATTCATTCATGCATTCATTTATTTATTGTACCTGGTATCACATTACCAGGAGGTCCTGGAGGTCCAGGGGGTCCAGGAGCACCTGCATGCCCCCTGTCTGTAGATAAACAGGAGCCAAGGTCAAACATGGTCATGTCCTCACAGAACAAGTTTTAAGTCAGACGCCTCCTGAGCCATTTGGATACCTCAAGGTCCATCAGAAACACTCACCATTCATCAGGCTGAGGACTCGTTCAGCCACCTCCTGGGTGTTGACAAGGTAGGGATTGTGACCTGACCCGCCTCCTGGAGGTCCTGGTGGACCTGGAGGGCCAGCAACGTATCCTCTCATGTCCTCTCCTGGACACAGACAAAATGACACACTTATAAAGTTCACAAGTTCTGCTCTTGAGTGTGGTAGCTAATCACAGCTTCATGATTTTTGAAGAGAAAGAGATCCATTTTGTTAGACATGAAAGTTTCTTGTGAGGTAAAAAAGGTGATTTTAAACCACCTGACTTACGTTGTAGTAGGTTGATAATGTCATTGATAGAGACTGAGCCAGGTGGACCAGGAGGACCAGGAGGTCCTGGGGTCCTGTCATATCCTCTACCTGAACCTGATGAGGAGAGGGTTCAAAGCAGTTTTCACCACTGTTACATTTCAAATCATCCTTTGTAACACTGAACACTGACTATACGTGGTCTTACTCTGGATGTAGGCAAGGACTCTGTTTGCCATATCATCGACCGACCCAGTCCCTGGAGCACCAGGAGGCCCAGGAGGTCCAGGAGGTCCAGCTAGGTATTGCCTGATGTTGCCACCTTAATGGCAACAAAATAAATTAGTCTCAAACACATCACTGGGAAACTGTTTCATTAGACTGTACTTTATCAAGTTACAGATAGATTACTCTGTAGGTATTCTGCAATGTGCTGTCCCACATTGGTTGATCCAGATCCACTTCCATCCCTTCCAGGTACACCAGGTGGTCCCGGTGGGCCTGGGGGGCCTGGGTAGCCAGGACTGTATGATCCACCTGTTTCAATAACACAGAAAGGGTGATGAAATGTCATGTACACAATTTGATCATTTGACCATGCAGCAGTGGACCTGCCTGAGAGATAAAACTGGTGAACTTGTATTTGAATTCCCTCTGATTATTTACAAATACTGCTCAGTCCTTGTAGTTCTCACTAAGGGTTACTCCTAGGGGTTAAAAGTTGTGAGAATAATCATTAAATAATCTATAATATTTAGCATGTACACTAACTAGCAGGTGGTGCTTTGGGGAATGTATAAGCCACCATTGCTGCTGCATGCTCCCAACTCTGTAGACCTAATAAAAGCATGTCATTGGTTATTACTACTAAGTTATCACTACACACAATTTGATATGGAATGAAATTAAGAGTAGTCTTACCTGCAGGTGCTCCTGGAGCACCAGGGGCTCCAATATCACCTGCAAGGAACAGTGTGAAAAACTCACATGTGAACAAAACAATCCAGTAGAATCAAAATATAATGGTCAGTGATAGGTGTCTGTGCACAAACTGTTTAAAGTCTGCCAAATATATCAAAGTAAGAGGAAACCTACAAGACAGAGGCTACTTGAAGTATCAGAGAGACAAACATTCAGCTGAGTGTACCTCTAGGTCCTGGTGGTCCTGGTGGTCCCTCTGCACCGTCTGGACCCCGAGGGCCAATAGATCCTGGCTGACCTGGAAAACCTGACATGAACATCAAAACAATGAATTAAGATCTGGTCTAGGAGCTGGGAGGTCCATTTTTTACTCTTAAAAGGCCTAGAAACACTGAACACCACCTGCTAAAGAAGCCCACTGGATAAGGCTAAAGGATTTAGAACGTTTCCAGGAAGTGGACCTTGTGTGACAATGTTTTGTTGAACACATGCTGCCATCTATTGCTTAGGTTATTTTCTAGTGGCCATTTATGACAGAAGAAGGGACAAGCTTGAAGCCCAGAGTGTATTACACATGTGTCTAAAAGATTTGGGTTACCAGTTGTGTATTTCTCACAATCCAACCTTTTATCTACAGAGCAATGCAGAGCAACAGAGCCATTAAAGATTTTTTTTTCTTTTGATCTGAGAAAAAGATTATAACTGACAGATTTTTTTTTCATACCAATAGTTGATTCCCCTGGACTTCCCGGAAGGCCTGGTTGACCTGGTTCACCTAAAAATCACATCATAACATTATCCACAAATATGTGTATTATATAAATAAATATTGTCTTAAAACCATATTCAATGTAGTTTTCTCACCTTTGTACCCTTGTTGTCCTAGGTCACCTAAAGACAATAAATAATAATGATAATAATACAACAATAAATGTTTAAATATAAAGAGGACATACTGCTTCTTCATTATATTACACATCACACTTTAACCCTCTTTCACGTTTTGCTGAATTTCTAAATTTAAACATTCTTGGAAAAAAGGGAATATAAAAATATCCTTGGGAATATAACATTTTATCCATGCATTTGCCAACCACATCAGAGAAATGCACAGCTGCTCAGGCATTATGTACCAGCGGCTGCATGGACTGTGGCTTAGTAAAGCCAAAAATTCGGCTTGCTTCCATATTTTAAAAATGCAACCAGATGCAGTTCTATATCCTTCCAATTTCACATCAAAGTATAATAGTGCTAAATGTTATGGATGAATGAATATTGAAGCACAGCCTAGCAGAAAGTTTTGCAGAAGTATCAGATTTGTTAAACTTACCTGGTGAACCTGGAGGGCCTTGCGGTCCTGGAGGTCCTGGTGGTCCAGCGAAAAAGGTTTCTGAGACAAAACAGAGGAGACTACATCAAACAAGCCAAAAAGAGACAGGAGAGGCTTGATTTTTCACGTGTTATGTTGTAGAAGTGAAATTAGATTTCCTTCACTCACCTGAAGTAGGCACAAAGCTGCCAGGTTCTCCTTTCACCCCTGGAGGTCCAGGTACACCAAAACCTATAGGGACATACATGCTTTGTGATGATACTGCAGAGATCATTCTTTATGATGATGGTCTATCTTTCTTTATGTCTGTAATGTGTGTTTCTTGTTTACCTGGCTCTCCTTGAGGACCTCTTCTTCCCGGGGGACCTTGCTTAGACTCACCTGAAGAAGAAGAACATTTTAATCTTTCTCCCAGCCGTTTGAAAAAACATTTAATATTTCAAAAAATACTTTCAACATACCTGCACGACCTTCAGGACCTTCAGGACCAAGTTCTCCAGGGGGCCCTGGAGGTCCAGGTGGGCCTGGTGGGCCTGGCTGTCCAGCCCCTGATGACAGGCCTGTTGGAAATGTAAACGCAGGATGTGGCGTGAGTGTTACTGTAACTTCCAGTAAAGATGATAAGACTACCACTAGACCTAAAGTGATGAATAAAGAAAAGATAATCACTCACTGTCTGTCCGGGTTTCCAACTTTGTGACACTTTCACCGGGCTCACCAGGTTTTCCTTTCTCTCCCCTCTCCCCTTGATCTCCTTTCTCACCTTTCTCACCTGGTGCTCCCTTACCACCTTAACGATAATGCCAATGTTTCATTAGAGGAGACGATTAAGGACATGAATATATTTAACAGCTGATATGTGTCAAATGATTAAGGTGGGTCAAGACTGTGGATGTACCAATTTGACCAGGAACACCAGCTGGGCCAATGGGACCAGACAGACCAGGGTTTCCAGCAGGACCTGGGGGTCCAGCAGGGCCAGGGGGTCCAGGAATGGCCAGAGCATCTGAGCCGACTGGAAACAAAATCAGAAACAAGCACAAGTCTCACTTAAGAAGATGAAAATTAACAAAGGACTCAATAAAATCTGTTTATTCATGTGTTATAACACAAAATGCTACTGATGCTTACTTGGACCGATGACTTTACCAGGTAACCCTGCTTCACCTAAAAGAGAACGCTGAATTAGATCGCATAACGAAACTTAATATCACAGACATACATCATTATTTACTGGCCTTTGAATAAAGTTTGCAAAACCCTTTATTTATTTATTTATTTATTTATTTATTTATTTATTTATTTATTTATTTATTTATTTATTTATTTATTCATTTATTTATTTATTTATTTATTTATTTATTTATTTATTTATGTGTCCGGTGCAATCCATCTAATGTTTAAGGGAGCTAACAACGCATTACCTTGCCCACCAGGTTGTCCTGGGCTTCCAGCAATACCTGTATTAATGAATCCGAGCAGAAGTGTTGACATCTAAATCTAAACAGTACAGGTGGTTAAGTATTCATTTTGACACATCTTCTCATACCTGGGGGTCCTTGAATCCCAGGAATGCCTGCATAAAATATAAAAGCAGCTCTTAGTGAGGCAGTAAACAAACGGTTATACAATCGAGTGAGCTCTCTTGACAAACACATGAGTTCAGGCTATCATGTAGGATGCCGTTTGTTGGAAATGTTTTTGTACCTGGAGTTCCAGCATCACCGGGAGTTCCTGGTGGTCCTCTCGAACCAGGAGGGCCCGTTGAACCTGATTCACCTGCATTTTGTACAGAGACATTCAATCTTTACTGAAACGTCAGGGTTTTTTTAAGTTTCAGTCGGGATTTGTGATAACTGTAGAGTCACGTTGGTTATCCTTAATGTCTTATCTTTGTAGTTAAAATCAAGTCCAACATGAAGGGACAAACACTCAGTCTTTGTTCAAGCTTCAGTAGATCTGTATGTGCTCATACATTTTAAGTTCAGCAGCACTTGTTTTTCTCAGAGAAGTGCTCTTTGCCAAGTACAGCCAAGTCTTGCTTTATTAAAGACAGACACACACATCTTCTAGCATGGTCACCATGTCAAATACATCAAAGACACTTACCTTACCCTGCCAGTAGAAGAATAAACTCAGAAAACAAGCAGTCCTCATTATATCCCTTTTAAGGCTTTACTGACACATTTCTGGTTTTATTTTGTACTAACCCTTCTTTCCATCTTCTAGATCCTGCCCCAATTGTTTTCCCTGCCTCATGTGTCAATCTTGCCTTAATTAGATACACCAGTGTCTCCTTGTCTTATATATTCCCTGTGTCTTCCCTCTCCTTGCCGGTGTGTTGCGTGTTCTCCAGTGTCGCCTCACTCCAGTTCTTACTGATGAGGTTTTCTCGTGTTTTGACTTTTGCCTTCCTTTTAGCTTCTTATTGGATAACTTGCTCTTTTTGGGTTGATCACCCATGCACTGCCTCTTGATTGAATTCAACTCCTGCTTTTTTTTACACATGTGCTCTTGTGCCTTTTTTTGGTCCATCAATCCATACATTGGTTGTGTTGTCAACATCTTCTAACAATTATTTAACACAGTACAATATAGTTATTTTCTTCTTATACAATTATTCTAAATCGCTTTTACTCACCTGCATCTCCTTTGAATCCCTTTGGTCCAGCAGGTCCCGATGGTCCAGAATGTCCTGGTTCACCTTCAATCAAGAACACAAATTAAAGACTTGTCCCTCAAACTACCAAGAAAGAAAATGTAACAAGGTTTAATAACTATTCTGTGACATGTGTTTTATTGACCTGTATCCATTCCTAATATATAGGCCGGATAATAATAATACATTTATACAACATAGTTGTGCTTTATTTAAAGCAATATTTGAGATGACTGTTAGAGCATCTGTGAAAATGTCTGCAGATGACATCTGTTTGTTGAAATGAATGAAACTGAGAAATTGTACATGCACATATTTTGAAATGGTATGGAAATGAAGAATGGTTGTCATAACTTTTGAATTATTCTTATTTTTTAAATTCCAGTATCACTGGGTGGATAACAGAGCTTTCATTCATTAATAAATGAATTGTTAAAGTTTCAGAGAAGGCGTGTACATACTATCATTACTTTTTTTTTGTTAAAAGTCTGTAGAAAAGGTTCAAAGGCCTCTGTGCTACTCGTAAAAGTTATAGTTTATGTTGTTTTAACTCTTGTAGTTCATTTTGCAGAAGTATTTCTCAGACACACCTGCTGGTCCTCGTGGCCCGTTCTCTCCCAGGTCTCCTTTGGTTCCTGGCAAACCTGCTGTGCCCCGATCACCTGCAGGAAACACAGAAAAACACCAACAGAGCTTTAAAGGTTATCTAAGTCATAACCTTTGACTTACAAAGGTTATACCTAACTACTCAGACAATGTTCTGAAGAGTTGTAATAACTGAGTTGTGGTTTTATGTTAAGAGTTGTAATGTAATTCATCAACAGCTTCATTTTGGCCTGTTTTAACCGTAGTTTCAGTCATGCGGGTTATTCAAATGCTAACAAGATAGAGCCTGAATGTACCTTTTGCTCCAGGAGCACCTGCATCGCCGGGGAAGCCCCTTGGACCAGGAGCACCTGCAGATAAATAAAACAGCGTTAATACACAGCTGCTATCAAAAAATGCAACACAGAAAAAGTTAAAAAGAATGTCAAATGGCATCTTTACCTGTGCTTCCTGAGGCACCCTGCTCTCCCATGGTACCTAAATCAAAAAGGGAAGTAAGAAAAAACATGTTCACTGTTCCTTAATGTATGCACTGATTTTCTCCCTCATTCACAGTTGCTTCAACTTCACATTGTCCAAACCCATCAGCTGTTTCCATTTAGTATTTTCTAATCACTTATCAGAAGACACTTGGTTGAAATGGAGCAGTGCTAAGGACCAACAGCCTTCTACCAGTAAGGCTGCAGACTGAGGGTCAGACTGAGAACCAATTACTGTAAATAAGAATTGAACTGAGGCCTTTTGGTTTCAAAGTGAAGCTAATATGATAGTGCCTGTAGTCTTTTAAGCAGAAGGAGGCAACTCTACTGGTTGCAAAAGAAGTGCAGTTATATATTTCTACCAGAAAATGATGCTACCCCTCTCATTAAACATTGACCTAATAAAATGGTGTTTCAGTGTCTTAGTTTAAAGGCTTCTTCAAAGCACTGTGTAAATGATGGACCCATTTTTAGAACAATAACTGACAATCTGGAAATGCAGAGCAATGGGTACCCACGATAGCTACAAAATAGTAGTTTCGAAGTGTTATCTGACCCTGACCTATGACTTCATCATGACCTTTGACCTTACCTTTTGGCCCCACAGGTCCAGCAGCACCAGCAGTACCAGGGTGTCCCGACTCGCCTTGGGATCCTGTTATAAACAGGTTTCATTATCAAGTAATCAACAAATAATTGTATATGAATCAAAACTGATAACATGAACATTTCCTACCTCTGTCTCCTTTCTCTCCAAATCCTGGGGGTCCAGTCTCTCCACGAGGGCCCATCTGTCCGTCTCGGCCTCTCTGACCTGGTGGCCCCTCAGAACCTGTCTCACCTGTTCAGAAATGGGCAGACATCAGACCATGTCTCCTAACATAAGTGTCTCTTAAAACAGATGAAATGTTCTCAGTGTATAGATACCATACCTCCACTTCCCTTTGGTCCTCTTGGTCCATCCAATCCTGGGTGACCCATCTGCCCTGGAGGACCTAAAGGAAGACAAATATATGTGAATCAACAAAGAGAGATTTATTAATATCAGATTGAAGGAAAAAGCGGAAATACATTGGATCTCAGTCTTACCTGGCAGGCCAGGGAATCCACCATCGCCTGCAAAAGACCAATTTAAAAGGTTGGTTTAGTTTTTAGAGCCTGATTTCTTCCCCACAAAGTGCTGAGGGTTTATTTTTATAAAAGACTTGATAGATCTGCAGAATCATTTTCCACAAGAAACCAGCTTGAAAATACACAAACTACTTAAAATATTCCTAAAAATAAGCAAACAATTCTTCAATATAACCAAGAAAATGTCAAAAAATTAGTATTTTTTTTAAATCATGAAAACATCGCTGGGGTCAGAAAAGAAACACAGATATATTAAAAGCAGTGCATTCAGGATTAAAAACAAATGCTTTTTAAATTCAAAGATGTCACATAAGAATAGTTTTCTCGAAATGGAAAAAAAATGTAAATTTAGACAATCTGAAATAAGACACATGTTTAGGAAACTTGAAAAGTACTTGATAAGAGAAATTTGAAACAGAAAAGCAATTTTTCTTGACTTCTTCACCTTTCTGTCCGAGATTTCCTGGATCACCTGTCGGAGCAGTAACAGTCAGAATTAGTGCTGTTATTGACATAATATGAATTTATGATCCTTTAAGGAGTTGTGCAAACATGCCTTTAGGTCCTGGATCTCCTCTCTCCCCTTTCATTGAGTACGTAAGTGTGTCTGAAAGAAGAACACTGTAAGATCAGTCACATTGAGGTGTTATTCATGGCAGCTGTTTTCATTTATACCTCTGGGTTTTTTTTCCTCTACCTCTTATAACATCAGAGCGGAGTTCAGCCCTGACCAGCTGCTGGACTGTTCTCTGCAGGGCAGCACTGTCCTGTCCAGGTTCGCTCCCTGTGCCTCCTCCTGGCCCTGCAGCTCCAAGGTTGATGCCATTGTCAGAGCGGGTCAGAGTGGATCCAGCAGAACTTCTATCGATGTACGACGACTCCAGTGGGTCGATGATGTTGATGCCAGAGGAGGCAGACAGGCGGCTGGTTCTGGCTGAGGCTCCGGTGATGGCTTCAAGTGCATCAACACGGTTCTTGAGACGTTTTATTTCCTCACCTGTGACGGCCAAAGAGAAGAAAGTAGACATGAGAGGATAACCATGAAAGAGCCATATGAAAGTGAATAATGCTTATAGAAAAGATTAATGTCTAACCCAAAGCAATGAGTCCAAAGAGGAGGCCTAAGAGGAAGAGCAGGCCAAGGAGGAGGCCGAGCAGCCACTTCCACCAGCTGCAGCAGGAGAAGAACCCAGAGTCTGATTTATCCTCACGGATTTCTAGAAAACAAACAGGTTCAAACATAGATCATATTTTAATTTCCTATTCAAGCTTTTCTGTTTGAACAAAGATTCATGTTTTAGAAGAGCATTTCATGGAAACGTTTTCAATGACATAGGCTTTTCTCTTTTAAATTAGTGTTTGATGGTTAATTAGAACCTTATATCTATTTTACAGGTAATCACATTTAAATATTCCAACACGCGTCAGAGTCAAATCTCTTACAGTCCCTAGGTTTTATAGTTTTTCTGCTTCTCAAACTCTTAAAAGAAAAGTGAGACACTGTCAAATAATGTAATTTTTGTTTCTTGTTGAGAAAGATGGGAAGACTGATACAACTCTCATGGCTTTATGATAAACGTGAGTAACAGGTAGGACGCAAAAGGCATTTAGCTTAAGCTTATAGCATGAGACTGGAACCGTCTTTTCCAAAAGGGTTATGTGCATGTTTTGTTATTTTTTATATACACTATATACTGTGTATGCTAAATGTAAAGCTACATTCAAGAGACAGCTTAGCTTAGCATTAGACCAGATACACAGGGATTTTGCAATGACTACTTTGCACAATGTAAATGTTATCAATAATAGATTATGCCATTAGCAAAATGTTCAAAACTAAGAGATAAATTCTGATGTCACTTCAAAACGATAGCATACAGAGCATAAAGTAAAACTGAAAAGTTACACAGTACCTGCATAGGTTGCTTTATCTTTTGTGGAAACTTTCAGGGATGCAGCTTTGAAAACAAACAAAACAATATTAGGCTTAATTTTCAACAAAAAAAATTATACAGGTGTTGAATTGAAAAAAGTTTTAGCTTTGTTGTGTTTTGGTTTACATCTAGCATCTGTTCCTTCCTCCACTGTGCTGGATGACAGCTTCTGTTTCTCTCTCTTCAGTGAGTCCTCAGAGTAAGTACCTTAAAGACAACAAACACCATACATTACAACTACTACAACACATCTGTTTGATTTATGTTTGAGTAATTTAAGCAGCGGGTAATAGAGGTATTACAGAGTTTGTAGTACTAGAAGTCCCAGTATTGTATATGTATTAATTTACCAAAAGCACTAGCAGGTGCAGCAGACATGAACTGCTTCCCTGTGTCTTTGGTCATGATCAGTCGCTCTGTCTCCTTCTTGACTGGAGCGTTCTCCTTCTCTACCAGCACAAACTTAAAGTCTTTGCCTGGGGCCTCTTCAGGAGCGGGGCTGCTGGGTGCCACTGTGGAGAAACAAAGAAATATCAAGACATTAGAAACACATACAGTATACTGTCAATAACTAGCAGTGGGTGGTGTTATCATTACAATGTAGAAATTAACATATATGTTATCTATATCAGCAGTGGGAAAGCAGTCTGCATATTTCTGACATTTTGTAAATATATACAGTATGTGCATATGAGCATAAAAAACATAGAATGTAGTCATAATTAATAGTTCAACTTTTGAAACGTATGGACAAAGCTGTAAACCAGAAATGGCCCTTTCATTGATTACATCACCCACCAAATTTCAGACTATGGTTTTGAAGCCAAATTTGTGCTCTCAAAATCTTTGTATTTTGGAGGCAGTGGTGCCTTTATTGTCTTCATGTTTAATAATCAGGTTGCTCATTAATAATCCTGCTTTATTGTTTATATCACCACAGATGGAAGTATAAATCGAAAACTATTAAGTCACGTTGGCCTACATCCGTTTCTGGTCCTCGGGTGGAGGTTTTTCTTTTTCTTCATATAGATTATGAGCCTTTCATTTTTTGTGTTTTTGGCATTTCTTGTGTTGAAATGTTCATGTCCCCTTGTTTTGTACATTAAAAATATTTTAGTACTACTCCCATAATTCCTTTAATATCCTCGGGGAACGTTACATCATCAGGAAAATGTTTAATAGGGTAACAGATTACCTCATTGGTACTTTACGGTCATACTTTCACACACCTCTATGAAATCCACCTCCTTTTTGCTTACCCTAGCTTAAGAAGAATCCTGGTTTAATGTGCTTCCCTGTTTTTCACTTTGAGGCTGTGGGGAGGCACCCACTCCTTAAATTAAGCCTATGATCTCAACAGAGTTGCATCAGCTTTGGAACTGCCTCCCCTCCTCAATCAGGGCTGCCCCCTCTGTCGACTCTTTTAAGTCTTGCCTCTAAACAAAACACACTTTTATATTTTAGCATTTGAGTCCTCTAGCCCTGAATAGGTATAAACCCCCAATGATGTGCTTTCCTTGTTGTCTGTTTGTCTCTTTTTGTATGTATTGTACAGCACTTTGGTCATTTTCTGCTGTGTTTTTAAATGTGCTATATAAATAAAATTGACTTGACTTGACTTGACATTATTGTTTGAAGTATAACATTTCTCCAGAGAGAATATTTTGTTCTTTGTTTAATGTGAGTGCATGAACTCTGCTTTACTAGTGAATGAATCCATATGTTTCATAAACACTATAACAAGCCTCACTTGTGGTTGGGCTCATTCCAGGGCTAGATGCATTTTTCTGCACACCATAAACTGTAAGGAGAAAAAAAACACATTTAGACGTTAATGCATGACTCCTCGACAGCTGATACTCAGTACTGTTTCACCGTTATGTTACTTTCTCACATTTTAAGTGCTCTGGTAAATCTTAATTTCTGTTTGATGGATTTTATAACCACCTTTACTGAAAAACTGAGGGGCTTTTTTAAAAGTGGACATGGGGCTTGCGCTTCAAGCATTAAACCAAAGTGGCATCCAACTAATACCTTAATTAAAAAAAATCTTCTTCCCATTATGTTGTGGAAAAAAGACATTATCAGATCATTTAGAAAATCCATACAAATTTGTAACATAAATCATCACTTCACTACCTATCTGTGTGCTGGCTCCAGTGGGAGACATGAGAGTGGGGCTGGTACTGGCCAGGTTATTCTGAACTCCATATAAAGTACCTAGGAGAAAGAGCAAGAGAGAGAGACATTTTGATCACCTGTTAGTGCCTAGCTGAGGATGTGAAACCCTTGTGGTCCGTGACATGTCGATGCAGGACTCACCTGTGCTGCCAACTGAGAGTCCACCGCTCATAGAGTGGGAGCCGAGCGCCAGGTTGTTCTGAACTCCTCCTGAAAGATAACAAGGTTATTTACAATCTATCACAGTGGGCATGAAAATACAAAGTTATCTCTGCCTTCTATAAATACTGTCACATACATTGGGTCTAAAACAAAAATGACTCCAGGCCATGTCCAGTATCAAGTCTCAGCAGATCATAAGTATGAGAGCTGTTAAACTCTGTCATCTATTTTTTCTTCTTCTCTATGAAATGCTCATCCTAGTTATACAATGGGCCCCTGGGTGCCGATGTTCAAAAAACGTCCATTATTTTTTTTTAAAATCATAAAGTTTATTTACATCTGGAATTATTTCCAACAGGTTATTTGCATCAGGGGTCTGATTTTACTGGTTGTCTTGTGTGACTGACCTGACTGGTAAAGGGTGGAGGTAGTGGACAGGTTGTTGGGGTTTGTGTTGTAACCGTAGCTGCTGCTCACACCTCCAGACCAAATGCTGCCGTAGTGATCTAGGAGAGAAGACAAGTGAAAGTGAATGATGAAAAATTCACTACAAAGCATCATTACTACCATATGTTACTATTTTATTCATGTTATGTCGATCTGCAGTATTTCATATCTAATGAGGGTGAATAACCTGCACTGGAGCTCTCAGACATGGTCCTAGTCTCCACACTGCCTTTCTTGGGGATGGGCAGGGTGTTGTTGGGGGATTGCGTCGGACTGGGGCTCGTGCTGGTGGAGCGGTTTCCTCTCAATAGACGCTTCACATCATCCAGTTCAGTCCCTGCACAGGAAAGGCACAGAAGGGATGAGGGGAAGGAGTACTCTGCCCTCCTTTAACTGCAGCATTTACTTTAAACTCAAACTGACCGCATTTAATGATTATACATGACAGCAGTCTTAAAGTGTATACAAACATCATGAAAACAACCTTAAGGATTAGGCATGTGGATTTACCATGGATGTAATGCAGCAAAGAAAAAGCCTATGTGTGGTGTGAAGCAAAGCAAATGCCAAATGCATTCCTTCTAATGGCCAGGAGAGGGCATTCTAAAATAGTCATATGACTCTACTTGATTGATTTATTACCTCGTGAGTTTATGAACTCACTGGCTTGCCTAAATTATTTCTTAAACTGCTGGTGTTTATTCTGCCCATTATGTTTTCTTTTTTTTGCCAACTGGACAATTAGAAAAATTTAGAGTACTTCTTTGGCCACATTTTAACCAGAGTCGGAGACAAGTATCATTGCTACAGGGATCTACAACATGCCTTGTTCAGTTGTTAATTTGTCTTTTAGTACATCTTTTCTCTCGTTATAAAACTGTGGTTCTCAACTGGTCTCGCTTCAGGATCCACTACCTCCTCCTCCAGGACAAGCGCTACACACATCAATAAAATTGTTGTTGAATGTGTCAGACTCAAGCGGCAACCACCGGCTGCGTGAATTGAAGCCAATGGCTGGCTCCGGAAGTACCAGAAACCAAACACAAATTCAAAAAAGCAGATCTTTACAGCAGAAATAAACAGGTTTACAGCCTAGTACAAAAATGAGTGTAGTCTAGATAGCTTATTTCTCGTTTAGATCGGCACTCACTGTACAGAGGGTGATTTTTTTTCTTATGCAGCAATTTCGAAGATATTAAGATTACAATTTTTCCATTATGAGGCACAGATTACTTGAATAGTGCGGGAATACTGTAACTGTTGGCTAGGAGGCTCAAAGCCCGCCTCTTTACTTCAACAGAAGTTAGGTAGACTTCAGCATATCAGATATGGTTCCCCCCAATAATGGCTTCAAAACAGCACTTCAGAAACAGGTGGGTGACGTCACGGATACTACGTCCATTATTTATACAGTCTATGGTCAGACTACAACCAGCGCTAAGGTGCATCACTGCCATCTACTCTGTTGGAGTGTGAATACATTTCTATTCAGAATTGTTCTCCACAAACCAATGAGTGACATCACCGTTACTAAGTCCATTTTGTATACAGTTTTTGCTGTGTCATACTTACAGCTTGCTGAGGGTGAAGCACTCTGAAGCCTGGCTCTAATCTCACTCTCTAAAAAAAAGAAGAAAAATATGTAAATGTTGTTATGCTGAAAAGAATCTTCATTGTAATTTTTGAATTGTGTAGTTATGTGTAGTGTTTATAAACCATTGAATTGTGTCAGCACTCTCATGTACCTCTGCTCTGACTTCTCCCTCTGGTGGCAGAAGTTGTAGTTGTACTTGTCACTGAAAGGTACAAAAATAATTCATTAATTACAGTTTGTACACATGCTAACATTCCAGAGATATAATTTGACAATGAAGAAATACTTACTATACTCTTTCCTGTTGTACTCTGGAGAAGAGTTTGTGCTTGAACTTTCTGAGACATGAACACAAAATAAAGTTCTCTTTAACCTTCAGTTTATTTTCTTCTATTTGCTGACTGCAGATCTAAACAACAAACAGCTTGCCATTGACCTTTGACCTATGACTCACCGTCAAACACCTCTGACATAGCTGCTGCCATGGTGGTTATGTTCTTCCTCTCCTTTGGGGCAGGTGAATACGAGACTGCAGAGGTTGAGCCTCTTTTGGATTCCCCAGCTCCTCCTGAACTGTGGCTGGTCTTTGTCAATGTTGAAACCGTTACAGCACCGAGCCCCCCCTCCCTTTTTACCTCCCTACTATCACACACAAAACCAGAAGACATGCTTGAAGAACCCCCTCCGGAAGCCTTAAACTCTACTGATGAGCCCCCTGAAGCTGCAGAGCCCCCTGCTCCTCTTCCTGAACTCCCTCCTCCTGCAGAACTCCCAGCAACTACCAATTTGCTTCTATTTGATGAGCTTCCTCCACCTGCTGAACTCCCTCCTCCTGCAGAACTCCCGACAACTACCAAACTACTTCCACCTCCTGACCTTCCTCCACCTCCTGAACTTCCTCCACCTGTTGAGCTTCCTCCACTTGATGATACAGCAGAAGAAGAAGATCCTATAGTAGTGGCACTGATGCCTCCAGATCCACCAGAGCTGGTAGCATTTGAGCTGCTGGATGTGATGAAAACTGAGCTGCTCGGGCCTCCTGATGTAGCATTTCCCCCTGACCCTCCTGCACTCAGAGAAAAATCACCTAGAGGAAATTAAAAGAAAGGAAAAGAGGATAAGACACATCATTATAATAAATGATGGTGAATTGTAAATCCAATGTTCCTGTGTCTTCAAAGCATGCCATCAAAGCCCTAATCAACACCCAGATGATTTTCTCCTCTGGAGCTGAGGATGACTTTTATCTAATTGCCTCAATCTACTTTCTCCTACAAGACTGCACTAGCAGAGTCAGCACCTGACCTACAAAGAGAAACCCCTCTTCCCTTTTTTTTTTTTTTTAGCCAAACAGCATTCCCATGTTAAGCCTCTGCTTGACTGGGAATGGGCCTAAACATGCTGCTTTATAACACTACACCATTAAATTCCTCTATTCTTGCCTCAGATTGATCTCAGACACTCATATAATATATAGGTGCTGCTGCTGGAGTTGCCCAGGGTAGTGATTGTTCTTGTCTGATAAAAAGACAAGCTGTCACTGCTGGAAGTACAAAGGGAGCCTCGAGCTCAGCCCTAGCATACTTAAAACTTGCATTCATCCATATCTTCTCTTAAATTCAGTACGGCTGATTTATGTTAAAATACTATGAATTGTTTGCACATCCAGATCAAAATCAGCACGCATAGTCCGAAGATTAGAATAGATTCAGCTGCTGCTGTCTTCACAAGCTAGCTGCTCACTAAGTCTCACCTTTATTGATGTTAAATGAGCAGAGTACAGTTGATTTTTCAAGTGTTTTCTCTTTTAAAAAACACTGCCTGATATTTTAGCAGGCTAAAGACAAATGACACTAAGGGGAAGTGAGGAAGTTTTGGGGGAGTCTCTTGCTCCCTCAGATGCTGACCATGATTTTAGCATACTTATTCCTTGACCACTCCATTATATTTAAAAGCAGCATCTATCAATATTCTTCAAAAATGAATCCAATGGATGTTAATAAATCTTTATCTAAACTTTTGCTAAACTATAAGATAGATAAAAGTCATCCTCAGCTCCTCAGTATGCTTAGTGTGGAGACGACTGAAGGCACAACTTACTTTGTGATGTCAGTTTAGTAGTAGTTACTGTTTTTGTGACCACTGTGGATAAGAACAAAGCAGTTTTAACAAACATGTATTTGGTTCTATGATACTTTTTGCACCATGTCTTAGAAGTGTTTGATTCACCACCATTACACCAAGGTAGAGGCTGAAATGACAGAAAGAAACTCAAACACGCTAGAAGTTTGTTTGTATTTTTTATGGAATTTGGCTGAACCTGCCTTTTAAATACTGTCCACTACAATACTGTGTTGTCAATATTAGCATTGATCTCTCAATGCCTTTGTCACATGACCATGTAAGGTTCATGTTTCAGATCGGTCTTCAAATAGCAGTTCATAGCAATGGTCTGTTATTCCTCAAAAGCAGACAGACTATTGCCAAGGATGTGGGTCTGAAAACAGACTCTGGACTCACTGATATCATTTCAATGATTTGTTTACGGTGGGAAAAAAAAGAATGAAAATGACTACAGAGCTACGGTGGACACTGCTTAAATTATTACTGAATGGATTACTTTCAACAGAGGAAATATAAACTTATTTTCATTTCGTCCAATCCACTATAATGACCCTTTTACTACACACTGTGCCTTACTCAATATCAAGTCAAAGTAAACTCTGCACAAAATAAAGATTTTTAAAAAGTTAACTGACAAGTTTAAACACTTAAGTTGTTGTATTTGCATTTTCAGATCTTACCTTTGCTACTTCCTCCAGAACTTCCACCCGAGCTGACAGCCTGGGCTGTAATTAGATTATCCATCCACTGCTATAGCTGTTGCAAAATAAAGAACATATTTTGTCATTTTCTTATGCAAAGTAGTTAAGAGGAAAGACTCACAGGCTACTGTGCTGAATATGAAAGGTTCAAATGTGAGAAGGTGTATTAATATTACATTGCACTTGAAAGTTATCGTTCCCTCAGGCAGTATTTACAGTCCTTTTGAAAAAGTCTTTTTTTTCTCCTTTCATGTGGTCATATTTCATCCTTTGTAACCCTTCCTCTAAAGGACAGGTCTCTTTACAATTCAACATGCCACTGATTTAAAGGGTTCACCTGCAGCTATATGGAAAGGGCGGAGCTCTTTGTTCACTTGATGAATGTGACTTTGCTTTTAAAAAAGGACCTACAGTATGAAGGCTAATCACTACAGAAAACTTGGGTCTCCGGTTTCAGTCATAGCTGGAGGAAATGACATTTAATCTTCAGCCAGCAGTCATACAGGTGGATTGAACCCATAAAGGCATGTCTGCACGGCAGACACTGTCAAAACAGAGACATATGTTGACATGAGACATTTTATATGATTATGGTATCTTCGCTCTCACAGACATGTTCAAGAAAGTTGTTACAAATAATTAGGTCACTGAATTTACTTCAGATTATTATCAGTCTAAGTTGTAATACATACAGAGTGTTCCAGTGTGCTCAGTATGTGTTGAATGCCATCCACCAGTGTAGAAGGACACTGTCTGGTTGGTTTATCAAAGTTGTAGATAGTACTTAAGAAGATCTGAGGTTGTGATGTCTCATGAGCAGACCTGTTGACATGTACTGATATCACCAGCCTGTTGTTGATCTTTAGTGGCTTATAAGTCCAGGTCAGCTGGCCACATTTTTGGCGCATGGCATTTTAGTTGATATACTACTACAGTTACTATTTTTGCAACTACATCTAGCTTCTTTATGGGCTTCCATTTCATGATCTCACTGGCACAGGTTTGGACGAGCAGATTACAGTAAGAGGGTAGTAGAAGTCCAACGGTGTTTTAAATTCTGCCACAGGGGGGTACTAGAGTCTCAAGTTTTCATAATTGCACACATTGTGATTTTAAATAGCCTATTGTTCCTACTTTTAGCTGAAAGACATCAATAGTCTATGAAAAAAGACCTAAAACAGATATACAGAATATAACCATCCAATTCTCTGAAATCTCCTGAAGCTCATGAGGGGATATGCATCCATAAATTTTATCTTCCCGTTGTTTTCTTGAGATCCTGACATAGACATCTTTTTATTACTTGAGTTATGACTATTTAACATTAGGTCATGATGCCAAGAAAATAAACATTATCACCCATCCTCATCCATTATCACATACAATGTATTGACACATGTCTAAGGCTTCCATAGTTATTATACTGCCATTTGAATCAAAGAAAGGGTTGATTAAGCTCAGGGAAAGCTGTAGTATAATAGTACAGAAGCCCAAAGTAGACATGCAAACATATGATATATTTACTCCGTTTTCCTGTGATCACAAAAATAATTCTGGTTGTTTTGACTTATATGTCTTATTACCTTGAGATCATAACACTCGTTTCATGTGAAGTCTTGTCAGTTTTGGTTGTTTTGTCAACATCTCAACATATTTTTCTCGGTATCTCTGAATAACAAAGCTGCTTTTCTCATTATAACAGATACGTTTATCTCAATATCTCAAGGTAACAACGCTCATTTTCTCATGATAACAGGAAAATGTTCTGCCTAACAGTAGGCTGGTCTCTGTGGTAGTTAATTAGGTTGACTTCTATGTTTGTTTTATGGTGGTAACTTTAGCATTACAAGCTATAATCACTTGACCTTACGGTGGTGCACTTGTTTTATAGAGGTAATATTGCTTGTTACCCGGGATAACAAGTGCACGTCAGATGATTCTAATTCAAGTCTCTAGAGTTGCAAAAATAAAAAACAAAAATAGAATAGGCTAAAGTTGCCCCATAACTATGGGAAAAGATGCTTGTTGGTAATTATAACATGAAAATCAGCATTGTTGCCTCGAAATGTAATTAAATATGTTTGAGATCTCAAGAAAACAACTACAATCTCATTTTTACAGTAAATATAATGCGTGATGCATGTGTGCTCAGGGCTTCTGTAGTAATAAACAGTGTTGTAAAAAAAGTTTTTCAAAATAGCTTTCTTGATTGATGTCTGGAGAACAAAACCAAGTCTTTTGATTCACAAAAAAAAGATGAATTAATGAGCAACAGAAGGCAAAAGTTGTTGATTTAATTAATTAGCTGTTGAAGCATTTCTTGATCAATAGCTTTTTAATGCTTATGTCAGCTAAAGTCGGAAAACTGCTGCTTCTTTTTGTGACTTTACCACTCTCCTCTTGTTGAACAAAAGGTTTTTCTGTTGTTTGTTGAGAAACATGAAAAAGATTGATCTAATAAAATTTCATGTTTTGTCCTTCAGCTCCACTAAATCTGCAGACTCCTTCCCTCTCAAAAGGCTCACAAGAGTCTTTCTTAATTTATGGCCTCTAGCTATGGAATGCACGTTTTCTTACCTACACATTTGTGGGAAGACACGTGCAACATGTGCTGAGATGATTGAGATTTGTTTAGGTTTTGGCACTGAAAGTATCTGGTGGGGTTAGGATAAGATTGTGGTTTGGGTTAAATGATGTTGAATAAGTATGCTTGACAAATGTAATAGTAATGTAAATGAGTTACAAAACACATAATGTCAGAAAAGAGGTATGAAAATAAGTTGTTGCGTTTGACTCCAAAGTATTTTGTAACCCTGAATATAAAGGTTTGTATTTTCAAACATCTTTGTATCACCATTTTGATACAGTTATCATAAATCCTCTGATCACATACAGTTTATTGGTTTTGTCATATTTTATGACCCTTTGGTGTAAGCTATCTTCACAAAAACAGACATTTATCAATCTCAACCAAACATTTCCTTCATAGGTGCTATAAAGTTGACTTGTTAGACATGTTTTACTCTTTTTTCAGGTCTATACTACAGGTGGATCTGAGTATTCAGCTCTGAAAGGACAGGTTAGAGCTCCCAAATCCAAACATTGTACAACTCCACCCTCAAAGCCACCCACGCAGTCAAGCACCCACACGAATAAAGGCATAAATAAGATGGGTGAGAAATAGTTCATCAATTATCTATGAACGTTATCTTATTTGGAATTAGCAGGGGACTGAGGCCTACCCTCAACTGTCACTGGGTGAGGGTCTTTGTACAAATGTACAGGTCACAAGTCTATCATAGAGAACCATAGAGAACCATTCACCCTCACTCCTACGGGGAATTTAGAGTGACCTATTACTGTAATCTGACGTGTGTCTCTGGACTGTGGGAGGGTGCAGAAGTTCCTGGAGAGGACCCATGCATGCACAGGACGAACATGCAAACTCTACACAGAAAGACACCTGCCCAGCTTAGTATTGAAATGGTTATCTTAATGTTGCAAGGTGTTAGTGTAAACTAACCACTGCAGCCCAATGAAAAATATCTGATTGATGGATAAAACATCAGGTATGGGTCACATTTAACTAAGTTCCACTGAACACACATTGGCAGCTTTTCATACACATTTTACCCACATTATCGATCAGGACACTTGATGAATTCAAGGCTGCGCAGAGAGTAGATGAACACACTTTTCATTTGTGCAGCTCTTACAATTACAGCTGTGCTCCATTCCAACTAGAATGTTTTTGGTCCGGGCACAGTTTTACTGTTTGTTATTTATTTGTATTTACGTACTATGTGACTAAACGTAAATTATGTTTAGTTGCAATATATTTTATGATATTGCAATTTTACATGTATAAGATAGACATCATTTTTAGATAGATAGATAGATAGATAGATAGATAGATAGATAGATAGATAGATAGATAGATAGATAGATAGATAGATAGATAGATAGATAGATAGATAGATAGATAGATAGATAGATAGATAGATATGAATATAGATAGATAGACAGACAGATAGATAGATAGATAGATAGATAGATAGATAGATAGATAGATAGATAGATAGATAGATAGATAGATAGATAGATAGATAGATAGATAGATAGATAGTATCCATCACTAATGGTTTTTCTTACCTTTTAGATCATTTGTGCAAAAATAATCCCTCCCCCCGTTTTATGTCTCTCAGCCGAAACACTTGAATCAGTCTATCCTTTGCACAAAATCACATGTGTGGACTCCAGGTGTTTGCAGGTATACACTGTGCTGTGCCAGGGACAAGTGCTTGGAGAGTTTATGTATTAGCTTTGTGTGACTCATAGCTTCAGCAGACAAGTTCCAACAAAGTGAAAGGGGCCGTTACTTCAGCCCCAGACACACACATACACACACACAATGTGCAGACAGAGGGGGAAAACAGCCCTGGGCTCAATGATTAAAAGAGTTGAACACTATAATAAAGAAAGTAAACTGATTGAACATTGTGTTGCACTAATGTGTTAATAACACTGTGGTTTGTTCTATAAATACATACTTGTTTTAGTGGTGGAAGTGAGGTGCTCTGTCAGTCATAAATATTGAAAGTATTTGACCTTGACTCTGAACAATACAGATTATCATTAGAAAGTGAAGTGACAACATGTATTTTCAAGCATGCATAAATGACAAGTATAAATTATGTGCAAAGTCTGTCAAAACAACAGACCGCCATCGCAAAAAAGAAGTTGTGCTGGAATTTGCTGATTTTGTTTACATGCTTTTGGCTTTCAGTGGCAGTGAGGCCTGACATGCACATTGGGCTTAGCACATTAACTGTGAAGGTACCCTGTGCAGTTTACTCACATAGGAGCTGAGAAGGCAGTCTTAATAACTTCAAATGAATTTGGCAAAAACTATACAATTTTACTAAATAGGCATACAGATTGAAAATAACAGAGGAGTGGCAAAAACAAAACCAACAACAAAGAGCATCAAAAATAGACCAAAGAAAGCCTTAACAGAGCTAGCTCAGACCGGTATCTTGCAACATCTTCACACATACTTTTTGTTCATCTAAGCTTGTGTGTACCTCACTGAATAGTGTCTTTATTCTGGAAGTATAGTACAAATACTTCCATCCATTCATCTACAACCTCTACTGCTTATCCCGTGCAAGGGAGCGGGAGTCTAGCCCACCTCTCATCAGGCTGATGCAGACTACACTGACAGGTCGCCAGCCTACAGGGCTAACATACAGACGGATACCAGAAACACTCACAACTACAGGCAATTTGGAAAGACCAATTAACAAAATTAACTTGTCTGATGGTGAGAGGAAGCTAGAGAACCTCCACATGGAGAGGCCCTAGCCAGAGATCAAGGAACCTTTTATCTGTGCAGGCAACAGTGCAAACCACTGCACCACCCTGCAGCTGTGTAGATATTCATCTTATCACATTTATAGAGGATGCCAACATTTGTCTTACATTGCCACTACGTTTCAACCTGCTGCAGCATGATAACAGTTGGGGCAGCAGTAATTCAGTCAATAAGGACTGGGCTTGAGAACTGGAGGGTCACTGATTTAAATCAAAGTAAGGAAACTGGAATGTGTAGCTGGAAGGGTGCTAGTTCACTTCCTGGGCACCACCAAGGAGCCACTGAGCAAGGCACCGAGCCCCCAACTTCTCAGACTCGGGTCTGTGTGCAGCTCCCCTCACATGTCATTTCTGTAGCAGTGCATGTTTGTGCAAGTATGTGTATAACTGACTTAAGTGCTCAATAGCAGACTGAAAATTTTAATAGGATCAATAAAGAATGTGTTCTTTCTCTTGGCATAAATGGATTATAATTATCCACCTGGCTAGGATATGTTTGGAATATAAACGGCATGCCTACTTTCTTAAACTGCAAACCTTATAGAGCTATCTTGGTTAATTCAGGTTACATTACAGTAAAAAAGGATCAGATGAAAGATTTTTTTCAGTCTGTAGAATTAAAGCTCCTGTGAAGGACTCTGTGTGTCAACTTTGGCGCCCTCTGTGGACAAGTCTTAACTTATATTGTCCTAAAAATGCTTATGCAGTGTCTTACGACAAAAAAAACCTCACCCTGCTGACTTTGACAGTCAAACATCTCGTTGATTGTGAAGATTGTGACGTAGAAACTTTTACAAAGGCTGTTTCTCTGCTCTCTGCTCAGCTGACACCTCGCCCCTTGCACCAGTTTCAGGCATTGAGCATAATACAGAAATAGTCAGTCTCATTGCTGATGGTCTTGTTTGCTTTTGTTTATAAAAAAAAGGGGATCAACATAATATCAGTTCGCTTCATAACCTGGAAAAATCTCCTAACTGGAGCTTTAAATGGAGCAGCAGGGTACGTAAGACCACGTTGGCAGTTTCATCAACTTTGGGTTTTTAATTCTGTAAAGTAAATAGAATGGGCTCATACGTATAGAGTGCTTCTCTTGTCTTTCCAACCACTCAAAGTTCTTTTTGCACTACTCATCACATTCATCCATTCACACCACATTCATACACTGATGACAGAGGATGGTATGTAAGGTGCTCTTTAGTATCAACTAATCACATTCATACTCGTTCACAAACCACTGGCTATGTCACTAGGAGCAATTTAGCATTGTGAGCTCTCTCTTGACCAAGGAGACGTCAACCTGCCGACTGACAGACTGACTCTACCCCTGAGCCCTAATAAACTTATAATAAATTAACATTTTGGAATGTACCCATACATTTTCTTCTCACACTCTTCCTTATATTGACCCATTGGTAACAGTGTTTATAATATCTGAGTTGAAATGACATCCATTTTTAGAGTCTATTGCTGTACATATTCTGCATTGATGTGTGCTGTAAATGTTGGCCAGAAGCCTGAAATCCTGTCACTTCACAAACAACTTTAACAAATATAGCTTACACAGCATAAACACAAAACCCATGATGGATGAGTGATCTTGTAGTACAATCACATCTTTGCTCCAACAAGTCTGAACCCATCTCGAATGAAACTTCTGTTGAAAAAATACCTTAGTGACACAGACGCTTTTCATGAGACGTGCTCCAAATAACAGCCATAAAATAACACCAGGCATCATGTTTTCTTCTCTCCTATGCCATCATTCCAATGTTGCCCATTGGTTACTTTTTCTTCACAACAGAGCTGCAGTCTTGTTTCCGTCTTCAGACTGCTTTTCAAAAAAATGCACAGTTCAGGGAGAAAT
Source organism: Notolabrus celidotus (assembly GCF_009762535.1). NCBI lineage: Eukaryota > Metazoa > Chordata > Actinopteri > Labriformes > Labridae > Notolabrus > Notolabrus celidotus. Next base: position 11,494,589 of record NC_048278.1, read on the forward strand.
GAATGAGTGGCGTGTTGAAGCCCACACCTCACGGCTAAACAGTTTTAGTCAGGTATGTTTTAATGCAGGCATGTGTGGATCCTCCCCAACATGCTTCAGGGCCTATAGGTGCAGAGGGATAAAAATAATGGCCTCAAGTTTCAAATAAAACCTTCCTTTGGTGCACAGGCAGATAAACACTAAGGGTTCATGACAGGTTTTCAGAAACTGATGAAGAAAATAAGTGTCCCTAAAGATAAAATGCTGGGTTAAAACTGACATGGATGAAACTTATCTCAAGCTTTGACATCTTATACATGTAATTTACAGGGTACACAAATATCCATCCTGTAAACATTTTACACCTCTTGATAATGAAATGATTTTGACACCATTAATTATGACAACAACCTCATGAAAAGTCTAAACATGTTTTGCTATATTGTTCATGATATGCATGAAATGCCTGCAGTATCCCTGTGAAAGTGTAACATAATTTCTGTATGATTCATAACTCCAACTGCTCTTAGGGGCAACCCGCCAGTCACAGGTGTTTCATGGCATCAGTCCATCTGGAATATATTTAGAATGAAAGATTTTAGTGATGATTGGGAATGACTCACTGTTTGCTGGGCTATAAATCCTCCCACACATGTGTAGGAGTGGTTTTTCATATTCCTCAGGTCACACAGATGTCCCTAAACTGATTTTTCAGAAAGGAGGAAAAGCCTCAACATGTTTTGAACTAATCTGATCATCAAACTCTATTATGGGGTGTTCACACAAAATGCAAATAAAATCATTTGTGAAAGTGAATAACATTTAAAGCCAATGTAAAGACATGAGTTCTTGTTGGGCGGCGGAATGACATAAATTACGAGTGAATTTGAGCAAGTTGAAAAATTGGAACTCAAGTGGATCATTCACAGCAAGATAGCCAACAAGCATGCAGATTATCAAGTGAGGTATACTGACCTATACTGCAGCCAGTCAGTAGAGGGAGCTTCAAATGTTTGAGCTTCACTTTTTGGGAGCTGTCATGTGGTCTAAAGTTGTTTTTGTCAGTTTGTATTTTATATTCTCTGGTTTGCATTAAGTTAATAAATGACCCTTCTTGTCGCTCTATTCTTTACCTCGGTGAAAATGTCTTTATGGGTTTGTAGTCTCACTGAACAGTTTCAAGCCTACTTGAATACAGTTTAATGTATATCTTGAAAAATTGGGTCCCATGTAATGCAAAATGGACATTAAATCAGGGAAACCTGTGATTGATAAGTTGTTACCCCTGTTTGTTAGGATATAAATGATTCTCCAACAAACTACCAACAGGCTATGATCACCACTGGTTTTAAAAACAAGATGTCACTAGCAGAAGTACACAACATTATAGTCCACAAACTAAAGGGTACTGTTGCTGAGGTCAAGTTTGTATTGTAGTCTGTGGCACTGAGCTTTAAAAGTGTATGGTATCTGCCTGTAGAAGACCACTAAACTCACCTATTTGTTATTATATATGAATTGTACTCAATGTACCCAAACTGTAGATGCGATTTTTTACCGTTGAAGTCTAAAGTAAGTCAAACCTCAGGGACCAAATTAAAGTAAAGTCTTAAAACCTTGTTTCTGTTCCACAAGTCTTCATTAGTCGTTTTTCACTGAAACCAACAAAGTATTGTATCTAAGACTCTAGAAGAAGAAAACATCAGAGGCATGAATAACAGATATCTCAGGCACCAGCCCGAGAGGTTCATACATGTTGTGGTACTGAGGCAACATGTGCGTGCAGTATTTCTATGTAGCCACAAGGCATGTCAGGAGACAGCTCTGACCTTTATTCCTTGTATCGTGACTACCAGACTCATCAGTCAGAAGAATAATGTAGTGTGACTCATATCTTATACATTAAGGGCTGCTAGGCAGGTGATTCATAAAGGTCAAAAACATACATATTTAATGTATTTCAATCTTTCTTAGACTAATTTGATTTGTATCAAATATGAGCAGAACATACGTCACATAAAGTACAGTGGGTCATTCCTGCTTAGAAAAAAACCCTGTGAAAACTATTTAACATATTTACAAAAAAAGGTAGATCCCCAGGTAAAGATGGGCTTTCAGACAAGTTAATTCTATATTCATTTCTGTGAAATCATTCAGAATTCTTTACTTCCTTCGTAATGGGAGTGTATTGATCAGAGAGCTGATCACAACTTTGAAACACGGTATCATTTCCCTCACCCCAAAACCAGATGTAAACAGACTGAAGATGGGTTTTGGGTCATATTGTGGCTCAAACACAGACATGTTCCCTTATGTGTAGCAGCAGTATATCAGACTTTTCTTACATTTATTAGAATCTGCAGACTCAGTACACCCGAAAAGCTTTTGTACTTTTTGTAGACTTTTACAAATATTTTGAAACCATTGAACATACATTTCTTAAAAAATGTCTTAAGCTGTTTGGTTTTAAGAAAACATTTCTTAAAAGTCAGGGTCTGGGGGCGACTGATGTTACCACCACATCATCATACCACGATAATAAGAGTTACAGGAACCCAACAAAATCGGAAAAAAACAAAACAAAAAACAAAAAACAATAACAACAAAAAACAAACAAACAAAAAAACAAACAAACAAACAACCCCCTCCCAAAAAAAATGCCTTCACTACCTTCTCCCACCCAGCTTATCTCAAACCACTTTCCTATTTTGATACAATTATACTAACAAAGAGGCAAATGCCCACACACCCACACATACACATACACACACTGACACAAACCCACACACACACAAACACACATGGGCGCATGCACGCCACACATTATTCTCTGTAATGTTCACTTGTTGTCTTGTCTTTCACTTTTTGTATATTGTGTATTGTCATGTCTCTCACCCGTCATGTATCGTTAAGCAACACTTTAATAAAAAAAAAAAAAAAAAAAAAGAAAACATTTATAGATGTCATTGATATGTTTTATAAAGGAATAAAAATCTCTGAGGTTATTCACTTTATCACCTCTAATCAATTCGATACAAATCACATCAAAATTTGAAGCTCAGTGTATCGAATGTGAATTATTGCACTTATCACAGACTGTAAGATACTCTAATTGAAAATATTTGTTTAAAAACTTCAACAAAGAACGTTGTATCAAGACAACAACTAAACTTTTCTGGGAGAAAAACAAATGCAAGGACATATTTAACCTCTGGCTTGAAGATGATTAACATTACATGACAGCAGAGCTCTTTTAAGGCTGACGGCATCCCTCTTTTTGTTTATTTATCCATTTCTCTTTTTTATAAGGATTCCACAGCAAGTACTGCAATCTGGAAAAATAAAACTCACAAGCTTCAGAAGGCAGTTCTATCAATATAGCGGGAGGTCTTTAAGTATTACATTTCAATCAGGAGAGACAAGAAAAAGTGTGAAATGATATTTATCAAACCAAATATTGAAATAATTAAACTTAACAGAAGATCTTTGGTATATGGACTTTATGGGGAGATTTTGTGTTCATAGGGTCTAATCTGAGCAGCCGCAGGATATCCCCCATGAAGTCCTTACACTGGTGGTGGTGGCTTATTATACGCTAGGACTGGATGAATGATGGATGAAGACTGATGATTCTGCAGAGACCAGGTGGAGATGGGGAAGTAGAGGGGCATGCATGAATCGACAGTATGAAGTAACTAGAGTCAGAGAAATAATCATCTTTAAAAATAGAGAAGAAAAGTGATATGCTGACAGTGAGGGTGTGCCACTGTGCTGTGATGAAGAGACTACAAATGCCACAGCTGATTAACCAATGACAGCCCCAGATAATGCAGCTGGAACAGATGGGTGAGCAAGCAGAGAGAGGAGAGGAGAATAAGCCTACTGTGAATACAAATGTATTCTTTTGGAAGAGATAAACAGGAAAAGAACATGGCCTTTGTTAACGCTACAATCTCCAGGTCGGTGGATGTGGATATAGCTTGTGTTTGTTGGTGAAATGTTGAAGAGAGACTAAGTCATTTAATTTTTGAATGTAATATAACAACAACATTTTAGTTGGATCTCAGTTACTAACATTTGTTATTATTTTTCCCTCAATAATGATATTTGTAATTATAAGAAGAATAACAAATGTGTAAATTATGTTGTGACTTACAATTTTTTATTTTGACATTAAAAAAAATACTTTCCTAGGCAAACTTTTTTTTTTTTTAATCTCTAAACCCTTCTTGAATCTTCAAAAATAAATGAATTCAACACACTTAATACCCCCCTGCACTGCTAGAAAATAAAAATTATTATGCTTTGAGAAATTATTCCATTTAAAAACACGTCCCGGAAGTGTTTTGTCAGTATCGGTGTACTTCCGGGTTGACTGTCATGGCGGCGCCCTGGATGAACTAGGAAGCCCTCGACACTGGAACATTTTTGTATCATTGATAAACTAACCCGTTTAGAGGAGCAGACAGCAGCCATGGGGATTCAAGATATGATGAAGTGGAATGTGAGAGCGTCTGCTCTTTACGCCGTCGGTGTGTGGACCATGATCGGTTCATACGGGTTCTTAAAATACTCAGGACGGCTCGAGGACGTGCCAGGTGAGAGAGAAAAACACTGTACACTTGCATCAGTATGGAACTTTATTACAGATGACTTATTCTCTAAACTCGGTTGTTTCACTTTGATGCTGTATCTACAGTAGTGGTAAAATCACATGTTCCATCAGCTCAAAAGACAAGAGACAAATGATCTTAGCCTGGCTCATTCAACACTGCTTTTCTCCACATACATACTTATTTAAGAATAAGCACTTTAATACACCTCTAATTCAGAAGATCTCCTTATACTATTCTGAATTATTGTCTCCCAAAAAGGTGCATTAATATTCTCCCAGTCTAATATTGAACCTTATATTTCCCCTTGTTTATCAACATGGACTGACACCCAGCAGCGAATATGTATTTCTCCTCTACTCTTTGGACAAGAATTAAAAACGGTTCAGATTCCTCTTACAGAAGAACATTGTCCCTTTTTTTAATTGTAACCTGCTACTAGAGAAATCATGTCCCAAATGGATAATTGATTCCAATCTGTTTAATAAATAACTAAAAACTCCTTGCATGAGCTTTCAGAATGGAAGCAGTGGTCAAATAAAATAATCTTCTTTTGCGTCCTAAAACGGAAGCTAGCCACACAAAATTTGTATTACATTTTACTTAAAAAAAAAATTACATTCAATTTAAATGGTAGAATCTATATCTATGAATGTAGTCTTAGTTACTAGCTACTGCAAAACACAGTGAAATGACACAGGGTTTAATCATTTTAATAACTATCTACTTGCCTGTTTGACATTACATTCAGCTGTATGGTGATACTACAAGGCCAGCATGCAAAGTACATTTGCACTGTAAACAATCATGTACACACAGATTATGAACAGTTAATATGGCAGAAAGAGTTTTGAACAAGTTATGTTTAAGAAAATCAGGCATGTAATACAAAGACTGGGACAAGAAGCTGTTATGCAAATTAGATTAAAACAATCACTGGTGGTGTGTTATTTTGCTATGAGCTGTGTAGAAGATGATCAAATATGTGTTTGATACTCAATGTTTCTGACAATATTTATGTAACTTTACTTTAGACACAATTTTGAATACAGAATTTTAGCTTGTTTGTGAATAACTCTGCTTTGGTAAAGCTGTGTTCTTTAGGATCTCATCTCTCTCAGTATCTACAAGTCACATCCTTTAGATCAGTGCTACCTTTTTGTTGCTCAGTTTGAAATCAACCATCACCAAACAACTTAATAATTTGTTTTATTTCTCTTCTCCACAGAAGTGAAAACTGAAGACGAAGAAGTGCCAGAAAATCTAGAACGAGTCGTCCACGAGACAGCTCACAGCAAAACAGTCATCTATTACAAGAAGGACTTTGTCCCATACCACATCAGGATCTCTAACTTCATCAAGTCCTTCACCAGTGGTCCCAAGACTGGAGATGATGATAGCAAATAGTTGCATCAGTCCTGCTGATGTACACTATGGACTTGTGAAGTTGAAGGCTCCATGATGCACTATGCATTTTTAACATTGTGTGAGGACACTCTAATGACTTGTAAATGATATTCCATGCTGCTATCTCCTGTCTGGTCCCGAGGGAGCTGCCAATGTTTGAATGTCAGAAGTATGTAATACTGTCGTCATTCTAAGTAAGGATCCTGTCATGTTTAATGCAGGCTATTGTCCACAATACAAAGTTGCCACAACCACAAATGTTTATATGAACTGATGTTACATTTGGAGGATTTTCCAATTTTCACTTACATTGTGGACATAGCATTTCACTGCTGCCAGTTTGTTGACTTCAGCTTGTACTATAGAGTCAGATGATTGTTTCAATCATCAATCAATTAATTGAGAATATTCAAGATTAATTAAGTTATCATTTGGTGAATAAAGTTAATACTGTATCCAACTGGCTTTTTTTTAATCATGAATAATTTATTATTGCATCATCAACACGATTCGATCTTCAACACTGATATAGTAAGTTTGCTGTTGTTTCATCTGTTGTTAAGAGGACTGCAGAGAGGATCATCGCTCCCCCCCCCCCCTGTCCTCCCTACAGAACCTGTACTCCTCCAGGATGAGGAAAAGGGCAGGCAAAATCCTCACAGACCCCTCTCACCCGGGTCACCACCTCTTTGACCTGCTGCCCTGCAGCTGGCGCTTCAGAGCTCTGAGCACCAGAACATCCCGGCACCGGAGCAGCTTCTTCCCTCAGGCCGTATCCCTCATGAACAATCACACTGTAAACCACTAAAGACTCCTGTGATACATCACATAAATGTGCAATACTTTGATTTCCAGTGCAATATCTCCACAACCATGTGCAATATTGTAATTCATTCTATAACATATTTTATTATTATATTCATCCACTATGTGTGCAATGTGCACTCTGGTGTAGGCTAATTCATTTATTTATATCTTAAAAGTACTTCTATCCCTTTCTTTGTACAGATAGTATTTTTATTTTTTTTAGATTTTCTAAGGTTAGTTTTTAGGTTTCTATATTTATTGTCCTTACTGTCTTGCTGTTAAGTACCAGTGTTCCATTAACCATGTCAAATTCCTTGTGTGTGCAAGGTCACTTGGCATTAAAGATTTCTTGATTCTTGATTGAAGATGCAGAACATAGAGTCTTAAAAGTCTGTCCTGAAGATATCTATTCCTGTAATGAAAGGGATTTGTGACTTATGGTACCTCTGCCAAATAACATACAATGATCTGTATTTGTATGCTCCAATTAAAGATATATTTTTTTGAAATATTATTTTTAGAAATGTTAATATTTTTTAACTGCGGGTACTCGATGGCTATTGTATACTTTATTTTATGTTTATTTTATTTAACCTTTATTTAACCAGGTTGGTCCCATTGAGATCAAAGATCTCTTTTCCAAGGGAGACCGACCAAGACATTCAGCAGCAAAAAAAACAAACACAAGTTACAGACATAGACACACAGAGAACGGAAGTACACTTTACAAGCACAATGTTTGTCGCAAAAAGATCTGTTACCTAGAAGGCAGTTGTAGCAAGACACTAAAAACACAGACATTTTAAAGATTCTGCTTCAAAGTCTTTGATTTTAGATCTACTATTTAATCCATTTGTAACATTCGTATTTATCTAATTCCACCTGTAACATTGTATATATCTAAATTGTATTATATCTTTATTTATCTTTTTTTATTTTTACTTATTTTATTTTACTAATTGGAACTTTTTTTTCTTCATTGTTCTTATGTCTGGGTTGCTGCAACAACTGAATCCCTCCCCCGGGGGATCAATAAAAAAAGTAATATCTTATCTTATCTTAAAAACATTCAGCTCCTTGAGTTTCAAGCCATTCTGCAGTAAATGCCAGGCTGGGGTTGCAGAATACCTAAAAGCCCTTCTCCCAGTTTCTGTATGAGCTTTTGGGACAGAAAGCATTAAAAAGTCCTGGGAACGCAGTGAGTACTGTCCAGCACTTTTCTGTGTGATAAGGACTCAGAGGTAGTGTGGCAGCAGATGAAGAACAGCCTTATAACACTACTTCAGTCCAATAGGTGGCGGTAAGGCGTATGCCAGCTGGTTGTCGAAACGCCAGATTAAAATACACCAGAAGAAGCAAATGTAATGTGTCTTTCAGCCGCTAGAGGGCGACAACATCCTGTCCACGCCTCGAGCCCTCGGAAGTTGAGAGAGCGTGCGCCCAACACAACAAAAACAATGAAGGCGATAATTCAGAGGGTCACCAAAGCCACCGTGACAGGTAAGCGGCTGTGTAAACTTAGCGAGACTGCTTTTCTTTGACACCTCTATTAAGTCGTTACACCGAGGCTGACAGCTTCAGGTTTCATTCATTAACGGCGCTGACCATGCAGTTTAGCTAACATAGCAGGGTTAGCTGTAGCACTCTCAGGCGTGTCTCTGAATGGAGCCCAAACAGAACTCTGCTCACTGTTTAACCCAGCTTGGAGGAGACATGCTGGGTTCGCAGATCATGTGTATCCCCTGATTGCTATTGAGTTCCAGCCCTCGCTGTTGACTGATTTCATTCAGTTTGTCCCCTGTCAATTTGAGCTCTTTACCTCTGAGTTACTCTGTTACTGGAACACTAACTTTTCATCTGTTTCCTATTTCTTCTGCAGTGGGAGAAGAACAAGTGAGCGCAATAGGACGAGGACTGTGTGTGCTTCTGGGTATATCAGTGGAAGACACACAGAAGGATGCTGACTACTTGTGAGTGTGTGTGTAGGAGGGATCCTCGCTGCATTTGAACATATAGTCAGAGAAGTACATTGTGTTGCGTTCACGACCACGCTGACAAATCTGAATTTACCCACGTAGTACTTTAAGCTTTTTTCAAGAGTGAGGTTTTGTTAATGCTTGTGACATAATTTCAGGAAGGAATGCTATAAATAGTGTCCCCATTTCATAATTTGTCTCCCAGAGAGCACTCAAAAGTTTATTTTTAACTTTGAAAATATCAAGTTAAGGTCATTTTACTATTTTTAGACTTCTTTTATTCTGTGTGACAAACTGATGTGGCTTCATTGTAGATCAGGGGCATCATACTCATTTCAGTTCAGGGGCCATATACAGCCCATGTTGATCTGAAGTGGGCCGGACCAGTAAGATCATAACATAATAACCTATAAATAATGACAACTCTACATTTTTCTCTTTGTTTTAGAGCAAAAAAGTACAAGTACATTCTGAAAATGTTCACTTTTAATGTACTATATTTTTTACAAAAACAGCTGTTGTATTTTTTGCCATGATGAGTCTCAAAGTGGTGCTGAATATTTTACTCTTTAAGCACTGACACCTGCTGTGAACACACCAAACACACAGGTTTCCCATTCACCTGACACACAGTGTAATGTTTACTGCAAAAGAACAGAGATTATAATAATGAAGAAGGTAAAGTTGACTATTATAGACCCCTCAACTCCAGCATGAACAGTTTGCTTGCTGGACAGTGTTGTATGTAGGGGTGTAGTGCTAGTGTTAGTAGTTAGTGGATCATCTTCTTATGCCTATTTGTTGTTCTTTTGTATTTATAGCTGATGTTATTGTTATTATTTTTAATTCTAGGTCTTATTCTTATGCCTTGTACAAAGAGAGCACAGTTTACCTAAGTCAAATTCCTTGTGTGTTCAAGCATACCTGGCCAATAAAGCTGATTCTGATTCTGATTCTGAAAAGTCTTTATGAATCTGAACCGGATTATGCAAACGGAAAGTAATCTATTTTCTCACTTTGAGAACAAAAGTCCAGAAAATAAAGCGCAGTTCAGGTGTGCTCCGTCAGCACTATGATTGTCCCTTAGAGGACAAATTTGAAATAGTAGTTACTTTTATTAAAAAATTGCAGTTAATGTCTTCTCTGTAATTTTTTCACCTTGCAAAATTCGTTCCGCGGGCCGGATGGAACCTCTAGCGGGCTGGTTTTGGCCCACAGGCCGCATGTTTGACACCCTTGGTGTAGATTGTGGGGCAAATGCACCTGATCAAAGACTGTCACCTACAACTACCTGTTCATACCTCTGATGTTATTCCAAGAGTACAGAACTTTGCACAAATGATCCCCACAGAGATAAAAGCATGGGAATTACAGGCATCACATTGCACTCCTCAAAGCCACCACACGTTTGCTTCGTTCTGTTCTATTGTTTGTTACAAAAATATTAAGTAGGGATTGTGACTCACCATGTAAATTCAAAGTCACACAATACCCCATAAAAACTAGCTGATTCATCCTCACTCATTGAGGCTGTAGTTATTAGATCAGTGGTCTTGATCTGCAAGAGAAGCTGACTGTGTTTGATGATTGAGTCTGAGGGAAGCAATGAATATGCTATTTATCTAGATGTTCTAAAAGTGAGTACCTTCAAAAGGCCCATCTCTGTGGGATTCCTTTAAGTTATGTTGTCAGACCCAAAGAATAACATTTAGGGCTTGTTTTAGGCAAAAATACGCACTTGTGGACACATAGGGTGCACTGGATTTGCTTGAAGATATCAATATACTGAAGCTCTACTAAAACTTTTTGTGCTTTTAAGTGATTTCAACCCTAAAACAGGGCCCAACAGGATTACCCTTTACATATGTATCAGGCAAACTTCTCAGCAGCACCCATTCCAAATGCTAACATCAGAGTTGTCTTATGTTTGAGATGTTTAAGTGAAAAGTATATCGATTGATGTTCAATACTCAAAAGTTTGATTGTTAACAAAAGAGTGTCCAGAACAAAAGGAGATTTGAATTCAAATATTGAACACGGTTTAATGAGAACAATAAATGACCGGCACAGATATTAAGTATACTTGATTTGTAGTTTAAGGGTTAAACAATCACAGCAATATTGCATAAGCACACAACTATAATATCACTCTGCAACAATACAGACACGCTAAGCTACTGTCGTGATGGATCAGACATCTCAGTTATGTTCTCTTTCATGCCCTGCCATGAGTAGCAGCTTGTACTTGCCTTTAAAACTTGTGTTATGCCTCAAAAATGTGAAACTCCACTGGCGTAAACATACAAAAGTTCCGTGTGGTCCCTTTTAGCTTAAGGCAATAACTCCTCTGCCAATACAGACCAGAGTGATTGACACTTTTTTGGTGCTCTTTAATAACGATTTTCCTCGTGTATTTTCAGAGTACGGAAGATCCTGAACCTGCGTCTGTTTGAGGACGAGAACGGGCGAGCGTGGAGTAAAAGTGTCATGGATAGAGACTTTGAGGTGCTGTGTGTGAGCCAGTTCACACTGCAGTGCATACTGAAAGGCAACAAGCCAGATTTCCACTCAGCCATGCCTGCAGAGTTGGCCCAGTCCTTTTACAACAGCATCCTGGAGAACATGAGGAGTTCCTACAAGCCAGAGCTCATTAAAGGTGGGTGAACTGATGACATAACGCTTTTTACTGTCTCCCTTTACAGTTCTACAGAGTGTATTTCTGCTGCTGTTGGGCCTTTGAAGAGAGCTTATAAAACATCACATTTCTACTGTTGTGTGAGGAGGACTGCCCTATAAAAGAACTACTGAAATCACCTGTCTGAAAGACTCTGATTTGGTCCTCTTTATGTAAGTTTTATCCCTGCATCTAAGCATTTAAGCCGCGTTGACGTACACAGAGGAGAGCTGCATGGCAGGTAGTAAAATTTACAAGCTGGATCTCACAATTACTTTCCAGTGTGCATCGTTCACAAGGTGTTTAGTGGAAGCCAAATTATGAAAAGGTGTCATTTTCTCCAAAACAAAGCTGGTATTGTGTTGCTAGTGGTTTCCCACTTCAATTGAAAGTCAAAGAACTTTGCAAAATTAGATGTAGTGCAACTGTTTCTTTGTAAATTAACACATTACTCAAAGTAGATTAGGACATATTCACTGATTAAAAACTCCCACTCTTTACATTGCTCCTTTTATTGTAACTTTAATAAACAGTTTCATATTTGAAATGTTTGTTTACACACACTATTGTTCACTGGACTCAGAATGGGCTGCCAGCTGAGCTGCTTCTTACTTCTTTTTTTTTGGAGGGTAGGAGTCCTTCATATTGATTAGCCTTAAAGTTTTTTTAGTGGATGCTAAATTATCCACACCTATAGTTTTTTTTTTGACCGCAGGAACTTAACCCTGGAACTAGGGACTTTTCCCCTGAGCTACGTGCGTTTCCACTGGAGGAACCAGGGTCTAAATTTAGTTAAGGTGTATTTAATCTCCCCCAGGAAAAGTGCCTGCTTGGGGGGTAGTACTTTTCAAAGATCCTGGGACTTTCAGGGGGCAGGGCCTGCAATGTTGAACGTTTCTGATTGGTAGATTAACCACAGTGTTTTTATTCCACCCGCCGTCCACAGCTTGTAACAGTAGTCTTCTCTAAGCCCGCTCGAATGTGTCTCTCCAGGTGTTATGGTTTTAAAAGTGACCCTGTAAACTGGAAACCTTCAGCTGAACGTGTCTGTGTTTGCGGACTTTCCACAGTGGTTGAAACACAGAAGGAGTTCCTGGGAGGTGCATTTCAACCAAGAGTTGTCTACTTTTCTTCAAAACGAGCAGACTTAGTAATTAAACTGGTAACAGACCACGTCTCTCTGTCACTTTTTGGCAGGGATTTGAGGGTTGTGAACTGAGCTACTGATCAGATCAGTTGAAATTTTTTCTAAGATATTCATATACATGTTAGTGCCATCCCTAGCTCTATTGAAAAGCCGGAATGTGTTGCTCATACCTGGTAGTATAATGGATTTTGTAGAACCGTTAGAGCACAAAATAATTTGAAGGTTCAGTGTGAAGATTGTGGGGTTCAAAACAAGAGGCCAGTTCAGTGAAGTCCCAGGAGATCGGTGAACAACATGGTTAAAGAACACTAGTTTGTTTACAGTTCTGTGTTTTCCAGCTCATTAAAAACTGAAATATCGAGGGTCACCGTTAAAGCCACTCACTTATACATTTGGATCAGCGCCCGGTCCCCCTGCTATTTAACTGCCTGTATTCATAAGGTCGTGGCTGTTAAGGGGGTGGTAGTTATTGGTGCTATGATGCCATGGTGGTGACGGTGGCAGTGAATCAGGTCAGCCCACCGGGGAGCAGGTGCGGAGAACACCTTGTCCCAGCAAGGGAGGCATAAGGTTCCCTAATTAGTCCCCCCCTCCAGAGAGGAAATATGATGACGCAGCTATTTTTCAGCGCGGCCCAAGGCTTCATTGTGCAGATGGTGTCATTAATCTAGAGGACCCAGAGGAAGAAAGGAGAGCATTTAAGTTAAAACTTCCTGTCCTCCTACAGTCCCTTCATCTTTTGTCCCCAATGCCTTAAGGCTCCACGTTATCCTACATTCATATGAAACATCAGCTGTCAATGCCAAACATAATCCCCTTGAGTTCACTGTCAGTTCAAATGAAGATGTTGATGTGTTGTATGGATGAAACTTCAGTTTTTCTTGGTCTTGAAATCTGGTGAGGTGGTCTTTCTTTTGAGACTTTCTAAAGTCTCTGTTTTGTCTTGTGTTCATAGACGGGAAGTTTGGGGCCTACATGCAGGTCCACATTCAAAACGACGGACCTGTCACCATCGAACTGTCATCACCTACTGGTCCCACTGACCCCAAACTGGTAAGTTATGGAGCATGAAGGTTTGGACAAAACAGTCTTTACTAATTATCAACTTGCTTCCTTTTTACTGAAGTTTTCAGCTTTCCCGGTAAAGAACGTGAACCCAAACAAGGAACTTTACTGCGGTTTGTCACTACACACAGAGATCGATGTGTGCTGCTCCAAACAAAGAGAACAAGTAACACTGAACTACTTTGTAATATTGGGCAGAGTTTAAGACAATAGTGCAATAAAAGAAGAGTTAAAGGTAAAAACATTAAGGTAAAATGTTGGTAATAAGAGGCTTCTTAATGCACATGAGGAAATGTTGTACACACCCAGTGCACAGATCTGTGTTTGACAATGATATGATTTGGAAGATAAGAGGATTCATCCATATAATAAGAAAAGGTAATACAAGTTAAAGGGACAGTACGTTGAACCTGGGGTATCAAGTGTTTTTTTAACAGCTAGTAAACTGCTTTGTTCTTTTAGGGAAAGTGTCAATGCTGCTGTCCCGTGTAGGAAAGTCTTGTAAAGTACACATTTCTTCTTCATGGAATTTTTCTGTGAGGATATGAGTTAAATAATAATCTCTATTTTACAGAGAGTAACACCAATATGCATTTATATTGGAAATGCAAAATGTACTTCAGTTCTCATTTAAACAAAAGTAGCTGCATCTATATATCTCTTTGAAATTCAAGTGTGAGGTGCTATTTAACTTTGTAAGGAGTAAATTCACTGCTACTTTTTAACCATTAGGGGTCAATGTTTACTCTTCTGTCACTCTCCTGTTCAAGCAACACAAGACTGCTTTTTAACTTAGGTTAGACAAATGAATTATACATAAGCAACATTTCTAAATTCTGGTCGTACTTTTTCTACCACTTCCTGTCCTCCCCTCTTTATTGTTTCATCAAATTTGATCTCAACTGTTCTTCATGCAAATTCTGATATTCATATTTAATAGTTGGATAAACATGAAAATATGTTGAATAAAATAGTCAAATATGTATAATTATAGATATGTTAGGATTCAGATCTATATGGTTTTGCACATTTTATATTTAAAAACTCACAATGACATCATATGTTTAACATTTAAAAGTAATGAGGAAGTCATGTCTGCAAAGAGAAGTTAGAAATGTGCAACTACGTCAACAGTGTTTTTCAGGCTGTGAAAAAACAGAACTCAAAAATGGAAAAGTACAGCTCATAAAGCAGTTCTCAGAACTACAATAAATATTAAATCATGTAGTGTATTATGTAAGTATGCATCTATTATGGACCCTAAAGTCAGACTACTCAGTTTTTTAAACAGTCTATGGACCAAAAGACAAGTGTTGCTCAAAAGTTGCTGTTACTTCCCTCCAACTGTTTCTCGTGGCAACATTGAACTCTGTAGTATTTCACAGCTACAACACTGATACTCATCGGCATTTGTCATTCATCAATACCAATGTTTCTGTAATACGTTTTATTACATGGCTGTGTGAAGAACTTGATTCTGATTTGTCTTTACGTAGCAACAGTTCGTAGTAACAGTTTGCTAGTTCTTGATAACAGACCATTGTTAGGAATGCAGCTGTAATCCCAGCTGGTTTTATGGTGTCATTCTATTTCTCTATGACAACCAGCTCACTGTACATTATCTAAAACTTAACCTGCCTTTAATTTCTCCCTGTCAGACTTTTTTTTGTGATACATTTTTTATTATTATTATTAAATATGTAAATTTTTTTACAACAAAGAGATCCACAACCAAAATTACCAAAGTTTACATAAACAACAATAAGAAAAGTACAGGAGAGAGGGATCATGTTCATTAGTGATGTCAGAGGGGGGATAAGAAAATAGAGACCAAAAGAAAGAGGCAAACAGGAATTAAAGTATGTAGGATCACCATAGAATGAATAACAAACATAGGTAGGCAAAAGAAAATTAGAAATAAAAACAACAAGGAATTGTTCACTTTCCATTTTTCTATAACTGTTCTGAAATTTTCCAACAATGTTATTTTGTATGGTCATTTTTAGTTTTTTTGCAAGGTGCTGAAAAAAAATGTGCAGTGGTTTTATTTGAGTTACAACACACCTTTAATAATGAAAAAAGATAACTTTGTTTACAAAGAAATATAAGTGAAAAAATATATATTGCAACTCTTCATATCTGAGAATTGAAATAAAAAAATAGCTATTTAAATTTTGAGTTCAATCCAGTTTTCTTGTAATTTGTTAGAGAACCCTGAGTGAATCGTGAGTGATTCGTATCGTGAACCAAAAATCGGGATTCCAATTGAATCGTGGGTTGAGTGTATATCCTTCCATCCCTACTGCCCTCTTATGTCTCAGCCCCATGGATCATGTATTGAAGATAAAATACAAAGTACTACTAGGGGTAGTAAATGTTGTATTAGAAGTTTAAACACACAGACTGTAATCATCAAGTTCTTACAAAAAGCGACGTCTGCCAGTGGCACGTCTTCTCTAACCTTGTGTGATTCAGTGGCCCAGTCTGCTGTACAGCATGTTACATCAGCCCTAATGCATGAGCTTCAGGGAGCTCACCCCCAACAATGCCAGGCCTACTCCCAGCATGCCCATCCTATCCTCTGATCACTTCAGTGTATGTTCTGCCCCAAACCACATATCTTCCTTTAATCTGACTTTATTTCATTTGGAATTTGTTCTATGATCAGAAAGAGTTTATGGTCATGCCTTTGCAGTTTGCAAAGCAGTAATCTGAGGAATGCTTGGAGGTATCTTCCTCTGCGTTCTTTCACAAATGTTTCCTTGTACTCAAGGAATAAATGATTAGATTTTGGATGTCAGAGGTCAAAGTCACTCTGACTACATGTCTGTCCCATTCTTCTGAAAATGACTTATCACCAACCCCTTCAGGGAATATTATTTCTCCTTATTTATCTTGATTTGATTATGTGTCCAAGAAAAACAACACCATCTGTTATCAGTTAGCGGACAGTTTCTCCTTGCTCTGTCCCTCTTGTTAAAGATTGTGCTGCAACCTCTCTGTCTAATGTAGGCCTGCGATTGCTCTTTAAATATTTCCTTCACTCAAATATATCCTCTGTCTCAATAACGGTGACAGCTACATAGTAATAACGTCTTGATGTAGGTCAACTGGACATTTTCTGGTTGGCACAGGCTCACAACCACAACTCAAGGTGGTTACTCTAGTAATCAACGGTCATTTTGTTCAGCCGGGGCCACAACATGCAGCTCAGTCTGTTTTGTGTCAACTGTTTTAACCATGTGGAGCGTACCACCCTGCTAGCTGCTCGTATAATAGTTGAGCTCAGTCTATGGTAACTTTGATATCTGTGAGGCACTGCCTGTGACCTATTCACCTGGATTTGCACAGCTCGCCTCCACTGGTCATTTGTTGTCTCATATTGAGATGTCTTAAACAAGAATCCTTGGCTTTTTACTTTTTTACTCTTTTTATTTCCTAAATTGAGCTCTTACTGTTCTATTATTGTTTTTTATTTATTGTTATATTTTTGTATGATTATATTGTATTTTAAGAATTTTACAGCACTTTGGTCAACTGAGGTTGTTTTAAATATGCTTTATAAATAAAGCTTGACTTGACTTGACAGCAAACGGATGTGAGGAACACTCGTACGACGTGTATTTATTTTTTAAAGTTTGACGTTTTTGACATGTACTGCAGCCAGCCACTAGGAGGAGCAGTTTTTGTGGCGGCCTCACTTTGAGCCGAGCAAGATGACGTCCATTTTTATATACAGTCTATGGTGTCAATAGAGAAATTAGCTACGTAGACCCAATGCTGTTTTTTGAACCAGGCTGTAAACATGTTTGTTACAGCTGCAAAGATCGTCTTTTTTGAATTGGTGTTTGTGGTTTCCGGTGTTTCTGCAGCCAGCCTCAAGCGGAAGCTCAAAGAACTGCAGTTTTTAACGCTTTCGCATGGGCTTCATATTTCTGTAAATGCATGATTATGACCCCATGAGAGAGCTGTTTTGAAGAGGCGCCCTCAGCCTGATTCATGTCACTTACATAGCTAGCATTTGCTTGCTTCTTTGAGTGCCATCCTCTAAGTTAAACACCTCATATTGTACCTATGCATTTTTTACACTGTGCATAGGATGCTGCTGACTTTTAGTTGGAAAAAAGGTATTAAAATTGAGTCTTGTTCATTTATGTGGGTATATAAGTTGGTTTGTGTGTATTTCTCTAGATAAGCCGCTATTTGTAAACAGTTGTTTATTTAATAGCCAAATGAGCAAGCAGTATAAAAGAAGCTTGAGGAGTCGGTAAGTAATGGATATTACTCTATAAAAACTAAAGACGGACACTTTGCAGCCTCTCAGACGCAGACATACACCTCCCTCAGCCTCTAACTGCAGCTATTTGAAAAGACTTCATACATCCATCTGCTTGAGTCACTTCTGGTCACTTCCATGGATCCTTTCCAACGTCCTTATGCTTTGGCTGAGGGCCGGCTTTGGCTGCTCTCCCCTTGGTGGGTTTGGCTCGCTTGTCCAAAGGGAGGGATATTAAGCGGCCCTCAGAATTTTAATCTTGTCTGTTTGGGATGTTTTGCTCTGGAGGCCGAGGAGCCGAAGCCAAGGCTGAACATGAGGGATAAAGGGCCGGCCAATGGGCTGAGCTTGGCGCAGCGGAGAAATGAAGCAACAGCCAACAGACACTGTCCCTTTCTTTCCATGAATCAGGGATTTAGTCCACTGCAGGGTCAAGCGGCCAGCAAACAATGGTGTTATCCAGAGCAAAGAAACTCACCCCTGTGTGGATGTTTTCTGTGGGGGTGAATGGCAGAGCGGTTGTGGGTTTTTCTGTTTGTTCACCTGACTGTTTGAGCGTGTTGGAGTGAGCACTGAGCTGAAACCAACAAACACAGAAATGATGTAATGTGGATCACGTTAGGTCAGATTTTTATCAGGCTTCAGGTCAAGGTTTGAGTCTGATTTGAGTTTGAAAACTTTGTTCTTAAAAAAAGAGAAATGATTACTCATGGTTTAAAATTACAATTCATTTGTTTCAATGCTCGGATTCTCTGGTTTCATCCACTCGTTTTATCCTCAACAAAGACACTTAGCCTGGTTTGACACAACAGCAAGTAAATGGGTTCAAATGGGAATAACACAGCATTTTTGTGCTCTTTGAATAATGTAATGTGTTACGCAATGCTTTGGATTTTTTAAGATGACATTTTGTTCATAAATATTTACCCAGCAGTCATAAAATTTTCAGCATCTGTGTTTACAGGCCCTCTTCAGATAAGTGGTAGCATACCTACTTTATCATAACCGCTGCGGCATTTTATGGACTGTGAAAGGAAGAAAAGAAGTGGATTTGATTGGAGCAGTGACTGAGTTGTGCTGAGTGGCACTGGGAAGAGCTATTTTGGAGTGCCAGAGTCTGTGCATGCAGTCACAACAATCGACTCATTGAAGTGATCATATGACAGCCCAGAATAGCTCCAAATGAGGAGGGAACAGAAGTGGTTCTGTATCCACAAAGACCATTTTGATGCGGAGCTCTGGCCTGCAGCGCTGATGTGTTTCTTCCTCTGTGTTAAGTAACACTACTTGTCATCCATACAGGGATGTTTTTACTGAACAGACTGTTAAGATTATGATCTGCTAGTCATGATGCAGCATGTTCATAGTGTACTCTTCAGCCCACTGAGCTGACTGATAAGATTCCAGTTTCAGTTCAGCCAGAGTTCAGCCAAAAATTGAATTTTTCATACATTTTACAAGAAAACCCATCGTTAGGAAAGAACAGAGACTCGCACGCTAAAAATGTCACACCCTTGGTATTATTTGATATTTAAAAACCCCTCAAAGTTGCTTTCAAGTCATAAATATTTTTTAAAACATGAAATATTCATGAGCTGGAAGTTAACAATTAAAGTTAGGAGGAAGAATTTCTGAGGTATGATTTATTCAGTTTTTAACTCTCAAAGACTCAACTCAGTGTGATGCTGCAGCATGGTGTCAGTGTGATGATGTTGGTTTAAGTCCTGTCCAATTCAAGTCCTAAGCCCTTGTTGTACAGTGGTCCAGCAATAATGCTGTGGACAGAGGTGTACTGTGTTGTACTTGCTTTGCTCTTTTCACTCACTAAACACAGCCATCATTTTGCACAAAGAGGGTGAACGGTTCTTATAACAACAAAGTCTGAATCTGGTGGGACTGAAGTGTTTATCATCCGCATTGACTTTCCATTTTAAGTAGTTCAAAAAAGGTTCCTCCCTTCGTAGTCTGTTACAGGTAAAGACAGTGTTGTAGTCGAGTCTAGAGATAGACCGATATAGTTTTTTTCAGAGCCGATACCGATGCCGATTATTAGTAGTCAAGGAGGCCGATAACCGATATTTGGAGCCGATATTCATTTGTAGTAAAAGGGAAAATATTGGCATCAAAATTTGGAATAATACAAACACTTAACTTTGTTTAAATGCCTTTAAGCACCTGTTTATTAAACAGATTTTCAGATTTGCAACATATTGAAGTTTTTTTAATCTTAGACAATAGACATCTTTGTTTTAAAATTCTAACACAAAGTGCAGGGAGCTCCCAGGCTCAGCAGCATATCTTATAAAGTTCAATGAAAACGTAAACACATAGATAGCTCCCTAAAGTTTTCTACAGTAAATAAACTTTTCCAAAATGTCAATATAACTGAAATGTTAATCTTTCACTTATCTTTGTTTTATGGGGATATTTCAGTGTTTTTGGAGTGGGGTTGTATGAGTTTTAAATCGCTGGTAGTTGTATGGGCCACAAAGGATGCTGCTCAGCTTGGCCCCTGCAATGAGGAACTGCAGGAGAAATGGAACACAAGCTAGGCTACAGTTTCTGCAGACGGGGTCATTTCTGCCACGTGATTTAGTGAATTTTGAGCCAAATTAACCCAGTATTAAATTTGTTCTCTTTTCGGCCGTCAGATTTTTAAAAAAGGCCGATGCCAATATGCGTCAAAATGCCAAATATCGGCGCCGATCATCGGTCTAACCCTAGTCGAGTCACCAAACCTCAAGTCAGAGTTGAGTCTCGAGTCCGAGTCCAGTCTGAGTCACCAGAGAAAGAGTCCTCATTGTGTGAGTCTGAGTTAATTTTAATTAACCAAACAACTTAGGCCCAATGGTTTAGTTAATTTAGTCGCTAATATTACCGTTATGCTAACACCGTAAAATGATGAACGGTCTCAACAAACTTTAGCATGTCTCTTACTCTTCAGAAATACTTAATTTCAGAATCAGAATCGTAAATACTTTATTTATCACAGGGGGGCAATTTGGGCATTACAGAGCTCTTATTACAATATTTAAGAAAGTTAGATATTAATAGAAGAAGGAATAAAATAAGATATAAATACAAATAAAATAAAATAAACGTCAAATAAAAATAGAGTAAAATGAAATAATAATGAAGTATATACAGAAGCGCAGAATAGTTAGTTAGCTACGTACAGAAGCGCTGGGAATGAAGGCGATATATACAAGGATGTTAAAGTGGCTGGGATATTGCACAGTGTATTGCACGATTACTTTTGGGTTCATCCTGTACAGATGTCTTTTTTGAGCTTGTCTCTTTCCTTTCCTTGGTGGGTTTCTTAGATATCCAACATGTTGCTCTGCTCTCGCTGCATATACTGTGAAATCTTTGAAAGAAAAATGCACGG
The DNA here is from genome assembly GCF_009762535.1 of Notolabrus celidotus. Classification (NCBI taxonomy): domain Eukaryota; kingdom Metazoa; phylum Chordata; class Actinopteri; order Labriformes; family Labridae; genus Notolabrus; species Notolabrus celidotus. The sequence goes on from NC_048278.1 coordinate 11,515,921, forward strand.
CTGATAGCGTCTTTTTAAATCCTGGCAGACGGACTAAAACACTGCATAAAGAATAATGTATAATAAGAAGGTTGGTTATGCAGTGAGAATATTTGGGATATCTAGGGGGCAGATTCTAGATTAGATGCCATGCTTGTTGTTCAGCTCCTACATATCTGAGATGTAAGTGACTTTTTAATATTTTGACATCTAAATTAAAATCATGTCCGTGTTTTTTAGGCACCCAAAGGCTGTACAAGGTTTCCAGAGTAACATATTGAGGGTTGACTTTGTACTTAATCAACAGTCAGGTGAAACTCAGTGTAAGAGTTGAGTAACAAGGAGCAGAATCTTGTAATCCACCAATGATCATGAACAACGATGATCTCTGTTTGAAGTAACAATTTTGCATTAAGTTCCAAAGTTTATATCACATTACAAGACAACATTTAAAACTAATGGAAGTGTTCATCAGGCGATCAACAATGTGGTAGGAAGTTAAGCTCTGCCCTGACACACTTTGTTTTCCTGTCCCTTTAAAGTTTTTTCTGCATGTTTGTGTCTGTGGTCAGACAAACATCCTGTGTGAGGGGAGGAACAGACCACTATACAACTGTGAACTACATTACCGCAACACTGCCTACCTCTCTTGTGGAACAATCTGCCTACCTATTTATTTTTGTTAAATCTTGCAGAATGGAATTCTTATTTAATTGAACATTTCATTTCAAGGTGAAATTAAAACATTTAGCCTGCTTATTTTTCATATCCACAGGGATGGATACTATGAGGGTGAGGCCACACGATGCTGAGCTCACACACTCAACTCTCATATCTATCAATCAATCAATCAATCAATCAATCAATCAATCAATCAATCAATCGATCGATCAATCTTTATTTGTATAGCACCAAATCACAACAAACGTTATCTCAAGACACTTTTAGAAACAGAGCAGGTCTAGACCACTCTGTCAAATTATGAACAGAGACCCAACACCAACAACACCTTAATCCACCATGAGCATTGCACATCGCAGTATTTAGCTAGATACAGCGGCGAGGAAAAACTTTATTTTAACAGGCAGAAACCTCAAGCAGGAACAGACTCATGTTAGACAGCCATCTGCCTCGACCAAGTTGGGTCTGGAAAGAGGGATAAAGGAGAATAAGAGATAGAGGGAGTGGTGATAGTGATGAGACGAGTAGTAGTAGCTGTTGCCGCTGGAGTCCGCATGTCTGTATCAGCTGGAGTCTTGGACGTCAGCAGCAGCAGGATGCCTACGGCAGCTCAGAGGAACCTACGAGACAAGGGAGCTCAGGGACTCCATGAAGGTCTTTGGTTAGTACCTTTTATGGGACAGGGAGAGTTAAAGTAAGTGATGGGAGGTTGGAGGGAAGGGGGTGAGATAGGATCCCAGTGTGTCAGTGTGCCAGTTCCCCCGGCAGTCTAAGCCTATAGCAGCATAACTAGGAGCTGGTCCAAGCCTGTGCCAGCTCTAACTATAAGCTTTATCAAAAAGGAAAGTTTTAAGCCTACTCTTAAAAGTAGAGAGGGTGTCTGCCTACCAGACCCTGACTGGTATATGATTCCAAAGGAGAGAGGAATGATAAATGAAGGTTATACCTCCCATACTACTTTTAGAGACTTTAGGTACGACCTGCAGGCCTGCATGTTGGGAGCGTAGTGTTCTAGAGGGGTAATATGGCACTATGAGCTCTTTAAGATATGAAGGTGCCTGATCATGAAGAGTTTTGTCATATCAGCCCAAACAAGTCTTATATTTTACATGTAATGCATGTTTGAATTAATCTTTGGTCAAATGTGTTTGGCAAACATTACAGTCATAGTAAATGTCTGTCAAACTCTGCCACTCCGATTTAAGATGCTGGCTGTCTGTTGTATTGAAATATCTCTAAATCCCAGCCCAAGATAACCCTGCTGATGCTTACATAATCATCTAGAGATGCTTTTTCCTTCAACTCCACCATTCTCCTCCAGAGCCATACAAGATGGGCTAGTTTTTATTTGTTTTAATTATTAAAATCATCCCACTTCAGAATGACTTTGGAGGCTTTTCTTGACTGAAATAAATGTCATTATCAATAGTAACAGGACATTAAAGCCTTTCTTCTGTTCTCCTATACTAATAACTATTTAGGTTTTTGATATCAAAACAAGCCACGAAAGCAAATCGAGATACAGTATGTGTGTTGCATTTCAGAGGTATCATATCTGTGGCCAGTGTCAGATTGCTACTCGGTATTCAGGCAGAGTGTGGTAAGATAGCTTATAAAAGTCACAGCTGGGCTGTGTGTACAGACATGTTCCCTGGAAAACAAAAAGAGTTGCGAGAGACGAATTGTAACGGCAAGTTAGATGTAAGGTTGCAGTCTCGTGTCTGGATTCTATCTGTAACTCCTTTGTCTCTCAAAACTTTTTTCTAAATAATTGAAGACCTGTCCCACAGAAAAAAAAATGTATCAGCTGATTTTAACATACATGCACATGTTAAATTCACATGTAAGATTAAACAACATCCTATATCTTTCTGTTTCCTCAGCTGACGAAGCAAGAAAAGCAGCAGCAGAGGAAAGAGAAGACGCGCTCCAAAGGCCCCTCAGAATCGAGCAGGGAGAAAAGTGCCCCACGTTCCCGACAGGACCCCAACGCCAGCAGTGGAGCTGATGGTGACGTGTCATCAGAGAGGGAGCCCTAGGTAGGCACGGTGAGAGACCATTGGAGACGTTCACAAACACATACACCTACATATTATACATATTCAACTGCAAATATTGAAAAATCATGTCTTTATTGTGCTTTAGATCTTACTTAGCACCAAAAAAAGTTCAATTTTTGTGAGACCCTATCTTTATTGTTGACAGACACTTGCGGCCAAATTCCACCAGATCAGTGTCCGGTCCGTCTCTGATCCGTCACGGCACCGGACACGGATCTGATAGGTTTCTATTCTAGTCAATGTGTAAACTCCCACTGGATCTGCAGCGTTCCGGCTGCGTCTATGATCCGGCATGCCGGAACGCAACGGATCAGATATGCAAGACTTCTATTTTTGCTGGATGCCAGAGCACGATGCATCAATCACCACAGAGCAGATGGAGCGGGACAGTCAGGCACCAAAACAAAATTTAAACATCTGGTTATTTTTCAGAATAAAACACTCTGTTCACCAGATCGTTTTCTAACTTAACTACAACAACAAACAGTCATAATGAGCGGAGCCAGGCCTGAAGTCAACAGGTCAGAGGTTTTCAGAGGACCATAAAGACAACATGGATGGAGAGGATAATGCTTGATTCAGTGATTACTGCGGGAAAACCTTGGTCAAATGACTCCAGCTGTCCGGCGGTCCGGCTCCGTGTTGCGTTCTCAAAACCGGTGGGTGTTGACTGCTGGGAAAGCACGGAGCCGGTCCGCAGTGGATCGGAGACGGACCGGACACGGATCTGGTGGGAGTCCCGTGTTAGAAAACCAGTCTTGGCCTGACAGAGGAAACAAGCACTTTTAAAAGAAAGGAATCGACACAACTGCAATTTTACCTTGCAAACACAGAGGCTACTGATACGCTTTCTCACTCTCTCTGTTTGTTTGTGTCACTGGAGACACCCATCACAGTATTTTAGTATCACACACACACACACACACACACACACACACACACACACACACACACACACACACACACACACACACACACACACACACACACACAATTTTCTCTGTATATATTCATTATATCTTATTCTTATTAATCAGGATCAGAAATATATTTATTTATCCCAGGGAGGGAAATTAAGTCATTACAGAGCTCTTATAAACAGTGTGTAAGAAAGGTGATATATACAAGGGATATAAGGATATTGCACCGTGACATCATTATATCAGGCTACATGCATTTTAAAATGCAGTAGAAACATGATGGTTGTAAGGACAAAACTTAATCTGGCACCAGGAGTTGTTTGCATAATCCTGTCTGAATTGACCTCAACTAAAAGGCTTCATCATAACTTTCATAAGTGATATAGCCTTTAGGTTGTGCATATATTAACTATCAGGGTTCATTTTGTCACTAAAAATGTTTACTATAAGTATTCTTCTTAATGTTCACACTGAGCACCATTGTAAACAGTCATCTCACTGACAATGAATAGAAATATGGTGAATCTGTTTTACTGAGAAACTGACTCTGTTCAGAACGTCAGTCCAATTGAGGTTTGCCACAAGAGTGAAGTGAGTCAAAGCCTCACAGCCTCCATACATCTTTCGATTTGTCACTGACATTTTTTTCAGATGCATGTCAGTGACAAAACCACAACAACCACCTACCAGGGTGAGGTCCGGTTAATATTTGCCACTGTTGGCTGTGAAAGCTTGGTGTTGAAGCTTCAATTCATGCGAGTTGGGGATTTGTTAGAGCATATGTTTTTAGAGGTTTCACAGTTTCATCAGCTCCAGCTTCTTGTCTGTCAGAACTGCTTTTGTCAATATGTTATAGTGTTTGTTTTACAATGCATTTTAAGAATGTATTGCTGTTCATGTGTTATGACACAGCTGATTATGTTTCATTAACTCACTTAACATTTTAGGTAAGGCTGTACATATATTAGGAATATCAAGCATCAAGAAATGACATCACAGCACAATAAAATACTCACACAGGCACTGCAACCACACAGCTCTCCTGGTTAAAGACAGTTTGACTCTGAAACTTGCAGAAACCCTGAGAGACCAGAACACCTGAGAAAGAACAAGTCCTCTGAAAATGTACGGCTGTGCCATTTTGCAAGATCCCACTCTTGACTTTTCCATATTTTGTATTTTTAACATGTACTCCTGCCTCCAAAATATTTCCCCCACATTGATTATATCGTTGTAATGTGTCAAGAACAATGTGGCAGCTTTCAATGTGCAGCAGGAAGAAGAAAGAGACAGAGTGTTAACATTCTCCTCAGCATCTCTTGTTTTCTCCTCCTCCTGTCTGCCTTCTCTGTTTATTGTTGTTGACACTGCGGGGAAACTCGGCAACGCTCATGAGAGACAGACCTGTTTGTTTCTCATTCGGTGGTTCATATTGCAGAGACGAGGTGGGGGCGGGGGGGGAGCAGATGAGTGGAGCGGTCGAAGTTGCTCTTATTTGCCTTCAGTATTTGTTTACCGGTGCAAAAACAGAGAAGTTGTGGAAGAATAAAGATGGGGAGGCATTGAGTCAGCTCCCCGCGTGTCCCTTTTGCTCTCCCTGCTGAGGCTGCTGCTGGCTCCTGTGGCACCGCTCCTCTCCCTGTGTGAACTCTGAGGCAGGCACGCACGTTAATGGATACGCCGTCAAACAAGCACTAAAACTACACTCTAACGGCGGCCATAGTTCCTGTTTCGCTGCTGCACTTGGACACGTTTGTACATTGAGCGACACAAATAAAAGCATGTTTGACACCAGTTTTATCATCTAAAATTCAAACTGATGTTATTTTTGTCTCGTTTGGTACAGTTTTGTCTGTCCAACACACACACACACACACACACACACGCACACGCAAACATAACCCATCCCATGTGGGACCTTGTAAGCATGTTGTCCTATCTTGTCTTTCCTACAGCAGGGGGCCCTGTGCTGTAATCCTGAAATGCATGTTGGGTAAATATGTGCCCCAAGACATGTAGACTTCATCACCTCGTTACATAAGGTCTTTTTTGTCTGACAGAGAGCCAGAGCGAGGGAGATGGGAGGAAGAGGGGGAAATGAGAAAGACTAAGAAGCAGGGAAGAAAAATTCAGGGAAGTTGACAGAGTTATTTGCGTCTTCTTTTTTGTTGTTGTTATCTCTGGGTGTGCAGGAGAGGAGTGCACACACAGCAGCTTCCATGTTTTGAGAGGTGAAAGAGAGAAATTTGGATTGAGAGAGTTGTCAGACAAGGGGGCTTGCTCACTGCATATTTTAAAGAGAGAATTGGTGTTCCTGAGGTGAGCTTTTACATGACTTATGCATGAGCGCTGGTGTGCTGTCCCCAGAATGAGTCAGTCGTGGCAGTCCTCAATTATCCTCTCTTTTTTCATTCCCATCTATGATTTGATGAACAGCTAAATAATGTGCTTCCTTCTGCACATTTAACTACTTTTGGCAACTTCTAGTCCGTATTGTCAGTTTCTGTTGAATCTTTTTGTAAATCAACTATTAAAGAGCTGCCGGAGAGTGGATTTAACTTACATTTTTTATAGGGCTGCTCCTTTTTATTTTTAATACAGCCTACAGTTACTTTCTTTGTTTGGACAGCACTGCTGATCAACTCCTCCAATAATCTCAAATTTCCCTTTGCAAAGACAGAAGAAGGATTTTACATATAAGATCGGTCTGAAATGAATACTTCTACTAAAAAGATAAAACCTTGACTTGCTCTGCAGGCTGTAAAGAGATTAAAAAGATGAAGCACCTTCAGTTCTCACTCTGATACAGTTGGTGGCAGTGTGCACTTTTTTTACTCCAACAAAAATAGTCTCTGCGTGTTTAACTTCTCATCCAGATTGAAGTCGTTTTCCTTATTTTGCACGGTGAATGTGCACATTTTAAAATACTGTTTGTATTCCACTCTGCTCTGCTCTGTGAGAGTTCAATCCACCAGAAGAGAGACTCGAAGGTCTCTGCAACTAGGTGGAAATAATACGTGCACATGCGTGTATTGGCCAAAATGAGCAGGAAGATATTAACATACTGCATATTTATGAAAGTTCAAAGTTGTGCAGCCTTTCCTTCATTTCCATTCATGAGTATTTTTCAGTGATTAGTGGTTCAAATGGCAGTGTATGATCTGAAACATGCAACTCTTAGATATAGCACTGCAGTAAGTTATTAGCATGTTGTTTTGGTTTGCTGACCCATGACTTTCTCACACGAACAGGATGAAAGCAGGCTGAAAATTGAAGCAGCTTATAAGTTTGGTGACCAATTACTTGCTCCAGAAATAATGCTAATTACAGAAACTTTTTGTACTTGCTGCTGAATTAGTTTTGCTTTGAACGTGAAAGTAATGTACAAACATGATTTTTTCTCGTCTGCTTCTTTTTTTTCTCTAATTGTTTGATAAAAAAAACAAAACAGTTTCTTTTTTCCTTTTATTATGCTCAAAATGTGTCCCACTACATCAACACCCATTGTCATATGACTTGCAGCTTGTGGTGCTGAAATAAGAAAACATTAAGCCTATATTGCCATATAATGAACGGAGGAAAACAATGATGTATACTACTTTATATCTACTTTAGATACTGACTATTTGGGTTCTCAAGATCTCTCAGAAATCTTGGTGTAACTTTTGATCATGGAATGCTTTTTGACCAACACATTAAATCAATAACCCGTTCATGTTACTTCCACCTAAGAAACATTTCAAAAATTAAATCCATGGTTTCACACATGCAGTTAGAAATGCTGGTTCATGCTTATATTTCCTCACGGCTCGATTATTGCAATTCTCTTTTAATCAGCCTCAACAAATCCTCTCAACCGACTACAATTAATCCAAAACACTGCCTCAAGATTGTTAACCAGGTCCAGTAAAACAACCCACATCACCCCCATCCTATTCTCCTTACATTGGCTGCCAATCCAATTCAGAATACAGTTTAAGATCCTCATATTAACATATAAAGCTATCCATCGTCAAGCACCCTCATATATCTCCGACCTGCTCCATCCCCAGTAGGGGGATCCTCAGATCAGGGTTTGCTTCCTGTGCTTCATGTTAGGCTGAAAACTAAAGGTGACCGTGCCTTTGAGCTTGTGGCTCCAACTATGTGGAACAATCTTCCGCCCAAAATGTGCTGTGCTGTTTCCACCAAGACTTTTAAAAAAACATCTTAAGACTCATTTGTTTGTTATGGCTTTTAACCATCTTTCGTAATTTGTTGATATTTTGTCCGCTGTCAATATTATCTTATTTATTACACATTGAATTGTCTTGTCAATATTGATTCTCTGTGAAATGTGCTATTCTAAATGAAGTTTACTTACTTACTTACTTACTTACTTACATACTTTAGTTGTATTTAGCATTTAATACATTTAGGAACATTTTTCAAAACTATAAGAATTCAATTTGTAGCCCAGGCTTTGAAAATGAAACAGTGTAAGCACTTCACCGTTTGTCTGTTGCTATGACATTCCAATGCATACTTGATATTTCAGATATTTGTTTTTGTTGTTTTTTCAACCTATTTCCATTTACGTAGCTAACATGAGCAGCAGACTTCTCTGTCTCTCTTGTCCGTCACTGGGAAATTTGTTTAGCCTCTGTTCTGATATACTTGTGGAAGACTGACTTTGATTCGTGCTGTGCTGAGGGTCTGTGGGTCAAGTCACGATTATTTAGCTCCTCCTGATCGTTAACCCTATTCCTCCCGCCACAAAGAAGTCTGGATTTTTTGTGGTCTAACTGTCTTTCTTGGACAGAAACACATTTTCCAAATCAAAGGAGAACCCTCTTCTTGATGTTCTTCCAAACTTCACACCCCCAAAGCAATGCGTTCCTGTTGTGTTTTCCTTGCTGCAGCGGCGATCAGTAAATAGGAAGCGTGGCATTTGAGTGAACGTAATATAAAGAGACTAAAGCTTCACTTTACTGAAAACTAGAACAGCGATTAATGTTCAAAAGGGAAGCGGTGTTCATGGGATCAGCTTTTATTCAAAGTTTTGCAGTTTTCATTCTTGATAATCCAAATGTGAAGATCCAGCACCAATCCTTATGCTTCTGTTCTTTATTACAGATTTTACACCAGGGACATGCCGGTGGTCACACTTTCCTCAGGAAGACCTGAATTGTCAGTGACTCTCACCTGATCTTGGACTTTCCTCCTTCCTGTTTGGAAACCATTGGGACTCTCTCCACCTGCTGCAAAACACCATCACCTTGCTCGTGTCTTTGCGTTCTCCTTCAAAATCAGATCAGTTTAGCTTATTAACATACCCACTTTTCTTAGGTTGATGAACAGGGGTGCAAAGGAGGGGGGTGTAGGAGAAGTAGGATGGAAAGGATGTCTGCAGCACTACACTGTGTGGTTTCTGGGTTTTCTCACTATCTTTCCATGTTTGCACCTACATCTGGTTCTGTATCTGTCCGTCTTTTTCTTTCAGATCCCAGCCTCTCCCACTTAATCTCTGCTTAGAGACATGGCACTGACCATGAGGCGTCACTCAGCTTCAAGTCCTTGGCTTACAGCACAGGCACAAGAACATCAGGATAGGGATAATATAACAGCCTTGCAATAATTATTTATCAGTGCCACCTCATGAGTGGTATGGTAACATATATTGTCAGTTTTAAGGTTATTATACCTGAATAACTTGACTTTAAATGTCCAGATTAATACAAACTCATTCAATTCATTGTTTGCCCTTCAAACAAAATTTTGAAAAAAACAACAGCTTGGTAGAAAAGGTAGGAATGATTTCTATTTATTTTGCTATAAAGTAATACCAATAAAAAACATTAAAAGGGAAAGTTTCCTTTTTTTTTAAGTGGGTTTGTATGAGATACTTGTCAATAGTAACTGTATTACCCACAGGGGATTTCCGTCCGCTCTATCCCTTTGTCCAAAACTGGCATGGTAGGTGGGATAATCTGAATTCATCGCTTCCAGAACTGCGATAAAAAATGAACAGGCTATGGCAAAGTTTAGTGCTGTAAATTTTTAAATCGGGAGCACACATACACCAATATTACAGTTTGAGTCAGACTGTCTTAAAATGAACAACATGGTAAAATTGACACTGTCTGCAGCCATGATAGCCTAGCTTCTGTGTCCAGCTGGTTTTGCAACAGAGGGGCTAAGCTGACCCAGATCCCCTTCCACGTGTTTCCAATGCTAAGTCAAAGTCCGATAGGTTAACAGCTTATAATGGTACCTGCATATGTCAACATTAAATGGCATAGTCTTATATTCTTAGACTCAAAATGCTGTTCACAAAAAGTGGACATAGCTAACACTAATTCACATATTATGCAAACTACATTTCATAATTATGGCGGTCAACATCTTGCTTTTGATGGCAAGAAGTGGCCACATTAGTCATCTATCACTTCATCTAGGTGGAAGCAGCTTGCCCATTACATATAACCATGCCCTCTACATACTCTGCTTTATCCTCAATATATCTCTAAACAAGACAATCACTTACTAAATAAACATTGTGCTGAAGAAGAGAAGATTTGGAAGTAAGATCATGTACACGTCAGACAGAGTTAACTGAGATAAAAAATCAGCTGAGCGGTAGGCTCATTTGTAGATACACTTGATTGTGTGGCCTTTAAAAAAAATGTATTCGAAACCAGTGGAGTCGCTCAAGAATGCAGGTTCAAGGCGCTTCCACATCCAGTATTTGCTTCATTTTTAAAGCAACAGGCTTGGTGATTCTCATAGTAACTCTATGTTTTCAATGTAAAAGCAAAGCCATAAATTTGATGACATTGTCTCGCTGTGGTAGCTTCTCTGCCTGCTCACCTGTCAGTACATCTACTTAGAGATTTGGAGGATTGTAAAACGTGTGTGATTCTAAACTCAGTTGGACCTTCCCAGTCCTAAAAGATCAGCTGTATGTTGCTTTGTTTTTTTTTCTACCTGACTCACAGGGAGGAATAATGCCAAACACCTTGTGTCAGTCTGTTTTTACACTTTGGAGTGTCTACCCTTTGTTTAGTGACTACGAGTCAATTTGCTTCCATTACACGGAGAGGAGCTAGCTGTCATTGAGCGGATGAGTGGAGTTCAGCCTCATAAAATACACCTACTATTTATAAATGTTTTTGATTATTACACTGTCCTGCTGTCAGCTGACAGATCTGAATGTACATTTGGTTTCCATTTTATAAAAATGTCAATGGAAAAAAAGTGATTTTTTGTGTTTTTTTCTCCTCGTGATGTGAAAAACAGGGATGAATGTCCTTATTTCTCCTTCCCCACCTGAACCATCTATACTGTCCCAACTTTAGCTCTTTACCTCTTTTTTTTTTTTTAGTTCAGCAGGCTATTTCTGGCCAAACTTACTAAATCCCCAACCCTGTTTCTCTCTCTCTCTGTAATGCTGCTGATCCGAGGTTTCTCCACATTAAGAGGGAAAGGAGCCGCTGTAGCTCAGACTTGCTCTCGTAGAGGGAAGACATGACCCAAATATGTCTGCTAGCCTGCTAGCCTAAGTGCTGCTTCAAACTGGGGTAGAAGAACTGCAGCTCTCCTCTGCAATGACTGCATTGTGATCCCAATGCCAGACAGACTTTACAGTAAGAGAGGAGGATGAAGATTGTGGCTGGACTTGGATTATTGATGTGCTGTAGCAAACATCTCACAGGGCTGCAATCGATGGCAGCTGTAGTAACAAGGAGTGTTGAATAGGGCAGATGTTAAACGTTGGTCTTTGTCACCTGTGTATTTCATGCCAACATTGCTGTGTGTGTTGACATTCTAAGGTGCAGGGCAGGGCAGTGGGAGTGGGTGCAGTGACACTTGTACACGGGAAAGTGGGTTAAATTCCAGGCATTCTCTTACTTCTGAAGGTCTGGTTTGTCTTCTCTACAACAACTTATCTCACATCTTGTGTGTGTTTGTGAGAGCCCTTTGCCAAGCCCACTGGCTATGGAAAAACAATTTAACTGGATTTAATTTGTTGCCTGCCCCTCCCCTCTCCTCCTTCCTCTCCCCTCCACCCCCCCTTGGGTTTTTTTTTTTCTTTTGTTAGTGCCGCTGAGAGGTTGGGAATGCATCTTGTTTGGTAACTCCTTGCCCAGTCCAAGCTCCCTTTGCAAGTCAGACAGGCCAGGTTTTGGGGCGGCTTTCAGGCTTCCAGTCATGTGTGCATGGTCACTGGAGTGTGTTTACTATACTATGTGATGCTGAAAACAGTTCTTTGTTCATCTTTGTAGGGTAAGATGTAGTTGGAAACATAGAGCTGGATATTTTTTTTTCTCCAAGATATGTAAAACTACTCTCTGACACACCTTCCACTTTCTTCCTAATTCCTTATGTTTTGATCAGTCTATGCTCCATGCTGTAAAGGGTTAAAAAAGCACAGTGAAACCAGTTGCCTAGAGCCCTGACCACTTTTTCCATTCTTGCTGGAATGTTTCCAGTGCTATTTATATGAAACCTCAGGCCCGACAATCAAGAAACCGCCTCGGCCAGGATAAAGTTTTCTTCATTATCCTAAATGTCTGTTTGACTGAAGTCCTCACTCAGAAAATTAATCAGTGATGGCAGAGAAATCTGTGCCCTATCTCTTATGTGACAACACAGATTTGCTGCGACAGCATGTACAAAAAGGCACACGTGAAATCAATCCATATGACCTAACTACTATTGTATAACCAAGGAAAATACTACATGTAATCTGTCCCGGGCTGGATGAATAATTCACTGCAGTGACAGTTAAAGCTCTTATTCAATCCTGAACAGAAACAGAAACTGTGTTTTATTTGTGATCACAGGGAATGACATGAATTGGCCGAGATAGAAATATTTTAGAATGATTACAGGTTTTTTCTTTTTATTTGTTGAAGATGCAGTCAGCGAAGGCATCACTTTAGTGCTTGGCTGTTGCACACAGGGATTTTGCACGCTTGAATGAGTGAGCAGGACTAGCCAAAAGCAACCAGTTGTGCAGCGTTACAAACTTTGTATTATTATCCAGCAATATAGAGTGCAATTGCCTCCTAGCACAGGCTGCAGCATAACTGTATGTCAATAAAATACATTCCCAGAAGAGGGCAGTGAAAGACATGATTCACTATATTTTATTGAGCTTTTATAAAAACAAAATGATGTTGTTTGATTTAATTTAGAAGAGAAACCAAATCAAAACAAAACCAAATATCAATGAGCATCTGCTGCCAGATAAAGACAGAGGATATTTTATTGTGAAAGGTGAATTTTGCCTACAGAATATTACATTGATACATATTCATATATAATCCTGAAAAATCATCACTGTGGGTTAGTACATGAGCTTCAAGTGAATGTTCTGTGTAGTACTGAATTCAAAATAAGTATCTAAATTCATACAGTGAAAAATTGAGCATGGTAATGCAGTAAACTGACAGTGCATTTTTCTTCAGTGCAGGTATTTTATTCAAGGCAGAGGTGGACAGCTCTCTTATCATGTCACTGATACTATTCACTGATTGGAGAGTTACCTGGAGCTTTAAGGTTTCCCTGCCTTTCTCTGCAGCATATTACCTGCAACCAGTTTACCCTGTCTGCTGTCCTGTTGAGTGACTAACATCACACTGACTGGAATAATGTGTCCAGCTGCCAATTAACACAAAGTAATCTTTTTTGTACCAACACTGTAGACATGCCCTGATAATGTTAAGAATGTAAATAGTAGTAAAACATCAAACAAGTTACATTTGTAAGACCATACATCTATAGGGTCTATAGCTGGTAATACTAACTCCATAAGACCAAGCAATAAAGTGATGCAGCTTAGCTGGCAGTTAACTTGAAGTCTGACTGAACATTACAGGAAAACAGTGAAAGCATAGGGCAGAATGGGGACAGCATCAACATGAGGAACAAGCAAAAATGACATCACTTGGTGCACATGCTCAGCCAGACTCCATCAGTGAGACAGGAGACACAGTAAACGACTGTACTTTTTGCTCTATTCTTTTTGTTCTATTAGTTATTAGAACTAGTTTAAATAAGTTTCATAATTGTATTAACTTGGTTATCAAAGCACTTTGTAAATTCTCATTTTGAAGGTGCTATTCCTATATACTAATTATGTTTACTATTATTGATGTTATTTTAACAGCCAAGCTCAGCTTTATTTCGTAGATATCACTAAATAAACTAATAGATAATAGTACACTATTGATGCATGAATATGTCATGGTATTAATCCCTATTAAAAAAAGCTCCTGATGGTAGTCGTGATAGAAACATCAGTTCTGAGAGATTTTGAATGTCAACACTTCTCCCCTTTCTGCTGTCGTAACCCCGCCCACAAAAGATCGTTGTGCGCGTTCAATGCAAGTGGCAAACTCCGGTCTCAAACGATGAAGCCAATGCGGAAGTGCTATAAACTGCAATACATCGAAAATCCGCTTGAGGCTGGCTGCAGAAACACTGGAAACCACATAGATATGAATGGGAAAAAGACGATCTTTGCAGCATTAATAAACATGTTTACAGCCTGGTTCAAAAAACGGCTTGGCCCTATGAAGTTAATCTCTCTAATGGCACACACTGTACGGGGGGTGAATTTTTTTCTAACGTGACGGTTCAGAAGATATTAAGATTACGAGTTTTGCCCAAATAAGTACATGACTGACGTGACTCCCGGTTGGTAACACACAGCCATTGGCTAAGAGGCTCACACTACGTCACACTCTGCCTAGTTGAGTTCCGCAATACCAATATGGCTGCTGCCGTCGATTTGCTTCAGAACAGCTCTCAGGAACAGATGGGTGACGTCACGGATACTACGTCCATATTTTATACAGTCTGTGGTTCTATGATGAAGTAGTGGCTTCCCAGCCAATCTGGGTGACTTAATGGGGCCGTCACTCGACCAATCAGGATGGAGGGCTGGACAATAGCTATGATTGGTCCGTCATAAGGGGAGCGAGGAGAATAAAAAATTGCTTTATAACCCAGCAGAAAAAAAGTTATGTTTTTTTTTTTTTTACACCATTCCTACCAACAGCAGCTTTAATAACACAGTTTTGGAGAAGACCTATGATGACATCACACGTAAATAACTTTAGTGAACTGTAGTTTTTAAAATATTGCAATCATCCCTGATCAATGCCCCAGGATTTATTCTAAAATGAAACACAAGAAAAATGCCATTTTATTTCATATGATACATGTTATTAGAAAACAATAGGTAGACAAGTAAAGAGGTGTTGCAACCGTCCCCAGTCTCCCCTACTGTACAACTGGAGTAACAGATGGGGCCTATTACCGATTATGTTTTTATAGTATAAGAAGCACACATTTTGACCTGGGTTTCACTTAGGCTTATGTCAAGGTGTTCGTGTACATGCCCACTCATACCACATCTCTCTCTCTCTCTCTCTCTCTCTCTCTCTCTCTCTCTCTCTCTCTCTCTCTCTCCCTCTCCCTCCCTCTCTCATCGTGCCCTCTCAACACTCAGTAGACGGACGCATCCATGGAGGGCTCGAACAGCAGTCCTCTGCCGTACTATTTCCAAAACCACATTTCAACATGACATAAGAAGTGAAAACCCGGCTTTTTCAGCCAGAAGCTCATCGTTTTTACCAAACAGCCCTTGCAGCATCCTTGCGATTCCAATTTACAACTTTTTTTGTCTCCCCTTAACATTACCCTTGCTTCCCCAAAACCCCTCCCCTGTACTTTTTCATCCGCTTCCCGGGAGATAAGTCTATTCCTTGAGACATAGAGGAGGTTGCTCGTTTTGTTTTTATTTTCTGACTTCGGAGATCCGCATGGATGTGGCAGCGGAACAGGGGATGTCTCTGCCGGGTATCCGACTCCGGAATCGACCGGAGCAAGTGATGCCGAACCAGAAGAAGGTGAAAGCGAGGCGGAAAAGACGAAAGGAGTTGGTTTTGATCCAGATCTGCTTGTTCGGCGGCTTGCTTCTGGTCGTGAAGGGGTTTTCCTACTTAGCGGAAAATTCAGGTGAGGATTTTGCAGTTTGCTCTGGCAAAAAAAAGGTGGAGCTGAAATCTCCCCAGGTTGTTTCATTCCTCACCTCGTTTTCTGGTTATGTCTTGAGTTTGCCACCAGCAGAGCTCTACTCCAAAAGATTAAATAATATCTACATGTGTAGAGAGATGTACTATGAGAACCATCATACCAAAAACATGTTCCTGTTCATACTTCCGCCTAATGCTACTTTTAATGTTCCCACAATGACTTAACTGTCAAACATTTCCTCTATTCAACCAACTGCATGGGTAAGGTGCCATTATAAAGTGTTACAGTTTATTTATTTACCAGCCTACTCCTCTTAAGGACTGAAAGTTTCACTTTAATATTCTGTCCTCAAATATTTGATAATGATTAGTTACATCTGTATTGACCTTCAACATTAAAGCCCCCGTAAGGAGTTTTAGCTGCTTGATGCTGATGCCTCTTTATGATCAACACAAGCAAATTAGATCATCAGCAATAAGCCTGAACATTTCTTTATGGTCATTTTTGTCAAGCCTTAAATGCTGCTCGGGTTGGTGCAATACCAGATGATTGAAAGTAGGCTGAAGAAATAATAATAATAATATCTTCAACAACAAATATTCCCAATTAGTCAAAAAGCTGACCTTAAGAAAGATGAGTTTTTGTTTAAAAGCTACTACCTTGTGTGCAGGATAAGAACGTCAAAGTATGAAAATGTACACCGCCCACAGACAGGGGGTGCCGAAATCAACTCAAACTAAAAGCTCTTCACAGCATCTCTAAGTGTTGGTGTTGTGCGTTTGCAAGAATCTAGCAATACAATACATATGACAGACTACATAGTCAGTATTACACAATAAGGAGTGTTGTGTTACTGAATATCAGCATGCCTTTGCTAGGGATAAGAAGCAATAAACAACATATTGTATGTGGTTTTTCATTTGGCTCTGTCAATGCAAGTGGTGACTAAAGCTGCATTGTTTCTGTTTTGGAAATATTGTTCATCGTTTGGTGCAAAATTTACCACAATCTTGACCAATGCTTTTTGCTCTAACATAAATTATGCAACATTAATTAACTGTATTCAGAACACTGAAGGCTGAGTGACGTTTAAAAGTCCAGTGCTGTTGTAATCTATAAAAGCACTTGTGAAAGCACACATCCTGTCAACTTACTAAGTCGTAACTGACTGTTATATATGAAATGTAAGCAAAGATATATGTAGTTTTTTAAGATTTATATTGAAGCATACTGTCAATGTAGAACGAACTTACTGCCACTAGAATCAAGCATGAAAAAAATACTTGAAGTCTAGTGTGAAGTCGACTAAACAATTAAACATCCTCACCTTTGTTAATTGGTACAAAGATTTACTGTTGGTTAAACTAATGAATATATTTATTATTAAAGGCCCAAAATGCCAGTCAGATGTTGTATCTGGCTGGGTCAAGAGCTCTTGATAATGGCTGCTGCCTTGATACCATAATGCTCTACTATCTGGATGTAAATAAGCATAGATGACGTCTTGATTCGCGGCTTATTTTGTCTGTGTTTTTAGAAAATATAGAGTAGTATGTGTCTGTTTAAACTGATGTATAACCATTTGACCATTTGAATGTGTAACCAGCACAGACATGTGAATGTTAAATTGCAAAGAGGACTGGAGGCTCTTCTAACATGAGCCACACTCAGCAAACTCATTTGACATTGTGTATCCCTTGATGCAGTCTTCCTGTGTTTAGCCATGCTCAATAAACTGTGTTCAATTTTAAATACTTTCCAAGTGTTTTCATGTCTTCAAATAGTCAGTTAGTTGGAATCTAAATCTTCCTGTAAACCACTGGGAGATTAGTCAATTTGGAACATCGCTGGTTGGTGAGTTCTTCTGCAGTCATAGCCCCTGAAATTGCATTTACCACAGGTCTATTGAGATCATTATAGCCAAAGCTTTTTGTGCAATCTGTGTAAAAGTGTTTACATGCTTCCTTTATCAGTCATCTTTACGTAAAAAGTTAGTCTTTTTTTTTCAACTCCCATGATGGTGAAGCTACAGTCTGGTTGTTGTGTCTGTTCATTGTAAGAGAAGAATCACCCAGCAGTCCAAATACAGAAAATATGATCACTCAAACAAAACTTACCCCTCGGCTAGAGCAGGTGTGCCACTGTTTTAGTGCATTTCTTTCCTTCTTTTTTTCGCACTGTATTACTAAAAAATAATACCTATATATGATTCACCACTGCGTATGTTATGCTGCTGAAACACAGTTAAAGAGAGTTATATCCCTTTAACTATTAGCCCCAGTTTGACCTGAAAAAATGCTTATGTGGGGCTCAAGGTGTTTGTTCTGATACACAGGTACACAGAGGGCTATAAAGGGAATTCATCTGAGCTTTAACCACGGGGAAACTATTCCAGGATGGCAGAGGGATGCAGAGGCTCCTGTATGTTCAGGTGTTTTAGCTGCAGAGCAGTGAAATCAGGGCAATGAGCCCCAGGGTATAGGCCTCCGGGTTACTGCACATGTTCCACAGTGTCTCTTTATTTCTCTCAGAGCTGACATATTTGTGTGATGTAAATACTGCAGAATGCTATTGGATGAAACCCTGGTAACAACGGCATAAATCTCTCACATGAGTTGATGTCTGGCTGTTATTTTTTTGGTCTTTTCATCTTTTGACTCTGCACTCAAAACTCCACTTAAATATCGAGTCAGCGTCGGCTGAAGTGAGATGCATTTATCACTTTCCATGGACAGAAGGCCTGCATGAATATTCAAACACTGGTGATTTGTGCATCATCAGTGGGACTAATTTTTTCACTTATTTCCTCCCCACTGTGGATCCTTGTCACATGGAGACATAACAGTGCTGCTCTCTTCGTGTACTCGAGTTAAGAGGTGAACAAGAGACAACAACGGGGTGTTTAATGCGTTTCCCTTGTCCCCATTGTGTTCTTGTTAACTCGTAATCAGCTTGCCGGAATATCAATTAAAGTTGATTATTTATGATGTGCTTAATTAAGTTCAGCTAGATTGAGCTTGATGTTGTGGAACTGGAAAGCGGAGCACTCAACGCCTCCTCACAGTGGCACATTAATCATTCCCACACTCCTCTGCTCCTCTCCATGTGCAAGATAGCAAATGATAGAAGAATGGAGGCAAGCGCTGGCACGCAAACCACACCACTGCTGCTGATGCTGCTGTGTGTGGTGTAGTGAAGGTGAGGCCAGGTGAGAAGTTCAGCCATGCCCCGAGGACTCTGGAATAACTTGGCTTTTTAATTCTGTCTGAATCCGTCTCTCAGGCCAGACTTGTGGTGGTTGGCAGGGTGGAAAGGGTAGAGCTCCTGCTGAGCTCTCTGAAGTATGAAATGAATTCACTGGTGTTGCTGCTTTCTCGAAGAATGTGCAGATGTAGCCACAGTGGGAGCCCCACTTTGTGAGTATGGTGTTGCTCCCCCCACCCCACCCACCCACCCAAAGAGGATTTTGTTTTGGAAAATTTACGAAATTCCTCTTCAATGTATGAATTGTGGAGGAGGGAGGGAGGGCGGGCTTGGGGAGGTATCATACTGACACATCTGTGGTGCACTCCTGCAGCTGTTCCATTCCCCACAATAACATAAAGAATCAAACTTTAATATGACAGAGAGAAAAAATGCAGCTGTGGAAATTCAGCTAATTGCCTGACATTCCACAGCATCATCCAGAAGCACCAACTTGTGATTTATACATAATTGAAAATTATAACAAGAAAGGTAAAATTGTAAATATTGCAAACGTGCTGAAATAAATGTAAACAATCTTTGGTTTTCTTCTCCATCGGGAGCATTTACTGCTGTTCTCTATTTTACATCACTTTAAACAGACTATCTTTGGACTGATGACAACATTTGAAGTCATCCTTTTGTGATTTCACAATTTTTTAATTTGGAAATATAAATAAACTGTGATTCTGTTGAAAACAGTCAGCAGATTAATCAGTAATGAAAAAAACACGATGTGCATTTTTCTTTGATTTGTTTTCTCTCAAAGGTTTGTCCAAATAGACATTATTGATTAGTTGTTGACCTTTCATTTGAGTGTTTAGCTGGTTATCCCCTCTGTTGTATGCATGATGGGATCTACACTGTTAACCTGGCACCACACATTTAGTTATCGCATTGTATTGGATGATGGATTATGAATTAAGTTTTTTATTAATGTTATATTTGTATAGGTGCAACATGTATTTAATTAATCGATTAGCCATGAAAATAATTTGCAACTCTATAGTACATTTTCCACCAGTGATACCAAATGTAAGTTTCAGCTTTTAACACACAAACACCTAATGTTTTTTAAGAACCCTAAACTGGACATCTGTAGGATATTTGGTGTGTAACGAAATATTAAAAGTTATCTTTCTCAGTTTTATTGACTATTGAAAGCCACCTGACTTCAAAATGAAACAGTGTCAGCTTAGTCAAAATGTGAGGCCACTAGGACCATGCTTTACAAACAAACCAACCAGAATACATCACACTTTATTCATAAGTTGTAAACTTGATAATGTCCATACCAATAAGAAATGTATCTATCCAAAATTTGCAAACTCAGCATGACGTATCATCTTCATTTCCCTCCGTTCTATTTTCAGATCCAAAGACCCATTCAATGGCGAGGGCAGACCAGGTGTAATATTTTCTGTATAATAAGAGAGAACAGAGCTACATGCTTATTTGATTTACTTTGTTGCATTTTCATTAGGAAGTCATCACACAGTTTGAAAGACTTCATAACTGATAATGCATTCTGACACAGTCTTGACCTGAGACTCTTTTGGGGTCACTTTGCAGTTTGACATTTATTGTACTGGTAAGCAGAACCTGTACCTGAATCAGAACTGTTTGCTTTCAATACGAAGCTTCAGTTTTTGTATCTTTCATCAGTTCAGCACCACACCAATTTTTTTCATCATCAATCATCAGGGTACTCCTGTTTCACGTGTTGCAGTAAAAGTAAAAGTTGCCACAGCTCAGCTTGCAGCCCCTCAGCCATGCTGCAATAGTGTTTCAACATGTTACCGGGCCTGTTTATTTTGGAGAGAACCACAGAGGAGGACGTAGTATCCATGGACATTTTTCAAACAAGTGAAATAAGCTGGTCACCTGGAAATAAGCAAGCAGCTGCTCAGCTTGTAGCCCCTTCTAACCTCTGGTTCTAACTGAGATTACCCTTGAAACACTGTCCAATGATAAAAAAAAACAACCTTCTTCTGCGTTTCTGTGTTTTAACTACCAGGTTAGTATTGTTTTGGAAAGGTGTGGACCTCTGTGGATAAGTCAGCTCATAAATAATAGGCACTTAAGAGAGTTCTTGACTTTCAGCTTGTAAATGTTACAGCTAGCAAAACTGAAACGCAGGGATTTGACTGAAAAAAATGTGTCAGAAAGAGTTAACTGTAGTTGTTGACTTTTAGGGGACAGCTCTACTCATACCATTTGTGTCTATGATGGTCCTTACTTGGTATTTTTGACCATGAATCAAATTCCCCAGGAAGAGAGACCAGAGGCAAACCCCCTTTTAAACAACTGCCTAACAAACCTCATCAAAGAGCAAAAACAAAACAAAAAGCGTGATGTGACATGGCCACAGTCATTTCAGTTGCAAATGTTGGTGTATAAGGATGCCCTTCCTAGATGCTGTAGCTGCACTGCAATGTCCTTGATTCTATTTTAAACTTTTCACTGTGACAAACATCTTCCAGGTTTCGACATCTCCAGCCGCAGTAGCGAGGAGCAAGAGAGATGGGGGGGAAGGAGGCTACTGCAGGAAACGGACAACAGCAGCCTGGAGGAAATGGGGAGCGAAGGATCTAAGAACTGCACTGCTCCAGGTAAGACGGAGACGAGATGAAAGAAAGAGGACACCCAAGTGTTCCCCCCTCCCTCCTTTTTTTGCCTCTAGAGCAGAGAGAAAAAAAGGAAAAAAGCGGGAAACAAATCATCACCCCACATGTTACGTCTTTCTACCCTTTCTGTCCCCCCTGTCTCCCCTTCTTGATCTGGGGTAACCCAGTTTCTGAGGTCAGATGATTTCCCTTGAGCCCACCAATGACGTTCCGGCTGCCTCGGCAGTTTTCACTCTTCGTTCTCTATCACTTTCTTTTTTCTAGGATCCTGCAGGTTTCCTTCTCACTCTCCCCACCTAGCTTTCCTTCACCTCCTCTCGCAACAACTCTTTTCATCCTTCCTGTTCCACTCCTCTGTGTTTCCCTCACGTTTTTCCCCATGGTGGGCACATTTCTGGAGGAAAAAAAAATCCCTGTTTCCATGGCTACCTTTTATCTTATCATCAACCGACAACTTCTGTTTGAGGCATCAAGGATAGTGCGAGGATGCTGAAGGCATTTTTTGCAGCTTCCTCCATCACATGAGTGTGACCTTTGAATAGATGCAAAAACTAACAATTATTTTTAGTATCTATTAATTTCTATTGACTGATTCTACATATGAAAGTAAAATCTGTACTCATCTGAGCAACAAACCTGCTTGACGTTGGTTCAGATTAGACAGTCGTTATTTATTTAATCCTTCCTACATTCAGCAAACAAGCAGATTTCCTCTCTTTATAAGGTCAGGTATCACAAAGCTTTCACCTTTACTTTTTACACATCTCCATAATGTTGTTATTTGTTTCTTAAGTAAAGTTAAGACCTGTTAATTGTGAATAAATCACATAGACTCTGTAATACATGGATGTAGCCTCATTTACGTCACACATTTGTTTCTGAGGCAGAGTTTTGAAGCCTAACGTCGGCAGTTGCACATTGGAAATGCTGACTTCAGACGATATCAAGAGGCAAAGAAGCAGAGTTGAGGCGGGCTTTGCGCCTTCTTACTAACAGCTACAATGTGCCCGCCTGTCAGTCAGGTCAGCTGTGCCGCTAATAATGCAAAACGTATAATCTCAACCAACTCCATTTCATTCACTCCTCTTACTGTGTGTGTCGATAGATAAATTAGCTACTAAGAACAAAATTGTTTTTTGAACCAGGCTGTAAACAGGTTTATTTTTGCTGCAAAGATCTTTTTTTTTAATGGGTGTGGATGTGGTTTCCGTTACTTCTAACATTCAAGGAACTGCAGATTTTAGCAATTCTGCATCGGCTTCTGTTCTCACAGCCGTAGGTTGCCACTTGTTAAATGACAAGAAAATCTTAGTTTTTGGGTTTATACCAATGAGGCCAAAGTGAAGCCCCTGTGTAAATTACTAGCTACAGTGAAACTGAGACTCACCAGAAACAAACGAAAAGGTGCCAAAATAAACTAATCAATCAATCAATCAATCAACCAATCAATCAATCAATCAATCAATCAATCAATCAATCAATCAATCAATCAATCAATCAATCAATCAATCAATCAATCAATCAAGCTCTATTTATATATCATCTTTCATACAAATCAATTGCAACCCAAAGTGCTTTACAGCGATTGAAAACAAGAAAGAAGCATAAACAAAGTAATGGCAAGACATATTTTAAAAAACACCAAACAAAAAACACCAACAACAATAAAATATGTGTAATTAAAATAAGTTAAAGCGTCAAATTAAGATTAAGAATATAAATAGTTAAAATAAATACATTTGAAAGGGGAATGATAAGAGATGAAAATAAAATGAAGGCTAAAAATTTCAATAAAACTGAGTAGATAAATCAAAATAAATAAATGAATGAATAAATAAATAAAAGATAAACAGTTAAAAGTAAAACAAATAATAAAGCAACATTTAAATTAATATAAAAGTCAAAAGTAAGTAATACAATTGTAAAACCCTACATAAATGCCAGACTGAATAAATCAGTTTTAAGTTTACGTTTAAAAGTCTCAATATCTCCAGCTAAGGCAACTGGTGCCAGTTATTCTGCAGACATATCTGGATGGGCGATTTCTTTTACCTTATGTTTGGTTGCTTCTCAAGTTGCTCACTGTACTGTAAACAATGCAGTCCATGGATAAGGAAGTCCGAGCTGGAAGTCATTTATTGCCAACTAATGGCTGCACCAGATTGCTAGTGTGGCCAATAACTCATGGATAATCTGTGATGTATCAATATTCTAGTCTAAAAAAGATCAAAACACCATGATAAAAGCCTATCACAATTTCCCTGAACCAACAGTGGCATCCTTAGATTGCTTCTTTTTTCCATCAAACAGTCAAACACACAAAGACTCTTACATTACTGATCTGAGTGACAAAGAAGAGCAGCGAATCCTCACATCAGAATTTTTTTGCTGAAAGAATGAAAAGTACCAAATAATTCAGTGGTCATTTTTTTAAATGGATGCCAATTAGTGGATTGATTGATAATCAATGCACTGTACTTTGAATAAGAATACCTTATATTAAAGCATGTTCTATGGTGTGATACAGTCTGCTTCTCATCAAATCCATCATTACACATGCATGGAGTCTCACATTCACCCATAAGTGTTTCTATATTTAGATGTTAATGGAAGTAAATTTGATGTCCCCCCCTGTTATAATTGAAGTGTAAGAGGCAGGATGCCGATACATGACCCTGCTGCAGATCACACTGACATTTGTCTTTTTCACCCCCTCGAGCAGGAGGCGATTGGCCTCTCTCGTGAGCTCATTAAGCAAAATGGTCGTCATCAATCTCCTTCATCACCCTCCCAAGGTCGCCTTTGTCATCTATAAAGGGAGCCGAGGTCATAGTTCAAATTATTCTCTCATCCTGCTTATTATACAGTAGCTGCTCTTTCCTCCTTCGTGCTAAAATTAAAGCTTGTACCCTCGGTGGCTTCAGCCCCGGCGTCTCTCCTGAGGACTGAAAGGTTTTTGCTGGGAAAAAAAGTCTCTATTTTCCGAAAGTCTTAGCCCACTCTGGTGATTTCTGCTGCTGTCTCTGGAATGAGAGACATAAAACATACAGGAGATAGTGAGTCATTTTCAGCTGACCTTTGAGAGAGAGGATTCTGCAACTTTTAAAAGGGTGGTGGATGTGTAAAGTAAGGCTGTTGAAGGACAGGGCCTGTAAGGTGTGAGCAGGTGCATTTTGAAGGTTTTGTGAAGGGCTGAAAGTAAGAATGTTTTTGTTGACAGATGCACTTAGAATACAATTACATTTCATATACCGTAAATAAAACAAACTAACCAAACTAAAGACAGTCAGCATGTGATAAGAGAAGGTTTTACTTAAAAACAGATCTGATACTAGACCCATGAAAAGCAAAACCTGTGTTCCCTAGATACAAGACATATTCTGCCTGTTTGTAGAAATGTTAGTAAATGAGTATTGTGTCTGACCAAACTTGACTGAGTGACTTTAAGCCCAAAAAACTCAGCCTGATGGAAACACTTTCATCACAGAGGTCGGTGGGATTCATCCTCTCGGAACCATAAATGTTGTTTTTGTCATCTGGCCAATCAGCTTATTGAATCATGTGTGTTATCATGTAGTAGCTGGCCTGAGTATCTGCACGCTACAGATTGTAAGAGAGTGTGTGTGTTGTGTGTGTGTGTTTGTGTTTCTGCAGCTTGCCATGCTCAAGAGTGCAGAGCACGAGTCTGGCTGATGAGGAAGCATCCCGACATGAGCTCTGTGCTCCGGGAGGAAGCAGCGCGGCGGAGGCACTCACTGATTGTTGCCTGAAATTATTGTCCTGCTGATCGAGATGAGAGAGACAGGCAAAGAGGCAGAGAGCGAGAGAGAAGCCCTCATTTGCTAAATTTTCCCCCTCCCAGCCACACATGAAACAAGCGATCATACCCGTCATCACGTCTCTCTCGCTGATTTTAATTGTGAAGACCCCGCTGCTACTAGTGATTTCAGTCACTTGTTTAATCCCCCCATCCCCAGCCCCCCCCCCCCCCCCCCCCCCCCCCCCCCCCCCCCCCCCCCCCCCTCTCCAACACTGTTCTTCAGTGGAGGGAAAACAGGAGTGGCACTGCATTGGCTAGTAGAGGGGCTGTGTAATGTAATCACTGTAGTTTATTAGAATGATCACCAATATTTTCCATCATATATTAAGATAATGTTGCAAGTGTGATGATGATTCTGATGATAATGGATCCCTGAAGACTCCATAGAGTTTACTGATTATACTCAGAATATATAGTTTTATTTTCATGAGCAAAAGTTGTTCATATCACATTTATAAAGGCAAGGCAAGGCAGCTTTATCTGTATAGCGCGATTGAGTTGCATACACGAGGGCAACTCAACATGCTTTACATTTAAAGATTAAAAGCATTGGTAACATTCAGACAAGCATAAAAGAATGTAATTAAGATGACAAATATAATAAAACAGAAAAGAAAAGGAAAATTTGAAATATATTAACAATTACATTAAAATGTGTATTTAAATTTAGTTAAAATGAGCTATGATAGGAAGGCAGTGGCAAATAAAAAAGTCTTCATCTTTGATTTAAAAGAGGTGAGAGTTCGAGCAGACCTACAGCTTTCAGGGAGTGTGTTCCAGATATGTGGAGCATAATGACTAAACGCTGCTTCACCATGTTTCGTTCTGACTCTAGGGACTGAAAGCAGACCAGTACCTGATGACCTCAGAGGTCGAGATGGTTCATAAAGTAGCAGCAGATCAGCAATGTATTTTGGGCTTAAACCATTCAGTACTTTATAAACCATCAGCAGGATTTTAAAGTAAATTCTCTGACAGACAGGAAGCCAGTGTAGAGATCTGAGATCTGTAGTGATGTGGTCTACTTTTTTGGTCCTTGTTAGGACTCAAGCAGCAGCATTCTGTATGAGCTGCAGGCGTCTGATGGACTTCTTAGGGAGTCCTGTAAAGACCCCGTTACAGTAGTCTAGTCTGCTAAAGATAAATGCATGGACGAGTTTTTCTGTATCCTGCTGAGACATAAGTCCTTTAATCCTTGATATATTCTTAAAGGTGATAGTAGGCTGACTTTGTAATTTTCTTGATGTGGCTGCTGAAATTAAGGTCTGAGTCTAAGACTACACCAAGGTTTCTGGCTTGGTTTGAACATTTCATCATTGCAGATTGGAGCTGAGCAGTAACCTTTAACCTTTCTTCCTATGGATGTATGTTTTTATTTAAGTAAAAATAAAACACATGAAAAATAGTCTCTCAGGCATTGTAAGCTCAGTTTTTAGGTGAGGGCTTTGTAGCAGTGATGGCTCGTGAGATTTCCAACAGGAGTTTAATCATTTTCAGAGGTCTCCTCCTCACAAAAATCCACCAATCCCTAGTTTAAATCCAGTAAAAATTCTGAATACAGCATTGAAATAAGTTTTCATCCAATGCTGTTTCCTACTTAAAAAGAAAACAATGAGTGAAACAGTTTCTTGTATGGTCTTTTGGGTTGGAATGAGATTTAAAGGGTTAGTAACTGAGCTGCTGCTTACTAATCTAGCTCAGTTTATATGTTAGGATTCCTTCTGTATCAATCAGACACCAGATTATCTGCAGATTAAAAAAAAAGGCTAGAAGAAGAAGAGTTCATACAGTTAATAAAGCAGTGTGTTCATAAAACAGTCTCTTAGACCTGATCGCTAGGCTTCAGCTTACAACTGTAACTCAGTTTAAAGATTAGCATTCCTTCAGCACAACGACAACCTGACCTTGTCATCTAAACAAACAAAACAAGATTAAATTAGTTGCATGCTAAAAATATGTGTATCTACTGTACTTTATGGTGCTGCATGATGATATCAGACGGGGCTGCCAGCTGAGCTGCAGCTAACCAAGTTAGCTCAATTAGTAGGTTTCATGAGATCATCCCAAGTTTCTCTTGGTGTTGGTAACGGTTAAGAAGAGTGGAATCTTTGTAACTTTATTTTCTCTTTCCCTACCTACTTGAAGTTTACAAATAACAAAAGTGAAAGGTTCACATACTGCAAGTAGGTTGTGAATGTTTATGTAAGTATAAACTTTATGTAAGATTGCTTGTGTATACAGAACAAGCAATCTTATAATAAGAAACCTTTTTCATGCCCTTGACTTTCCCATTATCATGGAAATCACGACTTGTTCATTCTGGTGACTTTGCTCTCTGAAATCTGGAGTGAGGCCACATTGTACTTGAGATGCCCTACATTAAAGAGGGAAATAAGAAAAACCTGATATTTTTGAAAATGTCTGAGCAATCAGGAGACAAGTCTTGACAAAGTTTTCATTCAGCAAAAGAACATAATTTTAACAATCTGCTATGCATATACACATAAACCCAAGCATTTAAGTATCAGACTCCTGTACCAAAACTCACACCAAACCAGTCTCACTGCATCTCTATCTGTTAGTCCTTCTCTCTTTCACATTTCCAAACACAGGTGGATAAAGTACCCTCGAGCAGCTCTGTGTACAGTACCATCATTAGACGGATAGTGGTGTGGGTACCCCGAACATGTGACTGCTCTCTGCAGGGGTCTTTCCCCGGAGGCATTCCTCCTCCTCCTTCTCCTCCTCCGTTATCAAACATCCTCCCTGCTTCTCTCAGCTCGTCTCCGACGCAACACTCCATTTTAGGAAAGGAGGCTGCGATGACTTAATCAGGGCTTCCCTGTGAGAAATGTGGCGTGTGTGCACGCATGCGTACGGCTGAAAGTTGAAGGAGTAGAGGCTCGTTAAGAATAGTATTGATTAATGTGAGGGTGCCGGCCCTGTTTTCTGCAGCGAGTAGGAGTTTGCGTGTAGCCTGTGTGAGTATTTGTGTGTTTTTGTTTGCCTCACTTTACGTGGGCAGCCTCCTGGTACCTCCCCAAGAGCCAGAGGCAAGTGAGCAAGTATCGCTGTAATACAGCTTGATGAATTAATCATATCAGAAGAAATCATCACAGGCTAATACCTCAACAGAACTCCACTAATCAAATGCAAAATTGACCGGGGGAGCCCCCATAATGATTTCCTCTGAGAAATCAATCCTGCCGTATTACAATATTAGCTTTGAGTGGGCAACCCTGTCAATGCAACCACAACAACTGCATAAACAGTTGCAGATGGTGGCAAAGTTCTTTCATAACTGCATAACGTGCAGATTGGCAAAGTCATCTTGTTGTGTTATTGCAGTAACAGGAGCTTGGTGCTCAGGGGAATAAGAGCGATCCATCACAGCAATTAGCTGAGCGAGTCAGAGCGTCCCCGCTACATCAGCTCCTGCTGCTTCTCTCACTGTTTCTCCCTCATTTCCCCCCCTTCACTGTTTTTGTCCTTCTTTTTTGTTTGCTGTTGTTGTTCCTTTGTTTCTGCGCTCACTGAATGTCATGTTTCTTCTGTGTCTCTCTCCGATCTCCTCCCCGCAAACGGGGGAAACGCTTCCAACTTCCCCTTCTGAATTATAGAGATCAGGTTGTTTGCCAGCAGCAAAAGTGGCCCGACACACCTTTAAAAGATTCATCCTGCTGGTGTGACTGTGAGAAATGTTGAAGCTGTTTCCTGCGAGCTAAGAACATCGCCCTTTACTGCCACTTCTACATCGAGTTAGAGAGGACATAACTGCTCACAACTTAAGAATTTTTCTTGAGCAGCATTTTTGTGAAGTCAGAAATAAAATTGTCTGCATAGTCTTAGTTTGACGTTTTTAAAACGGCTCATTTAAATCCATGCAAACAGCACTGGCGCACATTTTTCTCATGCATGCAGATTTAGGGCTGCATTTCATTACTTGGGTGTGCTTGAGAAGAGGACAGTTGTCTAATTAGCTCAGGTTCAACATCCATGCAATCCTTTTTGTTGCTTCAGAGTAAACAGTTGAAATACCTGTCTTTATATCTCTTTATTGTTTCAGCTTGTAGTGCAGCTATGACCGTACATTTAGAAAAAGGTTGTAGAAAGTGTCTTGGTTGATGGCTGGAGGACAGACACAGTAACTCTGGGTGACTTTGCATGACTAAGCTAGTCATCACATACTGTTCATGCTGCATCGTGGTACGTAAAAGGTTAAGGTGCAGGCACATTGTGATAAGATGTTTGATGTGCTTTATGGATGAGAATCTTTCAGTCTGTCAGATTGAATTATTTGAGGAAAAGCTCTCCACATGAAGAAGTCGAGCAGCTGGCAGGCTGTGATGATGATTGACAGAGCCACTGCTCCCAAGTGGTTCACCAGGCACTCTTAAGAGCTACTGAGAGAGCCGCATGTAAACAACGAGACTGAGTTATTGTCCTAGTCAGAGTGAGGGACGTAGTGGAATAAATGTAAACCTATCTAAAGGACCATCATCTGGGCGTAAATGCTTCTGCTGACTGGAATGCTTTTCTTTGGATAACATTTGTGCTTTTTGTCCCACCTTTATTTCGATAATTGGACTTGGGGTGCAAAATTGTACCTAATGAGCCAAAATGGCACCCCATGAAATCCACTTTGTTGCAACAATGTATCTGGTATCTGCTAATACAGAGTTTGTTTTGGGGCTCATTAATTAGGGGTTGCACAAAATATCGATATGGCAATATATTATCGTCCTGACCTGTGTGATACAAATATCAAGATGCTGGCGCTAAATATGGCTATTTTAATTGAATAATACGGAGCCCTAACTGATTTTCCTGCCTCATTGACTCACTGCGTCACTACTTCACTGCTCCTAGCGGTAGCATGAAAGACATGGATGAGGGGAACAGAAGGGAATTGGCTGATGAAGTTGACAGCAGCCTAAGAGAAGAAGAAGACAGCAGGATGCCGGACGGCGGTCGAACAAGCCTATTGATACAATTATTGATGCGCCGAACAGAAAAGTAGCGTTGGGGATCAAGCCTTCACTTTGGACCTTTTTTCAAACAATTGAAAGTCAAGTCATGGGTTTATACTGACGACTAATTCTGAATGCAGTATTTGGATATAAAGTCTTGACATACATTGTGGAGACTTCTGAGT
This sequence comes from Notolabrus celidotus, assembly GCF_009762535.1. Lineage (NCBI taxonomy): Eukaryota > Metazoa > Chordata > Actinopteri > Labriformes > Labridae > Notolabrus > Notolabrus celidotus. The sequence goes on from NC_048278.1 coordinate 11,546,433, forward strand.
GTTAGTTGGTGCTCTGATTGGTAGATGTACATTGTAGACTTCTTTTTTTGTTTCTTTCTTACTTTTGGGACACGCTGGACACAGAGTATCCATTAACGAAAATATTCAGGATGAGTAACAGGTGTGTGATGGAGTCTCTGGTGTTTGTAGGTCCGTCTCTGAACACTGACTGTCCTAAATTTTCCTCTCCCTCATTGTCTGGGGTCAAGGTGCTGTTGTGCTGTTTCTCTAGAATGATTGTGGTTGCATGATTTGTATTATATACCTCTATGGATCTTTCTGTGTCTAAAAAGAGAGATTGTGATAAATAGTGGCTTTTACACATGATGCGTCACAATACGTATGTTGTGTAAGAGCTGTCCTTGGATCACTGCTGTCAACTAAGTGTTGTACTGCCTGCTTGAATGACCTTTTATATGACTTGTTTTAATGTTTGTTCAGTAAGCAATTTGGACGGATGAGAAGTTTAACAGTACACTTAATTAGCTACACATACATTCAAGTACTCTTGAATAAGCCATTGTGCATCTTAAAACTAAGCAGTTATTTTAACTGCATAACATCACACCAGTTAATTGAGTCAGAGGTTGCAGAGATTGAAGTTACTGCCTCTTTTCTAAGCTGTGCTAGTTGGCCTTTAGCAAGACAGTTTATTTTGTGCCACCAATCTTTTTATTTGTGTTAGAATTAGTGAAGTTAAAGCAGCCCACAGCCACTTTGACAATCTTTGAAATTCAAATGCTGTTTTTTGTGTATACTATTTTATAACAGCAGAAATTATGTCAAAATGTGACTCTAGTTTCAGTTACATTTTGTTAAAGCATTACTCGTATATTTTTTAAATGCAGTTCCTTTGATTGTCTTCAGGTTGAAAAAACTCTTAATCAGCCGCTGCTGCCGCTGCTGTAGGAAAGTCATCCTCCTCCTCCACTCAAACTTTGTAGCAAGTCCAGAAAGAACAAAAACATTAATCCAAGGTGTTAAAATCATCAGGACATAGGCTAGTAAGCTAACTAGGTGACATAGAATCACATTAAGAAATGTTAGAGGTCAGGTCGGAAATACTGCAGTTTTATTTAGGGAGAAATTTGTTTTACCAGTAATATTAAATAGATATTAAATATGGAATTACAATCGGTTTAACTTCCTAAGATAAACTATAATAAGCTTATAATAAATCATCAAAACTTACTGATGCCAAGATTTATCAAAGCATATATTGAAATTAATATAAAAAAACAAGAATAAAGCAAGCATATTTGTAATTTCTCATGATAATGAATATTAAAACTTGAGAAACATCCCTCAAAGGTACATTTAAAAAATATGAAAAATGTTTGTTTAATTTGCAAATCAATTGCGAGTTGACTATAAACAATCATATGAATGAGGGGATATAAAAAAAAATCATTTGACAGCCCTAGAAATAACATATGGCAGTATCTGTATATAAAAGTAAACGGAAAATATAATAAAATAAGTAATAAAAGAAACAAAAAAATCACATTGGACTTCTTTTACGTGGTTGTGAAATATGGTAAAATGTGTAGCAGGCAGTTTTCTTTAAAAGTTTAGAGATTTGGGGTAAATTTGGTGTCAGAACGAAATGAAAAATATCAACACAAACCTGTTTAAAAAAATTGTCAGTGAGAGGCTGCATGGCAATGAAGAAAAACTGCAGGGTGAATTTGTAAGTTGACAGTCTAATCACTTCCAGCCTTTAGGTGACAGTCCTCAAATCTCTGGTGCAGCTCTGTGTCACCACACTGCACATGTGAAAAGAGTTTCTGTTCACTCAGCCAGCATCACGCTGAGGTAATGGGAATGTGGCTCCATGTGATTGCTTCAGTCACTCACATAGAAATGTCATTCATTCATTATTGACATTCAAATCATGCTCTGTAAGGTACCTGCTTGTTCTTGGAAAAGAGGATGCTCTGGAATGCTACAAACATGTATCTCCTCGATGATAAATGTTCCTCCATACATCACATTACTAATGCAGCACTACAGTTTTTTCTCATTCATCTAATCTGAATGCAGCTGTGTGAGGCCATTTATCCACACAGATGAATCATGAGCTGTTGAGCTTTCATAAATGAATTCAAAAGACTGAAGTTAACCTGTGTACACTCTGCAGCCCGGGTTACCATGGGGGTGTACACTGTTTTAAAATAAGTCCTCTACGGTCTATTGGAAGGGCCAGGGTTCTGCCCAAACATAACCCTGTGGGTTTTGTCAAACTGACTGACCTCACTGCTGATGATCTGGTGGATGTTTGACACTGGAGGAGGTTGGTTTAGAAACCCTCTCTGACATGTTGTTGACCTGAAAGCACTAGACTTTCTAAAGTGCCCACCTGTTATTAACGCTATGACACAGTGTGAACAAACAGAGAAGTACTCTGGGTTCTTAGTGAGTCAGAAATTATTCAAACAACACTTTGATGACTGTTTAAATGAGATGTCCTTCAATCTTTCTCTGAGAAATAATGTATTTAATTTTTGATCATGACTTTATCTGGAACACCTTTTTGATTTAGTAACATTAGGTTTTTTTTGGTGGCCTTGTGTTCAAACATGTTTACGTATACCTGTCTCTTTTATAAGTCTGTACTCAGAAGAACTGCTGCTAAATGATAGACAGTGAGAAAAGTCTTAGTTGGTTCCTTGCAGTACAACAAAAAACAAAACTTCAAACATCCTCCAGGATCTGCACTGTGCCTTTTGTCCGTCAGTCATGACCCATCTGTTGTGTTCAAGCAGATGCATCTCCTTAATGGAAGATGGCCTGATGGGTAATATGAGCATGTCATTTAGTGTTGAGTCTTTCCTTTGTGAATATAGGGAAGCAGGAGGATGTACCTCAGTGCACACTTTCTCACACCAAGCTCAGGTTCAAGTAAAGCACTGGTGCTCTAAATTGTGATTGCTGCAGAGCGCAAAAGGGACCTGTTTTGGTCAGAGTTAAGCAGGCATATGACAACTAGTCTTCAATTGCTAGTGAGTACATTCATTTGCTGGTACTAAAACACTTTTAGCTAAAGCAAAACATCAGCATCCTAAGTTTGGATGACAAATCTGGAAGCTGTCGAGTGTTATCATAGCCTTGTGTTGAAGTAATCTAGCCCTAAAACAACTTCTGGGGCACCGTTGGTCTAGTGGTCTAAGCGCGCGCCCCATAAACAGAGGCAGTAGCCCTCGTTGCAGAGGTCTCAGGTTCGATTCCAGCCTCGACCATATATTGCATGTCCTCCCCCACTCTCTACTCACCTTATTTCCAGTCTCTCTTAATAATAATAATACATTTTATTTAAAGGCGCCTTTCTCGGCACTCAAGGACACCGCACAGATATATATATATACATACACAAATTTACATTAAAGGAAACAAAATCAAAGTCAAAATGAAATCAATATAAACTAACAAAGTGATAAGAAAAAATAGAAACAATAACAAAATGACAGTGCAATTGGAGTCAGACGGAGTAGGCGGTTTGGAACAGATATGTTTTGAGTTGTGATTTGAAATGGGGGAAAGAATCTGGGTTTCTGAGTTGAGGTGGCAATGAGTTCCAGAGACGGGGAGCAGAGCGGCTGAATGCTCGGCTCCCCATTTTGGTGAGACGGGCGGAGGGGACAGACAGGTGTATGGAGGAAGAGGATCTGAGGGAGCGGGAGGGAGTGGGAACATGGAGGAGGTCGGACAGATATGGGGGGGCAAGGTTGTGGATGGTCTTGAATGTTAACAGGAGGACTTTGAACTGAATGCGGAACTGAACAGGGAGCCAGTGGAGCTGTTGGAGGACAGGTGATGTGGTGGATGGAGGGGGTTCGGGTAATGATCCGGGCAGCTGAATTCTGGACCAGTTGGAGTTTATGGAGGGATTTGTGAGGGAGGCCGAAGAGGAGAGAGTTGCAGTAGTCCAGACGGGAAGTGACAAGGCTGTGGACAAGGATGGCGGCTGTGTGAGGGGTGAGGGAGGGGCGGAGACGATTGATGTTACGAAGATGGAAGTAGGCAGTCCGGGTGATGTTATTGATGTGTGATTGAAAGGATAATGTGCTGTCAAGGATGACACCCAGACTCTCAACCTGGGGGGAGAGTGAGACGGAGGAGTTATCAATGATGAGGGAGAAGCTGTTGGATTTGGATAGAGTGGATTTGGTGCCAATGAGGAGAACCTCGGTTTTATTGCTGTTTAATGTAAGGAAATTTAGGGTGAACCAGGTTTTTATTTCAGAGATGCAATCAGTGAGGGAGGTGGGTGGGAGAGTGGACGAGGGGTTAGTGGTGAGGTAGAGCTGGGTGTCATCTGCATAACAGTGGAAGTGAATGTTGAATTTCTCTTCAGCTGTCCTGTCCATTAAAGGCAAAAATGCCCCAAAAATATAACTTTAAAAAACTTCTGCTGTTGTTTCTTGGTATTCTGGGTTGTAAATAAATGAGGAAAAAAATCAACATTTACAACAAATCATAAAATAGTTCCAGGGCTGAAATGATAATTGAAGGTGCAATTTATGAAATTGATTCATGCCGTCCCACTTGAGATTATTTTTATTTATATTTAATCTACTAGTTCCTGCTGGTCTGTTTGATAAGTCATCACATTTAGAGTCACAAGTCTTTGCTGTGGTCATTATTAAAGCAGCAAAATCAAGCAGTCGTGAAACGGAGGTCGAATGGGAATTACTCACTATGTGCTTGCTTTCATTTTTACCTCAGATAAAAGACGTTTAGATAATTTAGCTGAACTATTTCTAATCCATCTCATCAACTGACTGCTCGGATTTCTATTTTTCAACACGAAATAAAACCCAAGTTCAGATTCAAAAGGAAAGTCGTCCAACAAGCAAGTATGACTCCAAACAGCTGTCCTTATTCCCCCTTTCTGTTTTTCTCTTTCTACTTTTACCCTCTCAATCCATCTTCTGCAAGTAGCTGAGCATTCATAAATAATGATTATACTCTTATGTAAGCGCTCATACACATCCATGTAAGATTATGTGATTTCTGTTGTAGTAGTGAACAAGCGTTAGCAGTGGACCTCGTGAAATGACTCCGTATCCACCGTATCCCTCCGTCATGATTTTTAGCAGTGAGTCATACTCATAGCATGCAGAAACTTTATCCTCTCAGCATTAAGGTGTTCATGATACATGTGTATCTGTGTGTGCATGCAAGCACATCTGTGTATGTTAATGTGTAGATGTTTGTTTGGGGGTGAAAAGTGTGTGCGTGCTCTAAAGTGTGCAAGGAAGGAAAAAAAAGAGCGGGAGTCCTTAAATGTCACATTACTCAGCACGGTAACTACGCTCACGACATGCGATGTGTCAGCCCACATCATCATCGCCCACTGAGCATGTGCAGAACAGGCCCCCAGCCCTCCACGTGCGCTCGGAATATGCACGAGATGAACACAGGGATGAGCTTGTACAGGCCCCTGAGGGTGGGGAATGCAACTTTAATCACCTTTTTAGTGTTATTTATTTATTTTTCTTTGTCATGCTGAGCGCCACTGTCCCCCTAGTTGTTTTTGTTATTGTCCTCACTGTTTGCTCTCTGTCTGTTTTCCTGGCGCTGTTAGAGCATCGACAGCTTCACATGACGCCTGCACCTCCGAGGGGCAGCAGTGACTCCTTGTGCAGCGGCCCGAATCAAACGTCTTTATCATCAGTGTGAGGGAGAGTGTCAATGTTAAACCTCACATGAAAAGTCTCAGAGTTCTCTCTACTCTAACTTGCAACCTCTGTCAGGTCAAACTCCCAGAATGCTTTTCTCCCAGCCATATGGTGTAGTGGGCTATTTTTGGACACAATAATATTCATCGTATTACAGTTCACATACTCAACATAGCATGCATGTTAGCAGCATGTTTCTCTTTTTCATCCATCAGTGACCCTCTAACTATTGGTATTACGTACTGTATTTATAATGAGGCACTGGATGCAGCTAAGATGAATTTAAATCCAATGCAGGTGAAATACCAAGCAAAGTGCATTCAGAATAGGAGCAGTACAGTGTTGATAAACAGTTGACGCCCTCCAGCATACAGATGCACACACACACACTTCTGAACATTTCTGTTGGTCCTAAGAAGCTCTGCCTCCAAAATGTTGCACTCATTAATATGTTTCATTCATTTAAACAAACATACAAACTGTTCATTAAAAAACTGCATGATAAGAGAAATAAGATGCATCAATAATGCATTCCCCTCATTCCCCAACAGTCCCAATGTTCAGACCAGAGCTCCATGCTTCATTAGTTTAATACAACAATCCTGCAGTTAGAAACAGAGCACAAACAAAAAACAAAACAGTAATAAAGAAAAGGGTACTAGTAATAATAATAGGTAATTTTAAAAGATAGATGATAGCAATAATGATATCAAAGGTGACAGTAAAAATGAATCAGACTCATTGAATTGGGTGCCTGAAAATATATTAGCAAAAAAACTGTGACGTCAAACAGAGAAGGGGCGTGTTTCCTTAAATTGACTGGAGTATCTGAAAGTGTTCCAGAAAAGGTCCTTATACTTAAATAAACTTTTTATTACAAACTGTCACTGAATAACAAATTATTTTTATAGTCTAAGCAGGACATTATGTCCCCCAGCGACTGACTGTGGGTGGACAGGGGAGCATCCCTTCGTCTTAACAGTACTGCACTGTACTGGAGTCAGGCACACATCATCTTCTCCAATACAGTGCCAAAGATGGTCACCAGAGGATTTTCCCAGATAAGTCCAAAACATTTTGATAAGAGAGGCCTCACTTATCTTACATTTTTCACAGCCCCTGCTGCCCCTGAAATTTCCAAAGTGCTTGTTCACACATGTCCCACACAGCGTGGAGTCTTCACTGTGAGACGAGGGGGTGACATTAAATTATCCCAATGCTCAAAGTATTAATCTTTAACTGCTCTGTTCAACCTGGATAAGCACATCATTTTAAGCTTTATTTATAATGATTCCTCTGACCACAATAAAAGCGACCAGTGGATCATTGTATCTGTAGTAAGGTTATTCCCGCTGTGAGCAGGAATGTTTGAAGGAGTTAGAATAAACTGAGTTGTTATTGTCCGTTGGGTCTCCCTGTATGTCTATCTGTCTTGCTGACTCCCTGTCAGTCCATCATTCTCTCTCTGTTTGTTTGCCCAGCTAGTTGAGACAGATGGCTGCCCACCATTAAGTCTGCTTCTGCTCGAGGTTTCTGCCTGTAAGAAGGACGTTTCTCTGCCACTGTTGCCAAGTGCTTGGAATTTGAATTCCTATCCCTGCAGATGTAAAGCTTGCCATCATAATAGCATACATAATCAGACTGTAAAGTACAAGTTAGATTTTACAAAAATTCTAACTGAATAAACATCTAGTTAATGGTACTCTGGAACAATAAGTGATCTTTAAGATCTACCGAGAAGTGTAGAAATTTGGAGTGAAGAAATGTGGGGTTTTAGAATTGATATTGTGTGGGAACCTTATTTACTCCCAGCTGTATGGGTTATAAAATATGCTGAATGTACACAGATGAGTTTGTTTGCCCCTCAGCTGAGCGACTGTTCATCTCACAGTTTTAGAAAAGGCAACATGACTGTGTTTTCTAAATCAGGAGGAGAGTCAGTTTGTTTTTCAGGGCGATTACACTGCGCCTCAGTGAATTTATTCCCTTTGACTAGATACAAAATAAGTGTACACGCCAGCTGTGGCAGATCTTTTTTTCCTCTGTTATCTAGAGGTTTGTGTTTGGATGGTGCTTAAATTATCCAGACAAAAACAGATCTTTCGGAGAACAGTTGTTTAGATAGAAGAAAGCAGATATAGGAGTATGAAGTAGATCAGCTGGGATATGGAGTTTACCTTTCTGATCCCTCCCTTCCCTCTCTTTCCTTTAAAGTCCAAAACATCTCGAGCCATTTCTTTGAAAGTCATCTTCAAATGTGTTTTTCAACCTCCTCCAACCTCACTGGCGTGTAATTGCAGCTGGACGCTGTTATAGAAGCCGCTATAACATCATTTAGAGGATATTCTGTTTTTTTTCAGAGAAAACAACAAACCAGACACACACACTCACACACACACACACACACACACACACACACACACACACACACACACACACACACACACACACACACACACGCACACAAACACACACACACACACACAAACACACACACACACACCATGGAAAAAAACATTTCCCACTGTGCATAATTAGCCAGAAGTGTGAGATGCAGAATCATTGCATTCATTATGGGCTGGATATTTTCCAGTTGATGGTAGTTTGGGAACAGAGGGAGATGTATTGCAAATCCATAGTGCCTCACACCCCTGTGTGCAGCGACTTAGCAGGGAATTCATTAATGGCATATTTAACTGTTAGTCATGGCATGTGGCTCCCACTGATCTGCTAATGGAGCTCTATTGTGGCACTTTTATTGTATAAAACTGTCCCTTAGTTTGGTTCTGTTGTGGGATCCTGAGCTTTTGTCTGACAGCCTGATAAAAGTGAATCATTCATATTGAAAACAAGAAATCCCACAGGGCTCCAAATATGACTCAGTGTCTAATTTTTGTTGGTTTTACAAAGATCCCTGGTGGTTGTTATTAATCTTTATTTGTATAGAGCCAATGCATAACAGAAGTTATTTTCTGGCACTTAACAGACAGAGCAGGTGAGACCATACTCATTGTTATGTTATATTTTATAACCAATATTTATCCAGCACGAGCAAACACTTTTAAGTCGTGTCAAGAAAAAACTTCTTCTAATAGGCAGAAACCTCGAGCAGAACCAGACTCATGTTAGACAGCCATCTGCTGAGACTGTGTTGGGGTTGGGAGTACGGATAGAGGGAGATGGAGAAAGAAATAGATGGATAGAGACAAACAAACAGAGCAACAACGATAATAACAAAAGATACAGCTTTAGGCTCTAATGTCAGGGTGCTGTAATACTTCTCAGGGAAACCAGATAACAGAGCTGATAGGCTTTAAGAATAAGTTCATAGGAATAAACAAACTTCTGGCTGATGGTATGGTTTGCTTTTCGAGGTCATACTGAGGTACTAGTTTTGAAAAATCCTCCTAAATAATGAAAATTAAGTGTTTATACGTAATTTTTGGAGAAACAGATATTTTTTCAACTTTGTCCCTCTCAACCTGTGTGATCTGTGAACAAGAACATGAATGTTGTAAATTACTGAAAGAGCTAAAACATCTTTATGAGGGTTGCACCCGCAGACACAACACAGCAGAAATAGTGTCTCATCAAATAGTTACACAGCTCATAGTGTGTTTGTCCTGCTCTATTTCTCCCTCTCTGTCTGTTTATCTATCACACAAAAAGTCAAACACACATGCACACTCAAACACAAACACACACAAACACACACATAAATCCTCCATTGAGCCTTTTACTCCAGAGGTTGGATCTGGTCTGTACCAAACTGTAACATAATATGCTTAGTCATCAGAACAGCAAAACAGCAACAGCATCTGTGTGCACAGACACTAACCCCAACCCTAACACACACATGCACACACATACACACACACACACTCACAATCTCTTTCTTACACACAATCAAATACGCACAGCGCAATCCAAATAAGAGCTCGCCATCCAAATCTACAAATGCAGTTAGACAACCCCCTCCCCCGTCATCTCACCCCCCAACTCCAAATCCAGCCAGTGGTGCCTGTGCGTTTCCATGACAACAGCCTGAAAGTATTATATCATCAGTGAGGAGGGAGCAGGGCAGAATTTTACACGCATGCACAAACACATATACACACACACACACACACACACATTCCCTCACTGTGTCTTTTGCTCTCGCTCTGTCGGACACTCACACACACTCACATACATGCTCTCATACATATCCCTAAGTGCCCTCTTCCCAACCCTCCCCTGTCTTTTTGAGCATACGGAGCCTTGCCCCCTCTTACATAAGGCTCCCTGGCTCTGACGGGGGAGAGATGACATCATCACCATACAGAGAGAGGGTGAGGAGGGTACGAGTCTAATTGAAGGGGGGCTTAGTCTGTGCATTAGCCTTTAAGGGACTTGGGATGACATTTTCGTCAGTACTATGATAGACTTTGGGCTTTTTATGCCCCCTGATATAAACAGATCAAAAAGCCTGCCACACAGCTGAACATTGACAACAGAAAGTCTGCAGATTTTTCAGGGAACTATTTAGGTACATGCCCATATAACTCAAGTTTGTGTCCAGTAGCAGAGAAGAAAATATGGAACTGAGGTTGACAATGAAAGTGAAATGTCTTCCAAAGATGAGGAAAGTGTTGAAAGATAAATGGCAACACAATGCATATTAGAAGGACATTAATGACACCTAAGATAGAGGCTCCCTCATTGCATGTCTTGTGTTCACTGATGAGAGTTTGAGAGACAAAGATTCATATCCTGAAATGTTTTTGTGTAGTCGTTTTAAGTAGTTGTCCTTACAGTATTCATGTGTTTTCAGAGAACTGGTCCAGTTGAAAACCTGATACATGATAAATCTGAAGGACTCATAATTGAAAAAGCTGAAATCCGGGGAACAAGCTGAGCCTAGCGACAACTTGGCAAGCAGCCCAGAAAAACAGACTTTTAACACAAAACAGTTTCATTGCTTAAGTGTTTTTAGTGCAGCTGTCAGAGTTAACATGATAATTATGTGTTACTGCAAGTTCCTTTTAACGCCACCAGTTTGTCTTCCCGCAATTAAGACATGTTCTGTGACTATGTCCCTCAGCCCACCCTGTACTTTGGGAAATCAGGAAGCGGTGAAGCAGTATCGTTGCAGAGGGCGAGCCGAATCGAACCTTCTTGAACACACTGCTGATGCAGAGAGCCTTCCTCATCCTCCTCCTCCTCCTTAATAAAGTTGTCCAGGCGTCTTTGTTGCAAACTATCCAGCATGTGAGGATCAATACATTTACACAGTTTCAGATTATTGAAGTGTTATTTAAGGATCCAGGGAATACATTTTGAGTGATGGAAAATGTACGTGTTGTACAATGTGTCTGTTACTGCCACTGTATGGGCTCTGACATCATGCACTGATGTCATATTTTGGAGCCAAGGCATGCTCAAAAGCAACCTGGCTAGTGGAGATGATGGTAATTGATGTCACAACTCTTTTGCTAACCAAAACACACATTTTACTTCGCAATTAAAGATCCCCAACAGATTCTTGGATTCTTGTGTCCTTTGAGTTAGTCTTACATTTTCATTCGTTGTCCATCCTCCAATTTGCTCATCCAGTAAAGCTGATTGTAGGTAGAGCTGGGCGATAATAAAAAATATGTAATCACAATAAAAATTTTCGGATCAGTCGATATGGATAATTATCACAATAAATATCAAATCATTTCATTTAAATTTAAAGGCAGATTTTTGGTCCTGAGTGAAAGAAACCAGATGGTTTGTTGGCTTGTGCCTGGGACTTAGTTTTTTAATAAACTTCTTGAATCCCTCAATTTTGATGGTGCTAAGTGGAAGCAGGTCTTTTGTGTAAGAAGAGATTTTTTTTATTTTATTTATTTATTTAACCTTTATTTAACCAGGTGAGTTAATTGAGAACCAATTCTCATTTGCAATAACGACCTGGGCGAGGAGGCAACACAGGTGGCATGACAATAAATAAAAGGCAAAACAAGAAACAGAGAGGACATACATAGAAACCTAGAGACAGAACAATACAATACAAAAATATGACAGCAGTGAAAAACTTAAAAGCAATTTAAAAGCAAGTGCAGTGATGTTGAGTTATGGGGTGTATTAGTTTTTTGAAAGTGGCGAGTGAAATGAGAGAGGTCAGCTTTAGGGATTGTTGAAGGTGATTCCAGTCATTTGCAGCGGAAAACTGGAAGGAGGTGCGACCAAAGGAGGTCCGGGCTTTGGGTGGGATGAGTTTGATAAGGCTACTTGAGCGCAGGCTACGGTTTGTGCTGTGAAGTTTGATTAGTGACTGTAGCTATAACGGGGTTTTACCAGTGAGGGATTTGTAAATGAATAGAAACCAGTGTGTTTGTCTGCGAGAGTGGAGTGAAGGCCAGTTCAGCTGAGAGTGTAGGTGACAGTGGTTTTTGTGTTGTTTTAGTTTGTGGATTCTTTTTTTTCTCAGGCTGAGATCATTTGCATAATTTGATTTAAATGTACAGCAAAGATATATCAAATTGTATTATGTGTATCAGTTTAGTAGAGTGCTATTGTTTCCCACAGTGCACATTAGCGCCCCCTCCATTTCCAGTGGTTGGATACAGGTTTAAATATAACGCATTTTTATTCATCATATGTTATATTTATATTGAGAAAAATGATATCACCATAATTATCATTATCAAATTATCACCCAGCCCTAATTGCAGGAGCCTCATTTGTCAACAGAGCACATAGATTATTTAGTAATTTGATCCATGTTCCATCCGTTATAATGAGGGAGGGAGGCTTTATTTCTTCTACTGAAGCCTGTAACCAGGGGGAGCTCTAGATGTTAAGGCTTCACTTTCCGGTGAGTTATTGTGCTGTCCATCTTCTTGGACAGTCTATTATTGCAATAGACAAGTCAAGTACACCTTAATGGATATGTATTGTTAAGTGTCTGGTGCGTTCCTTATTATCAATGACCTAGCCGGCTGTGTAATGGGATGAGCTGATGAATGTGCTCACCTGAGCCAACTTGTCAATCAAGAGAAGAGACTAAGGAGCAAGAAAGAGGGGGGCAGCCAGTCACCAGTGGAAAGAAGGAATAAAGAAATTAGTGATCATATTTATTGATAATATGTGAGCCAACAGTCCTTCCTCGTGTTGCTGTTGTTCCTACATGATATCCACAATAATGATTTGGTTCACTTTAAATCACGTTTACAATGAACATCAAAGAAACATGCAACTCGCATTAGCAGTGCCAACCCTCTGAAGACACTGAATAATTCACTATGACTTCACAAGCTTATTAACACATTCAGCACTCGAATGAAACCATAGACATCCATGTAACTCATCAACCTGCGGGTGCTTCCTATGCTCTTTACTTGTCTTGGGAGCCTCATTTACGAGAGTGAACAAGCCTGCGTTCTTTTTTCCCCCTTTATGAGCTGATGTAAAAAGGGAGCACCCAGATCTTACTTGTGATCATTTTTGATGTACCACTAGAATGTGCTGCACTCAGTGGTTTCTGGCTCTTCATAGCTAGGCGGAAGAACTGGGTTAGAAAGTGGTGAGCACGCAAGTGAAGCGGGGGCAAAGGGGGCTTCCTGGTTTATATTTAAACAGCAGAGATTGCAGGAAATCCCCAAAGACTCCTGAGCATTACTCCACCTTTCACCCCCATTTCTGTGATGGCTATAAATAACATAGAAGACAGAGGGAGTGAGGGAGTGGTTTTCTGCTTGAGTTTGTACAGTAGATGTTTGAGGGAGAGTTTCAGGCCAGGAGCTAATGTAACACGGCTGTATGAATGTGCACACCTCCTGCTTCCCTCCTCATCTTCATTTACCACTTTGCAAAAAAAACCACACACCCTCATATACGTACATGTTGGTGACTCCATGGTGTCCCTTACTGAGGCTGAAACATCCATGCAACAGACGATGAGATAACCTCTGATTGTTTGCTTTCTTTGATATTGTCGACAAAATTAGTTACTTTGGGAGGAGAGTTTCTGAGTCAGCCCTCACACATATATGTTTATATACATTTAAACACATACTGTATATTTTTTCGTGAATGAAGTGAGCCTGGGACCATCCATCATTACTCTGCAGAGAAGGTGGGCACTGTCTTCTGCCTTCTCTGTCAATAGAGAGATGGGTAGTGCGTGGGTGAGCAGCTTACTGTAAAGTATACTTGCTGATATGATTCATTTGATCCTAACCTAAATGTTACAGTAAAATGTTTGAAGGTTGAACACCATTATATCCCTTTGCTATATTTACAACCTTTGAACAACGTTTTTTTGGTGCTTGTGTGGGCGAGTATCACAGGAAAAATGTCTCCTGAGTTGAAAAACTAGTCAAAGAAAAAGCAAAACAATCTCTGCATTTCCTTTAAATGCCATGAACTCGCAAATTAGAACTAGATATTGGTTATCTTGTTTTTTGCACCATATGCCATTTAGGTTTGAATGGATTTTATTTTCTCTTTTCAGTTTAGCAGAATTGTTTCGGCTGCTTCTTTCATGGGCAACAAGCTGTGTGGAACTCTTCCCCGAGTATGTTTGAGTCTGTTTGACCTGCTAAAATGTGAAGTTACACTGCTTTAGCTTTTAGTTCAACAGACTAAATTTACAGAGGACATACATTTTACAAATTTACAGGACTCAGTACTTATGACTATGAAAAACTGCAATGGATGTAGTGGGAAGCCTAGAGACTTTGTGTAAAACAAGTAGTGCACTCCCCATGAACATCTATATATATTTATACATGTCTTTGTTAAAGTTAGATTTTTGTCTTTATTGATAGGACAGCTGAAGATAAAGGAAATATGCGGAGTAGAAGGTGGGAGAAAACATGCAGCAAATAGTCGAAGCAGAAAGTTAAACCCACTGGGCAATTAACAAGGACTACAGCCTCTGCACTTGGGGCACACTTACACCACTAGGCCAATAGTCCCCAATGCACATCTATGTTTAAGGGAAACTGTTAATTGTTTTATACATTTTTAAGCATCCGGCACTTTAAGATGACTGCTTTTATTAAGAGTATTTGATTAATTTAGTCTAATTAAAGCTTTCAAAGTTCCATTTAAGGAACTATTGGATTTGTGTGTGTGGTGCCAGCAGAAAGCAACTTTTTTCATGAAAAACCGGGACCATTGTAAAAGCCCAGAACAGAGCCGCTAACTTCAGCTTTGATCTGGATTACTATTATATTCATTTTAAAATCTCATAGTTCACTATCTAGATCAGCTGATTCATTTTACTGATGTGAAGTTTTTTTGAAAGCAAGCTTTGGATGAATCGCCCTGATCCAGAAGTGATTTGAAGTGTGGCTTAATTTGACACAACATGATGCGCAACCTGCATGTCTGTGTCTGTGATTTCAAGCAAGAGTAGAAACACCAGCAACAAGCTGGAACATTTGTCAACACAGCATAACATTAAATATCAGCAGTACCATGTGTTTGGCGCTGCACACTGCTGGTGTTACACTGCCTGTTGTTGGTTCCAACAGCTGTTGGTTGAAACCTGAAACACATAGAGTCCTTGTGGATGCATTCCAGTTTATTTTTCAATATAATGATAAAATATACTTCTTTGATGAAACCTAAAGGCAGAGAGTTTTTTCAATAGCTGTCGTAACTACAACCAAAGATGGGTTTGGATGAAAGTAGCCAGTTAACAGGGTCATTCTTTAACCCACATCATCGGATCAACAGGTGCTTCCTCGAAGATACAGTGAAGGTTCTTATGTCCTATCCCATGTTGACATTAGCACAAAGCATGCCGGCTGTGACAAGCCTAAGATAAAGGAACTGAACCAGTAAAATAGTTGGTTCAATATAAAGAATCAATAATGTCACTGGCTTCAATAAAACCTAGTAATCTAGTAACTCCCTAGTTATGATTGAAAAGAAATCATAGAGACATATAAATCATGAACCACATGAAATAAATGTTGTATTGTTCGACAAATGTAGTCATTTTACAACATTTTGAACATGAAATCCATCCTGAAACTACCCTTCTGCTGGGATCAGGATAATCTCGATGTTTGGAAACAAAGGGATCCTAATCCGGCTCAAAAAGTTATATCCAGATCAAAGCCAAAACAGGATTAAGTAATCTAATCTGATTTGAGAATACTTTTTTCATTGAAATACCCAATTTTAAGGAGTGGATCCAATCCAATCAGGTTGTTTTATGACTAAGTGGTGGAAGTGCAGGTAACATGACAAACCTTTTTTTTTAAGCCAGAAGGACGGAGAGTCAGTGAGTTTAAAAATGGTCCACACAGTCTAGCACAACACACTGATAGCACAAATAATGCAGAAGGAAGCCAGGAAGAGCAAATAAGAGCTTGTAGAGGATGTAATAAGAGGCAAGAGAGATTTGGCAGAAATGCAACAACACGGCAGCTAGCGTGATACGCTTGTGCATCTGAAAGGCTCAGTGGAGCATAAAGGAGATGCAAAGGAGCCGCAGAGCCCCGGCACGGGGAAAACAAGGCAAACAGAAGTCATGCTCGGATCGACTCACGGCCCCCTCAGCGGCTCACTGTGGCTCCTTCCAAATTGCCTGCTAAATTAGACTGGCATGGGATGATGCAGGCGGGCGAGCACGCGGGCAGTCAGGAGAGTGAAGCAGACCGAGGCAGAATGTGTCCCCGGGCACGCTGGAGCTTGATTACTGATTGATACATTGACTGCTGCTGATTGAACATAGTGAAGACGAACGTGGAGGCTGAGATGATTGCAGAAAGGGAAACACTGAAAGTCTTACTGGCCTTCATGTGTTTGTGTCTCTGTGCATGTGTGTCCAGCACGTGTACTTATGTCTCACTCCATCTGCCTGTTCAGTTGGTGTGTGTTTTTTCTGTGTGTGTTTGAGAAGTGTGTGTATACTACAGCCAGCCGGGCTATGTGGGGTCAGAGTATTCTCGGCAGCTGCTGATGGTTCATCCCAGTGACCTCACTACAACTGCACCAATTGCCCCTCCAATAATTACATCACTTTTGTCTCTTTCTTTTTTCCCCTATGTGAACTCAGTCACTTTTCTTAAATTCCACTCCAGCAATTAGAGCCTGAAAGATAAACATGTGTGCAGATATTATCAGACCAAATAACCCTTTCACAGGTTTATTGTATCAGGATATTTTTCTCCTGGATGTACTGATATGAAAACCTTTCTTGCAAACTGGAATCCTGACACGAGTCTGGATCTTGTTTCACCCTGAAGAGATTCTTCTTTTCATAACCACCTTGGTATTTACTATATATTATCCTGGTTAATACCTGACCCCTAACCAAAGACATAAATCAGTTGACACAAGATAACTGAACATTTCCATCAAGGTACTGTTAAACAAGGTGAACGGGATTTCCTCAGGAATATTTATGTTGACATTTCTGTCCTGTCAACAAGCAGAGGTGAAAAGTGTCAGACTCCTTTCTACGGATTGATTTGATATGACACGTGTAATCAGGTTATTTTTGATGCTGCGTTTGCTTTTGAGAATTACTGTTGGTATTGGGTTTTGACCAATAAGAGTCAACTATTTCACACATAGGAGTATTCAAACATGTGTATTACGTTGTCAGTCAAATAACCATTTACGATAGACCGATAATAGCAACAATGGCGGGCCACTGAGCTGTGTTTGTGCTGCTGACTCTACTGAGTTTATTAACACTTTTCCAGACAAAGTTAACCGGTTTTGTGGATGCGTTCACCACAGTCTTGTTTGCTTATTTGTACTCGCTGCCCTGTTGAAGGACAGCCTCATGCGCAGACACGTGGTGCGCCTCATAGTGTTTCAATTACAAAGTTAATCCGCCAGCTACTGGTCTGGCAGTCATACTCCAACAATCTCAGTCATTTTTGTGTCATGTAAACGCAAAGGAAAGAATTGTACATTGTTAATATGAACAGGGCCTCAGTTCTCATCGACAGTAATAACTTTGAGTCTTGACGAGAAACCATCTGGCAGAGCTCTGAGCTGAACTTGCCATCAAAAGACCTGTTTCATTATCCATTTCTGTTTAAGGAGGTTTGTTTCTGCTTGCCCTCCACAATGTTGGTGCTGTAGCGCTCTTTGATTTTCTAAGGATGGGGCTGAGGGTCATAACCAAAGAACAAGCAAGCATGCATCAAAAATATAAGAGTTGTTTGCGCGGATTATTATGTTTACTTTGACAGCCCTTATGTTAATATGGAAACTGCCTTTGCATAATGATATTGCTGCAAAGGTAGTGTGCAAAAAATATAGAATTTATCTATTACCTCTCAGGATCTGCGATATAAGGCACCTAACTATCATGTTTCACTTTTCCTGTTGAAAATATCACATATTTATTCTCCATGTTACATTCGTTGAATCTGTTGTTTGCGAGGCTTTGTATTTTCGTTGTGCAAAGCTCTTTAAAAATACAAAGTTTATTTTCATTAAAAAAAATACCAATACAATGACATAGCCCCTTAGTCACTTTCTATGTCTTTTAAAAAATAATGAAGAAGAAATAATGAGTTGAAAGTTTCAGTTTTGTGCAGCCTTGTTTATTTACTATATTAATGGAAACCATGATTAACACAGCATGAAGGGTACAGTTTCCTATCATAAAGAGATATTAAATTACCTTTAACACATCACCTCTTGACAGCTTTTGGTTTAAAACAGATCATTATTTGATTTTGAAAATGAAAGTTAACCTAGAACCATACATCGTTCCTCTGCTGACAAGATGGGCTCTGCTTTCTTCCTCCCTATCAATCAAAGAGTCAGCATATCTGTTCCCTGAAATCCACCATCAGTCAGACTGTACCCTGAGAGACTTTAAAGAATGCTTCATTACATGAGCTGTCAAATTCAGGTAATATCTTTCACAACTTTACTCTTCTCATCTGCCCAACACACCCTCACTATTCCCCATCATACATCCGAGCACATGCTTTTTTCTTATCCCCAAACATCATGCATAATGCACTGCACCTCTGCCTGCACTCTGCATGTCGTACATCAAACGTCAATGCTAATGGCAAATACACTGTGACGGAGCAGCGGCTGCATCCAAAGAGTTGCTCCCCTCAGGTTTAAACTTGCAGTCTATTATTTTTGCCCACCTCCTCGTTCTGACACTGAAATGATCTCTGCTTCAAGGAGACTCTCTCTCTGTTGCTGTGGAGTTGGAGTTCAGAGGGAAACAGAATTTACAGGCAACCAGACATGAGTGCTGATATTAATAAAACAGATCAAAGTGGACTGATGTGAGTGTTCATGTTTAGGCATGCTAGTACTTTACTGCATGTGAAAAAAAATTCAAACAACTTTAACATTTTTGTCTGTATTTGGATCTCACATCCATCAGATAAATGTGTAGAGTTTGAGAAGTCTTTTTTTTTTGCACACACACAATCATAGGCTTCTGCTCAAACAAACTAACTGTGGCAGATGCAGCAGAATTTCTGTTCACTCTGTAAGTCCTCAGTCTTGGATTTGCGAGTGCTCACTAAAACTGTGCATAGAATTTTTTGTCCTTGATGGTTTTCTCTTGACATAAGGTATCTCCTGACAGTGTGTGCCTTTTGTTATACCTGAAAGCATCAACCTTTGCTTGTATTACAGTGTGTTTGAATGAGGTGTGAGTCACTCATTCAATGCAGCAGTTGTGTAAGTAGTGACCCAGTGGGTATAGTAAAAAGAAAACCACTGAGCTCCTTGACACGTAACTGATTGTGCGTCACTTGAAGCTAAAATAAATATCCACACAAAACATCACCTTGGAATGACTGATGTAATCAAACCCTTACTACTTGAAGGAAAAATTACTTTAGCCAGCATAAATATAAATGACTAGAGCCTCTTTCACTTATGCACATCTGAAAATTCGAAATTCAGGAGCTCTGCCCCTAAAATTGATCAAAGTTCTCCCTCACTGGGTGAAGTCTATGTTGGATGAGGGGGAGGTGGGCAGTGGGGCTGAGTATCAGGAGGCAGGACATGACACTAAAATAATCTGTAAAAGCCACATAGTAATGTTTACAAAATGTTTGTGGATGAACCAACAGAGAGCATCATTTGCATCACTGCTATGTAAATGGACAGATATGCAGACATCCTCACTGTTCTGTTATTGTAAATTATTCTCCTTCTTCAACCTCGGGTGATTTTATTCATCCTGTTACGTCTCACTCCTCTGGGATCACTCTGGTTGCATGATATAAATGTCATCAACCCTGCCCACTCACTCACAGTGAACTTTCCCTAATATTTCCTTCTGCATTCCTTACGTCAGGGACATAAGGCCCTTGGAAAACACATTTCAGGTCTGACTTTTTTTATCAGAGTTTGGATTTTTATCTAATGAATTGAAATTGAAGAAAAAAAATCCAGTTTGTTCACACATGCAGCCCACTCTGAAAATTTGTTGAAGTTTTGGGGAGTTTTTTGTGTGTGAATACAACTTTTCACCATTTTTACGAAAACTCTCAGGGCCTGATTCATTCATTTTTCCTTCATCAAACACATCAATTCCACCTCTGGATGACCTAAATATAACAGATCTGTATATAAAGTCTGTAAATATTACTTTGACATTTATGTTATTATAATAATCAGGGGTTGAATCACTGTCTGAGGCTCAACCTCCACACATACAGTCTGTGACATTACTCATGAGTGTTTTTCTTTTAATCTGAAGGAGCTGCTTTTTGTTAGCTTGCTCCAGAAAGTAAGCTGGAAATAAATTGTACAATTTATGTTGCATCTGTCATGAATCTACTCCACAAATAGGAAGGTCTTCCGCTCTCCATTCAGCTCATCACATACAGTATGTGGATAGAATTTAGCGCTGTCAGGATGAGAGCAAGCTCTGAGTAGCACAGAGAGCGAGGCAAATGATGCACAATTTTTAGTGAAGAATCCCCCCCTCAGTGTGCTTTTACAGTTAAAGCAATGTTTTTTTTGAAGAGCAGAAGCCCAGGAGTGTTTTTGTAGTTTGTGTTTATTTGCTGTTCCGTCATGACTGTACAGTGTAAGTGTGACAGCTCAGTCACCAACAGATATCAAAACTAAACAGAGAGTCCTGCTCCTGCTGTTGTTTTTCATCCTGTCTGCCTTTTTATAACTTTAAAAATAAGCTATGATTTGAGTCACAACACCTCAGAAGAAATCAAAGACTATCTAAGAAGTGGACATGGTCACAATCAACCCCTCATCTGTGGACTACTGTTTTAAAGCCTCTAGTTTTGTATGTCGGCTGTAGCCATCTTTTTTTCTAATTGGTTTTCTGTTTTTGGTGTGGTGCAGCTCCAAAGAGTTGTGTGTGTAACTGGGAATGTGAGACCACAAATCCCTGTAAAAAGTCTGTGTATGTGTACTCTAAAATTTTTGGAGTTCAAGATCCGGTGAAATGAGTGTGTCAGAGTAATCATACGTCATCAGGTTATATGATAGCATGCATCAGTGAGGCAGGTGCTTGGTGTGAATCCACACTATGAGTTCATCTTCTGCTGTATCTCCCCCTGGCACAGACAGTGTCAGGCTGGGAATCCTGGCTGCTTTGCCTCTTCGTCATCACGTCCACTCCACAGGACTCAGCTGCTGAGCCCCTTGTGTCACCTGATCATGCTGAGAGCCATTCACCTCACTTGGCAGCTCTCCTGCTCTCTACTTCTACCTGAGTGGATCTTAGGGGATGAGTTCATACTCTACCAGCTGTATGTCAGATCATCATATTCTACTCAGGGTTAAAGATGGACATTTAACACCATCCAAGCAGCTGACTCTTCGCTGATCATCACCCCCTCTGCACTACTTTTGCCAGATCTGTCAAGCTTTACAGGCTTGTTGACTGTTGACACTGTAAAAAAATCCAAAATATATATATTGCAATCATAAGTTATGAAACATAACTTACAGCAGTTTAATTAATTCAAGTAAAATACAATTTTTATATATTTGTTAAGGTTAAAAAACAACTGTATTTGTGTTTGTAGTAAAGATGGTCATAATGTGGATCAGCTACTAAAAAAGGATCTAAGGGATTTTGGGCCATTTAAAAAATGCCACATTGCATGGGCCCCGACACTTGACTCCCTAAAATTATAACACTCTGCAACATTCTACATACAGTGGATTTTACTTTGATGCAAGAGAAATGGAAAAATCATCTTTTAAAGCTCAGATGTTATTTTAATAACTCAAAAGTTAAACTAATCCCTTTTTTAGATGGAAAATTCTCATAATATTCATGTAAACCTTGATGTAAATATAACACAAATATATCACTGTAATACAGATTTTTTTCCTGAACGCCAAAAAGCTCCTTGTATTTTCTAGGAGCAAATGCTTATAAACGGAATTAAACAGAGATACAGTTGACTTTGGCGGACTGGCAATGTGGATGTTCTGGAGAATCACGTTACAGCCGATTGCCCAAGACGGCTGGTGGCCGCCGCGCATTCCTCTCATTGTCAAGTTTATTTTCTAGTCGTCCACTTTGTATTTTTGGTTCTCACTTGTTATCATTGAGGTGGAACACATTGTGGTTGTTAAAGTGTTCCGCACATCACAATAAACTGACACACCTTAGGCCCATCTATTAGATTAGTGAAAGCTTTCATTTTATACCAGATTATAAAGTCAGTGTTTGGTTGTTATTTTTGCCTTTTGCCTCACAGCTCAAAGAGGGAGAGTGGGGGGTAGAGAGAGAGAGAAAGAGAAAGAGCAGAAGAGAGTCCAGAGAGAAAGAGAAAGAAACAGGTGAGGAAGTAGACATGTACCCAAGACTACAGAATCATAACGCCAATACAGCTTCTGTTTTTCCCGCATTCATTGGAGTGAAATTCATTCTACCCTTACTCAGTAACCCTCTCACTCTGTCTCCAGCCTCAAACTTCTTCCTCGGATTCAACAACTCATTCCAGTGCGATGGAATCAGATAAACCACAACGCTGCATACCTTGTGGTGTGTCATGCAGTTTTGGCCGTAAATAATTGCACCCTAAGTACCTCTTATCTTTTGGTAATGAAGAGGAGGAAAATTGCTGTGTGCAACTTATAACCAGAGTCAATGAAGACACCGTGAAGACACTTTTAGGGTAATCAAGTTGACTGAAGATAAATGCATGGACAAGTTTTTCCAGCTGCTGGGTAAAAAAAAGGCAGATTTTTGTAATAAGCGCATATTAAAAGCAGGATCAATATTTTTGTAGTTTGTGTCGTACAGACACACATAGTAGGCTCACAAAGTTGGTTGAAAACATTGTTTCAAGCTGTCTCTTAAATGTTTACAGGTGACTAGTTGTCCAGTGTGGTGTTTTTCAGATAAGGAACTGCTTAAAGACAAAGGCACCCAAGTCCTGTAAAGGACAGAACAGAGTTGCTGATGTTAGCCTCAACCTTAATATCATTCAGGTCTGACCTTAAAGGAGAGTGAAAACACGACACAGCGTTTGAGCCTTTGTAATACTTTTATTTACATTTGCAGTTTAACTAATCATATATATTTAGTCTATTAGTCACAGTTTTGTGCTTGTGATTTAGAAATGACACCACCCTTCATTACCAGAGTCTCACGCTCACACCTCAGCACACCTCAGGTCTTGCTGTGTTTAGGGTTTAAGGTTCACTTTTCAGGTGATTTTTTCCCAAGTCCCATTTCTCCTCTAATTGTATTCCCTGTGTATTTAAATGCCTGTGTGAACATGGTGAACATGTGTTTCTGATCCAAACTCAGAGCTGAGCGCTGTGAAGAGAGATCTTTCTGTGTTGATGTGTATAAATCACCTTGTTTACATGGAGGTTCAGTGGGTTTCTTCGGGGGGGGCTGTGTGGTTCTGCATCACGTCCGCACATGTACCTACTGCCCCTGATGGAAAATCAGGCTTCATGCTTATTGAAACAGTGATTAGCAGCATGGGTTTCATCTGCAAGCTGTTTGAAGACTTTGAGAGTTTAGCACTCCCTGTTGCCTTCTTTGCCTTATTCGTAATTCTTGTAGTTTTATGGATGTTTTTGCCTCAGACATCAGTATTGTCTTTTTCTTGTCTAAATTTATCTCTTTTACCCTACATGAGAGCTACTTGTTCCACTCCTCACACACCATCCTGGCATTTTGGCTGGATGGGGTTTAGGCAAGCTAACACAGGCTTGTAACAGTAAATATTAAACACATCCAGCTGACACTGTGAGATGGCCGTCTGCTCTGCTGCTTTGTACCCTCTGTGGCTTTTTACAGGCTGCTCTGCATTGTGTTAGGTTTAAAAAGTTTGAGCAGTTACACATAGTGCAGAGGCTGACTGCAGCCACTCAAACACAGCGAGATGCTTCAGATGCAAATAGGTCAGCAGAGTTGAAAAAAGTTAGGAGAGTGGGAGAGAGCAGTGGGAAAGTGGTAAACAGTTATGCTCTGGTTTTGTCTCTGGAACATGTTGTGGTGTTGTTTATTCTGAAATAAGACTCAATGTAGGAGGAATGATAAACTACTCCAGGCACACTCAGTTTTTTCATTCATTCTTTCACCCACTCATATACCTGCCTCCTGACTGAGGAGCTTCATACCCTCTGAGAGATGGATACTGTGTAACCTTCACGTGTCTGATTCTTTTCCAACAAGTCCTCATTTCTTCTCTGATCCTAACTGAATAATTCAAGTTTTATTTTAAAAGTTTAAAACTTGTTTCATTAACTTTAAACACATCTAGCATAACATTAAGGCAGGGGTATCTGGGAGTTTGCTAGCACTTTGCAGCTGTAGCAGTAAATAAACGGTTATAGTTGATCGTTGGTCCAACTTGCAAACATTAACATTTTTCAGTGTCTGCATACCAGAATGAAGTCTAGCATTTTTGGCGTTGGTCCTCATAGTCTTGTACAGGAGAGACTAAATGTCATCCTGATTCTAAATTTGCATTGCTTCATCTTTATCGGAGCCGGTCTATAAACTTTGCTAACCTGCATCCTTTATAGAGAATTCTTGTCTATATTAAAGTATGGGGGACACATTTTGATACAATTTTGAGACTAGCTAGATAATAATAGATAATATCTGATTCACTGAAGAATAAAAAATGCTCCTAAAGAGGTAAAGTGAAAAATGAATGTGTTTAGTCACTGCACTTTGGATTTCACGAAGATGAAACAAAGTTTTAGTCTGTAATTTAAAGTTTGTATCACGTAGGAATGTATTTCTCTCTTGTTTTCAATAAAGTGGGCAGTAATAGTCACGCAGGACTCCATTGCTCATGGAGTGCACTCATCGCAGGTGAATGAAGTCCTCTCTGCAGCCTGAAGAGCATCCTCCACCTTTCCTCTCGTCTCATGCTCAAGAGCTGGAACGACTTTTTCTTTCTTTCTTCTGTTTGGTTTTAAAAGGGGCCAGCACATCTCTTAACTTCTTTTCAACACTGTTCAACATCATCCCATGGTCTTCTTCTTCTCCAGCCAGTTATCCCCTGACCGTGTTGTCCTCATTAATGTCATTAATGCACCATGAGGAGTCATGAAGTTGTGTTGTAATATATCAAATTGTATCTTGTAATAATAATTGTATTAAACATGATGTAAAACTTAAACAGTATATTGCTGTATTGGTAGTTGTCCCATTCATAATCAGGACCCGGCCTTGCCTTGACTTTGGACTTCTAAATGAAAAAAAAAGATTGAACATTGTTGGAACATTGGCTGTTATTGACATGATGTAACCTATTCATTCACAGGGTCTTATTGTTGTCTTATCAAACTAAATATTATTCTATTTTGATATAGAAAAACCTAATGCTACTCCCTTTAAAAATTTTACTGACAACAAATTCATTTTTAATGCTGAACTCCCAAGTTGTCTTTCACTGTCCTATAGTCTTTGAGGGTTTTTTTTTCATGTTATCGTGGGTCATGTGAATACTGTTTTGCACAAGAACTAACCATTTAAAAACCCCAAAGTCACACAATAACACAAACAAAGTAGCTGAGCGAGGCAGCAAGTTCTGTTTTCTGCAAAGTAAAGTATCTTCTTTTTGTAAAATGGAGCCCGGTGGCTTCGATGGTAGCGATAAAACAGCCTTTTCTGGTTCTAGAAAGTGGATATTACCTTAACAAAAATATTCTTCCCAGTAAAGGTCCACTTGGTAAAGTCATTAAACATTGAAAGTGACTGTATGAGCCCATCTTTAGGAAAAACACTTGTTCATATTGGACATACATTGATTGTGTACCCGTCAGTCATTTAGACCTGAAATAGAAATAGAGGTTTAAAACACCAGAACTCCCCTCAAAGACCTCTAAACTAGGTCTCTGGCGGTTTTTATTTGATACTCCACTGTAGTCTTCACTTAGTCTGTAATTTCACCATTCGGGTAATCATCTCATTCTCACTCTGACTTTGCCATTTATTGCACCACATGCTAGCAACCATGAGCCAAGCCCTACCTGATGCCTGGCTGGCCTTTCCCAGGAAACGAGTAGGTGCTGAAATACGTAACAGATGTTAGCAGCGGCCTGTGAATGTGCTCCTGATTAGTGTGGGAGGAAACGATGACAGGGGTGACTTGAAGCTTGTGGGGTGTGAGGCAAAGCTTCCTCAACACTCTCTGGCAGCCTCTGTCACTGGTCTCGGCAGTAAAGAGGGGACTGTGGGGCCGAGAGAGGGGAGGAAATCAAGAACCATTGGAGAGGGGGTTGAATAACTTAGGCCACAACTTGAACCAAACTTCCTCTTTTTCACCTCTTCCTTCACACTCTTCCTTTGCCAACTTTCCACTCTTCTGTCTCTGTCTTTTGCTCTCAAACAGTTGCTTTTTGTTGCTCATTTGTCCTCATCCCATGTAGACTAGGAGTTTGCAAAGTGCAGCTAAACTCCCACCACCTTTTCTTTCTCCTTTGCTCTCCATCCCTCTTGCCTTACCCTAAATATGCCTCGCTCTATTTTTAAAATGGACTCTCTCCTCTTTGCCCTCCCTTTGTCCTAAGCTTGTGCTCCCTTTTTCCATTTCCCTTTTCTCTTCTTGTCGCTCTCTCAGGAAAGAGGCTTGCTCATACACAGTCCTTGGCAGGGCACAGCTACACTTTCACACACACTTGAGCAGAGGTCTCTTTGGGCAAGGCTCCTCAGTACTCATGAGTTCAATGATTTTTTTTGTGCTCATAGGGTTCACCTTCCTGTTGGGCATAGGAAATATGTTACCTGTGCCACCCTCATATACGTACATACACTCATGCTCTAAATACGCTGTTCTGACCGTGTGTTTCTGTGTCTTGCAGCTCTACATGAATTCCCTACTGATCTGTTCACGCACAAGGAGAGAACAGAGGGAGCTGTGGCCCTGCATGTCCTGTGTGTAAGTTACCTTCTACAAATCTCAACATTCAACTGGGACTGTGTTTAAGTTGCAGAGGCACTTTTTTTTTTTACCAGTGACGTATACATTTAGTCATCTAAACTTTCAAGCATGATCACCCTCACTGGTCAGCACCAGAATTACTAGTCAGTTAGCTACCCAGATATAAACAAGCACAGATGGCATCTTGCAGTGTGATGTAGTTTGTCAGTATTTTGATCTTGAAAATAGAGACAAAGTTGTAGGCTGTGTCTGGTTAAACTGACATAAAACCACTTGACCAGAGCAACCAGCACAGACATGTAGATGCTAACCTGCAAGGAGGACCAAAGGCTGATCATACTGGTGATGCTAGCTCTACTAACGTTATCCACACTCGGTAAACCCCTTGACGTTGCCCATATTCAGCCATGTTTAAAAAATGTTGCTACATTTAAAATTTAGCAGAGACATCCACTTAAAAAAAATTATTTAATGCGTTAGTCAGATGAAAACTGGACTATGAAAACATGTAAACATTTTAGTCGGACTGACATATCTAGATAATGTGATTTGGAAGTAAGAGCCAAAATACCACAGTCACTCTCAGAGAAAATCACACATGATGCTTCAGACTGTAGTTTGATTGGTTGGTAGAGGCACAGAAACATAAAATGCTCATTCTAGGCCCGACAAACTCTTATTGAGGCGATCACTGACTGTCACAGCTCCCACGGGAGCAACTAAAGGCTTTCTACAATTTATTCAACTATGCTGTTGAACATCCCAACAACTGTAACACACTTTGAAGTGTAAAATCAGTGAAGTTCTCCTTGTAAGCCACATCAGTCGCAACACAAGAACCCAATCACTCAAACCAAAACACATCACACAGCTACAACAAACTTTATATTACCTTACGGGCCAATTACTTGCTGGTTATTATCCAAAAATGATTGAAAGAAGGGACCTCTAGAAGCTATCATGTTTTCTCTTTACTGTTTGAGAGAAAGACCCTGGTTTACCTTCATCTCAAAGCTCCCCTATGCTGCTCATTCTTATTTTACCAGTCTGTAAAACCTCTGCAGTAGCTTTGTATGATTTACGGTGCAAGTGTTTGCAAAAAAACTCTGATTTCAGGTAATAATAATAATGGATTTTATTTATAGGCGCCTTTCTGGACACTCAAGGTCACCTTACAACATACATAAATACATAATACAACAGACTAACAATACAATACTAATAAAATGAAAGGGGTGGGGTGGAGGGGGGGGGGGTCCTTTCAGTCCTATAGAGATAGATTAAAGTGAGTATAGGCTTGGCAGAAAAGGTGAGTTTTGAGGCGGGACTTAAAGGTGGAGGGGGAGGTGGAATTTTGTATGTCCTGGGGGAGAGAGTTCCAGAGGCGGGGGGGCCGCAGCTGAAGGCTCTCGACCCCATGGTGGTCAAGCGATCAGGTGTGAGGGTGAGTTGGGTCGAAGAGGAGGACCTGAGGTACTGTCTCTTTAAGGCTCCTCTCCCTTCTACCCAGCTTTCTCTTGATTGGTAAGGTTTCCAGAGGCCTGCCATACATGCATGGACTAAAAGGACGCCCTAAGTGTTCACTGACTGTGAAGCCAAATCATTTAGAGCTCCCTCTGATGATTGGCTGCAGAATAGATCATAAACCCTGCCTCACCCAATGTACCTGAAGTACACGTCAAATAATTGTTGTTATATTTCAATCTTATCATACTTGTTTATGTCCAAGTTCTCAAGTTTATTTCAAACTAGTTATTTGAATTTAAAAAGATGATTGATGGATTGACAGCTCTGTTGGCAAATGCAGGCTCCTGTAACCTTTTACACCTGATTAGCAGAATAGAGAAGGAATGGCGAGAGAAAATACAACAAACACTAACACAAGAGTCAATTCACTTTCTCTTTGGTTAGCAGAGATAGTGTGACGTCAGTCCTGCTAATGTTGGCCAACTTTGACAAAAACAAATGACAAAATAAGTTGCTGCTGAATTGTGATTATTCAGTTACATCATCACGCATGTTTTTCATGCTGTGACCAGACATAACATTTTACATTGGAGCTGAGTTACTGAGGAGTGAGCCATCTTGTGCTGTCTCTGCTAAGAGTTGGACATGAAAGCAGCAACTGGTAAACTACAGGTAAACAAAACATAGCAGAATAACCAGTACAACATCATTGGGACGGATAAATTCTTTAAAATCCAAGCGCATTCGACCCTCAATGCTGCAAAGAAAAGGGCTGCCTGCAAAATGTGTTCGTCATGAGAGCACTTTGGTAATGTGTGAGCAATTGGATGCACATTGGTCAGCTCTCTTCCTCTTTTTTATACTTTGTTAGTGACAGTTACATAACAAACAAAGGGGCAAAAATGATAATAAGACAAACAGTAGACGTACAGAAATTAAAGGTTACAGTAATGTAAAGGTCATGTATTATTGGTCTGGTGTGACATCATTCTTCTAAATTATCAACTGTGACATTCAATTGAACAGTCCACTAATTTACATTTTCAGTCCTTAACCTTCAAATCTTCCCCCTGGAACAGCTCATCAAATTTTTCTCCTCATCATCTTTTTCTCTTCCTCCTCATCACTTATTTTGTCTCCTCATCATTTCTTTTTTCTCCTCTCCCACCAATTAACAGTGAAAACATGTTACTGGGGTTGCCACGCTAAACATTAAAAGAAAATGGATTGTTAATGTCATGTTCGGAGTTGTTCAACTCAAAAGCTGATTGCTATGTAAGCGCTGTTAAGTAATTGCTCAAATCATCATCTTATTTGTCGATTATTCATTCCAATAATGGATGACTAGTAAACCTTCAAAATGGTTGTTAGTTGAAGCCCTAATCTCATCTAGATTCCCATACGCCCTCAGAAAGATCTCAACCCTCAATACTCTTCTCGCATTTGTTTATCAAACATATGACCAGTCCCAGAGGTCTCTCCGGAGTGGCTCAGCAGGGGTCAATATGTGAGGTCGAGTCTATCTCTCATGTGTGGGCAGAATGTTCTGGTACATGATGACCTATGTTGTGTTGTTCAGTTGCTGATAGTCTCTGGGGGTCTGACAGTAATGGAAGTTCATGCCAGCAGAGGAGTGTCTCCAGAGAACTTTGCTGAGCATAATCTTAGAACTAATAACCACTGAGTGGACTGTTTCTAGAACATGTCTGACATTATGGCCAATGTCACTACTTACTCTGCACCCACCCTATGAGTGCCTTTTCATGCTGCAGAGGGGCAAATGAAAGTAACCTTTTCTGAGATGCCCGTGTATTAAAAAAAACAGGAAGAAAAAATAGAGTATGTCATCAAAAGCTTTTTTTTTCTGTGATGTCTAACCTTTAAAATAAAAGTACTTCATGTCCTTTTGTCGCAGTTGTTTCTAGACTGTTTTGTAGAGAGGACAGCTTGATGTGAATTTCAAGACAGACAATCAGGACTAAAACATACTGGGTCGTTAAAATGAAGTTGCAATTTTCTACTTTTCCATATTTAGGAAATGAGAAGCCTGAGGTAAAAGCCTGCCTGCTGTGTCTGCAGATATTTGAACTGTGACATGCCTTGAAGTCACTTAACACCTCAAACAGGTTTTCAAAAATAAATCAGGAAGTGAGCCAGGGAACAGGATGAATGGAAGTATGAGGGTCTCTTATCATGCTCAGTATAAAAAGCTGTAAGCCAAGTTACTTTGTCAAGTGTTCTTCAACAAGGGATCAAACTGCTGCAGCTAAAACTGGAAACACAATCATTATTTTGGCATATCTGGGGTTAAATTCATCCTTTACTCAGAAACAGCAGTCTTAACTTTAAAGCAGCACTCTTGGGTACAACCATCTGAGGCTAAGTTTGTACTGCAGCAGCAGCAGGTTTGGTTCCAACTCTTGGCTCAGTGCCTGTGGGTCATTCATCCTCTCTCTGCCAGATATTCCTGTCCTGTCTTCATAGAAAATATGCGTTTCTTTGCATTAGATCTGCTGGCAGTGAAGCATTCATTTTGATGTGATTAAGATACAGAAAAGATAATAAGCACAGCACAAATATTTGCTGATGTGTTGATGCCTGTCAACAAGGTAAATATATCGTCTGATATGATGTTCAAACTGATACATATCAGTGAATCCCTATTTTTGATTGTCTTCCTCTTATCATACAGTTTGTGTTGTTCTTTTTCTTAGGAAGTGTGTCTCTTTGGCTTCAGCATTGTTCTCGCATAACTGTTGGCCCACTGCTTAGTGAAGATGGTAGAAAACAGTGCACCATATCCAAATACAACAGCAGGTTCCAAATGAGGCTGCTTGTGACTTTTCATGAATGTTGACACATCCAGTTTATAATTGCAGAGAAAGTAGCCCAAGACCATCTGGAAATACAAGGACCATAGGCTCGATCACAGCTGTGTTAACAAATTCAGCTGAAGATAGTGGCTGAACAGACCGTTGTTCAGCTGAAAAAGTCCCAGATTAATACTTTAAGGTCCACTCACAAGCTTTTTCTTGAGCTTCCAATCAATCTCACAGTCTTTGAGTGCTTTTGGTTCACAGATGTTGATTTAAACACTGGATCAGATCACGCTGTCTCTTTCTGTATTATCCTATGATTTCACTGTCAGTCAGAGATTGGATTAAGCTTCAGATCAGTCATCTGTGTAACATTTTTTTTCCACATGTGAATTTTAATATCAAAGTGGGGTTTTTTTTTTCACAGCTGTTCTTCTTTCCCTGCTCCCCACCCCCTCATATTCAGCTGTTCTCCTCAATGTTTGCATCATCACCTTAAAAAAAACCCTCTGAAAAACAACAATCATAACTCCAGATTAGAGGACTAAATATCTGCATGCAAATAATAGAGACATATCATGTGTTATTACATTTAGAGGACTGTGACAAAATATTTTATTTCCCCTGTAATGCATATACATTGGACATTGTGAGGTTTATGAAAGACTTTGCCCAAAGCTTTTCATATGAAACCATGAAACTGTTGCATGAGAATGCTTTGCATGATCATTTTCTACAGACAAACACAACCACATGCTGAATATGTGTGGGCTCAGTGTTAGCTCTCATGCAGATGCTTTTTAGTTCAGCTCAATCTTACCTGCTTTCAGGAGAAGGAAACAGAAGAACTCATGGCGCACAGTAAAAATATGACTCATTCCTAAGGCCAAAAGAAAAAGGCAATATTCACTCTCCTCGCCATTCTTGGTGTAAGCAGGTCTTTGAAAGGCTTGTTATTACAAAGTACAAAAATATTCATGCTTTCCTTTGTTCACACATTCTCAGTTTGTCGTGACTACCTGACATTTTCTCTCTTGATCATCTCAATCTGTCTCTCATCTCCCTCCTGTCTCTGATCCTCTCTGTGCTCTGTTTGTAATTCTAAATGTCAGAAAAAAGGGCACACTGAGGTTGTTGTGCAATAACCCCAAGGGAAAAGGAAACATAACATTAACAGACGCTTTTAGTATTTATTGCGTTAAATTTACAATCAGACTTGACTCTTGTTGTCGTGAGACTCTTCAGGGGACATTCAGAAAAGGTTACTTGTGGTGTTCCCCAAGAATCAGTGTTGGGATCATTTGTGTTGTTACGCAGGAGTGGCGTGTGTTTCCAAAGTACTAGCACAAAGTTTATTTGCAGATGGTGTTGATTTAAAGTTACTGTAATGGGATTTTCGCTGGCTATGAAACAGAATGAAATAAACACTAAAACCTCTATGAACTATAAATTAATCAAAAGAGAATATCAGCAAGAAGAATGATTTATTAAATGCTGTTGTTTGTCATACCTGTAAATACTGTCATGGGGTAGGTGGAAAACAAAGTGAGTGATACATAAAAAGCATTTATTAACATTTTTAAGACAAAGTTTTGAAGTAGGGGACATGTTTGACTGTTAAAAGAAACCAGAAAATGACTTGAGTCAGAGAATACTACCAACGCATGTTCAGGACAAGAGATATTATAGACCTGATTGTCCACAGGGGGCGCCAAACCTATAGAAAATACGGTATTGCTTTAATCTGCTTGTAATAAAAATTTGAGAGTATTTGAAAATAAGTTTGTTTGATTTTGATAATCTATCATTTATTGTGAGCAAGACTAGAAACATCATTACTGGTAATGACTTAACATGAAGTTTAAATAACAGAGCAAAAAAGCAATGGCATGTTCTCTAGCATTGAAAAAATGACACTGCTTTTACTACAATGAATATTATAAATCATGTCGGAGTGACACAGCTGGTGCAATTCATTATATTCATTTGTACCTTCTGAAGTCCCCTCTCTCGACTGATCCTGAAATCGTTCAGAAGCTTCCTCTCTCAGAAGTTCAGAGTGTGCTTCACAGGTGTATCACCCACGGAAGTCTTTCCACTGGAGACATAACATGGTTGGTGTGGAGGCACAACATTTCAGGAAAAACCACACCTCCACACAAGTCTTTTTCTTACAAAGTGTTCTCACATTGATCTAAAAAAAAATACAACTGTTTGGATCATTGTGATGGCATATGGTACAAGAATAGAACATACAGGGTCATTCATTTGAACAGGGGTGTGGCACAACTAAATGAATAACATTAATATAAGCACACACAGCTCTACAGTATTTTACTCAGTAGATCTCAGATATGATGATTAATGAAAAAGACTCAGTCATTATACCAAATAAACACTCATATGTTCATGAATTAGAACAATTCAAAGGAAGATCAAGGGCCTGTGTCCTTTACCAAAGATCTTCCTGCTTGCAGCGCCAATGACCTCCATATTTCAGAGCGCTTCTCATCAGGGCTTACTGTTGCTAGGTTATGGGAGTTGTCCCGCAGCACTTTTCATGCAGTGTCCATTTTCCTCAGTGGAGATCATTAAATCTGCTTTAAAATGCTCTTTATGCTTTAGAGTTGCTTTAATTCAGTAGAGATGTGAAAAAAAAAAACAGTTGATAGAAATCATGTTGTAGTATCAGCAGCAGCTGTAGACCTGGACATGGTTCCTTGATGAAGCTGGTGCAGTTTGTTTCTTCTCCATGCAGACCTGCATCATTGTTATTGACAAAGTTGATGTCAAAAACACCTTCCTATCTAGATTTTTGATTGGTTGGCAATCAAGAAGTGATACTGACAAGCAGAACAGTGTTAGAGAAGTTGAACGTTTTTCAACTGAGAGCGCTGAAACAGTGTTTTTGCATTTAGGACCCTTTTTGTATAGAAAAGCACAAACAATGCGGTTAGTGGACACAGGCCCTGAATGCTCAAATTACCAATTAAAGTAACACTACTTACAACCAGATATATCAAACAATTGACACGTCTCAATGAACAATGGTCTCTTGTATTGTAAGACTTTTATGTGACTAAGATTTTCACCTATCAATAGCCTTTGTGAATGAAACTCTAGGGTCTCAAAACAGTGATCAGATTAGGGGGTCCTTGATCATTTGTAAGAGAGAGTGTGACAGGTGAGACTGCAGTAAAGTCCATCATCATTAAACGCTACAGATTTAAGTTATTCTGTCTCATGCAGAGTTTGGGACTTTGATCTCTTGTAACTTCAAATAGTGACTGTTTTAAATGATTTCCATGTTTATGCGGTTGAACATTTTTGCTTGTTTTAATCTACCTGTAATCTTGACGGCATTTGAAACGAGGGAAGCCCCAATGTCCTTTTTGATGATAAATAAAGTTTTGGATTGAATTGAATTGAATTAGTTCCTGGATGTACAGGGCCACATGAATAACTGCAGAATCTATTTGAGATTTTCCTTGCTCCTGATTTTCTGTTGACATTTTCTTTTCCATTAAGCATCCTCACACTTTAGCTCATATGATGTTAAATTTATTATTTAGCTAATTTTTCGTCTTCAATTTCAGTCTCTCGCTGTCCCAACTCTTTGGATCTCTGTCACCTCTCTATCTGTTGATGCACTGTTTTCTTCTGTAGTATTTTTTTTACACTAAACATTGGCTTTCATAAAGTACACATCCAGTTTTTTGCAGATTGATACGATTAGATTGGTCATCCTGTAAAGTACATGTTCAAAACTGAGTCTGTTTTTCTTTGATTTTTTATCAAAGCCCTATCTGAGTATCAAGCAAAGCCCTGTAGTTATAAATTATTTAGGTTGCAATGTTACAGCATGATGTAAAAGACTACCTGCAGGACATCTCTGATATAATTTGAACTGGCATGTTTTCAATAGCTTTTGTGACTGTATGGGTACTTTGTTCTGTCTACATGAGTTTTCATCAGAGAGTCATGACCATGAGAAGTCCACTGCTCATGCAGCCATGGAGAGCTGTAGGAAGTGTTAACAATATCCACAAACTCATTTTCCACAAACATTTTAAGCACAAATAACTTTTAAGACTTAGTTGTATAAGATTTTAAGAAAGGATATGGCTGCAGGTCAAATAGAAATTGAATTATATTAAAGAAGATCATGTCTGGCATGTAAGTTTGATTCTGTGTGCTGAGAGCTACACCCTGAAGAAGGTTATGTGTTTCTCAGCTTGTTTTATTTTAACATGACTCGTCTATGTTGTTAGTATTTTCTTGATGATATAGCCAATTAATGAGGCCGTTTCCCTTTTCGTTAGAAAATGTATGCACAACTCTGGCGCAAACATTGTGCAAAAGTCTAATGAACCAGTAGAAACCCCATTATTTTTTCATGTGTCAGGTCTGGTTCTCTAACTTGGTCTTGCAGTGTCGCCCCAGGTCATGGTTCATGCTGCTTTTTCCAGTAAAGACAGTTAAGCTTATTCTGGAAATAAAAATACCCGACCTCGCCTTGTGGGCTCTTTTAGTGCCAGGAAGTTGAAAAGTAAAAACCTGCTCCCCTTGTTTAAAATGTAAGCAGTGTGGTCCCACAGTCATGTTTTTCATGAATATTTGATGTCTTCTCTGTTAATGTGCTACTCTGCATTTTCATCGGATTAGACCTCTGTATCTTTCACCTTCAATTACTCGCTCACTGCTTAATTTTTCATGGTAATAAAATCTAACTTTAATGTAGCAGTTAGAGC
Source organism: Notolabrus celidotus (assembly GCF_009762535.1). Lineage (NCBI taxonomy): Eukaryota > Metazoa > Chordata > Actinopteri > Labriformes > Labridae > Notolabrus > Notolabrus celidotus. The sequence goes on from NC_048278.1 coordinate 11,582,480, forward strand.
GCAGAGATGCTCCTCATTGGAGATAAAGACGGAGATTTGTTCCAATTAAAGAACAAAAGGAACAAGAAGACATGGAGGGTGGTAGGCATTGTCACGTGGGCCTGCTAAAATTTTAAAAATTGACGGATAAATAATTCTGACAGCTGGCTGATCTTTATTACTGTTGTTGTGTGGACTTTTCCCCCCATGGTATCATCTGTATAAATCACATCAGGCAACATGTTCACACTTCACTGATCCCTGAAATATTTCTCTCTCTCTCTCTCTCTCTCTCTCTCTCTCTATCTCTCTATCTCTCTCTCTCCACAGACTATCTACATGTTCTGTGCCCTGGCGCTTGTCTGTGATGACTACTTTGTCCCCTCCTTGGAGAAGCTGTGTGAGGTATGAAAGTGAACTATTAAAAGTCCTAAAAGCTTGCTCCTAAAAATGTTGTCATTATATTATGCATTAATGACTAGACAGGCATGGTTTGAAAATAAAAGACTGCACTTAAAAGTCCATGGTTGTCTCTAGATTTACTTTGCTAGAACTCACTCTGCTCTACTCAGATACTTTGTTACATGTGTTGATTTTTTTCGAGGTTCTTTTATTTGAGACTAAGTCCTTCTTCGTGAATTGTGCTGCTTCCATGCACCCTCACATTTCTACTTTGCTCTCTGATTTTGTTATGCAACAGTCCTGCCAAATCCCTGTCTAACCAGGGCGCCGGTCGGCCTAGCGGTTTAAGGTGTACAGTACACCCATGTACTGCTATCACAAGATTTATTAAACATTCACACATTAACTGTGCTTTTTAGGTCACATCTTATATATAATTGTAAGCTAAAATGATTGTAACACAGTCACCAAACAAATAATTCAGAATGAGACCTTGGTTTTGATCCTTCAGCTCTCAGCATGATCTTCACTGTCATTCATTGAATTCTTCTCCCGTGATGTGTCAACAGGAAAAAATCAACTAGCTCAGCTTCCAGGAGTCTCACTACCTCTGTAGTCAGAGCTACACAGCCTAAGCATCATTAATTGTGCAGATTTCTTGCTTTGTTCATGATTTCTCTGAGCTTTCTAGTTAAGATCACACAGCTCAAAAAGCGCCTTATTTATGGTTTTAATTGAAAAATAAAGTGCATTGACAGTTTGGCTTTGAATAGAGGGCATTTCAGCCACTGCTAGAAAATTACTTTGTAGGAATGCTGTAACAATAATCACTGTCTTTCATCCCAAAAATAATGTAATTATCGAAAGGAATTGAACAAAAATATGTTTTTGAACATGTTGATGTCGTAACAGTACTTATATGTTGAACACTGGCTGAAACAGGACTTCATCATCCAGAGCTTTCACCCTCTACAGCAATTTCCTTACTTCTTTTAAGGAGGAAAAATATTAACTCTTCATTTCTCTTTGCCTACTTTCTGGCAGCGTCTCAATCTCAGCGAGGACGTAGCAGGTGCCACCTTCATGGCTGCTGGCAGCTCAGCCCCTGAACTCTTCACATCCATTATAGGTATTTAGTGTGACCACCTCCTACATGTCCTTGTCCCTGTTGTTTATATGAAACACGAGCTTCATTAAAGTAGCTGTAGTTGAAGAGAGAAACATGCCTGTAAATTGAGGGGTAATCCCAGTATTTTAAAACTATTATTCTTTTTTTACATATTCAGAGGCCTAAATGATCAATAGGTTATAAACGTTTTTAGCTTCCCCAAGAACCAGGCTTTAATTAAAATGCATTACGTCAAGTAGATGTAGGAAGTTTGGAAAAGCATTTAGACCCGTCTCAGTCAAAGTGATACCTTAAATTTAGTAGGGGCTCACAAGTAAAACTGAGTAAGGGAATCGCTTCCCCTTTTATTTTTTGGCATAACAAACCACCCACTATACATTATCCTGACAAGCTGACACTGACGTTAATCTTGCAGTTTAGAATTAATGATCATTATTGTGGTTTTTGAACAATCAGAATCAGAATCCCGGTATAGAGCTATTTTAAGCTGTTTTATAGCCTTCGGTTTTAAAAATCTAATTTCAGATTTACCAAGGATCCATTGGACCGCTGCAAACATGAGTCATATGATCACTCTGCCTCAGTCAGTTACTTTGTTTGTGTAGCTGTGGGATAAATAACTGCTCTTCTGTTCTGCAAGGTTTAATCACAGTTTTTGTCGGGGTTGGTCTGGATACTTCAAAAGATGGAAGTAACAGTGGTTTCTCGTTTTCTAAAAAGAATCTTACTCTTTAAAAAAAAAGGTCTATCTCTGTAGGGATCCTTCTTTCACACCGTTAAATACTTCTGCCAACAAGTTTAATATATCAGCAGCGAAAGTCTACACTTTTTATTAGGTGTTCTTTGATTAGGCACATTAACTTGCCGACGTTTTATTGCTGCTGGCTATCTTTGTCATTTACGCCCAAAAGTATGTTTTAAATAGAGCCCTTGTCTGAAAATACCAATATTTCTGTGTAATGGTTTAATGCTGTAGAATAATGTTTTCATACCAAGACACACTCTGTCAACAAACACAGCTTTTAACATACAGAATCGCATTAGAATCACATTAAAGTCATCTTATGTAATAAACTCTGCGGCATTGCTGATGAGGAAAGGCCATGTGTTTTCTCTTTGATCAACCCAACTCTCAGTGTAGTACATCTGTCCAAAACAACAATATGAAGAGCTTTCACTTCAAAGGCAGGGCTGTCACGTTTCATGACTTTGTTCTTTATATAGAAATCTAATTATACTTACAGACTGGGCTTAAGAGATTCAACTCTCCCCTGATTTGTGAAGACAAATCAAAGCATCTTCAGGTTTTATCAGCTACTAAAAAAACTATCCTATTTCCTTTGTGTGTGATAGATCCCTGACCAATATGGCAGAGTATCTTACCTATGTTTGACACTTACGGACCATATGCTTGTCAAATATTTCAACCAGGATCGCTAAGTGTGCTCCAACACCTAACCTGTTCTCTCTACAAGTCATAATGCTTTGTGTTTCCTGGCTCATTCTCTCTTCAGGGGTGTTCATCACCAAAGGTGACGTGGGTGTGGGCACCATCGTGGGTTCAGCTGTCTTCAACATCCTCTGTATCATCGGTGTGTGTGGCTTCTTCGCTGGCCAGGTACGATGTCATAGCAGGGTCACAGGGTCACCTCATTTCGGCAATTTCACTGATTACAACCATAAAGCTAGATATCACCTTAGATCCCAAGCCACATGCACACAGTTTTGAAAAGTACTTGCCAGGACTGGGCAATAATGCAATAAAATATGATCAGGATACTTTTTTATGATGCTGCCGGTGTAGAGAGTAAATCAAATTTGATGAGAATGCATACAGAAACACACGGAGTAAAGCCTTTTGACTTTAAAATTGATGTCTTTTTCAGCTCTCCAGCACATGTTCTTTTCAGCCGAAGTGTCTGAATCATAAGCTCAGTTTATTCTTACGTTGGGGTCTCTATGGTGTTCAACCAAAGTCTCTAAAAGAGTCTGAATTATCTGCAAAGCTTTCCTCATCTCAAACACTGACAGAAGCAGTTATTAATACTGTTTGGAGTAATTCAATTAAGCAATTTCATGGTTAATAAATGTCTCCTCTCATAGAAGAGTCAGTTTGGCTTGGTGGTTAAAGAGCACGGCCTGAATATAGAGACTGCAGTTGCCACTGGTTTGCCTCTCCACCTGACCCTTTTTCTGCATGTCTTCCCCCACTCTGTACTCCCCTCATTTCCGGTCTCTTTTCAGCTGTCCTATCTAATAAAGGCAAAAATGCCTGGAGAAATAAACCCAGATGCTCTTCATCTGTCCAATGAGGGGGCTGCAAGCTGAGCTGCCACTAACTGTTACATGTCTGACATCATGTCACTATTTCTGTCAATATTTCACATATATCTGAAAGAATAAACCAGAGCTCACTTGGGTGTAAATTGTACCACAATCCTATGATGATTTTGTTTCTCGACCTTGTGCTCATACATGTTTATTCTTAAGAATGAAGGGAACACAAACATACTGCTAATTTTTGCATGCTAAACTCCATGTGTCATGTGTGAAATACAGTTTCACTGAGCCATGTGTAAACCAGAAGGATCCTACCTGTGATTTTTACAAATTTATTTCATGCAATGTATAACCTTTGCTTTCAAACATGTACCTGCTTCTGTAGCCTGTATGACTTTCATATTTACTCTGTTGTCAGTATTATCAGATTGATCTTGTCTTTGGCGTGTTTTTCGATGAGAAATATCACAGATCAGACAGGCAATCATCCACATCTCTGAATATTAAAACGGCCAAAAGAAAAGTGAAACTTCTTTTGGAAACTTTCCACTCTGCTTTGTTTTTATCTGGGCAACACTTTCTGTTATATTCTCTGTGTGCTGGCTCTGCTCAACCAGCCACATGTGCACAAGATCCCATCAGACTGAACACAAAGATAGTTTGTATCTCATTTCTGCTCTGCATCCACCCTGTTTTGTTTTGCATGAGATTTGAAGATAACATAATACAGTGCAGCCTCTCTCTGATGCTATCTGACATGCCAGGGACATGGAAATGAGCAGAGTACAAGGATAAGCTCTCTGCTCTGAAAAATATATGCACTGGACTCCAAAAGCAGTGATGCAATCCCAGATTGTGTGTTACGTAATCATAGTGAGATAATGAAAGAGAAGGGCAGGCGGTGTACCAGGGCTTGGAGGGATGGGGTGCAGTAAAATCATCTTCACTTCTGGCAGTTGCACCTCAGTAATATTTGTTAGCTTTGGCCGGCGTTTCAAAGCAGATCTCTTCTACAAAGAACTTTTGTACAGTGAAACACAGTACAAGCAAACATTGCAAGCTTTGTTGTGCTCTAACTTTGCCATCTGCCTCGCAGCAGCAAATGTTTTCTCATCAGGGAGTGGCACTTTCAAGATGTGACTTCTGACCCTCAACTTATGTACATGCAGTGTGATACTGTGTGGGAGAGTGTTAGATTGTTAGTCACTGCATTGTGGGCTCCTCCTGCATCGTATCTGATGATCGCAGAAAGTCTATAAACACACCAGAACCTTTTTCTACGTAGGATGGAACCTTTTCAGTGACTGTGATTCAGGAGGTCAACTCCACAGCTCCTGTGTTTACATCAGTATGTTAATGATGTCAGAGGCTGCACACTTTCTGCAGCAAGGCGCTGCATTGACTCCAGGCAGAATAAATGTTTCTGTAAGAGTGTATGAACTGAAGCTGCATGCATCTTTTAGTGAGTGTGCTTATCTTGCTTTCCTTTCCTCCTTGCAGGCAGTGAAGCTCTCTCACTGGGCTCTACTCCGAGATTCAACGTATTACACTTTTGCTATCACGGCACTCATTGCGGTAAGAGGTCACATGCATATACACTGATCACATGCTAGACTGTTGTTCTTGCAGATGTTTGCAGGGATACTTTGACTCACTATAAAGTATATAAGGTCAGTTTGAAAGGGCAGCTTTGGTATCAATACCCAATTTGCACTTTCTGCCTCAGCAGTACTGTCCAGATTGTAGAAAGTCATTACAGCACATCCACATTGAATGTGTTTTTTAATCTGTTTTTAACCACAACAAACCTCCCCTCTGTATAGATTGCATTTGGTTGTATTAAACATGCAGTATGTGAAGAGTTATGTTATCATAACACTTATAAGAGAGGGGAGAGTGCTTTGTACTAAATGCATGCGCTGATAATGAAAAAAATGTTGTGCTAAGTGTGTGGGTGGAGACTGTATGCCCAACAATGCAATGCACAAAGGGTTTGGAGCAGTGGTTGCAAGTAACTAAAATAATTGTGTTTATCTAAGTACGCTTTTAATCTTTATTTCAATAATTGTGACAAATATTTAAAAAGTATTTCTGTATGATAATTTTTAAAAATGATTTTGACTTGTTCTAGCTTAAAGTGTAACAGTTATGTAGACTTATAAAAAAAAAGGCTTAAACAAGCTTCTAGTTAAAGGTGTAGAATTTAGTTCATTTAACAGAACACACTTGGTAAACCTGGAATATAATATTCATAATTATGTTTAAAGGTCCCATGAAAAGAAAAATGCATTTTTGCCAAAACATAGTTACATCTCAGTAAATTAGAATATTGTGAAAAAGTTTGATATTTTTCCTCAGTTCTTTGTGTTTTTATATTTTAATGTTGATAATTATGACCTTCAGTTTGAGAAAATATAAAAGTACATATCTCAAAATATTGGAATATTTCAGTACTTGGTTGGGGCTCCTTTACCATGTATTACTGCATCAGTGTGGCAAAACATGGCGGCCATCATCCTTTAGCTCTGCTGAGGTGTTATTGAAGCCCAGGTTGCTTTGATAGCAGCCTTCAGCTCGTCTGAGGTTTTGTGTCGGGTGTTTCTCATCTTCCTCTTGACACATACCTCACAGATTATCTTAAGGGTTCAGGTCAAGTGAGTTGGCTGGCCAATCAAGCACTATATCATGTAATATGTAATATGTAATATCATGTTGAGCAAACCATTTGGTGGTAGTTTTGGTGCTGTGGGCAGTCGCTGAGACCTGCTGGAAATGGAAATCTGCATCCCCATAAAACTTGAAGAGCTCTAAAATCTCCTGGTAGATGCTGTGTTGACTTTGGAAGTTTTTGACCAACATCAACAGAAGTCATGGCACCCCAAATCTTCTCAGACTGTGGAAACTTCACACTGGACTTCAAACACCTTGGATTCTGTCACTCTCTGCTTTTCCCCCAGACTTTAGGAACTTGATTTACAAATAAACTGCTGGATTACTTTTCATCTGAAAGGGGACTTTGAAACACTGAGCAACAGTCCAGTTCTTTTTCTCCTTAGCTTAGGTCAGAAAGTTCTGATGTTTCTGGTTCAGGAGTGTCCCTTTCTTGAAGACATCTGTGTTTGGTGGCTCTTGATGCACCGACACCAGCCTCAGTCCATTCCTCGTGAAGCTCTCAAAATGGCTTGACTCAACTTTTCTTGACAATCCTCTCAAGGCTGCAGTCATCCCTGTTGCTTGTGCACCTTTTCCTACCACACTTTGCCCTTCCAGTCAACTTTCCTTTGATACAGCTCTCTGCAAACAGCCAGCCTTTTCAGAAACAAGCTTCTGTGGCCTACCCTCCTTGTGGAGGATAGTGATGCTCATCTGCTGAACAACTGTCGCGTCAGCAGCCTTCCACGTGATTATGGTTGTATGTACTGAACTAGGCAGTGATACATTGTATTAATTCTGTTTGAATAGCAATTTGTCAAACTCAAATGAAATATTCAAATATTTTGAGATGTGTATTTTGACATTATTCAAGTTGTAGGCCATAATTATCAAAATGAGAATATAAAAACAATTGAAACATTTTAGTTTGCATGCAGTGAGTCCTGTATATATCATACTTTTACTGTATTAAAGAACTGACTGTTCAACACATTCTAATTTACTGAGATGTACCTGTTTCAGTCAGCCTCCAGCCTACCAGTGAAAAAGCCTCTACATTGCTTCAGTAGCCCACTTACTTGGAAAACAGCCTCTACAGTTTGATGTTAATTTGCTCCATTGCAACAAATTCAAATCACCAAAAAAGCGCCAAAATATATCTTTAAAAAAACCTTGTTCTTTTATGACATACCCACAACACTGATAACTCATCAGCCCTATCACACAGTGGTGATTTGACAGTGTTACAGATGTTTAAAAATAAACCTTATGAGTGATTTTAGAGATAAAAAAAACTCCTCACTGGTGCCTTTCTGATTTTAAAGTTGTTGTAGCAAACCTAAATGTCAAGTTTGCCCTTTTCTGTCCTGTCTGAGCTCTGGACCAGTCATGCCCTCTACTGGATGACATATTGTAATGCAGAATTCATTTAAATATCAATTACTGTCTGCACCTAACTCTTCCTTTGTGTCCCCTTTGTCTTGCCTTTTTAGTTCATCTATGATGAGAAGGTTTGCTGGTGAGTACTGATTTTCTAATATCTAAAAAATAAAACCAATACTATGTGCAATTTTTTAAAATACAGGGTGATTCTGTAGAAGTAGATTACTGACTTTGTGTTTGTGTGCAGGTGGGAGTCTCTCGTCCTGATACTCATGTATGCTGTCTACATCCTCATAATGAAGTAAGACACCTCCTCAAAAACTGCCACTCAACTTTAGGTAGCTAATTAGTTTCAGAAAGTGAATGTTCCCGTTTCACTTGTTTGTCCTTTGTAGGTTTAACGGCAGGGCTCAGCGTTACTTTGACCGTCGAAAGAAGAACTCTTTGAATCTGGCCAATGGGCTGACAGGAAGCACTGATCTGGAGGACAACGTCACGTGTGATGCTACTGCAGTACTGCTCAAGAAAGGTAACACAGTCTGCTGTCTTTTTTTTTTGCACAGGCTTTGTCCTCTAACGGGACTCTGTAGGTTTTAGCTGCTCACCCCAGCACACAGAAATTTACATAAATATAAAGGAGGCTAGGTCACCACCCATCATCTATTTTTGTCCAGCTTCCGTATAAGACTCATGGGAGATTTTATCGGCAGAGTTTCTTTTGTCTTGTCCTCAAAGCTAAAACTGCAGCATGTTGTCTGTTTGGGGCAGTGTATATGGTGAGAAAGCCACAAACAAATCCCTTGTTCTCTTACTGCCTGAAGAAAATCGTTCCCCTTTTGACTGCTAACCTCCTGGCCTCCATGATAAAACCCCTGTAGAATAAGTGCCAACTATACACTGCATAAAAGATGGATCGCATAACAACTCCTCAAAAGTGAAGCCAAAAGATTTAGAGCTCTCCCTAACAGGTCATAAACCCTGCCTCCTCCATTGTTGAAAGATGAGACATGAGTCAAACTTAAAAATTTAAACACAACTGCTAAACGTCAACTACTTCTTCTCTTAAACATGTTTTCTGTCACTGGTGTTAGTAATTTTTGTGCTGGTTCAGGTCCGACGGTTAGTTTTAACACATATTGCCCTGAATGTAAGACAGGTTTTTTTTTTTCCCTCATAACACATCTGATAAAAGTGAGATTATTTTACATTCAAGGTTTATTTATTTATTTAATACTAATATTTAAAATATTTAACAGTAGACAGTTCCACTGATCTGTTAACCTCATGAAAGAGGCCAGCTGTCACTGCCAGGGGGATTGAAGGTGGAGAGACACAGTGACTGACAGAGTGGCTCAAGCTACAAGGGGTTTGGGTTGTCATATTTTGGGCTCTTACATGGTCATGGAAAATACTACAATGTCACAAAATGTTCTCAACATAACATTATAAAGCAAATGTAATGCTTTATAATCATTAAAGTTGTTTTTTTTATGATTGTATGGTAAAGGTAAGTGTTTCACAGTGTGAACCTTTTCTTCTAAGCTAGAGTTAGCAACACACATGAATTTGTCAAACAAACTGCGGCCCACTCACTCACAGGCTTATAGAATAAAGGTGCAAATTTTTAGATTTCAACTAACTGCTTTTTTTTCAACCCATTCAAAATGTTTTTAAAGGATTTGAAGATCACTTCCACTTTTTTTTCAACAGTGAAAAGGATGAGCAATTTTGGTTCAGCTGGACCCAAAAAGTAATCAATCTGCACTGCAGTCGGCTGAAGTTGTTTGTGTTTTTCCTCTGCAGCTAATTTCCACTGCAAGCCCTCAGTGCTGATGGTGGATGAGCTGCTGTCTGCGTATCCCCACCAGCTGACTTTCTCTGAGGCCGGCATGAGGATCATGATCACCAGTCATTTCTCCCCCAGAACCCGCCTCACCATGGCATCCCGCATGCTCATCAATGAGGTATATAGACAGCAAACCACACCCTGGGTTTGACTCTGTGTTTTATTTTAGAGTTTCCCTGAAACTGTCTTCTTTATTTTCTAGAGGAGACAGGTTTGAACCAGCAAAGTTACCCTCATATCTGTTGGTGTTGTCCACTGAAGTAAATTTGAAAAGCCAAACTCGGTCTTCAGTCTTACCATACATACATTACAAACTAAATGCCGCTAACAGGGTTTTAGAGGTATTAGAGGAAGAGCTGAAATAAATGTTGATATTCTTTAGGAAATTAGGGCCAACATTTTCTGTCAGACACTTGTCTGATATAGATTACAATCTGCATGTGAATCCAAAACAAATAATCAAGTTTAAGATCAAAGAGGAGAAAAGGAGCAAATGCATGAATGAAAGAATTGAGGGCTGAATGTCAGACATGACAGTGGAGGAAAAATGTTAAGGTATAAGACAGTTTGTCAAGATTTCACTTTATCTGCCAGACATAAGAAAAGGTATATCTGAGGAAGATGTTTCTTTATTATTATTTTGTTTCGTCATTTTTTATCCTGAGAGAAAGCTAAAATGTCGAAATGTCTTCCTCTTCAAGGTTAGTTTTTCTTAAACCTTGCTCTTATAATAAAAGTGTAACTTTGCTCCAAATGTTCCAACTGAGTTCTCAACATTTTACCTTTAATTCCGAATATGAAAAATGATCAAATGTGTTCTGATTTCCTATGCCTGGCATTACTCTTCAGTAGTTTTTCCACCTTCTTTATCCAGAAAGATAGATTAAAATAAATTAAGAAGTTACTGAATATCTGCATCATCTGTTCCTGAGGCATAATAAAAATAGAAAAAAAACAAGACTGAAGTTCAAAAATGTATCCCTGTTTTCTTCTCACTTTCCTCTCATGGTGTCCAAAGTTTAGGCAGCAATACAAGATGTCCTTCAAGATTCCCTATAATATTGTTCTATAATTTCTCCCAGAGACAAAGACTGATCAATACCACCGAAACTCGAGTCAATCGCATCACAAACGGTGACTCTGACTCAGCAGCCAGGACTCAGGCGAGGCGGAGCTTAGAGAACGGGATGGGTGCTGCTGATCAGGGTCTGAATGGGCGCTGCAGGCTTCAGCGGCTGGAGTCCGGGAACGAGACAGAGAATGAAAATGAGGATAACGAGAACAATGAAAATGATGGGGAGGGAGAGAAAGATGATGACAAAGATGGCCCCGTAGTACCCTTTAAAATTCCAGGTACAACATGGAGGATATTTGACATAAAATGCTTTATACTGGTGCTATCACTTCAGGTATTGTTATATGTACCTTCTTTCCCCTGTTTTCCCTCCAGCTGGAGCGTGTAACAAGCTGAAGTGGGTAGTCATGTGGCCGCTGTCCCTGCTTTTGTTCTTCACTGTGCCCAACTGTGCCAAGCGGCGCTGGGAGAAATGGTTCATGGTCTCCTTTTTCACTGCCACCATCTGGATCGCTGGCCTCTCCTACATCATGGTCTGGATGGTCAGTACAGTTTGTTTCCCTCACTAACATGCTCACAACGCATCCTGCCTCCATGAAATGGGAACTTACTAACCCTTCAGGCTTTCAGTTTTAGATTCAGTCAATGCTCTTTTAATCTGGCAGAGAGGTGAACTGAATATTAATCACAAAGAAAATAAAAACTCTGAAGAATGTGAGCCAAAACCTAAACACTGGAATAGTTCAGTATGACCTCTGAATCATTCTCGGTAAGGCGTTCATTTTTGTTTTATTTTTGTAGAGAAGGAGGGAAATTATTTTTTCTTGGCAAATCAAGTATTGATTTGGGGCCTGTGTCCACTAATGACAATTTCAGGGTGCTTCTCATCTGCACTTACCATTGCTCAGTTACTAAAGCTATCCCAGGGCACTTCCACTTCCCTCAGTAGTGACTACTAAGTCTGTTTTACGTGACATAAAAATGGACAACAATTAATTGAAATGACTTAATAGCATTAGTGGCAGCTCTAGACTAAAAAATTGGACCTTTGATAAAACAGGTGTGGTTGCAGTGTTCCCACGCGTCCTGGAAAACCTGGAAAACCTGGAAAACAGTTGACCAGTTTTCCAGTACTGGAAAACACATGGAAAATGGGAGAAAAGTGAAATGTCCTGGAAAATCACATATAGTCCTGGAAAATTATTCCAACATGGCTGCGCTCGACCTGACCCGATTAACAAAACACATCCCCATTCATTGAAAGTTGAGTGCACGCTGTGCTGGAAAAGACAGCGACACTGCGCAACTTTTTTCACATCTTTTCTCCTTCACTTCATAATCATGCATTCACAGAAAACGGGGGTATATTGTTTATGTTTTATGGTACATTTGGCCCAATTACCGTACTCTAGCTCAGTTGTTCTCAAAGTGGGGTCCTGGGACCCCTGGGGGTCCGCGAACCACAGCGTGGGGGTCCGTGAAATAATTTGAATACATTTCTAGTAAATTATAAAATTGTGCTGTGTCATTAAAAACAGCATATACACCATTGTTATGATACCATTTGTCGGCTTGAAGGGATATGTGAGTCTTGCTACTGTTAATTTTCTGAAAGCGTTTAAGATCAATTACTTGAAAAGTATAAATGTTGTCATGTTGAGTCCACAAGGAATGAAATGACCCTCTGTTTTAAAGTATACAAGTGGTATTTACTTGATTCAAATTGAAGTGTCATCTGTTTTTCACTATGGTAAAGGTCTGAAGTATTTACATTGATATGTTTTACAATACAAATAGTTTCAAGGGCAACTAAGAATGCAAATGGTAGTAAGCATGTGCTTTAGTGATGGGAAGATCGGCTCTTTTCAGAGAGCCGGCTCTTTTGACTCGGCCCCCAAAGAAGAGCCGGCTCTTTCGACTCCTGAACGGCTCTTAATTTAGGATCTTTTGTAGCCGTATGTTTTACCTTAACTTTGCAAAAACTAATGGTTTGTGTTGAAAACCCTTTTACGCACTGTGTTTTTATGAGAAGCCTTATAATTGCCCAATTGTGTGCATTTATTCTGTTACAAAATCATTCTCACCCTGATCCTAGGGTTATGATTAGGGTTAGGGTTGGGGTTGCGATTAGGGTTAGGGTTGTGATTAGGGTTAGGGTTAGGGTTGTGATTAGGGTTAGGGTTGTGATTAGGGTTAGGGTTGCGATTAGGGTTAGGGTTGTGTTTAGGGTTAGGGTTGGGGTTAGGGTTAGGGTTAGGGTTGTGATTAGGGTTAGGGTTAGGATAAGGGTTGTGATTAGGGTTAGGGTTAGGGTTAGGGTTAGGGTTGTGATTAGGGTTAGGGTTAGGATTAGGGTTGTGATTAGGGTTAGGGTTAGGGTTAGGATTAGGGTTAGGTTTAGAACCAGAACTAAATTTAAGCATACAGAACCAGAACTAAACTCATGAAAACAGAACCAGAATCAAACTCAACCAGAACCGAACGAGAACCGAAATAGAACCGAATTAGGGTTAGGGTTGTGATTAGGGTTAGGGGTTGTGATTAGGGTTAGGGTTGTGATTAGGGTTAGGGGTTGTGATTAGGGTTAGGGTTAGGGTTGCGATTAGGGTTAGGGTTGTGATTAGGGTTAGGGTTGTGATTAGGGTTAGGGTTAGGGTTGAGTATGGGGTTAGGGTTGTGATTAGGGTTAGGGTTAGGGTTGTGATTAGGGTTAGGGTTGTGATTAGGGTTAGGGTTAGGGTTGCGATTAGGGTTAGGGTTGTGTTTAGGGTTAGGGTTGTGAGTAGGGTTAGGGTTGTGATTAGGGTTAGGGGTTGTGATTAGGGTTAGGGTTGTGATTAGGGTTAGGGGTTGTGATTAGGGTTAGGGTTAGGGTTGCGATTAGGGTTAGGGTTGTGATTAGGGTTAGGGGTTGTGATTAGGGTTAGGGTTGTGATTAGGGTTAGGGGTTGTGATTAGGGTTAGGGTTGCAATTAGGGTTAGGGTAGTGATTAGGGTTAGGGTTGTGATTAGGGTTAGGGGTTGTGATTAGGGTTAGGGGTTGTGATTAGGGTTAGGGTTGTGATTAGGGTTGCGATTAGGGTTAGGGTTGTGATTAGGGTTAGGGTTGTGATTAGGGTTAGGGGTTGTGATTAGGGTTAGGGTTGTGATTAGGGTTGTGATTAGGGTTAGGGTTATGATCAGGGTTAGGGTTAGGGTTAGGATTAGGGTTATGATTAGGGTTAGGGTTGTGATTAGGGTTAGGGGTTATGATTAGGGTTAGGGTTGTGATTAGGGTTAGGGTAGTGATTAGGGTTAGGGTTATGATTAGGGTTAGGGTTAGGGTTGTGATTAGGGTTGTGATTAGGGTTAGGGTTAGGATTAGGGTTGTGATTAGGGTTAGGGTTAGGGTTAGGGTTGTGATTAGGGTTAGGGTTAGGATTAGGGTTGTGATTAGGGTTAGGGTTAGGGTTAGGGTTGTGATTAGGGTTAGGGTTAGGATTAGGGTTGTGATTAGGGTTAGGGTTAGGGTTAGGATTAGGGTTAGGGTTAGGGTTAGGGTTGTGATTAGGGTTAGGATTAGGGTTGTGATTAGGGTTAGGGTTAGGGTTAGGGTTAGGATTAGGGTTGTGATTAGGGTTAGGGTTAGGGTTAGGGTTGTGATTAGGGTTAGGGTTAGGATTAGGGTTGTGATTAGGGTTAGGGTTAGGGTTAGGGTTGTGATTAGGGTTAGGGTTAGGGTTAGGGTTGTGATTAGGGTTAGGGTTAGGATTAGGGTTGTGATTAGGGTTAGGGTTAGGGTTAGGGTTAGGATTAGGGTTAGGTTTAGAACCAGAACTAAATTTAAGCATACAGAACCAGAACTAAACTCATGAAAACAGAACCAGAATCAAACTCAACCAGAACCGAACGAGAACCGAAATAGAACCGAACCAGAACCGAACCAGAACCGAACTGAACCAGAACAGAACCAGAACCAAACCAGAACTGAACCAGAACCGAACCGGAACCGAACCGGAACCGAACCAGAACCGAACCAGAACTGTACCAGAGCCAAACCAGACTTGAACCAGAACCAAAACAGAACCAAACCAGAACCGAACCAGACCCGAACCAGAACCGAACCAGAACAGAACCAGAACCGAACCAGAACCGTACCAGAACCAAACCAGAACCAAACCAGAACCGAACCAGACCCGAACCAGAGCCGAACCAGAACCGAACCAGAACCGTACCAGAACTGTACCAGAACCGAACCAGACTTGAACCAGAACCAAACCAGAACCGAACCAGAGCCGAACCAGAACCCGAACCAGAACCGTACCAGAACCGAACCAGACTTGAACCAGAATCGAACCAGAACAGAACAGAACCAGAACCATACCAGAACAGAACCAGAACCGTACCAGAACTGTACCAGAACCGAACCAGACTTGAACCAGAACCAAACCAGAACCGAACCAGAGCCGAACCAGAACCGAACCAGAACCGTGCCAGAACCGAACCAGAACCGTACCAGAACTGTACCAGAACCGAACCAGACTTGAACCAGAATCAAACCAGAACAGAACCGAACCAGAACCATACTAGAACAGAACCAGAACCAGAACCAAACTCAAGCAAACAGAACCAGAACCAAACTCAAGCAGACATTATTAATGTCCTCAGGTTGGCATGGAGAAAAATCCGATGCCTCAGCTTGGATTGGCTGATCCGATTTCTCCTCCCAGTGAGTATTTGCCCGGTCTTCAAGAAGACTCTCTCTGAAGGAACAGATGAACCCACGATACACAGCCTCCCCTCCATCACCTGTATCCTATATCCTCACATATGATTGGCCGCATGGCCGCCATGCTGGCCAATCAAAACAAAGTTCTGCTGTGAGCAGAGCTGGGGCTGAGCACTGAGAGAGTTAAGCAGCGAAAGGAAAAAACTGTGAGCCGGCTTTCTCTCGATGCGAGCCGGCTCTTCTGATTCACTATAAAGCATCGACTCTCAGAGCCGCAGCTTTTGATCATGACACATCACTAATGTGCTTAATCTGTGTTACAATTATGAGGGGGGCATGCACAATTTTCTCACCTGTAAGGGGTCCCTGGCTCCAAAAAGTTTGAGAACCCCTGCTCTAGCTAGTAGGAGTGCAAACTCCCGATAGTGAAAACAAACGGAACAAAAAGAGCGACACAGCTGCACAGAAACTCCACGTTGTAGACATCACTGATCATAGTAGACATAGCCATGCAGGAAGACAGTTTACATTTTTTAAATATCTGAGAGATCTTCAAATACAGAGTGCGTCTTTACACCGGTGTGATTTTTTCAGGGTTTACGGTAACTCAAATAAAAAAAACGTGACATTTCCTTTGTTTTATATCGACCACTTAGCAGGATGAATATCATGATTAAGCAGGTATATTTTGAGTTTCAGTTGAGTTGAGAAACATTTGTGGCCATTTTTGTCATTCAGTTCTATTTAGGTCATTAATGCACTGATCCTCTGATCATTATTATTATTTAATTATTTCAGTAAGGCAGCTTCCAGATTCCTTTGCTGGCTCTTCTGTTTTTTTCTTAGCTCATTTTATATTTTGAGAAAAGAGAAAGCTGAGATGTTGCCCATCATTGTTACTTGGTTGCACTAATAAAGTGAAGTGCTGTACATCTGTGGTTGCATTATTCTATTATCAATTTGCCATAATTTTTAAGTATGTAAGAGATGATTTCATTGATAGCCATAAACTACATGTCTTTCAATGTAGACTTCCACTAAGAGGAACATATTAGACTATTTAGGAACTAAATTAAGAACTAAATTTAGACGGTCATACCAGCTTGATCATCAATGAAAATGTCCTGGAAATGTCCTGGAAAATGATCTCTGGAAAAGAGTGGGAACCCTGGGTTGGCTTCATCTCCGAATGTACTTTCATATTGCATCAGCATTGTAGCAAAAATCCCCATTGTCACATTTTTGTGTTTTTTTAGTGATGCCAAAATGGCATAACGTCGTCATTCGAGTGTGTTGTTTCACATTATGTTATGGCTCTGAGGAAGCACAAGTAGATAAGTCCACACAGCAGGAGCAGCACATATAGACACACTAAGACATGCACACACAGCTCTATTCCGTCCTGTCTGCTACACCAACTCTCAGTTCTCCCGTCTCACTTCTGTAACACCTCTGTTATTACCTCAGATACTAGCACAGCAATGGGATGTCTTTGTCCCATCACACCTCTGTGACATTCATAATAAATATGAGAGATAACAGGGGCATACATATCATGCCTTGAACAGACAGTATGAAAAAAGCTGTTGAGGACTGCAGCAGTGTTCCGAATGTTTAACAGTTTTTGACTAAGAGTGCAGCAAAAAGAGCACCTGTTTTTGTGCCTGGGATGCTGAGAACTACACTAAAACTGCATTGGTTTTTATATAAAAAACAGGCCCTCAATGTGCAAATATGCCTTAGTGGACACAGGCCCTTAATATCAGAATGAGAATCAGAATCAGAATCAGCTTTATTTGCCAGGTATGCTTGAACACACAAGGAATGTGTCTTGGTAAACTGTGCTCTCTTTGTACAAGGCATAAGAATAAGGCATACAAATAAAAATATAAATATAATAACAATAACAATAACATCAGCTGTAAATACAAAAGAACAACAATAGGCATGACTAATATGTACAGGCTAAACATAATATGATAATAGTGCAGTGGTGAGTAGTGCAGAGGTAGTTTTTTACATTAAAAAAGTAGATGTGGATGATAGTTAAATAATAAAATAAATACAAATATGTGAATTCTGCTTGGAGAATTGTTACATTGTATATCTACATGTTTATTTACAGAGGGTATTTAGTATTCATCAGAGTGACAGACTGTGGGAAGAAACTGTTCTAATGGTGGGAATATGATTTGACAGAGGCTATGATAAATAGAAATGAACTTCTCACTACAGTTATATCACAAAATAATAATCTTTTCACTGTGACACTCTAAATTTACAATAGTAATTTACAATATTGTTTTCCCTTGATACATATATTATTATCAGATTTTTTTCAGTCCACAATAATTTTACATTTCACACCAAATTAAAAAAAAAGGTCACATTAAAGTTTCATAAAATTCTGTTTCACTATTATTATTCATTAATAATGGGACAGTTTTCAATCAACTTTATTGGATTAAAACAAAAAATACACTTAGCAGAAATTTATGATTATTCCATTGGTACAGAAATAACTCTGTGTTCTCACTATTTTATTAGAACTAAATTTCTATACTTTTTTCATTTATGGAGTTATTGAACTCTAATATTTATGGTTTATAAGTAAGGTATTAGTCAGTTTATATGTTTGTTTGACCCTTTCTTATCCTTTCGGTGTGTTTTTAATACAAGTCATGTACAGGTTTCCACCATATCTGCACACATGCTGTCATGTTTTCTTCAATCCTGCATTTTTTCCTTGTTGTATAAAACAAACTAGACTTGACAAACCCACATGTACTGAGATGGAACCTGTTTGGTTACAGGTGACTGTGATCGGCTTCACTCTGGGAATTCCTGACGTCATCATGGGCATCACCTTCTTAGCAGCAGGCACTAGCGTCCCAGACTGCATGGCCAGTGTTATCGTCGCTCGACAAGGTACACAAACAAACACACACAAGCAAACAGTGCTGCAATAAAACACAAGAAGTGGAAAGCAATATTTGTGTTGAATGAAACAAAGCATAAAAGCAGTAAAGAGAAGGAGTAGTGCTCTACGGCAAAGTAGAGCTTGTCATTATTGACTTGTCTCCTGACTGTGTACAGACCTTGACAGTGTTGCTCTCCTTGCCTCAGGTCTGGGAGACATGGCCATCTCCAACTCCATAGGCAGTAATGTGTTTGACATCCTGGTGGGCCTGGGTCTGCCTTGGACCCTGCAAACACTCTGCATCGACTACGGCTCCATCGTGAGTGCTGCTCCACTTAGCCAGAGGATGCTGTGGGCTGTGTGCATAAAGGATGGAAGCAGTAGTCAGTAATAATCAGAGGAGAACAAGGAAAGGCCTTCAGATTTACACAAATACAGGCACACGTGATCTGTTGGGTCACAGCACAGTTTATCACCTTACAATGATGAGACAATATGTGTTAAACAGCCTGATGATTACTTTTCACACCAGACAAGGAAACATAGAATAGGTGTCATAAATGTGAGACCCTGCACCATGTTTATATATCAAGCATCTGTATGTGTAGGGACCGAGAAAAGGCCTCTTCCTTCCTTTGTGACTCACAGAAAAATCTTTATTTACAAAGTCTTGTTGAAGCCAGTCAGTAAATCTTTGTGTTTGTCTCCTTAGGTCTATCTTAACAGCAGAGGACTCATATTCTCTGTGGGACTCCTGCTTGCTTCAGTATTCTTCACAGTAAGTGCCAGAGCTTTACAACTCACCAAACCGAGCTGTTCGTGAGTCTTGTTGCTAAAGTGCACAAACAAAACCAAAACATTCCTTTAACGTACCCTCTCACAAAAATGCTTTTTTGTTTCTTAATTTGGCTATGGCTACAGGCATTATGTTATTTATGTTAGTGCAGCATCTTAGGAAAGTATTTAGGAAAGTCCTTCAAATCTGGCACAGTGAATCATTTGGACTGAAGGAGGAACATCTGAGATTTTGGTAGTCAAAAGTCAAGCTCACCACAATCTGTCTAATTTGGTGTTGTAAAGTCTGCATCAAACGAGGAACCAGCCTCATAGTCTGTGAGTCAGTGAGTGTGGGGATTGCGCCGGGCTCTCAGGGATAAAATGTCTTTACTTCTTCATTTTATCCAACAAGTAATTTTGTAACAAATGCTGCCGTAATTGGTGTTTGAATTGAAGGGATATTTCTGTTTTGGTTTTTTTTGTAAGTGGGGTTGTATGAGATACTTGTCAGTAAGTGCATTACCGACATATAACCCCTGTTAACTCAGCCCTTAGTTTAAAAACTGAGCAGAGAGCCAGCACGGAAGCTAAGCTATCAACTGTTGCAGGCAGGCTCAGTATTACCAGGTAATTTCGCTGACTGTAATATTGTACAACATTATATCAACATCTAGTATATCATAGTATAGATATTTACAGTATAACTACCATGTTGGAGTCAAAATTCAAGTTGACTCATACATTATAGAACAGCTGATCAGTGTTCTACTGGAAGAGGAGCAGGCATGTTTGCCATATGTGTCCACAAATCATTGCCAAACAAAGTAGCTTTCTGACGACAAAGTAAAGCACTGGAGAATGTTTATGTGGAACATACTCTTTTTTTTTAAGTTACATTTTTGGGCATTTTGCCTTTATAGATTGGACAGCTGAAGAGAGAGAGGAAATGTGGGGAGTAGAGAGTGGGGGAACCAGCAACCGCAGCAGCAAGGACTATAGCCTATGCGCATGGGGCGCGCTTAAACCGCTAGGCCACTGGCACCCCAAAAACCAAAACAAACTCTTCAACTCTTCAATGTTTAGGTTGGATCATCAGCTAAATTACCAGGTAAAATTGATCCTGTCTGCAACGGTTGATAGCTTAGCTTCTGTGCTGGTTCTCTGAAATGGGCTGAGCTGACCAGGATCATCTGTTGTAGTAATACACTTACTACTGAAACGTGCCTTATATAACAACACTTCAAAAAATTAAAAAATATATAACCACAAAGGACTCATATTCTCTGTGGGATTTTACAAGTTAGAACGGCTGATCAGTGCAGGCGGAGGAATTACATGTTGAGTCCGCAAACAGTGACCAACAAAATGACTTTCTGACGGCAAAGTAAAGCACTGAAAGTTTCAAAATGTAGAATACACTTACAACGACATTGTTACTGGGGTCTGACTCTCAAAAAAAAAGGCTAAGATACCCTGAAAAAACACAACCTATCCCTTTACATCAAACACTAATTATGGCAAAATTCGTCACGAATAACTTGTTTGATAAAATAAAGTAATGATATTTTATCCCTGGGAGGTCAAAGATCATCTCCACTGGCTCGATCCACGCACTCACTGACTCACAAACTTTGAGGCAGAATCCTGGTAAGGGCAGTTACCCCCTTTCTGGTAATCCACATATCTGCAGACTTTCCTTCAGAGTTCACCCAGAGTTCATGACAAACTTGGTGACGTGAAAAAGGGTTATTTTCCAGCCTGTCACTAAATGTTGAAGAAAAGTTTGTGAATTAGAGTTTCATTAAATAAAAACATCCACAGCCTAACGTCCTTTTTATTCCCTCTCTCCTCCCTGCAGGTCTTGGGTGTCCATTTGAACAAATGGACTCTGGACTGGAAGCTGGGTTTGGCCTGCCTCATCCTGTACGCCATCTTTCTCTGCTTCTCTATCCTCATCGAGTTCAATGTCTTCATCTTCGTCAACCTTCCCATGTGCAGAGACATCCACTGACCTCCCTCCTCCTCCTCCTCCTCTTCTGCTCCTTCTTCCTTCTCTGGTGAATGGAGGAAACCTCACCTGGCTTCCAGTTTCCTCAGCGCCTCAGAACCAAGTCCTACCTTTTATTTTTTCAGATAGAAAAATAGAGCTCTATATGATTTATCTTTGGTGCAATACAAAGGAAAGAGAAGACAGCGGAAGGTTTTTGGTGACAAGAGAGGAGGCGTTTAGGGAAGGTCCAAGCAGATGAGGTTGCTGCAAATCATGCAATGAACTGAAAGGTTTGCCAGGGGTGAACTTAACTGTATACACACCAACAGCAAGGCGACTGTTGGTGAGGAAGCTGCTACTGTAACTGACTGACTGGCGGGGGAAGAAAAGAGAGAAGTCCTGCGCTCACAGCGATTTTCAGCTGGATTGTTTGTTACTCTTTGTACAAGTTTGGATATAAGCACATGATTAAGGTATTTTTAAGTAAAAACTGGCTTTCTCTGTATATATTTGTGGATTATATAATAACTTATATTAGCTGATATGTGGGATTCTCTTATGCACAACTGGATCAGTCTTGCAAAGCTGAATGATCCAATAACTTTAGTGCTTGGTCAGTAACACACATACAAAACCTGCTTTAACTTGTCTCCCATGCTGAGTTCTTGCCAACATAGCATGCCGTACTAGCAACAAGTCAACTCTAGCTTTGCACTGACAGAGATAGATATTTAACATTAGCCACATAGAGTCTATTCTTGTTTGTTTTTCTGCTTGTCTTCAGACATATCCAAGTAGAAGTGGGCTTTACTTTTCTTCAGTAAAACCCACATAGGAAAGGGATTTTCCTGGACCTGACACCCAGCACTGTCACTTTATTGTTTAGAGATATTATTCTATCATTGCAAAGCCTGCACAGGTACTCTACACATGTGACTACTGAATTTAAGTTCCCTCCGTAGGCGGTAGAAGTCTTGTACATTATTAAAGTAGTTTTATCAGTTTCTGAGTCGAGGATAACAATGTTACTTCTTAAAGCCAAAAGTATTTTTAGAGTAGGAGTAAGATATATGTTTAGAGTCAGCTCGAGCGCACAGTATGTGTGTGAATGGATGTGAATATATGCATGTATGTGTGTGTCACAGTCTCGAGGGGAACCAAGGAATCCACTGTTACTGAGAAGACATAATCATGATTTATTTATGAATTAATTTATTCAAAGATCATGTCTAACCTCCAGTTTCAGCCCTTTGGATCATGTACAGTGTATTCTAAAAGGAACGCTCTCTGACGACGGAGCTGTACAAAGTACTGTACCTAATATATAATCCAAGTACTGGAAACTGACTTGATGTTGTTTATATTTAAGAATAGAACTTTATAATTTATAAGTTTTGTATAGTTTGAAAAGATATTGCAACATTTGTATATTGGTACAAAACACAGCAAAAAAACAGCTGACAATGAAGTACGACTGCACAGGGTTGCTTTGCCGTGAAGATGTTGTGATTTCTCTTTTTTTCTTTTGGTCAGATGGACTGAAAATGCAATCTTTGTCACTGGTCCTAACACACATGGGGGAAAACAATGTTGCTTATCCCCTCGCATGTTGAATTAGTGATGAATTCTGGATGTAAAAGATTCACTTTCAGATAAAAAAAAAAACAGGTGTAGAACGTGCATTCTGATGGCACTCCACCCTCTGAACTTTTACAAATTGTTGTTTCTTAAACACAGTGCTTGAAATCTTGTGCCATCCCTTGTATTAGAGGCTTCAAACGCAATGCTTGTGGCCATCTTCCTGCTTGTATTTGAGCCAAAAAACACCTTTGTCAACAGTATTGCCACTCTGTTTCAGCATGTGTTCAAACAAAATGTGGAAGATATGTATTTTCATTTTACAATATTTTTATCTTGAAGGAAAAATCTCATGTTTTAAGGGTTGCTTGTTTATTCAATGCATCCTCTGTCTGTTGGTTGTGACTCCTCCTGCAGCCACATGGGGGTGCTATAGAGCTTTGTTAAAGCTTCAGAGATGTTTGGATATATTTTCAGGTAGGCTCCATAGGGAAAAATACTGGTTGTTTTGCATGCCTCTTTCATAATTCAGATTACTTTGTGTGTAATTTTAATGAACTTCCAAGATGGAAAAGGCACTGTCTTGATCATGCTGTACATATCAGAGGGATATGCTATAATAAACACAGATGTTGGATAACTTCTGATTGATGAGCAGTTATATCTGAGATGTCTACAGTATTTAGAATGTAGGCCTACAACAGTTAGTTTTCAGCTAATTAATGTCGTTTTATGCTCATGTCTTTTGAATTGTTTGTAAATCCTCATTTTTGTTGATGATGACCTCTGGGCAGAGCTGTGTGCCTTGTTCCCAGTGGTCTTCTTGCAATAAACTGATTTACATACACAAATATTTTCCACTTGTCTTCATGAGCCACACACTGGACCCATTATTCCTTTCTCTTTCTTTAATTTGACTGTTATTCTTATTTTGAAATAGGAGAGACACATGCAGTCAGGGGCATGTCCAGACAACTTTGAATGGTGGCTCAACTGGAGCACTGACTAATGCAGGGGTGGCATGAGGTATATGTGCATACACAAATGAATATTTATCTACTCTTTCTGACTGCACTTATCAAACATTGACTTCTATCATTGAAGAATCATACAGATGTTTAATGCCTGTGTCAATTATTTTAACTTACAGCAGCATTGAAATTCTGTGCTCAACTCTTTAAGGACTCAAAACACGGATGTTTGTCCAAAGTCACAATTTAAAGCACTTAAAAAATGCATGCAGACTCCTGCACACTGTTTCTAATGGCCAGCAGGGGAAGTTTAGTGGTGATACCGATGATACCCAGCTCCATGAAGACAGACGAGAAGGATTCACTAGGAGTTTATTTATTGACTGGACTCTTTTAAATAGTGTATGGTCTTCGTCTGTAGTTCCAATTAATTTCCAATACAGTATGATTCTCCATTTGTGAAGAATGATACAGTTTTAAAAACAAAAGACTTTAGTGAGGGTATTATAGGCTAGGCTTTAGCTAAGTTTGGTTAACTTATGGCCGAAAAGGCCAGAACTACTTCAACCTAAAATCTTCAGCTTTTCATAGTACTAAAGAGGATCAGGGGTTGGTATTTCGTTTATTTTTGCCAGAATCATTTTTGTTAGCCCTGTTCTTGTATCATGTTTCCTATTCTTAGTTTCAGATTCCATGGCTCCTATAGCCTCCATGGCAATTCTTATAAATGCGGAAAGTTAAAGCTGCTGTTGGTAGTCACAGAGTAAACATCTGTTCAGAGAGGGACTTTGAATGTCAACACTATCACTCCCAACCAGATTTCCTCTTAGCCCCCCTACACAGATCGGCGTGTGCAGTCATGAAAGTGCTGGACTCATAACCATTTGGAGGACATAGTAGGGGCCGCCCGTTAACCAATCAGGACAGAGGATTGGAGATTAGCTATGATTGGTCCGTCATAACGGGAAGGAGGGGAATAATAACATTGCTTGATACAAAGGCATTGGAAAACGCAGAGATTTCGTATAGTCTCAAATTACTCCATTTACCGATGAGTACCGATGGGCATTAAGACCTTTTCTGAAAACCCAGCAGACAAAAGCAACCTTTTTCACACCATTTCTACCAACAGCAGCTTTAAGCTACCATCATGGTTTTTTTTTTAATTGGTCTACTAGCTATACATTTTCTTGATTTTTTACTAATTGTTTGTGTATACTATTCATTACAAGCTCTCTGACAACACTGAAATGAAAACTTAAGACCATTTTAAAAACAAAAACCCTATAGGCTAGGCTTTAGCTTACCACCTAAAATGTTCAGCTTTTAATACGACTAAAAATAAGATGGGGAGTTGGTATTCTGCTGGAATATTTTGTGGATACTCTGTTCTTGTATCATGTTTCTAATCAATAGTCTCAGATTGGCTCCTATAATCTCCATGGCAACTAATACATGTGGAAAGTTAAGCTACCATCATCATTTTTTTTAAATTGGCCAACTTGCCTATAGTCTCTCTGACACTGAGTTTGAGCTGAAGATCTCTGAAGACCTTCCCAGTAAATCAGACTGGGGCGTGTTACCATTGTCTCCTCCTCCTCCTCCCCCTCCGTCGGAAGTCTGTCACCTCAGTAACGGGTACCAAATCTCTGTCCGACACTAAACCATGTAACCGACAGAGCCTGGGGACTTTGAGGATCCCCGCTGCCACCCGAAAAACCAAACAACGACAAAGCACCGCAGCGGACATGACTTCATCTCAAACCGGAGCAGAACCGGAGTAAGAGACCAACACAAGCAGAAACTACTTCAAGGTGAGTCCTGTTTTCTTTCTGCAGCAGTGGACCGAGTGACTCACACAAGCCCATAATTTCTGCTTCGAATCAGCTGTTTGCAACTTTTTACTTCTGGAAGTATCACATTTTATCAGACATGCTGAATTCATAGCTGATCTGTTGCTTTTACACTGTACACCACTGGTTTGCACTTGGCTCGGTCTTGTCCTTTTTTCAGTTTAGCAGGGTTAAGCAGGACTGTGCTGATTATTTGGCCCACATACCTTGAGGATTTAAAACTTCAAGGAAGAGCAAAACCATGTGCATGGCTACATAACACACATTTTCTATGAGGGAAACAGAGCATTAGATTTTCAGATATAATTTTAAATATGTAAACTCTATGCCTAACTCTGTGGTTTTGTATATCAAAACAAATCTGTAAAATGTATTGTAGATAGCAGATTGGATGAAACACACACTTATCTTTTAATATTAAAAGACCATCTTTAATGCTGCAAATATTTAGTTAAGACTTTGAAAAACTGTGGCAGCCCTCATCCAACACAATACATAAATCTGAGATTGTTTACTTCAGTTTTAATGACATAAATAAATATTGATATTCACTTTAATATCCATAATTGCTGCCTTTCTGAACAGGAAAAAAAATAAACACCATCCAAGTGTTCAACTGTAGAACATGCTGCAACATGTATATTGAGTAAATACTAATAAAGAGATTGTAAGTGGATGATGATGGACAGGAGCACTAAAATATTGAAATAAGAGAGTTAAGCAGAAATTTGGGCACCTAAAACTTTCTTTCCAGCTTCACTCCTCTGAATGGTAGTTGGGAGACTTGTGGATTTGTTTAAGCTTATTCAGTTGAATGTGGCCTATCTTGTAGACACAGTACTAGGTACTTTGTTAATTTAAAGAAAACAGTCTTGAGAAATCATGCTAACTCAGTACAAATGCTTTATTCACACTGTGCAGCAGACATAACATGACACTCCAACCTGAGCTCACCCAGACACTTCATACTGACTAATTTAACTAAACAAAGCATGGAAAACATGTGGCTGACTGTGTCCACAGTAAACCATGGTACTTCTTGTGTAATACACTTAGTCTATCTTTCTTTAATTAACTGGAAAGACTATGTCACATGGATTTGTTACCCACACAGCAGCTGGCTGTTGATGCTATACTTAGCAGATGGCCATAATGACAGGGTGCAGGTCCTGAGTCCTGTTTTGGGGATTTAATGAATAAAAAACAAAATCCTGAATGACTAAGACTGCTCTTATTTACTACAGTTTTTTGTAGATCTAATTTCCGTACAGTTCCTTTCTTATTCATTACACAAGGTCTATGCACAGCATGTTCCAGCTGCTCCCCCTCACCTTTCTCGACTGTTTGTCATCTTTTTTTCCATGAGAAACATGCAAGACCTGTTTGAACCTGACTGAGCACAACTCAAACCACACTCTTCAGCAGCTACTTTGAATGTTGCTGTCTTTATTTTGCTCTATATGATCAATGAGCTGATGTTTGACTGAGTCAATAGCAGATTTTCTTTGGGATCTGTTGGACGGATTAGCTTCTATGCAAAATCAGGGATTTTTGGCACAGAGAGTCCAGTTAGGCTGCATGCTGCTGCAGGGAAATGAATAAGCAGAATGGTATTTCAGTGAAAAATATCTTGCAGCCTGTATTCTTGATTTGGATTGTGAAGATGATTATGTTTCTGTACACAGTGACTTTAATGCTACCAGCTGTGTTTTCATGATTATCAGAGAGAGTAGTGTCTTATTTGACTCTGTACATTGTTTTTAATTTAATTGATTTTTAATGAAAAAGTAAACTCCCATCAAACAGTGTCCCGCTGCAAGTTCAAGGCGGCAATGGAAACTCTTCAGGTTTAGGAAAAGTGATGTCATCTTAGCTGAACAAGGAAGCAGCCACTCAAGTTACCTGTGTGATAATAAACCGTGCCTGTGGGGGATGTCAAGACTGAGCGCTTTCACGAGAGAACCACTGGTGACGGCTGTGTTCCTGCAGAAGGGCATCGCACTAATATCAGCTCAATGAGTTATGTTGGCAACCTGCTGTACCAAAAAACTTAATAAATAATACAAGTTGTATCAGATAACATGAGAATTTAAAGTAAGGGTTGGTTGCTGTTTTGCATAAACCAGTTAAAAAGCCAAAGGGCAAACATGACCTTCCATTCAACCTCCCCAACCCCAAATCTCTGTGTGTAATCTGCATGATACAATCGTCATATTTGAATTGAGCAAACAGAAGCAGAGGCCAACAGGTTTTTTATACTCCAACAGGTTTACACTGTGTCAGATAGTTTGACATTTTAAACAAAAATCTTTCCAGAATTATGAATAAGCAAAATGTTAATTATAAAACAAAGAGTATGATCTATAGACCTTTTTTTATCGTCTTGAGATAACATTGTTGTGAATTGTCACTATATGAGGAAAGACTGACTGATTTATTGATTCACTTAGGGCCACTTCTGTCTCCTATCTGCCTTGATTACTTCCTTGACTCTTTGGTTGTTGTTTACGCTGACTGCTTGATGTCATTTGCAAGGCATGCAGAACAAAGTGGAAGGTATTGAAGGGAATTATTCAGCACAATGGCAAATTATATTTATGGCTTAAAGTAGTTGGAATCAATTCACCGCATCTGGAACCAGTCCTCTATTCCCATCCCTGGTAACCCCGAATGTACAATGCATTCACATTCCCTCAACAACAAATACCACTTCTTTGTCTCAGCCCTTCTTTTGTGACTCATAGGGAACATGAAGTTAACTTAAGGTGATCTATTTGGTTACGTTTTTGAAAATATAATTTAGGTTAAATTAAAAGATCAACGATAACCTTTAGTCTTTAATTTCACATGAGACTCAAGCCCCATACTCCGGGAAGTCTGACCTGACCATGAACTGCAACCACTTCCTGAAACTGGTCATATCTATCTTTTTGTGTGCTTACCTCTTTCTCTGGTAAGGCCTTTAAATTAACTCACAACACATGGATTACATACAAATGATAGTTCAAACTTTTAGAGGCAAAAAGTAAGAGCAGTGTGACAGATGTGACAGAATCTTCTCATCCTTTCTCTGCAAGACATCAAATGTTTCCAAAAATCCTGAACTGAATGCACTCAGCATTATTTTTGTTAAATTCCACAGTCTAATTGCCACAGAGGGAAGTTTAGGTTTTATGCAGCCCAGGGAATGCTGACTTCTTGGCCTAAATTTAAATGATTCAAATTGGTCTTCCTGTGTTTGTTTACACTGTGCTCGTCTTCCATATATCCCTATGACTCAGATAGTAATTAGAATATTTCTGTTTAGGTTCCCACCCTCTTTGCTCCATTTTCTTTCCACTCTCTCTTGCTTTTGGATCTGAAGAAGCAGAGACATCCCCCACCTTGATCGGATCTCTGTGTTGGTTTGATCCAGCTCTCCTGGTACCAATTTAAAGGGGAGTAGCCTGAAGGAAACAGCCAAGAATTTTCTCTGCTGACCTTTAGTGTGGAAAGTTATGTCTGGGCGGAGTTGGTTTCTGACACAGTTATTCACCATGATTTAGTCCAGTTACACTTTCATTACAAGTGAGCTTTGATTTGTTTGATGGTTATTTCAAGCTTTTAAATGTTGTTATTGAAAGACTGAGAAGCTGTGATTAGAGGTGAGCCTGTGGGTCAGGTTGGTGTTTGACTGAAAGAAGGTCTGCGAACATTCAATGTAGTAAACCTGACCTTCTATCCACAAGTAAAGAGCATGAGTGAACAGATTCCTGCATACTGAAATGTTTTTCTCACCATTGGACGCACCACATGGGCCAGTCGGTTTAGCTGAGCCAACAGAGAATCACTGATTTTGCACACACTTGCACACAAACCACAGTGGACTATTAGGCTAACTGACCAAGTGTGGACAGCTGGTTTTGATCATTTCAGAAATTAAAATTAAACACAAGTTTAAATTAATAGTCTCCAGTTATAATTGTGCTGCAAAAAGATTTGTTGTCTATCAGGAAAGTACATTTCCAAGGCTTTCTTTAAATACTGAAGATCTCATGAAAATAAGTAAGGGATAACATATAGTAAGTGGGTTCAACTTGTCACAGCAGTTTAGACTTCCAATAGGATGAGCCAAACCATGATGAAATAAACAAGTTTAAAAAAATATTGTTTTAAAGATGATTTTATTGATTTAAGTATTCACTGATACAAAAAAAAGTAGTCCTTACAAACAAAGTTCGTAGCACTTCCAAGGGCAATGATGTAGTCTTATCAGCCTAGTTAAAGCCTGTTTAGAGCAAGTACGAAAGTCAGTGTAGATTTAAAATTACTCTATATTTTCATCCCTTTGTCCAGTTGACACGCACACGTACAC
Organism: Notolabrus celidotus; assembly: GCF_009762535.1. Lineage (NCBI taxonomy): Eukaryota > Metazoa > Chordata > Actinopteri > Labriformes > Labridae > Notolabrus > Notolabrus celidotus. The sequence goes on from NC_048278.1 coordinate 11,612,377, forward strand.
ACACACACACACACACACACACACCACACATACACACACACACACACACACACACACACACACACACACACACACACATATACGGCATCATCTGGTTTGTCTCAGAGCACTACCATGACCCAAGTGTGGGAGTTATTATCTGCAGCTGCCTGCAGCCCCCTCCTTGTACTCTGCAGTCCTGAAGGCAGCATGGAGCACCGTTAGTCTGATACTCTTCACAACTAAAACATGAAGCAGCACCTCATGTTGTTTGGAAAGTTTAAACAAATACAAGTGTGGTTTGTGCAGGACAAAGAGTGTTGGGAAGCAGTAACAACTGACTTCATGCTGTCTCCAAAAAGAAAATGTTCCTAAATAAGTTTATAGCACATACACCACTAGCCAGGATTGTAGCTCCGGTTCATGGCTACTGTCATTATGCTATGCTCTACTACCCGAAGTTAAAAACGCACAGATGATAGATTGCATCTCATAGCGAGGCACTGTCAGAATTTCAATCCAAAGTTATACATAGGCTTGGTCATGTGTAAGCAGCACAGTTGGATGTCAGAGCGTTTTATGTTAATCTACAGCCGATACATGTTACTGTTTATCATACAGACATGATTACAGGGAAAAATAGAGAGGAGGAGATGAAATACACGGCCGATGTGTGGCCGATGAGCGGGGATCCCGGAAGTACTGTAAATGCAGGAAATACAATGCCGCTGAGCGGACCAATCACAGGGCTTGTGGTCCGCATCGATTCCATGCCTAGTTACATTTTGGAGGAGGTGCACGTCAGCTGCGTGCGTAGGCCTAGGCCTATGCGTAGGTGGAGGAGCTAGGCGGAACCCCGGTGTAGGCCGTCGATTCGACGCAGGAGTATAAATCAGTCTTAAGGCTAGTTGGTTTGTCAGAATTAGACTTTCCATTCGAAGTCGAAACGAAGTCTTAAATTAGTCACTTCAGAACATCACCTGTCAAGGCAACAGTAGACCAGAAACTCTTTCACATAGAGTTTGGTTTTGAAGTGAGGAATGATATAGGCGTTTTAGACAGTTTCTCCACACCTCACGGTTGCGACAGACCCTAATGTAAACAAATGTACGAGGATCCTGTTCATCGTCGCTTGCTACTTTTATTCTGTCTGGTTTTCTTTATGAACTAGATGATTTATGTTAACATGTCTTGTTTTTTACTGTGACTGTAAATCTCTGCTTGTTTGTACCATTTTAATGTTGTAACACATGTAGGAATGTATCTATGTTTACATTCTGAACAGAGCCTGTCTGCTACAGTGCCAGGGGGGTTCATCTTGTGGTCTCACATGGGGGGCTGACTCAGATGTGTCTTTGTTTATTTGCAGCTGAGACCCTTACACACTATCACAAACACACACATAAGCTACACACGTACACACAATGATCTCTGTGCACCGAGTAAAAATTGGTAACACTAGTTGAGGGTCTGATTTGAGTGTTTTGGTGTAGGGTGGGCATATTCAGGACATTCCCACAGCTGCTTTCACCAAATAAGAGCTGAAAATAGGAGTTGTCCTGGTGGAAGGTCATCATGATACCTCCAGTACTCAGCATGTTCTCTGGTTCATCTGAGGCTCAGGGGGTTTATGCATGTGGGAGCAGTTTTCCATGGCACCATCATCAGTTTCAGATCTTCGACAGAGTAAACAGTGGAGAAACACAAAGAATCATCATACAGGATTTCCTGGAAATATCCTCAGCAGGGAACTCTTGAAGTTCATCTTTTAATTTTCCCCTCACTCTCTTCCTCTGGGTAGTTTTTTTCTCCACTTTTGTTTGTGTGGAAATGAAACCATTGTGCCAGACTATCAGTTCTAATCTGAGACAGTGTAGTGTCCTTATTTCTCTTTTTATCCAAGTGGTCTGGGTCAATGGCCATCGACTGGGGGACAGTTTTGTTTGAAGTTTGGTGTTTTTTAAGTAGCTAACTTAATGTGCTCATTCAGAGCAGAATAGTTGAGTCTCTGTAAATCATATTACAAAGAGTAAAGTCATTTATTGTGTTTCAAAATGTTTATTTAAGAAAACAAGATCTCCACAAAGCATTGGCATAGCCATTCAGTTTTTTATATAACAGTACATTTCAAATGCCTGATCTCACAGTCTAGAGTATCAATGAGTCAGATTATTCATATACCACATACACACCAATTCAAAAAAGCCGATATTCACAGCAGAAATAAACATGTTCACAGCCTGGTACAAAAGACGAGTGTAGTCAGGATAGCTCATTTCTCGATCAGCACACACTGTACGGGGGGTTAATTTGAGATTTGAGATTACAAGTCTTCCAATGAGAGGCCCAGCTGACTTGATTGACAGGCGGGAACACTGTAGCTGTTGGCGAGGAGGCTCAAAGCCCGCCTCTTTACGTCACAATCGCTCAACAGCAGCAATAGGGCTCCAACCCACGATTGGCCTCAAAACAGCGCTTCAGAAACAGATGGGTGACATCACAAATACTACGTCCATTATTTACACAGTCTATGGGCCGCACTTGTTCTTCTCTGCATGGTGGATCACAGACCATCACGGGATGTTAATACGTAAATAAAAGCAACTTTTATCAGTTGTTCTTATTTGATAAAATTGTATTATCTGAATAATAAATAATGATAAAATATTGACTGTATAGTTTGCATCCCTAATTTGTTGTGATGTATTTCAGCTTTCTGGCATAATCCTTTCACTCGGTTGCTGCCTTGTTTTCTTCAGTAAAGACACGGATACATGATCAGTCTCATGATGCTGTCTGGTGTACAGGAAAAGCATGGCAGTCACTGAGTCTATAGCTTATTTCAAATGTTATAAAAGGCCTGTTTTATACACTGACAGTAGCATTGTTGAAAAAGTAGCAGACATTACCAAATAATTCCTTACTGTGCACTAAGTTTCCCCTTCCTCGATTGACAGTTTGATGTTTTTTCTTGTTCTAGCTTGTACGTTAAAGTAAGTTTCACATTCATTTGTGTGGAAGTGCATTATCCTGACCCGACCCTGCAGACTCTTCACAGTTGTTCGAGTTCCTTTTTTGTTTATTTCTCTCCCCCTTAGCCTGAGATGCAGGGGGAGAGAAACGTTCCTTCCGGTATCAGATAAAAGTGTTTGTGTGGACTGGCAGACAAACAGAGCATCTTCCTGCTTCTCTGTATTGTTGACCCAGATAGGAGGAGAGGGAGAAGATGTTGAAAAATCAGCCTCATGAAGAAATACAGATGACAAAAAGAAAACAAAGTCAGATCAAACTCGAGAAGGAAAAGATTGGAGCCTATTGGCTCTATTCATTCAGTGCAAAAGTCAGATTGTCAATCTCGTGTTCAAGTCATTTATATACTACTTTACTTTTATGTAGCTTGGTGTCTGACTGAACAACCACAGCTCTAAATCGTTCTACTATTATGGATGGGAAAGAAGGGCATCTATGTTTGAACAAAGGCTCTCCAAGCTGGAAAATGGATTATGTATGTATGAGGACATGGGAACAAAGTAAAGGGGGAAAGGAGAGTTAAATGTGGGAGAGAAGGGAAACTGCCCAGACAGGTAATGAGAGGACAGCAGTTCTGGCCAGAAATAAGCCGAGGATTGGAGTGAGATGAAAAGAATGAGGCAATTATCTGAGATGAAGGAAAGGGACAGAGGATAGGTAGAGAAAGGAGAAGTAGAGGTGAAAGCAAGCAGAGAGGGGAAAGAGGAGACAGACAGTCACGCTGAAAGCATTCCATTCGACCGGCACCTCTATAACACTGACTGCGGCCAAAGCAGGCATTTCCTCTGGTTGCATCCCAGCTGAAGTGTGTTTTTTGACCCACAGAGCTTCGGCCCCTGGAGACACCATCCCAGACGTAACGACACACCCAAGCGTGAGAGTAACTCAGTCCTGTGGTCAGGGGGAAAACATGGCCGCCAGCACTACGCCAGGGACTCCCCCCAGCGGTCTTACAGACAGGAGCGGGAGCTTCTTTAAAGTAAGGACTGATGCATGCAAAAACATACAAATTCGAAGTGTTTAATTCTTGCTTGTTTTAATGAGTGAAACTTACTGGCTCAAAATTTTTAGCTGCCTGTTAGCTCACAAAGAAAACCCAAATAATTTTAAGGCCTCAATCAATGCTTGTAATCACTGCACACAAAAGAGCTGTGCCTATTAGAAATAAATGTTTCTGCTCTGTTGTCTGTCTTCTGGTAAATTCGCATCATATTAAAAGGCGGTTTCGAAACCAGTCTACGTCCATGTGTCAAACAGTACAGGTGTACATTTTTCCAGAGTATGGTTGACATAACATTAAAGGGTTAGTCCAGTTTTGCAGGCGGAGGAACATGGATGTGGGGTGTCTATGAATAGTTTTACAACAAAAGGTCTCTGATGGCAAAGGACAGCGCTGAAAAAATTATACACTTATGTACACTAAACATAAAGATGACCCTGTCTGTGGCGGGATGACATGACTATTTAAGTTTAACATGCAACATTGAGGTCCATCTGAGAGATTTTACCTACAGGTGGGCAAAAAGTTGAATTCTATACATCATAATTAGAGAAAAACAGATTTTCTGTAGGATTTAGTTTTCACTCTTTGCTGGAGTAGGGGAGAACGGGGTTGGTTGTCACACTTTTTACTGTTTTGATGATTGCTCATCATCAAAACATCTTTCAATAGTCATTCCTACATTAAATTGAAGCTTAAGGTGTTGGCTTGAAATGTGTATCCCTCTCATTTTCCAACTCATTGTAACAAAGAGGCAATTAACTATCAAAGACACTCTGACACATTGTGACAACCAACCCCATCACCGGGATGGTTGTCACACACTATGGGGTTGGTTGTCACAATGGTATATCAATGGGAAAAATCTTTTGAAAAAGGCAAGAAGGCAGAACTAAATTTGAAGTTTAATTGCACTGACAAATGATAGGCCTACATAACTTAATGTATGTTAACATAAAATGAGCAAGGAACATGACCAGGAAACACATCTTTAGGCCAGCCTATATAACAACATAAAGAACAAAACAGATGGGCCTAACAATAATGGCCTACTCAACTAGGCTACATGCAGTCACTGTCTGAGGTACAGGGATGGCAAATGTAGGGTCTGCGCACTCCAACTCATTTCACCATGCATGATTTTGCCAACATAGGGGTTGGTTGTGATGTGACAACCAAGCGAGCCGGATGCTCCCCTGGTGGTGAAGCTTTCAGCAGTCTGTCTGCCCCCTGGTGGCTGGCTGCAGTATAGGTCAAAAAATCTGTCGTCAAACTTTAACTTTAACTTTGATCAAACTTTAAAAAATAAATACACTTGGTACGAATGTTAGTATTTGACTGTTTTGTGTCCAAGGCCTTTCGTTAGTTATTAGAGTTTAAAAAACAGGGTTTTACTTCCGGGTTTCCTTTGATTCACAGCCGCCATAGAGGGAAACTTCACACAGCGTCTTGTGATGTTACGCTGTAGGGCAGAGCTTATTACAGTGGTTTCACAGGCTCTGGCTGCACAATGGCGGCGCCCAGGAGCGGGATTTTTTGGCTTCAGAACCGTGCAACGGGAAGAGGCGGAGCAACGCTGTCCATTTTTATTTACAGTCTATGGTGACAACCAACCCCAAAGAGAACGTGACGACCAACCCCAACTGGAATTTTTTGCTAGCATCAAGGCTAACAACTACTTAGCTAGCTAATACAAATCTAAACTATAGCTTTCCCCTCACACTTTGTAAGGGTAACACTTGTTTTGTTATAAACCCATCGTTTAAAAGCCTAGAAGAAAAATAATATGAATATTTACTATTTGACATGAAAAACACAAAAAGGCCTCTCGCCTCAAGTTCAGCTGTCTTACTCCAGAGAAGACTATGTAGGTGAGCTCTGACCCTAAATCTGGAAATGTCTATACCCCAATTTGAGAGACGGTGCCCTCTGGTGGCGAGGTATAACGAGTGTGCCAACCAACCCCGTTCTCCCCATATCACAGCAGCTGTTGCTCTGTCTTTTTAAACTCTAAAGATTTCACAGAACTGTATCTTTAATAGCACAACTGTGATTCTCTGAGTTCATAAATCATGGAATTATTCACTCAGTGACTGTTTTGCCTGTGCTTCTTAATCCCAAATTATTGGTTGAGCACTTTTCCTCAGGAAATGTAACTCAGATTATTGATTGATGAAACTTAAAAGTGAAGCTGTCCCTTTACATTTTCCCTCTTTATCTGCCATACACTGATGGAGTGCTGGAAGTAATGAAGAGAGGAATACCAGCTGCTTACTGGCAGCATGACAAACACACTCGGAAGAGTAATAAAACTTTCTCTCTCTCTCTCTCTCTCTCTCTCTCTCTCTCTCTCTCTCTCTCTCTCTCTCTCTTTTCTTTTCTTTTCTCTCTCTGTCTGTTTTGTCTTTGTCCAAATATCTGTCTTTCTCCTCTCTCTCCACCTTTGATGTCTCGGTTCTGAAGTCTTGCTCACCCGCACTTCTTTTCATGCAGTCTCACTTGTTATATTCTAGTTTTATTAAAACATTCTGTCACCTCTTTTTGTGAGATAATTCACTGAATCTGTTTTCTTTCTGGGGCTGCTGACCGAACATCATCACTCATATCCTGCCACTCAAATAATGTATTCATACCATAGACTGTTTAAGTGTAGATTACAGTGCGTGAGCCTTGTTAACTCCAGCTTTATGAGACAGCTTAGTGATAATAAGACAGATTGTTCTCCACCAAGACTTTCAAGCCTCTGTTAAAGTAAGCATCCGCCCTGCTGTAGAATATTTCTGTTAGAGATAAAAAAAAAAAGACAAAAGACCAGGATAAACAATGAAGTAAGGAACAAACACTAAAGTTGTCTCACTTTTAAAGTTCCTGGCAGTTTTTCCATCCTCACACACCCTGTGAAAACACTTTCTGTATGCGTCTGTGAGTAAAAACCAAACACATAGTTTCCCATTGACTGCATGCATGGCTTTAACAGCAGCCCATGCAGAAAATCACTTACCTCTTCACAAATACACACAAATACACACACACACACACGCACACACACACACACACACACACACACACACACACACACACACACACACACACACACACACACACACACACACACACAGAATCTTAAAGGAGCTAGAGTAATTTGTGTGCGTCAGCCGGTTAAATTTAGCTTCCATGTGTTGTGTAGTGATGATAAGATCAAGAAAGAAGGAAAAACAACAGAAGAATAAAGTGGATGAGGTTCATAAATCTACTTAAATGAGACACTTTTCACTCCTCTCAGTCTGAAACAAAGCCTGAATGAGGCCCACCATTACAGCTTCATGCGGCACTCTGCCAATAGACAGTCAGCATCTCTCATGTTCACTGACCCTCATTTCATAGCTCAGGAATTTCCCATGGCTTTTCCTCTGGCTCTATTCCCTCATTATTCGCACAGTTCAATACCTGTCTGTTAACGGAAGATAATATGTGTTCTCTATTAGCTTGCTGTGACCTGTTGAATACATTTTCATGGGATGAGCAAAATGAGCATCTGGGCCCCTATGTCACGGCTTGATTCATTCCTTAGAAACCTCAGGTCTTGGCTCTGAAATTTAAAGCCAATACTATACTGCCCAAAACCTGCATTCTCCTTGATAACCAGCAGATGGCGGCTTTAATTTTAAGCACATCCTATTTCTGAGCTTTTTTCTTCTGTACATGTTTGAGGAGTTTTTTGCTATTATGTACCATGTATAATGTACCATGTTTCATATCTTTCTAAAAAACTCTTCACAGGAGCTTTAAACCAATAAACTAAATCACTTGTGTAGTTGACGGTAATGGTGGTGGGTGACAGCCTTTTTTTTAAATCATCCCTTTATTGATGCATGTGGAAGTAAAGACTGCTTGATTTTAAGTGCCATTCAGGCAGCAACATAGTGTTTAACAATGAAGTACATGCTTAAAGCTAGGGTTGGTAGCCACAGAAAACTAGCATGAATTTGAATGTAGCATTTCCTCAGGACTTCGTCTAACCCCTCTCCCCCTTCCCTCGGAGCTCCTCTAAAATGACGCCCCAGTTCACATGCAGGAGCGCCACTGATTCGCAACCTATTGATCGTGACTGATTCAAAACCGGTCCTCAGCACATTGTTTTTGTTTTGCACTACGTCAACTCATGTCTCACTCAGCGGTAAGAAAACACCAAAACATTATCATAGTGAAAGTTAAAAACACAAACAAACATGAAATGTACGTGCAGGAGGCGGGCAGAACGGCAGGACAAGATTTGATTGGTTTCATAATTTGGATCCTGATGGCAGGGATTTGTTGGTGTTTTCCCAGGTTTACTCCGACTGTAGATAGCAGGTTTTTTTCACTGTTTTTTAAGAACAAATTATGTATTGATTGCCATTGAGACATAAAGATCATTTTGACCAGTTTAACAAAAAGTGTATCTAAATCTGACTACCAACCCCAGTTTTAAGTGCAGAAATCTGCAGTTCCTCGAGTGTCCACTTGAGGCTGGCAGCAAAACCAGGAAACCTGATAGCGCCTGTATCGAAATGTGCATAGTAACAGCAGAAGCACCCAGCCTGGTACAACAGTCATTTTTGGTATATAGCTCTTTTCTCTTTTCTAACAAACTGAATGGGGGTGGGTGTTGTTTTCAAACTTTACATTTTGATTCTATTAAAGCTAAAGTTATGTCTAATAGTACAAGTATGATGAGGGGTGTGGCTGATTTGATGAACAGGTTGGTGTTTTGCAGCTGTATTCCAGGCAGCTGGGATATGGCCTCAAATCCACCTCTTTGTCCATTAGTAGATTAGAAAGTTTGTTTCCAATATGGTGATTATCTTTTAGGTTCATAAAGTTTCTTTGGAAACCAGTGAGTGATGTCACTGGGACTACTATCATGTTTTAAAAAGCTGCCAGTCTTGAGCACCGTAAAAAAAAAGTGTTGTAATACTATAGTTGATCAAAAGCTCTTTGTAACTTAAAGGCTAATTTAATGTCTGCAGCTTTAGGATCCTTCTCTATTACTTCCCTCTTGTTGTAATGCATCCCTGGGACTGATTCTGGATTTAAATGAGCACTTTGTCTGAGTGTAGGGTCTGGTTTTAGAGTTAGCGCTGCATTGACAGCATAAATGACATTTTGCTGAGTGAGAGCTACTCTCTCTCAGAACTGTTAAGCTATCAAGACTCTAATAACTATCCTTGTCTTCACAAGGGTTCAAATTGAGTATCTGCAGTCTGTGTTTAAACTCCACAGTTTACATCTCTCCAGAAACACAGCCGCTAACTCTTGGACTTGTGTTGTATAATAGAGTTTTGACCTGACACAAAGCCTGGGGGGAGTAGGAGGCTTTCACAGAGCTGGCTCCACTTAGTCCTGTGAGGGGGGAATTAGAGAGGCCTGTGGTGGCTGTGGTCTGGCGTTGAGCCCAGCTGCTGGAGGAAAGTACGGAAAAGAGTGCCTCCTATTGGGTGAAATGTACAATGGCAGCCTGAAATCTTAACCAAAGGGAACATATCTGTAAAAGTGTGCTCTTATTCTCTTTGTAGTAAGAGTTCAGCAAATCAAAACAACTCTAATAATAATACGTATGTTCCATGTATAGTTCAAGTTTACACAATTTCTCTAAATTGCATTAATGGTCCAGTTTTTATTAAATCCAGCCAGCAACAATATAACTCACAAAAAGCTTGAAGTAAGCTATCTTGTTTACACTATTTGACCCAGTTTTTAACTGTAGAGCATCCAAGTTTCAACATCTGCTTCAAAATGACTGAGGGCTGATTTCCCTGAGTGATATAAAACAAGGAAGGAGGAAACGTGGAAACAAACAAAACAACACCAGAGCACTTAAATGGTGTCCTAAGGCAGCTGAGCCGTTATTCAACCAAACTTTTTCTTCGATTTTAATGAGTTGTTGACTTACAATTTAGTATTACACTCTGGTGGTAATGTATGATACTGTTTTTTATTAACCCAGATAAGACATGTTTTTTACTGTGGAACAGGCATAAAACAATTTGTACTGGTAATTTTTTTAAATAATAGTTTAAAAAGTCACATGTGGTGAAACAATCAGATGCATGTGTTGTTGTTTACATTCCACCCAGTCAGATTTAGACCACTTCAAAAACTCATTAGTGCCCTGCTCAATCAAGGCAACGAGTCATCCTGAGGCTGTATGGGTTGGGCAATGGCTTCATGGTGTTAATATATTTTTCTCATATATGTTGAGTTTAATGTCGAACATGTGCAATTTTGGGAATAAAATAAATTATGTTTTAGGTTTTTCACTGATATGTGCTTCTCTGTTTGCAGCACTCTGGCCCAAAACATGACCCTACAGGGGACAATACAGTATGGTATCGTCTCGTATCGTATCATATTGTATCGTATCGTATCATATTGTATCATAAGGTATCGTATTGTATCGTATCATATTGTATCGTATTGTATCGTTTCGTATCGTATCATATTGTATCGTATCGTATCATATTGTATCGTATCGCATCATATTGTATGGTATTGTATCGTATCGTAACATATTGTTTCGTATTGTATCGTATTGTATCGTATCGTATCGTATCATATTGTATCGTATCGTATTGTATCGTATCGTATCATATGGTATTGTATCATATTGTATCGTATCGTATCGCATCGTATCGCATCGTATCATATTGTATTGTATCGTATCATATTGTATCGTATCGTATCGTATCCTGTCGTATGGTATTGTATTATGTCATAGCCTTTAAAATTGGATTGTATACTCAGTGTGGTGATGTATTGCATCTTAACCATCCAAATATGTGTAGAGTTTCAGACCTAGGCTTTTCCCCTTGGGAGTCTACAAATTGTATTACATCATATTCTATCATACCTTATCATATTTTATCATATTATTTTGTATCATATAGTGTAAATCCTATTGCAATGCATTACATGTTAGTAACACAATTCAAATATGTAGGCTCTTATTAGGATTTAGGAATGACACTTACAGAAAATATAAGTGTCCATAATGTCTAGTGTCAGTCAACATTTATAAACCTGCTAAGAAATCAATTGAAATAGTCATCCTTTAACTCTGGAGTGAATCTCACCCCAGAAATACAAAGTCTTCTAGTAGTATTAAAGTTATCAAATAATGATGGTTATCAAACATGGACTACTAAAAGTTGATTCAGCATACTCCATACCCTCTTTTTATAGAGGAAGGGCGCTGTCTTATTAGGAACAAATGCAAAAGTGATGAAACAGCAAAAACCACATATGCTTCAGCATGCTTTGAGAGCTGTCGTAACATCTAATTCATTTTGTTCTTGAGTCATTCATATTTGTTTTACTTTTTTTTAAAGACCAAACAATTCCTCCATTTCACCCCCTGTCATCATGTGACTTCTTATCCCTTAATTGTTAACACCTGTTCTCATTACTCAACTGCCCCTGATTTTGCCATTAGAAAACCTTTCTCATACCCACCCATGGTGTTAATATAACTATTGGAAGCATGGAATACACCAATGGATTAATCTTATTTTATTGATGAGACCTTATCAAGCTCACCTTTCACAGCCAACAATAGTTACAGTTGCCACTTGTAACATCATGAAACTTTATTGAAAATGTGCATTTGAGACAAAACCCTTCCTGAAAGTTTGTACACTCAGCAAGACCAAAGGCTTTTGAATTGTAAGTTTTCTCCTGGCTTTGTGTTAAGTGACATTTTCCAGAAGTTTCATCTTCATTTTCCAAACATTGTCTTAACAACATGAGTGCAGATAATGTATCTACAGTTTGAATTACCCATATTTCCTAGTTTGGGGATTTTTGCTGGCTCTCTGCCTTGGTTTGTAAGCTGTGATCAGTCACACCACCAGCTTGGATTCTTAGTGAAGCCTAAGTTTTCTTTGTCATCAAAGTTTTTTTCATCACTGTTTGAATCCTAAAGGGCCGAGTCAAACTACAACTGAAGGATACAATCCTTCACTGTCATTGTTAGAGGTAGTGTCTACTCTTTACTTCACATAGATTTAAACAGCAGTGATTACAGCCCTTATTCCTTTTAGCCTCGAGACAATCAACCATGACATAAGAGATGCAATCTTTCAAGCCTTCTCTCCCAGATGAATCCATTAAATTAATTGCAAATGTTTGTGGATGGCATAGAGTGTGTGGTCTCTGTTGTGGTAGAAAACTTTATGACACACAATGTGGGTCATTTTTTTTTCAAATGTTTCGTCTCCATGTTTCCTGTCTGTAGGAAATGAGGTCCTCACAGGAAACATGACTAACAGTTCCCAGCTCTTTGTTTAGAATGTAAATGGTACAGACCCTTTGCCTCTGTTTCTTGCTTCCTAATTCACGTTTTAGGCATGCTGTCGGTTTCGTTTACTACTGTTCCCTCTCCTCTTCTCCTTCTTATGTTCCCATATCAGTGAAACCTCTCACTCTGTCTCCTTTCAGCTGGTTGACACGTTTGCGTTGGAGATCGGGGAGCTGAAGAGGGAGATGGTCCAGATTTCTCCCACAACTGACAAAGAAATAACAGACCTCCAGGGGTAAGATTGTTTTCCCACGACTTCTTAATTAAAAAAATCAGTCACACTTTTCTTGTTTTTTTATTCATGAAATAACTTCAAAATGTTACATCAATGAGTTAAGCACTCTGTTTTTTTTTGTTTTTTTTTGTTTTAAAAGGGGAAAAAGCAGTATTATTCTTCACTGTTTTAAATCTCATTTATGTCTTTGAGGATCATTTGTAAATGTCATACTCATTTACACCAGCAGATGGCATGAGTGTAGTTTTTCTTTCTGTCTCTGCCAGGATGGACAGCGAAGTATGTGGGATTTACCTGCAGTCGCCGCAGTGTGGTGGTGTTGGGGGTGAGAGAGATTCTGGATATGACTCCTTGCGGAGGCGGATGAGCGTATTGGACAGGCTGACTCAAACCCATCCGGTGTGGCTGCTGCTGGCGGTCAGTGATGAGGAGGCGGGAAGTATCCTGCTCAAACAACCACCGGGGGTGAGGAGGGGGTTACCATCTTGGTATTCCACTATCCATTGCTTATTATGAATACTAATACAATTGCATCATTATTAATTTCTTCCTTTTTCATCTTGCAGGTGTTCCTGGTCAGGAAGTCAGCCGCTCTGCAGAGAAAAGTTCTGTCTGTACGTCTGAAAGAGTATCAGTCAGAAACTCCCATCAGCCACTTCCCTGTCAGAGAGAGCCAGTATAGTAAGTAACATGTACACTAAAGCTCCCAGGAATCCTTAGCAATAGAGGAAGTCAGTGTCTAAGTTTCTATTTTACATTAAAGTGACACAATGATTCATGCCCCTAGAATTTCTACAACCCAAGCTAAAATCTTTAATAAATCAGTAGTTAAAAATGAATTACAAACTTAGACATCTAATTTAGTAAAAACAAGTAAAAACATGAAACAAAAGGCTCCAAAAATATGTTAATGTAGCGAACATAAACAAAATATTATTTTTGTTTTTTTGCAAGAAATTCACATTTTAAAAAGCAGAAAAATTTAAATATGTTTCTTAATATTAGGAAACAGGTAATTTGGGCAGCATGAGTGTTTTGATTGTATGGGACTTTGAAAGTGTCAGGTGAAATAGAAAACCAGTGTACTCATGGATATTTTGTTGTGGAAAATGGAAATGTGAATAAAACAATCACTCTTATTTTGTTTTGTTTTTTTATCTCAGATCTGAGACACTTAAGTTTTTCAGTTTCATTTGGTCTCCTGCTTATTTTAAACCACAGGCACATCTAGTTCACAGAGTTAAAGATGTCACTTCCTCCCAGCCTCTGCATGATGTGTACAAAGATATACCCAACGCAAACAAGAAATGAGAGTATGTCACTGGGGCGACGCTAATCTAGTCAAAGTCTGCTTGCATTTGATGTGACATTCCTTGCTGTTGTAAAGTTATAAAGTTCTTCACATGACATTGCGACAATAACTCATTCCCTTAAAGTATGATAGAGATACTGATAAATATTTTTTCTTCAACGTGTCCAAACCAAACATGGATTCAGGACATTTGGTCACGGTCACATGTTTGTTTGCAAAGTTTTAACTATGACATAGATGAGGTGACGTTCTGTATCTCTGTCTATGTGTGGGTGACTGTGGTTTATAAAACATGTCTTTAACATGATAATATGTAAATAATAGTATTGAATATTACAACAATAGTCCCTACATCGTAGCACCACAGTGGTTGGGTATGGAGAATTAGTCATAGAGCTGTGACAATGCCAAAGTGTGTTGACATACCAGCTGTGGATTTTCCCAACTGAAATGACAGCACGTGTGGGAGGGAGCAGAGCACATTTGGCCCAGTTTGTCTTTCGATGTGGGTCAGCTGCTCTTAACTTGGCCTCTCACACTGCCAACGCTGCCTTAAGTAACCCTTGTGCATGAGTGGTTTGAGCACAAACAACAACATCCCTCACACTTTTCAAAGGGTGATTCCAGGGCCCACATTTTCCATATTTTGAACTCTAAATTAACCAGATGTATAAAAAGTTTTGGAAATAACTCACTGTATCCTCCAGCTTGCACCCACGAGACAAGCTGGAATGGTTGTAATTTAATCTATGGTATATTGCACCTAATCAAAGTACAGCCAATTCAAAGTGCCTGTATTTTTTTACTGACAGACTGGGGTTATTGTTCTTAATGTATCTTTAGAGAATGTTAGTTTAAGGATCCTTTGCTAGGGAGGATTTCTGGTAAATATATTTTTTCTTTTTCTTTAGCCATAAACAGCCCCTCTCTAAAGCCACTAGAGTCCATCGACATTGTATAATTGCAAATAATTTGGGGATTTGATCATCAAAATGAAATGAATAAAATCTTGCAAAATCTCTTTACAAAAGTGACAAGCCAGAAATCAATGTTGGAAGGCCCTCATGCAGCACTGCATTAAAAACAGACATGACTCTGTAGTGGAAATGTAAAATCATAAAAACTAAAATCACTTCCAAAATCCACTGTGTTTCAACAGAGATGTGCTGCTCCCACAAATACAGGTTAGAACTGAACTATGTAGAGAGGACATTATATAAATATAATCCAGAAACACAGACGACTTCCTTGAACACATCCCCATTCAAGATGGACTGAGGCAAAGTAGAAAACTATCCTGCAGTCTGACTCATCAAAATTTGACATTCTTTTCATAAATCATGGACACCATGTCTTAAGCTATAAATGTTATGTTATTGTTATGTTTGATTGGAACAAACTTTTGAGACACAAAAGTCACACAACAGCACGAACAGAGACATGTTTGAAGGTAGAAGTAGACAAACAACGCCCATTATATGCAAGGTTAAATCATTGTTTTCGACTATGAAGTCTGTTGGTGCTGGAGAGAGCGATTATCAAACTCATCCACGCAGAGTACAAGGCGGGCTTCCCTTAATTCTCATATTGAAAAAAAAAAACCCAACCAAATTGATAAAATAACAAATAGGCTTTATGATAAAACATGGAAAGCTGTCACTAATCGTATAAAACTTTAGGATATTTCTTTAATAGAAACAAACCCTTGTGAAGAGATTTTTTTCTCACTGCACAGCGCTCTGCCAGCTCTTTTCTGCCAGAACAGGAGTTATATAGACAAAGAACGTTTCGCTCCCACGGCCCTGATACTTAAAGATATGAATGTTATCATGTGAAATCACCGGTAGAACCAAAGACTTACTGTTGTTTGAATTTCTAGAAAGGTGCTGACAATTTAGTGAACAGTGAGCAATATATAAGTGCTCAAATTCAAAAGCCCCAGCATCTGAACAAGTTCAGTTTAAAAAACATTAATTCTCAACATCTTTTATTTGTTTGCAGCCTTTTCTCTTGAGGGATCTGGGATCAGCTTTGCAGATCTGTTCCGCCTGGTGGCTTTCTACTGTATAAGCAGGTAAGCAACCAACATTACGCTCTCACTCACCTTCTCTGTTTTTCTCTGTGATGCTGATAGGGTCATTTGAGGATACCAACTCTTTGAATAATGGCAATTTTGTCAAGTAAGCAGCAGTCAGCCCTTTGTACCCGGAGCTCTCACTTCTTGTTTTTGCCCGTGCAAGCTCAGGACACAGACAGACAGACACAGGAGTGTTAAAGGAGATTGTGCCATGAGCGATATCCACGACAGCAGTGGGTGCAACTGGAAAGATGTCAGCACCTAAATCAGAGAAATGCACAGTAAACGATAAAGCTCGAAGTTTTAACATGTTCAATCTCAACTGGTATATTTGATATTTTTATAGCTGCACATGGATATTGGGGTTGTAACAGAAACAAAAGGGAGTGTCATCATGTTTATGTTATAATGTTAAGAAGTGTTTTCACTTCTCTGTGTGCCAGTGTGAAAGTTCTCTTTTGCCAACCAAAACTGTGGCATCATCATTTTTTTCTAGGATACCAAAGTCAAACTAAGGTCAATGTTCTTTATAACCCTGACCATAAAGCACTGAAACAAACATTAAGTAAATATTTAACACTGTACAGAGATGTGTCATCATTTGAGCTTTGATTATACAACTCTCATTTCCAGTGACCACTGCATGGATATTAACCTGATTCTATTTTATGTTATTATTTAATATTCATGTGTGTCTTATGTATTCATTGCCTGTTTTCTTCCCTTAGGGATGTCCTACCTTTCACACTCAAACTCCCAGACGCCATTGCTTCGGCAAAGACTCAGAAAGAACTGGAGGAAGTGGCTCAGCTCGGATCAGGTAGCCCTATTTTATTTCTTCTCTGGTTCAAAATGATGAGTCAACACTTCTTGTCTTGCAAAATAATGCTTCACATCAGGTGTTCTTTACTTCTGGTACTTGAAGCTTTGCACAGTTTTACAGATACGTCTTTTCTAGGACTTATTTCACCTTTGGGAAAGTCATTAAACTTTGCCTTAAGTTAATTAGATTTCCAAATAGGCTTTGTTAATGATGTTTTGGAGTTTGTTACACCTTAGAAACTGCAAATTTTAACACTGCTTTCACTGTTTCAACACATAGCACTTTTGACAAATGTCAATGCCTTTAGAGCTACAAATGATGTTTTTATGTTCTGTGCTCTTGAACATCAACCTACTTTTATAGACGCTAAACAAAAGTACTGAACTGATTCATTTACAGTGTCCATAGACTGGTATTCTAGCTGCTACCATTACATAACATACAATAATAAAAGAGCAAACCAAACAAATGCCAGACGTGACATGCTGCTGGTTGCTGCGTGAGCACGCACCCTGTTACCAGATAAGACATGCCAGATGAAGTATTGTATGACTTATGAGAACACTGCTTCAAGTTTCCATGCTGAGTTAGGATAATTGCCTCCTGGTTTATAGCAGGCATGCTAACACAGAGAAAAGACTGATGCTTCTTTTTTTCTCTAAAAACCCTCCAAAGACACCTAACTTTTGTGCTCTACTTTGTAAATGATTCCAATTGAGGTTGGAAGGAGTGCAAGGAGCTACTATTTAAGAAACATGTTGGTACATTCAGAGAAATCCAAATGTACCAGGTGTTTTATGTAGCTTTGTGTTCTGTAATGGCATAAGCTGAACTGATTTCCAGGGGAGAATATACAAGCATATGCTAGGTTTTGGAAAAGTTAAGCATATATGCAAGATTGGACCCTCAGGAGTTAAAACAGCAGCATTATACTCTAATATTCCACCTTATCCTTTTGCACAGTGGTGCCAGGTTTCCTCCCTGAGTCTTATACCTGGTTTAACATTTCATTAAACTGAGCAAACACATTGGGATAAAACAGCCTGCCATTTGTGTGCATGGGGTTTATTTATTTTTCTTTTTGTAATGACCCTGAACGCTCAGGTCTGGTTTCACAGGCAAACTATTCACTTAATTTCTGTGAAGTTATTCTAGGCTCAGCTGCTCTGAAACTACAGTGAGTCAGCTTCCTACTGTAGAGGTCTATGACATAGCTCAGTGCTTAGTGTGGGGAGAAGGGAGTGGTGAGTGGAAAGCTTCACTGCTGTCTAAACACACACATACCATCACTCCATTTTTAAATATGTATGAAAACACACAAGGCCTGCAAGTATGAGTGTGGTGAACGTACGCTAGCAGCGAACTGTGTCATAACTTCTACAAACGTGAAAAGCTGCTTTTGTGTTTGCATGTTGGAATTCCTGTGAATGGACGTGGGTGTTAGTCTGCACTGAAAAGCCTTTTACATTGCTGTTTTTATATTGGATGTGAAGTGGGAGAGGTTGAAAAGGCCCTTTTAAGTGTGAGCCAGCTCAAGCTTTTCTTAGCTAGCTCATACAGTCATAAAGGGAAACTCCACTTCTCCACAGGGAAGCTTCTATTTACAGATATAAGGCAGACATATTTTATGTTGTGGAAACTGGGCACGCACATGTGAAACACATGTCACATGAAGCTTCAGACTTTGAATATTGCAGTGACTGAGCAGCTGAGTTGTTTTCCTGAGGGCATTGAACACATTGTTGTGTAAGAATGGTGCATTTTTAGACATGTTTAACTTAAGCAACTGCTGTTGCTTATAATTGTAATGTAGTAATCTACTACTATTTTTAATTTAAGGCAAGATTAAGTCAATTATAGGGATGGCAATACACCATCTGAGAAGACATGGTGTACATTTATGTCTGACTTGACATTCAGGCTAAATAATGCTGTTTAAAAACAGATAATGTCAAAGTGTAGTGAGGCAGGTTTCAAGTTGAATTGCCATAGACAAGCAAATTAATATCACAATGCAGCTTGCTGTTTATCTGCAACACAATTGACAATTCACAGTGAAAGAAAATCAGACATTGTTCCATGACATTGCTTATGAAAAGTATATCCTTGTGTTTTAACATTTTATTCCAGCAACATGTTTAAAAAATATTGGGATAGGGGCATGGTAACCATTACAGCTACAAACTGTGTTCCCGGACAATGGTTTTTTGGATACGATTTTGAGTCCATGCAGTTATTTCCACTGCAGAGTCATGTCAGTCGTTAATGCAGTGCCTGGGAAGATCACGGCTATCAAGTATTGGTTTTGGGCCTTGTCATTTTTGTACAAAATTGTCTCCAGATTCTCTGAATTCTTTAATGACATAATATACTGTAGGGGATAAAAACTCCAAATTCTTTGCAGGTTTGGGCTGAGGATCATTAATCTGGAATTGCTGAACTGTTCCCCCACCCAGTTTCTTACAGAGTGGTGATCCTCTTCCCAAATTAACTTAACTAGTTGTGAGATGGTTCTCCAGTTGTTGTTTTTTTGGCATTAATAAACATTTAAAGTGGTTATCTAGAAAAATCTCATTTTTCAGTTTCAACAGTTGATATATTGTCTTTGCAATATATCTATATTTTTTAAGTCATAATTTTGGATTTTTACACCTTTATTTTATAGAGGAGAGGACAGTGGATAGTGTAGGAAACTGGGAAAGAGTGGGGGAATGACATGCGGGAAAGAGTCTTCGGGCTGGATTCAAACCCGGGCCAACCGCTACACGGGCGCGCATCTTAACCATTAGGCTAAGTCTGAGCCCTTTGCAATATTTTCAAGTAAATCAATTCTGTTTTTATCTTCATTTTATACAGCAACTCTCATGGAATTTGGGTTGTAGATATACATCTACAGAGGGCTTGAAAAATTGTAATTGTAATTTTGTTGCTCTTAATCAACGTTTACATGTAATATTTACAAAGCAGGCTTACCTTACCAGATGATACAGCACATTTAATGCCATCGTACCTGAATTTTTTTTTTTGACTTGTATGTGTTCAGTCCATTGGCCAACAAGTTTAGTTCTTATCAGAGGCTACGTTTATTTTTATTTTTTCTAAGAGATCCTATCTCTTAGAGTTTACACATCTCTTTTCAATCAAATATTGCAGATACGTAAATAAACAAATCAGAGGCAATAGCTCTGTATCCATGTAAAAACAGAGTACTATAAGCTAATACTACTTGTGCTGTTAGGATTTGTCTGTCTGTTGTAGCTTTGCCCTACAAACAGACACCAGAGTGTCAGGTGTTCATAGCATGCAGTCGAGTGAGAATACCATGCGCATAGTGTAGTCTCCAGACACTGAGGTGACCTAGGACATATGAAACTGCTCTATCAGCTGGGGCTTGCTTCTTGACTGCTCCAGGAAAGGCAGAGTTTATGTTTCCATTTTTAGCCAGCAGGAAACTTCATCACTGGGCCTCTGCTGCTGTCACTGCAGAGATATTTTAAGTATATTGATTTGTTACCTCTTATTTTCAGTGTGGCCAAATAAATGTGTTGAAACTATGTGATTAAGCTTTGATCTAATCTTTCTTGGCGCATTGTTTTAAAGCAGAGTATGCTTGCATGAGGATTGTCTTGGTGAGTGGTTGAAAACAATGGGATGATTCAGTGGAAAGGCACACATGACATCAAAAAGGAAGCATGTGGTCTCTAGAGCCATGGGAAAAGTGTACTGTCAGTATTTTAAAAAATAGGCAAAAATCATATAAATACGATTTTATTACAGCTTAAAATTAATTTAACAACAGAAAAGCCATTAAAACTAGTCGCCTAGGGGAGCACAAGACATAGGAGAGAGGAAAACAGAGCAGGAAGAAGGAGTGGAGGAACCGTAGCTGTGTGCTGTGTGGTGCGTTCAGTGCCCTCCCACTCTGTCATTAGCATGGGCGACTCCCTTTTTGTGTGCTTGCTGGTTGTGTATCGACACCAAGTGAGTTAGAGCAAAGAGACACAGGGCTGAACTCACAGCATTCCTGCTACCGGCAGGAGGAAAGATACAAACAGGCAGAAAGAAATGCTGAGAGGAAACTAAAACTAACCTCTGAGGACGTTACTGACTGTTGGTAAGAGCCTGATGTTGTTTTTTTCTTTTACATTTATACTTTGACTGCTCTATTAATTTGAAGACTCCTGATCCCAGCTGCACTTTGTAACTATTTCCTTTAATGGAACCTTTATGTGTCCCGGTGGAAGTGTGTTTCTAGCCTAAGGTTAGTTATTGTTTGCCTCTGAGTGTATATGTAACTGTGTTTTACAGGCTTCTGGGACTCTGCCCTCTGCAGTCAGCGTCACACTCCTCCCCGTCCCTGTCGCCCTCTGAGCCGGACCCTCAGCCCCAAGCGGACTAACAGGAACAGGGAGGTCGGGGGATCACAGAATAAACACACCGTGGGTCACTGCGACAGTGCTCCACCAACTCTACGGTCCCAAGACCCTCCACCGTCCTTTCATCTGGAGAGAAGACATTCCAGTGGTCCCGTGTGCTTCGTCAATCCCCTCTTTCTCCAGACCAATCAGCACCGTCACAGCTGTGACGACCATGCGTCTGTAAATGCTGATAAGTCTAATAACCTGGATAATGCAGAGAAAGCGTCCATGAAGCCACTGGACAGCAGGAATCAAGCTAGTGGGCAACACAATCTCAAACTGAACAGTAACTCCAGGCAAGCTCCCCCTCGCCCTCCTCCACCCCGCTCAATGTCACCCCGGCGCCCTGCCCCCCCCCCACCTGGCCCTCCAGCAGCTACCACCAGACCCAAGAGCATGCCAGTGGCTGTAGCTGCGTCTGCAAAGCAACAACCGTCCCCTAGCAAGCGGCCAGCACCCCAACCACCACAAATGGGTGCTAAGCACAGCAGCCTCTCCAAACCCACCAGCTCACCTCATCGTGTGCCTTCAAACCCTCCTCCTCCAAGGCCCAAGAAGCCTGATCTGGAGTCCCACCGCTGCCACATTGCCCTGGATGATGAGACTATTGCCAAGGCCCTGTCCCGTGCAAAAATTCCCGCCTGCAAGCCACCTGCTGCTCCTTCTGGTGAACTACTGGAGAACAGTGCTGGTAGTCCATCCACTCCAAATGAGAGGGGACACCAGCGTCTCAGTGACATGAGCATGTCTACTTCTTCCTCTGACTCACTGGAATACTCACAGGCCCCTGGATTCTCCCGGGGCTAGCCCCTAGCCCATCTCGACACCTTAATCATCAAGACCCAGTGGAGGACAACAGTGACGATGACGAGTATGGAGAAGAGGATGAGGATGAGGACTATGGGGTCGGTCTAGAGACAGACCTTGAAATGCGACTACGTCCCTCCTTCAAAGCCCGGCGGCCGAGGGTTGGTGTAAGCCTAGGCGGTGGTTCTTTTGTCATCCCCAGCGCCTTAAAGGGACGTTTTCGGAAGGTGAGCGGGATGCTCAGCTCTCTCATGACCCCAGAGAGACGGGCAGTAAAAAGGATTGCTGAGCTATCCAGGGACAAAAGTTCATATTTTGGCTCCCTGGTTCAGGACTACATCAGCTTGTTCAGGAGAACCGAGGCTGTCACACATCAGGGATGGATTTTCTGCAGACTCTCAGGCAGTTCATGACACAGATGAAGGCTTACCTGCGACAGAGCTCTGAGCTGGACCCCCCTCTAGAGTCACTCATACCTGAGGACCAGATCGGTAAGTCTGTCGAGAACTTTGTAAATCTTTAAAATCATAAGGGTTAAATACACTGTCTGAGTTTGTTGTTAATGATTAAATGGTGGTGTTTGTGATACATCTCCTCATGCGTAGGCACATTAGTGTGGTGGTTTAGTCATATCCCATTTTGACAACATTCAGTTCCTTACATGTTTTTCCACTATTGTTACTTTGGTAGTCAAACCTTTAGAGTTACTTCAGGAAATGATCAGAGTGACTGCATTCATGGACAATGTTTAGTAGATGCCCAGGCTTGAGTATGCCTGGAAACCAGACATTCTTGCAGAAGTTTCCATATTATTAGTCTGCCTCATTTCTGGTGTTGAGTTACAGAAATGCCAGAGTGCTGTGCCCCAAATTAGTTATTCTCGGCGTGTGTGCTGGTGCAGGATCACAGCACATTCAAGCTCCTTGAAGATTAAATCTGGTGTGATTTTTTTTTTTATTGGTTGGACATCATAGATCCACTATTTGCCTATTGCAGATACATCATATCATTCTTTTATGTTTGAACCTTTTTTATGGAACCAATGGTGGAAAGCAAAATATATGTTTTTAACTTACAATACTTTCAATGTTTGCAGAACACAAAGCAAATCATCAAATGCAGAATTGGCTTAAAGCAACACATTTTCAATTCATTTATGAAGTTATCTTCTAAGGAAGCAGCCTTCTGAGTAACTTTAAAAAGGTAAATTGGTAGAATGACATCATGGAAAAAGTTTATATTAAAGATCTATACCTCAGTTAAAAAAAACTCCCTCTCTTGATGCTAAATCAGTAATGGGTGTATTTTTTCACACTAAAGCTGGTATCAGGTTGAAATATCTCAGAGCACTCAGGCACTATTTTTTGTTCTTTATTTCTATTTGGGCAGTTTGACATTTAACCTAAATGTGATGCCTACAGACATGTGTTACTGCACAGCGAGTGTCTGACAAGTACTATAAGCCAGCGTTGACTGTCGGCTCAGCCTGTATTGTCTGTAGTCTTTGACTTTCTATGTACAATAAAAAGTTAGTTAAAGAAAATAAAAAGTTTTTCTAGAAATAGATACCACAAAGAGTTTTCATGATGATTGTAAAACAAGTCTATAGGCACACGCAGCTCTATGAAAGAGATATTTGATTCCAATCTGATTATTTTGAACTTGACTTTTTTGCATTAATATGTAAGTATGTCTGCGCACTCATCTCACACCCGTTGTTCATTGTAAACAACAACAGCACGCTTTGTTCAGAGACAGAGAAGTGATCCATTCTCACTGTGATAACAGACCACAGATACGCACATAAAAGCCTCTCACTCTCACTAATGTTCCCTTTGGAGGGGAGAAATGTAGAGAAATGTTGTTGCTGCTTTGCTAGCTATAGAAAAAGGAAACATAGCTTCATCGTGTGGCTTGAGTTTAAGTTGTATAAGAAACACTTTAAGGATTTCTGAGATGGATAAGGCTGGGTCTGAATCATTTATACACTGGAAAATCAATAAAGCTACACGTAGGATCATGCACACTGGCTGACGTCATCCTGAAATCCTACAGGGCATGTTTAAGTGAGAGGAGAAATGGAGTTAAGCTGATGTCCGTGTTCTCATACACGTGTGTTACAAAAAGATTAAGATGAGAGTGGTTACGTTAGGGATAAAAGTCTGACGTCCTGGGAAGAAATGTTTAAATTTGACCTGAAGTCATTATTTTTGTTGTGGAAAGGCTGTCTGAGTAGTCAGTCAGGGAAGGTCATCATTTCTAAGTTGTATAAGTTTGACTTTGAATGTTTGTCTTGATTTTTGCTGTTGTGTGTGTGTGTTTTGTGTGTGCTTCTCTTTGTGTACATCACTTGACTTTATTGTTGTTAGAGGTGAGCCTTCAAACAGGTTGCTGCTCCAGATAAAGCTCATTACAATTTCTCAATATACAAAGGATATCAACCTTCCTGAATGGAATCAGGGAGCCCACGGCAAGATGATGTAAACATGTGTTATCCTGCGTGATCAAACTACTTTGAGTCCAATAATGTGTCCTTAATAGCCTCTGCACCCCTCTTTGTGTACACACGAGGATCTGAGGGGATTATCCGGCCTCTGTAAACGCCTCCAGCTTACCCATGTTCATAACATTAGGTTTATTTGACTTAGCAGTGTAAAATAAAGAACTGCCAATCTCTTACCTAAAGTGACCCTCAGACTTTGCTCTGAGTGTGCAGGCTGGTTGTATTGTTTTCACCTTGAGCTCCTCCTGTGACTACCATGAAGGCAGAATTTTCCTCCTCAAGGACACAATTCTTGTATGTGCTTGCTCATTTATGCAAATTGCAAAACATGCATTTGGTCGAGTGCTGCTGCTTGCATAAGAACAGTATAAACCCTGCCTGGAGGCTGAGGATGCCTGTGCATGAATCAGTAGTCAGTTCTTCCACAGAACAATAAGACACAGTTGTTTAGATGCAACATGCTGTACATAGTTGAGGTAGGCAGGAAGGTCTTCGAAGCTGATGTACGTAGGTCTGAGCTACAGACGAATGCATTGTAGAGGCCAAGTGCGACTGAATGAATGATATACATATGAATAGAGTTCCAAGATGGATTCTTAAGGTCATACTTGTGCTGACACAACAAATCTGCCTCTCTGTGACTCTCCAAATGGAGTTCATGTTGCCTTTTAACTTTTAAGTAAAGCGCCTGTGAGGAACTTTCTGTTTGTGTTGGATTTTGGCGCCCCCTGTAGGCAACGTTCTTTTTGCTGATCTTGTCCTGTACATGCGAAGCTTGTGTGTTTCAAATAGTCTGATCCTGCTTTCCATGAACAGTCAAATGAAGCACTCACTGTGGATTGCTATGGAAAAAGAAAAAGGCTGTGCCTGTTCTGCATGCCGTCAATCGCCTAGTCTGACATGTATCCCTTCGCAGTGGTTATAAGGGTTAAAATGTAGAATATAGAACTGTCAGTTTTGTGGCTAATGGTGGTTGGTGTTGGTGTTGGATGGTGATGATTTTGGTCACAGTAGCTTTAGATATGAAAACATTTATGTTATAGGCTATAAATTAGAAGGGAACTAGATTCAATTTGCTATTATCGTTTAAAACATACTTTAAGAACTCATTGTAGTGCCGACACCAATTTAGAAATGGTCAAAAGGGAAAGGCCTGCAGGAGAAATTCCCTGGCTATAACTGTTAAAAAGTAAACTGAACTACATGATTGACCTTCTAGCAAAGACAATATGTCAGTAGTATGAATGAATGAGCTTGGCCTATTAAAGACGGTAAAGCAGCACTGCTGTCATCAGATTCAAAGGAAAACTCTGAGAGAGTTGAGTGGGAGCTGGTAGTTGAAGATGTGTGTAAAAAAGTATTTCTTTAATCGGCCAGGACAGAAATGTAGGAGCCAAAATGCTTCTCATCTTTAACCTTCTCATTGAACAGATCCATATCAAGGATGCCTCCTCCTAAAGTGTGTTGGCAATGGAACAATTATAATGGCAGTAAAGGGCTCCCTATTATATCATGAATATTAGTTAAAAACAAGTATCACTTTACGCTGATGATGGTGTCCTTTTTAAAACATTTGAGGGGGGGATTTTTTTCTCTTTAAAGCCTCCTAAAGCAAACACAACCTTTGACAAGTTCTGCAACTATTAATGGCTGCAGCCTCTGCAAAGGTGTGGGTGTCGGACAGGACAGTTTACAGCAAGGTGAAGAAACCCCCTTTGTTCACATTTTCCACAGCAAATATTCACACCAAGTGACATGTTTGACTGGTGAGAGACAGCAAGGAGAGATTTTTTTGTTAGCAAAGGACACTTGGACATGAGAAAAGAGATACAATGCATCACTTTGCCCACAGGGGGGCAAAGTGATGCATCGACACAAAGAGGAAGTGTCCCACAGAGGCTTTTAGTATTTGTTGCCATCTCTGTTTAAAATGTATTGGATATATAGGACTGAGGGTCAAATTCTAATCAATTCTAAGGACATGTTTAGAAAAAGAAGAAATATTAAAACTACATTTTCACTCTGTTTCTAGCCAATGTGTGTGTAGTGTGTTCAATAACAGACACATGCTCTGACATGGTCCTGTGAACATGGACTAATGGAGAGATGTCAGAGTGAGAGAGAACACAAATGAGCGTGGGGCAGTTGAGGGTTCAGTGGTTTGATCAAGGGGAACCTTTAGAAGCAAACTGGCATCTCTCCCGATCCAACTACCATAGTTGGGTCTATATTTGGACTTGAGCTGGTGACTCTAAAACCAAGTCCCTACAGACTGAGCTACTGCTGCTCTCAAGTATGTTGCATCGGCTGGGAACTGATTTGGTAAGTTGGGGATTATTTATGATCCAACATCAAAGTGTATCATTTCAGCTCATTTCTGCGGTGTACATCACTGACTCGTATAATATAGCTTGTCATTGATGAATCTTATTCTAGGTTTAGTCATGGTTTGGGCTGGATGGAACTTTTCATGTCTGTAATGACAGAGTGAATGTTTCTCCTCTTTCATTGACAGTAATCATACTTTTTTATAGCCGACTGAACAGTGTTGCAGTGTAGTGTGGTGAGTCCTGTATTTAGTCTTACACTACAGGCAGGCACGACTTTTCAGTTAAAAAATATGTACCAAAGTGAGCTTACATGTTTGTGTGTCATTTTCGTCCTCAACAGACCTGGTACTCGAAAAGGCAATGCACAAGTGTGTCCTGAAGCCTCTGAAGAGTGTGAGCGCCGTGGCTTTACAGGACTTCCAGGTAAGGGATAAAGAGAATATTGTGGTCCTGGATTCTCCACTGTCTCAAATGATATCATAAGTCACTCACACGGTCATAAGAAAGTGATTTATCCAGATTTAGGTTTTATTAAAAACTATAAGCCACCATGACGGTTGGATAAAACTTTCTCACAATTTTACTTTATAAGGTCGCTGACACTTTTTATACCGAACGAAACGTAGATTTCAGAATAAAAAATCTATAAATACACAATGATAATAATCTGGTAATGATCCATCTAAGACGGATTTTGAATAAACTGTCCTGTGACCTGTGCCTGCTGTTCTCTCCATGTGAGCAGTGGTCTTTGCAGCAGCTGAGAGAGAATCTGGCCCTGGCTAAGGCCAAGAAGCCCCAGGAGTTAGGGGTGGACGGGGCTGTGCCCCCTGACTCAATGGCTATTGAGAAGATCCGACCCAAGTTTATGAACATGAGGGAAATTGTACTCCCGGAGAAAAAGGTGTCGCTGCTGCTGCGTGTGTGTAAGCTCATCTACACCATCATGCAGGATAACTCAGGTATGGAGAAGTGTTTTCACCCTTGTTTCCCATAATGTCTTCTGCGTGATTTCCTTAAACTGTTCTATGAAGATTGGTTGGAGATTCACCCTCTTAAGCTATGTCCTCTGTCTGACCCGTGTGACCGCCACACCTACCTACGTCTCTGCTCAATCTCTGCTCTGTGTGCTTCCTTCCAGGGAGGATGTACGGTGCCGATGACTTCCTGCCCATGCTGACTTATGTCTTAGCTCAGTGTGACATGCCTCAGCTGGACATAGAGATCCAGTACATGATGGAGCTTCTGGACCCCTCTCTGCTGCAAGGCGAGGGTAGGTGATATTGTTAGCTCTGTTTCAGTGGTCTGCGACTTTGTTGCTGTGTTGCTTAGAAAACACACTTAGATCTGTTGTCATGCGCAGCTGAGAGGTACGTCAAATATGGCAAAGAGTTATGGGTAATTTTGTCTCTCCTTGCATAAAGGATGGTCCAGTGTTTCCTATATTTAAGGAGGAAATGAAGGAAGCAATGAAGCTGCTTTCCTTATCATTAAGAGAATTCCAAGCTCTTATCGTGGCTGACACTGTAACACTTCCAGGTTGATTCACTCCGGTAGAAACCTTATAAACCAAAAAGGACTCTTCTACCGCAGCCCCGGATGGGTTAAATTTACCTGAAAGACTTTGTTGCAGACATAACAGCCCATCCTGCTGGCTGAATCGTCTACTGAGGGCAATACCAACTTTTGGTACCAGTCATTGAGACCTCCAGAGTTAAAAATAAAAGGCCCAGATCTCTAAATTCCCTTTCAAGAAGGAAATACTTTCATTCAAATATTCTAAAATAAATGTACCAGACGAGTGAATAGAGCACAAGAATAATCCAATAAACCATTGTCATGTTTCACCTAGACTTTGTCAGCTAAGTTGAGGTTATCAAGGTCCAGTGAGAGTGCTCAAGAATCATGTGAGTAGGAAGGAAAGTCCTCGACACATTAGAAGGAAATTCCAGTCGATGTTTGATTTGAATAGAACAGGTTCCAAGGGAAAAGGAGGCTGGACCCTCCCAGAATGAAATACTTTCCTATCAGCGTCAACATGTTTGGCACGTAAGCTCATTGAAGAACTGCTCAAGTGTGGTGGGGTGTGTCCTTGAGGTTTTATTGATTACTTGGAAAACTAACTGTAATTCTTGTTCCGTCTCATTTCAAAGAGGAAGTGTTTGGCCTTACATTGTGTGTACAACTATGGGATCTCAGCTGGTTTCATTTCTAGATAACAAGCCCCGATGTGCTGTCTGTTTTTTATTATTTTTCTCTTTCAAACTTTCAAACCTCTAACATCACTCTCTGTTGTGTCGACTCTCCAGGAGGGTACTACTTGACCAGCGCATACGGAGCCATGTCACTCATCAAGAACTTCCAGGAGGAGCAGGCAGCGCGGGTGCTGAGCTCTGAAGCCAGAAACACTCTTCACCAGTGGCACCGGCGCCGCACTGCACAGCGGTCAGCGCCGTCTGTGGACGATTTTCAGGTATCACGCCTGACCTGAACCAACTTGAACATCCAGGCAGTGAGTCTAAGTCATACCAATTCCCCCCCAAAAACATCCCACTTCAACTGTGGAAGGGTGCATGAAAAGGGGCTGTGATCTGGCCCTCATCATTTAAAAGGAGTACACTGGAGTTTTTACTAACAACACAGCATGACAATCTGGATCTGAGGTTTCATATTTTTGGTAGATAGCGCCCTCTAGTGGAACCTTTAACACCTGCATGTGATTTCTTTCTATGGCCAAACCCAAAACCCCAAACCCTGCCTGCTTGACATTTATCTGATACTTGAATCATTTTGTTGTAGATATTTCTGTCTGAGCCACCTCTTAACACATGACTTTGCTTTTTTCTTAGAACTATCTCCGTGTAGCCCTGCAGGAAGTGGACACTGGCTGCACGGCTAAAACCCTGATCGTTCACCCATACACAACCACAGATGAGGTCTGCTCACTCTGCGCATACAAGTTCAAGATCCCCGACCCCGAGAACTATGCTTTGTTTCTGGTCACTGAGGACACGAGGCAGCAGCTCGCCCCAGACACTCACCCCCAACGGATTAAAGCCGAGCTCCACAGCCGGCCCCGGACACTGGTCTTCCACTTTCTCTACAGGAAGGTGACCACCTGAACCTCTGTATCCCCGCCGTCATGCACAATGGAAACTGCCTTCAAGTTGAATAGTGGAGGAGAATGTAAGATACAGCTTACTGCACTTGATACCTAACAATAGTTACAATATGTTGTTCTTTGGTGCTTGTAGATGTTTGTTTATAGATGGACCAGAGGAGGTATGAATAAAAAAAGAAGCTGAATGTTGGCATATTGCTGCAGATATTAAATGCCTTGGGTCGAATATGACGCCATGAAAAATAAGATGATTTTTATCTTCGCTCAAACCATCAAGGAAACAATGGACTTAGGAAAGTGTTGGTGTTTTACCTGAACAGGTTAAAGTGTTTTGAGGCTGAGCAAGAGAGACTTATCTGACAAGCCCTTTTAACCTGAGTTTAGCAAAGATGACTGAAAACGACACGAGTGGAAATAACATTTTAACATGTCAACATATACTTTTTAACAAGTTCAAGTTCAACGTAACATTTGTTTGACATAATTGATGTGCCTGAAAAGCTTTACACCCATGTTTTAAACATCAGGATGTCAAAACTTTAGCTAACTAAGCTTTAATTTAGTGATATCAAAAGTTCCTCTTTTACCAGTCACAGCAACATTTGCAGATATCTGCTACTGAATTTTAACACGTTGAGAGAGGATTTTGAGAACTGGAAACATAATTTACATTGCAGATAGCTTAAATTTCTAATAAGTCATATATATTAACAAATCAAGTTTGTCTATGCAACCCAAAATGTTGTTTCATTCAGTAGAACTCTAATAATTAATTCAATAATTGTTAGTGTGAGAACATGTGTCACTGCTTACAATTCTGTTGCAGATACCTGAAATATCCAGGTATTTGGATATACATTTTTACTTCTTACAATTCAACATCCACAATTTAAAAAAATCATAATCTGCCTTTCAAAATTTAGATTGACGGAAGTGTGATGTTTTTATGATTTAGTTTATTAGAAAAACTGCATAATGATCACTATGACACTATCTGTTAATGTAAATTTACAGTTATTAGCACAACTACATTCATCTGTAATCCTGAAGCAGGTACTTACTGTAAACAGAAAACTAAATTTAGTTGAATTCAAGTTGAGGGCAGAGGTAAAACTTTTTGTTCTATACATTTTCAATATAATTTGAGTGATTTGTAGATATATATGCATTCAACCTTTAATTTAATTTAATCTCTTTGAGGTCAAAAGAAAGAAGGAAAAAGGGTATTCTAAGTAATGAAAACAAATGGATATATTTATTAAACAGATATATGAGATATTAAGATGCTGCCTTTTAAAATACTATTGAATTACTGTTCATACTATTGAAAGTTGGCTGCAAATCAAACAGCAGTTGTTGATATCTAGTTTCTTTGACTACTGGTGTGTGTGAACTTTGAAAAGGGCTTGTCTTTAAATTAAACCATTTACAGTCCGTTTGCACCCGCTGGGCTGAGCTGAGCAGATACTGATGGTTCGTGTAAGGAGGTTAGTTTGAAGGATGTTTAGTATTTAAGTAGTAAAGTGTAATATGGACGTGACATGTATTACGTAACAAGACATGAATAATACCTTTAAAGTAGAGTTTCTAGAGCTGAGAACTGCCTTTATTGTAACTTAGTTTGCCCTAACTGCTGTTTTCCCAGGTGCCTTCAATGAGAATTGAACAAACTGTATATTACTGAGAGCTTAATGCTTTCATCAAAATGATCCTTAATGCTACAGCTTTGATTTAATAAGTAAAATGAACTATTTTTAAAGTTATGACTGTTTTTTAATGGCTCTTATGTTTATTTCTGCAGTTGCTGGTCAACTGTGGCATGTTTGTCTTAGTAGAAATATTTTTATATACAAATGTTCCTCTTTTCATCTGTCACGTGACAAATATTTGTATTTTGATTTTAAATGCCTGTACTGGACTCTGTAGTGGACTTGGATTTATGCCAGTTATTTTTACAAAGTCAGTTTTAAAATACACTGTTTGTACTGTTTGTTATGGAAACTGAAAGATGACTGAGGAAATATATAAAACTCTCTTCAACTGAGGCTAAATCCTGACTCCGGTGTTCTTTTCTTATAAAATGTTGCTGCATTAGTTTCAGTTTAAAGTGTTACTTCGGCATGTTGGGTTACATCTTTTTGGCACATTATTTTGACAGTACATTGGAATGAATGATTTTACCAGATTTATGAAGTAACCACCTGACCCACATGAACCTCAATACACAAAGGCCTTTTTTTCTTTCTTATAAATTCACCAGTTCTTTTCAATATCAATCATCAACCCGCCCCCGTGCCTGCTTTCTATAATTACATTATAGAAACTATTAGTCATCTCGTGCTTGTGTTTGCTTTTGTAGGTCATAAAGAGCCATCAGTGTTAATTTCACTCTTTTTATAAACAATTAACTGCTCACATGAGATTTAAACATAATTTAAATGATTTAGAGTATATGAGCCTTCATGTGTAATGTCAATTGAAATGTTCATTTGAGTATTCAGAGAGCTGTATTAATACACATTTTTGTTTTCAAGATTAACATTCATGCAATACATATACAGTATCAGGAAGTGACACAGCTTTGACCCTGATGTGTTTCTGATGACAATTTAGCAATAATTTCATATTTACAATGGGGTATCCAATTGTGTACAGAAATGTATGAGGTTCTAACTGGCTTAATAGCTTCCTGGAGTTGTTTGTGAGTTTTTGAGCATTGAATTTGCTTTCTACAGTTCCAATAATTAATCTCTCATTTAAAACACATGATATACATCTATTGTGTCAAATACCCTTTTGATCCTGGTCCAGTCTAACTGCTGAGTATATCAAAGTCAAGTTTATAAAATGAGACAAACAACATTGGACTGACTTTTTTGGCTTGGTTGGCCCTGTATGGTGTACTGACTTGTGTAGAGGTGACATGAGAAGCATCTATATTTACAATGTCTGTCTCCACCAATCATTTCTATTTAGTTCAAAAAGAAACAACAGGGGGGCAACGTTCAAATCTTCTTAGCATGTTATTTTTTTCACAATGTTTGTCCACAGAGACAATTTAAAGTTCTAAAAAAGGGAATGTGGCAGACTGATATGACTGATATAGAATGAAAGCAACTGGTAGTATGTTCACAACTTAGCCCAAATATTTGATTTTAAAAGAAGGCTGCAACTTGTAACCAATAAAGGCTATTTCCGCACTGTATTAAAGGGGCTAAAACAAACTTTAAAAAGAACCAATTTGATTGCAATTTAAAGTGCTTTTTCACTCCGTAACGCTCATAGCTTTCATGTTTATACAGTGGATATCAAAAGTCTACACATCCCTGTTAAAATGCCAGGTTTTGTGATGTAAAAAAATGAGACCAAGATAAATCATGTCAGAACTTTTTCCATCTTTCATGTGACCTATAACATGCACAATTCAATTAAAAATTCAAATCTTTTTAGGGGGAAGAATAAAAACTAAAAAAAATAAATAATGTGGTTGCATGTACACACCCTGTACACACAGCATGTACACACCCTCTTATAACTGGGGATGTGGCTGTGTTCAGAATTAACCAATCACATTCAAACTCATGACAAATAGTAGTCAGTATACACCTGTCATAATCTAAAGTGACTTCGATTAATCCCAATAAAGATCAGCTGTTCCATGAGGATTTTCCTGACATTTCCTCAGTTGCATCTTACAGCAAAAGCCATGGTCCACAGAGAGCTTCCAAAGCATCAGAGGGATCTCATTGTTGAAAGGTATCAGTCATGAGAAGGGTACAAATAATGTTCCAAGGCATTAGATATACCATAGACCACAGTGAAGACAGTCATCATCAAGTGGAGAAAATATGGCAAAACAGTGAAATTACAAAGAACTGGACATCCCTCCAAAACTGATTAAAAGAGGAGAGGAAAACTGGTCTGGCAGGCTTCCAAGAGGCCTACAGCAACATTAAAGGAGCTGCAGGGATTTCTGACTAGTACTGGCTGTGCACTACATGTACAATATCTCTCGTATTCTTCATATGTTTTGGCTATGGGTAGGCAAGACGGAAGCCTTTTCTTACAAAAAAAACCCATCCCAGCCCGGCAAAATGTTTCAAAAACATACATGAAGTCTCCCAAAAGCATGTGGCAAATGTTTTATTTTCTGATTTTGGCCATAATTCCAAAAGGTGTGTTTGTCATAAAAACAACACTGCACATCACATAAAGAACACCAGACCCACAGAGAAGCATGGTGGGGGCATCAACATGCTTTGGGCCTGTTTTTCTTCAGCTGGAACCAGGGTCTCAGTCAAGGTGGAGGGAAGTATGAAAAGTTACAAAAAACAGTCAGTTTACCACAAAACCTCCAGGCTTCCATTAGAAAGATGCAGATGAAGAGGAATTTTACATTTCAACATGACAACAAACCAAAGCATACATCCAAAATCAACAAAAGCATGGCTCCACCAGAAGAAGATTAAAGTTTTGGTATAGCCCAGCCAGAGTCCAGACCTGAATCCAGTTGAATATATGTGGGGTGACCTAAAGAGGGCTGTGCACAGGAGATGCCCTCACTATCTGATGGAGTTGGAGCTTTTTTTGTAAAGAAGAGTGGGCAAATATTGCCACGTAAAGATGTGCCATGCTAAAAGAGTCCTACAAAAAATCTAATAAAATCAGAAGTGCTTCAAACAATTCTTAGTTAAAGGGTGTGTACACTTATGCAACCACGTTATTTTATTCATTTTTTATTCTTCCCCCTAGAATATTTCCTTTTTTTCAATTGATTTGTGCATAGTATAGGTCACATTAAAGGTGGAAAAAGTTCTGACATGATTTACCTTGGTCTCAATTTTTTACATCACAAAACCTGGCATTTTAACAGGGGTGTTTAGACTTTTTATATCAACTGTATTTAAGATTTAAAAAAATCCTGTGGTTACTTCATCTCCGACATGTACATACTCGACCAGCAGGGTGCAGCACACAATGACATCAACAGAAGTTTATGCGAACTTTGACGCGCCTCTTCCTCTTCCTACGGACTCCCTACCCCGCTGCGCTGTGCTCATATGCTCTGCTCTCACCACTGCAAGTATTCTGAAGTCAATAATGTAGTTTCGCCACATTTATGAACTTATCCTGTCACCTTTTTGTTCGTCTGTGACAATTTTATCCGATATGTTTGCAACTCTCACTTCTGTCTCATCTTCGTTTCTGCAGCGAATGTGCCAAGACAAGTTTTGGTAAGTGAGGCTTTGCTTTACGAAGTAATGATGCACTATAAGTAGATGTGAATCATGGTGTGAATGAATGTAAGGGGTTTCCTGTTATCAGCACGTGTAGTTAGTCGGGCAGCATTAGAAGACTGAAGAAAATGTGTTCATTCTTCTACATTTAGCTTTACCTTTTCTTTTTCAGGAAGTGGTGTGAATTTACCATACTGTCGCAGCTCCTATGCTAAAGTCACATTTTTCTTTCTTATGCATAAACCAGTATAAACCAGTTTAAACGCAATGATTAAGTAACAATATTTTCAGTTGTTTTGTTGAAGCAGTGGTTAGTTTTGCACACATGAAATTAAGTGCATGCATCCACCACAAATGATGCATGATTTTGTCCATTTAAAATGAAAAAGGCTCTTTACTCAAGACTTAAACAAAGGTAGTATCACAATCAATCTTAAGAGTCAATTATTGTTCAATTTTGTGTTTATTTATATATAGCTGCTCTCAAAATTATTCAACCCCCAATGCAAATTAGGTTTATGTGCAAAATTTAAAAACTTTCAGCTGTTTTCAATGAACAAATCAAACATGAACAATTTAAACAGCTCAACACAACTAATAATTGCAAGTGTTTCCTCAAATTTCATCAAAAAATGTCACTTTTGTGACTAGGACAGTGATCCGTAGCATACCTCAAAGTCCACCAAGGCCTGGGTTCAGAAGAAGTCCTGGGATATTCTAGCGGGGCTTTCACAGTCATCTGACTTGGACCCAATTGAAAATTTCTGGTGGGATTTGAAGAAGGCTGTTGCAGTACCCAAACCCAACAAAATTAGTGAACTGGAGGCCATAGCCCACGAGGAATGCGCTAATGTTTTTTAAAGAACACTGCTAGAAGCTTGTGTGTGGTCAGGCATCACATTTTCAGCAGGTCAAACAGCAGAAGGGGGCTCTAAGTACTGAACATGCTTATCATGAAGGGGTTGAATGATTTTGAGACTGCAATACTCACAAAAGTGGAATTTCGTGTTGACATTTGGGAAAACACTTGCAAACATTATTGTGTTGAGCTATTTAAATTGTTCTTGTTTGATTTGTTTAATGAAAACAGCTGAAATACATTTAGCAAATAAACCTATTTTGCAATGGGGTTTGAATGATTTTGATTTCAGCTTTAAATATAGTTAATACCTCATAAAAATGTGTACAGAGTATCAACATGAACCTATAACACAATAGCTCACAGTCAAGACAACTCAGGCCTTATTCAAAGTTTAACACGAGGAGTAGCTTCAGTTTTTACAACCTCAATCTTCGTTTATTTTTCAGAACTATCGGCCCCAGAGATGGATCTCCAAACCTGTCTCAAAACGACCCTGAAGAACAGATATCAGAAACTGAATGAAGTCTACTCTGGAAATCTTTTACTTCCTTCTAAACTTTATTATTGGGATTTCAGGGAAACTCTACCTTTTCCTGATTTGAACCAGCATGAATTTCGATTTGTTGACAAGTCGGATCTTCATTCTTGGGATAGTCATAAAACTGTCCCCCTTGCTAAGGTTTTTTCATGTGACTGCAAACACAAAAGCAGCCAAAGAACAATCATCACATTGGGAGTTGGTGGAGTTGGAAAAACGACCTTAGTTCAGACTTGGGCTTTGGACTGGGCTGGAGGTAAAGAGTACCAAGACATCTCACTCTTGTTTCCCCTCACATTCTGGGAGTTAAATTTAATCAAACGTAAAGTGAGCCTAATTGAGCTTCTTCGGATGTTCTACCCAGAGCTAAAGGAGCTTGATGTCTCCAGCCTAAGTAAAAACAACGTGTGGTTTGTTCTTGATGGACTTGATGAGTTTAATACGCCACTTAACTTTAGTGGTCCGACTGTGAGTGATGTATCTGAGGCATCCAAAGTAGATATTTTAGTGACCAGTCTGATCAGTGGAAAGTTACTCCCAAGGGCTCATGTATGGATAACAACCCGATATTCAGCTGCAACACAGATCCCTGGATGTTACTTGCTCAAAGAGACTGGGATTAAAGGATTAAGTGAAAACCACAAGGAGCAACATTTTAGAAATGTAATCCTTGATGATGATCTTGCCAACAGAGTCCTTGACCATGTGAAAATATCAAGGAGTCTGGACTTCCTTTCAGAGATACCTCCAATCTGCACCATCATGGCAAACACCTTGAAGAAACATGTATCAGCAGCTGAAGGGTTTAAAATCAACCCTTTGAATCTGACCCAAATGTACTCAACTCTGATCGAAGATTCAAAATTTGGTGTCCTCGGCAAGTTGAAGGAGCTTGCACTGTTTCGGTTGGGGGAGAAAAACGTGATGTATGAGAGTGATCTAGCAAAGAAGGATATAAGTGTCAGGGAAGCATCTGCTTTTTCAAAAAAGCACCCACTTGTGTTGAGAGAAGAAAAGGGACTGCACAACACCACAGTGTTTCGCTTTGGCCATTCAAGCATCGAGGAGTTCTTGGCTGCGTCGGCTAAATTGGACAAGATCCAAGGGAGTAATACAGAGTCTGACCAGCTTCAGCGTCTAGTGGACATTGCGGTGCAGAGAGCTGATGGAGAGTTAGATGTCCTCCTTCGCTTCATCTTTGGGCTCATAAAGAAACGTGGCATCTTGGCAGCCATTGATCCCCTGTTTGACCACACCAAAAAGAAGATCCTCCAAGAAATTGTTTCTTACAACGCTGTGATTCTGTTCCATGCTCTGAGGGAGCACGACAGCCAGGCTTTACTGAATGAAGTCAAGTTCTTTAGGAAGTTTGGCTTTTCTCCAATCCAGGGTTTCACACCCATGCATTGGACATTCATGATCCAGAGGGCATCAAACTTTGAAGGGATGATGGCTTGTTTTGAAATGAATGTGGCCCTAAGATCTGATGAGCTTCTCCTCAGGAAACTACCAGCTATACTGAAATCCAAGAAAGCGATGTAAGTAAATTCTCATTTTACTCACCCATCTGTGTACGCACACATCAATAGATGCTTGAAATGTGTTGCTTTATTTTCCTGTTCTGGTGAAATTAGTTGAAAGTATTTCAGTAAGGGCTGAGTCATCAAAATCAAGAAGAGGGGACAAATCTCATTTACCCATTGTGGTATGTAAAAAGTATGACATGTATGACTGTGTGAAGAGGGTGTGGTAGTCACCATGTTGACAATACTCAGTTTGTGGCAAGCACTTTTGAAGTCTTTGATTGTGGCTTATTGGCAGCTACCTTATTCTTTGGAGCCCCAATTGGCCCTGGGGTCCTTCATTTGAACAGCAGGGTAGTTACACATTGCTGTTATCATTCCTGGTTGATGGATTATCTTGGCAGTAAATATATATCTTCAGAAGCAACAAATGTCCCAGCTATTTATAGACATTTGAATTCTGGTTAGTCTGGTCTAAAGTTAAGAACACACTCAGAAAACAGTTGAAGCTTAGCACATTGTACACACAGCTAAACAAGGATCACAGAATCTGTGGATGCCAGATTGGTTTGCTGAGGCTTTGGCCCTCCTTGCAGGTTGACGTTCACATACCTGTGCTGGGTATGCGTTGCTGATCGAGTGGTTATATGCTAGTTAATGCTGATTCTTGGCTGGTGGTGGGTGTCTGTGCTACAGCTTAGACACAACATTTAACAGGCATTTCAGCCAAAAGTCATACAAATATTGATTATTTTACAACCAGTGATTCTTTTGCTGACTATGATGCATTAAATTGTTTAGTCAGCCAGGCATGCACATTCCTAGTTGCATTTGTCTAACACATGTAGCTACAGCCTAAAGCATGCTGTAACATCTCAAAACTCTCGATATGACTATATTTAGAGTCATTCCACGCGGAACATTTGACAGAAGGCAGTTTTACTATTCTTGGCTTTATTTTTGTCCAATCAAGAATTTGTGTCCACTTGTACAGTTGATGAGTTTGACACATCTAGACATGTAGTAGGCCAAAGTGAGGGGAAAAGTGAATAGTTTTTGCTTCTGATATGATGATAAACACTTTAGTAATGAAGCCACTTATGTTTTTCCAGCACCAATGTCCCTCTTCATTTTGGAAAATCCAAAGATGTCAGCACACTGTCAGCCTCATTTATGCTGCCCATAGTTTGTCCTGACTCTGTCACCTTCTCCTTGCAGGCTGGGATTTTCTAACCTGACAGATAAGAGTTGTCCAGCCTTAGCAGCAGTCCTGAGCACAGGCGAGTCATACCTGAGAGAGCTGGACCTGGGATACAACAGCCTCACAAACAGTGGGATCAGGACTCTGGTGGATGGACTGTGCGATCAAAACTGCAGGCTGAAAAAGCTCAGCTTGCCGGGCTGCGGAGTGAGCCCTCAAGCATGTAAATACCTGGTCAAAGCCATGGTAGAGTCTCCGAAACTGAAAGAGTTGGATCTCAGCAGGAACGAAATAGGAAATGAGGGAGTGCACCATCTCATGTATGGTTTGAAATCTCCTGAATGCCATTTAGAAGCACTAAGGTGAGTGTGTTAGGGTATTGGAAAGGACCTCATGATACTATATGGATCATGATACTCTGGTCATCATATGTTATGTTTTGTGCTACTTTGCAATAGTAAATTATGAACTGAATATTGAAAAGTTCAATTTTTCATTGTAATTCATTGAAACATAGGGTTGATGGTTAAACACAGAGTTAAAATATGTGTGTTTGGGTTAGCTGTGGGCATAAAGTCCTTTTTAGAGCATGGCTGTTGTGAAAACATCCAAAGATAACCTGTTATTTCTTTGATTCACTGCTTTGTTGTCATAAGCAGCACTAGCTCGCTTAACATCCCCTAGATGTCACTCGACTACTGCTGCTCTCACGCTGAATATCAACA
The DNA here is from genome assembly GCF_009762535.1 of Notolabrus celidotus. Taxonomy (NCBI): domain Eukaryota; kingdom Metazoa; phylum Chordata; class Actinopteri; order Labriformes; family Labridae; genus Notolabrus; species Notolabrus celidotus. The sequence continues at coordinate 11,652,433 of NC_048278.1, forward strand.
TGCAGAACAGCTTCAGGCTCAATGAACCTGCCTAAGGGCCAAACAGTGGCATCTATAGGCACATACTTTTCTGTCTCATTGCTCTAAACAGCCCGAGAAAATACTCTCACCTAAAACTGTTTTCAAAATGCGAACCGAATAATAAATACGCAGAACGTCCCTGCTTTGACATGTTTTTGGGATATAAAACATATAGTTTGCTAATATAAAAGGACACTTTTACAACCTCTTATACAAAATAAACTAAAAGATCGATAAAATAATTACAGCGGCTCAGTCAGGGACAGGTTTTACAAGAAGAACTGTCTTGATCGGAGTTATTATTAATCTTTAAGTCATGTGTTTCTAATTCTCTCAGCACAGTACCAGACTATCTGTGAGATATTCATTCTTATCTGACAGATATTGAACTCCTGATTCTTGACTCAAACAACACATCATGATCATGTTGAGTTATCCAGGGAAGGGGAAAGTTGCAGGTGGATTCACTGTTAAACATATGCAAAAACCAGAAGTGTAATGATGGCTGTTCATGCATGCAAGGGCTGACCTCAAACTGGTGTCAAATATTTTTAGCAGGACAAACCTCTGAATATTTGTGTGCACCGTCTGCATTGTGTGTTGGCGTTTACTATTAGTTAAATAGTGATTGATCCTTGAGTGACAAAGTAATGTTAAGATAATGTAGCCCTTTTTCAAACCTGTAGCAGAGACATTTGAGTGTTTACAGCAGAATACAAACACAACAAAGCAGAGCAAAAGAAGAAGCATATGCAGCAGGAAGGAAGGATTTACTGTATCTGTCCTTTAGACACTTTGGGTGAAGCAGCCTGTTGCTGAAGGAGCTGCCCAGTACTGTTACAAGGATGCTGATTTGTTTTGATGTAGATGACTTTTGATGAATTTGAATTAATTGAAGCATTTTGGAGACATTGACATAAAATAATTTACAGTTAGGTTAATGAAACCCAGGTTGATTAAATCCTTTATACCTGCTTGAAGCATCTAAATCATTGTTGTTAACTGGTCCAAGTTATAGTAAAGTTTGCACAGCTTCAACACATTTGCGATACATTTTTGTTAATCAAAATTTGCTCTGATATCTTTATTTTTTTCTTCATAGACTATCACAGTGCAGCTTTGAGTATGCCGGCTGCTCTAATATAGCCTCAGCTCTGCAGAAGAATTTCGGCTGTCTGAAAGTGCTGGATCTGAGCGTTAATATGATCACAGACAAGGGGGCCATTGAGTTCTTCAAAAAGTGGATGTTACACAGCTGTGTAAGCTGAAGTGAGTATGATTAAAATATAAATGTGTTCACTTTAACCTGAAAGCATAAGCAGATATTATCTAATGCCGTCTCTTTTTGTCTGTTTGCAGTTTGTGCCATTGCGGCATCACCAGGTTGAGCTGTTCATACATTGGAGAAGCTCTGAAGAGCGAATCCAGCGATCTTGTGGAACTCAATCTGTGCAGCAACAACTTGGGAGATGACGGATTTATGCTCCTCTGCGAAGGCATGTACGCATGGTGTGGTCTGGAAAAACTCAAGTAAGAAAGCATTATACTTACATTTCTCCTTCTGCTAATGACTGACATGAAGAATGAGGAGGAAGAAGAATTTGATGTTAATGCCTACTTGAACAAGTTCTACAGAAAATTTGATTTATTTTTTCACTGTTCAGCACCAAATGCTCTATCCCTGTAAAAATTCAGCTCTAAAAATGAGGAAAAGGGCACGGACTTGGCCCACTGGTTAAGTTGCGCGACCATGTAGTGGGCGGCTCCCCTCCCGTATGTCATTCCCCCACTCTCTCCTGGATTTCTACGCTATGCACTGTCCGCTCCCTCTTTCAATAAAGGTGTAAAAGCCCAAAAATATAACTTTGAAAATCGGGAAAGGCAGTAAAATGGGAAATATTATTTAAAATAAGTGAAATGATCAGCTCTTAAAACGAAATACAATCACTTTACAATATTTCTTTTGGACAACTTTAAGTAGCCAGTGTAAAGAAACAAAACGGATATCTCATAATAAGACTGATTCCAGACTGAAAACATTACCTTTTTTCTGATCCAAAAATAGATTAAGGAAATATTTCTTTCAGCATTTATGGAAATGTGCTCAAATGCAGCCACACCAATATATGGGCAACTAATACAGCTAATACTAATAACAGATATGTCTTGATACACTGAAAATGTTGAATAGTTTTCCAATTAGTTAGACAAATGGGATGATAATTAGGATTCAATGCTCAGACTATTGTAAGATAAGAAACTATTGAGGCTAGTTACACCTGCGTACAGAGAGGGAATAGAATAGTGTGGTGTAAGTGGATAATCCTGGCTAAATGAGCTGAACTATGAAAGAGACCGGCATGCCTGAATGAAGAAGTGAGTCAGTGAACCATCTTGGGGATATAACAGGACATTAACTCTTTAATTGGCTCATACTGGGTGAGATAAAAAATGCAGTTTTTGCCCTGAATCTCTATAGAAATACATGAGAGTTATGTTGTGTTGTGAGATAGACAATAAAACAGTCAATGTATTATACATTAACTGTTTTAAGTGAAGAAATGAAAAGAATATCATGTTATGTTGTGAAGTAGGTGTGAGACAAACAGTCTTGGAATAATAAAAAGTTGAAAACCTTCCTGGTAAAATCTAGTCAGACGTGGAATAAGCATTATGTGCGTCATAAAATCTTCATCCTTTCTATATTTACTTGTTCTTTCTTTGCACCTTTGGTAAATGACATGTTTCTTATTTCCTCCAGTGTTTCAAGATGTGGAATCACGAGCACAGGCTGCAGATACCTGACTAAGGTCCTGTGCTCAGTCTCGCAGCTGTACAGAGGGTGGAGTGAGAAATCACAGTGGCAGGCGGTGGAGCTGAAAGAGCTCGACATCAGCATGAACTTTCTCAGAGACCAGGGGGTCTCAGAAATTGCTGGTGGACTGAAGAATCCTTATAGCCATCTGAAAGTTCTCAAGTAAATCTATTTTGGAGCATTTCAGTTGACCTCTTCACATGACATATGTTTCATCAGAAGAGCTATGCTTAATCATGTTCATGCTCTGTTTCAGCCTGAGCTACTGCAGCCTGACTGATGTCTGCTGTGCAGAGCTGGCAGTGGGATTAGCCTCAAAGGAGAACATTGTCAGTGAGATGGACCTGTCTGGAAATGACCTTCAAGACAAAGGTGTGAGGAGACTCTGCATGGGGATGAAAAGCCCCCTCTGTAAACTAGAGAAACTATCGTAAGTGTCTGCTTTTTCCTCTGTATTATTATCATACTATATATAACCTCCACACCAAATAAAGACCACATTAAATTACAGTCAACACATGGATCCATATATCAACAGAGTGAGTGAGTGAGTGAGTGAGTGAGTGAGTGAGTGAGTGAGTGAGTGAGTGAGCGAGTGAGCGAGCGAGCGAGCGAGCGAGCGAGCGAGCATATGTGTGTCTTTGTGCATTTAAGGGCAGTAAGCACAACAGTGGTTTGAGGAAGGGGAGAATATGTTGGTAGTAAATATTAGGAAGGGCTATTTAGGGCTGACTAAATAATGAACGGATTTTAAATATAAAGAATAAAAAGTAAGTAAATAAAATACGTAAATAGGTTTTTGTGTTTTTAAATACTCTCAGATGTTGCAGAGGATATATTTTTTTTTTTTTTTTTTTTTTTTTTTTTTAAGTTATATTTTTGGCCTTTTTGCCTTTATTTTATAGGACAGGTGGAGAGAGACAGGAAATGTGGGGAGTAGAGAGTGGGGGAAGACATGCAGGAAATGGTCGACCGGCCGGGAATCGAACCGGCGACCCCTGCGACGAGGACTGTAGCCTCTATATGTGGGGCGCTTAGACCGCTAGGCCACCAGCGCCCCTTGCAGAGGATATATGATTGTGACAATTTGCCTCAAAGACATGGAAAAGATGGTATTGGGAATTATTCTTAAAAGAGAAGAAGAGGGAAATGTTGAGATTAGAGTTCAATTGCAATTCCCAGAAAATTTCAAAAAGTACACCACGTCCATTATGAACATAATATGTAACAAGTATTATTTTCTCCAGACTGAAGCGCTGCGGTCTGAGCTCCAAGAGCATTCAGTTCTTGATCATTGCACTGAAGTCAAACCCCCAACACCTGACAGAGCTGCTCCTGATGGGCAACAATCTGGATGACTCATCAATCAGAGTGCTCTGTGAACTAACAAAGAACCAGAAATACACCCTACAGACGTTAGAGTGAGTACTGCAATTCATTATTTTTATTAAATGTATTTTGTTTTCAGTTACATTTCTAATTTCTTCAGCCTTTCTCCGGTACCCATGTCATTATGGAGCAGTATGATAGGCATGTTTATGTAATTTCAACCCAGACTTCATGGAAATTCTGCCTGCAAATGACCTGGTTCTCACTTTGACTGAAGCATTCTTATGTTCTATAATATCTTATCTTTCAGTGTCTCGGCAGACTGAGGAGAGAGAGAGAGAAAATACACACAACCAAGGGTACTCGTGAAGTGGCTCACTGTCAACTTTTGCTTATTTTATTCAGCTTTACCTTCTCTGTTTTAGGATTATTTTAGAGGTTACTCCCAACACTTAAAGCAGATTAGAATATATTTGAGCTTTCAAATAAAAATGAGACTTTTTATATGATTTTATTAAGTGAAATATTTTAGTTTTATTAGATTACATTGTATGGGACCAAAGGTAATTGCAACATATGTTGAAAGCTGAGAGACTTCTCTTTTCTTAATTTTTTGAGCCTCCTGTGGATAAAGCAGTGCCTCTTTTTTTCATTGAACTTGTGTAAATATGTGTAAGTACAGTTCTCTAACAAACTCTTGTGAGTTCTGAGAGCAGAGAGACCGATCTGTGGTTCGAGAGAATGTCTCCTGCTTAATATATGGGCATGACTTTAGATATTTTCATCTTACTTAGAAAAACTGCAGTTAGCAGAGACTGATTACAGATACGTGTAACGTGTTGATTTCTATCATTAAAGGTAAATCAAAGTTTTCAATGAAAACCCACGGCACTGCCCACTCTGTGTCAAAGAATCAGTGTTATATGATATAAATTGTCAGTGACAGTCAAGGTGGTCTTGCTACTACTCTATCCAGCATCCACCCATCTCATACAGAAGAACTTATGTAAAGTGCAGCAGGCTACAGATTTTACATTCCCTTCAGAAACTTCAACCAAGCATTGTGAAACAGAAGTTCTGATAAAACTGTCAGCTCGTTGAACTAAGAGCTAGAAAAACAAAAAAAAAATTCATCTCCAGTGTATGACTGAGATAAGTCACTTTAAACGCAAACTATTTTCGCACACTGTTTATTTTTTACATATTGTTTTTTATGCAATTTCTTTGCCTTTGCCTTAAATATTCTCTGATGCCACTGTGGTTAGACTTTGAATTTCATTTGTCTGTTAGTGACACATAAAATTGTCTGTTTTGCCTTTGAATCTAATGCAGCAATGGAAAAAGATGTCTTAAGTGTCAACAATAAACATAATCTTCCATGCAGTACTGGTTGGGATTCAATTCAAAAGCTTTATTTACATGACAGTTTCTGAAGCAATTTTGCAAAGCATCAAGATACCCAATGTCCACATATTTAGACAACGGAAAAAAAAGTGATCAATTCAACAATTTTGAAAGTATAAAACAAAAATTTGATTTTTAAATTCCATTTGTCAATATTATAAGTATTCAAATGTTTGTGTATTATTAGCCAGTGATTATTGTTTTCCAAAAAAATATGTGATTATTTTGCTGATGAATATGTCAAAAAGAATTGACACCCCAAAGTAAAGTCTGAAAACTTGATTTTGGAAAAACCAACAGATCACACTCCAGAGAAGCAGGAACAGCAAATGTTTCTCTTTTTTTGTCTTACAATTACAGAATGCAGCACTTTTCTTTCAATGAATTACTGAAATATCTTGTAACTTCATTGACTATGTATGAGTGTGTTTTAATTTCAGCTTGTGTGATTATTTATTTTACTGTTTGTTTCATTCACCATCCCTAAGATTAGGTTGTTCTCTGTTTTGTTATTTGTGTGAGTACAAAATGGATTAAGCAAGGTCACTACGCTTTTTAAAACCGCACAATGGATGAATTCAATGAACTTGTGCTTTCCTGTATCAGCTTCTCCTGTCCTGAGTTATAGCAGCACACCATCTAGTGGCCAATTCCTGTAACTTCAGTGAATGACGCTTTTGACGCCAGTTGACAGCGATATCTGCTGCGTCTGTGTGCCGCACAGCAGGCAGCATCTCCTGTGTCATCGCAGTGAACGCACCTCAGAAGGAAAGGTAAGCCACAGGATATTTTACAGTGTCAACACCAGAACTACTGTCATTAATGTTTAAGTTTCCCAGAACAAGCGTTCTAGTGTTTGTTTATTCCAGGCACGTTTGTCAACGCCATTATGTAAGCGCATCAAAGTGAGGGTCGAAATTGATAGTTGAGTGCTGTGTGGTGTTGATGTTGTGGTAATTTGATGAAGGCAAGCGGTGCCAAAAAGAGTGCAGAGGGGGTGTGGATTGGCAAAGCTGGCTGCTTACTGTCAAGGCCTGTATTGCGCACTTTCTGCGGATAAATGTCCAACCTGGCAGACATGCGGGAATCCTCTTTGTTGATCATCTTCATCATCCTGCCTCTACCACAGCAAAACAAACAGTGCAAAATGTGTAACTGTCTTCAAGGTGGATGCTGAGACCTGCAGACATTCTTTAAACGCCCTCGGCTCTGCAGTGTAATGCTCACTGGATGTTTATTGCGGCCATATCTTGTCTGTTCCAAACAATTTTATGATACACAAACTTATGCTGTAAGGATTTTCTCCAGGACAAAGAGAAGTGTAAGTGAACGTAGGCAGTCATTCAATATATGTTATCATAATATGAATACTTCATTTTCATCATGAGAATAGCAGGTGAAGTATATAATATTGTCTTAAGATGCTTTTGCTGCAAAAAACGGCTGGCTGATAAGTTTAGTCTTTCTGTCATAACACTGACAAAAGATTAAACACACTCAAATTATTTCCAATGGAGACTAAAATATGGTCAGAACACAGTTCAATGTGGACGCAGTCACAAAGTTCAGTACAATAGCTTATGAACAGCCAATGATGATACTGACCCAGCAGAATGAGCGCGTGTACGTGCCGTGGGCGCGTCTTACTGGGGGAGGATGAGTTGACAACCAATCAGAGGCTGTATGCAGCCGACTGAAGTGAAGGCCCTATACATTGAACAGCGAGTTAACTTCAATTGTTTAATGAGTAAGTCTTAAGTAAGAGAAAGACGGGAAGAATCTGATAATTTATGGTGTGAACTGGCAATATTACTCGTTTTAATATATTCATATTTTGCTTTAAAAATCATATTTTTGTCAGAAGTCTGTCTAACTCCCTGAATGATTATGGCTAGCGTTATCCCTGGAACTACAAATAACTACAACAATAAAAGCTTTAGTTCATGCTAGTTAATTTGAAACACAAGTTAAGAAACAGTGGTATTGGAGACCAATTTGAAAAAATTGTCCTATCAATAAAGGCAAAAATGCCCCAAAATATTGGGGCATATATTTTTTTAAAGAAAACATTATTCACACTTTTTTAAACTGACGTGCTACAAATGTCCAGATTTGCAACTCCAATATTAATTATAGGAACAACAATTGGAACAGCCACAGATACCTGATTACAGGGGACAATGTCAGCTAGCCTCTTTGTAGTGCGAAAATGTTTCATATTTTTTAAACGGCCATTTCAGTAGGTGCAAAACGTCTTGAACTACAGTTGAGGTCAAAATTATTAACCCCCCTTTGAAATCAGATAAAACCCTTGATTTCTCTATGAAAATGACCATTAAAAACAAGTGCTAATAGTTTATTTGTTTCCAAAATAACAAAGTCAAAATGTTCACTATGTTTGATTTGGATATTTTATTGATGCAATGAATTGAAACAAGAAAAGGTAAAAATGACACGTCCAAAATGATTAGCCCCCTGGCCATAAGTAGTCAATAGTTCACCCTTTCTGAGCTGCACATGACAACAACCTCTTCAAATAGTTCTTTACAAGGTTGGCACATGTCTCTTGAGGGATTTTGGGCCCATTCTTGCAATGTAAATTGTTCCAGCTGGTCCAAAGTCGTGGTTTTTGAGCATGGACAGTCACTTTGAGCACCTACCACAGATTCTTAACAGGATTTAGATCTGGGCTCAGTACGGGCCACTCCAGGACCTTGGTTTTGGTGTCCTTTAAGAACTGTTGGACCAATTTCAATGTCCAATGTCATTGTCTTGTTGGAAGACCCAGTCCCGACCTAAGCCTAGACTAAGAGCAGCGTTCTTCATATTATCCCTCAAAATGTCAACGTAACTTTCTTTTTTCATGATGCCATGCACCAGAACAAGGCTCCCTGTGCCTGAGGCTGCAAAACAGCCCCAAAGTACGATACTCCCACCACCATGTTTAACTGTAGGAACGGTGTTCTTAGGGTTGAAGGACTCTTGCTTTCTTGGCCAAACGTAAAAAACATCCATGTGCCCAAAAAGTTCCATCAGACTAAAGGATGGACTTCCAAAATTCATCTCTACCTTTTAAAATGTTCTCGGGCAAACCTCAGTCTGGCTCTGATGTGCCGCTCTTTGAGTAAAGGGGTTCTTCTGGGACGATGGTCCTGAAGCCCACTACGATGAAGATCCCTCACAACTGTGTTCCTTCAAACATCAAGTCCAATGGAGGTCAGGTCAGCAACAATCATCTTGGCAGATATCTGGGGCTTCTTGCTGACATCTTCGACTACTTTCCTCTCCAGAGTTCTTGAAATCTTGCGTTTTCTACCACGCCCAGGTTTGTTTCCAACAGAGTTTGTGTCCTTGTACTTTACAATGAGGCAGCATACAGCTGTTCTAAACACTGTAAAACGCCTGGACATAACAGTAACCTTCCCCCTTATCATAAGCCTCCATTATCTTCTTTCTGAGCTCAAGACTGAGTTCCTTTGTCTTTGGCATGGTTAGTAAGAGTAGTCTCTCTCAATAACGTGTTTAAGTGCCCTGTTTGGAGTCCCTTAAGTAAATCTCAATGCTGATTGAATGCTCCGGTGTAGTTAGGAAGCCAATTGACTGACAGGTGTTGTTAGGAAGCCAGCTGACTGCACAGGGGTGTTTTAAAAGCAAAAATTCACATGGGGCCTAATATTTTTGACCACCCCATTTTCCACTATATTTGATATAAAGCTATCCTAAAAAAATATTTTACATTCTTAAATGCACCAAAGCTACTAAAGAACACTAGTTAATGTTTGCTCATATCAAGTTTTATCAATGATGCAAACATTTGGCAGAATTTAAGGAAATGTTCCATAAATCCTGGGGGGCTAATAATTTTGACCTCAAGTGTATGTAAATTGTGTAGCATATTCTTACTTCTGGTGCTGCTAAAACTCTCTTTACCTTTTCATGTCTCTGCAGTAGTGTTGCCCCAGAACCCAATGTTTACTAAAACATAAAAAAAGAAAATGGCCCAAGAGTAAAAACAGCAGCTAAGTGACAGTAAACAGTGACGTCCCTTTTAGTTCTAACTCAATAATATGAATCTTTAAACTGTGAATCAAAAAGCATACTGCTTTTATCCAGTAAGTTTTGCAACTGCAGATACACAGATGCCTTACCTTAAATACTATTGGTTGATTATGTCAAGTAGAGGGTAACATAGTATGCTGTGGCTTGTGAACAAGAAATACCCTCTCTGCACAGGTTAATTCATTGTTATTCAGGTTGGACAATGGAAGTTTTAACTTTGCTGAGCTTTTACCATGTTGTTGTTCTCTGTGTGCTCTCAGATTGAAGCTCTAACATCTAATGGTTAGGTAATTACTGTTTATGAACACAAAATGCAAGTATATTACCATTGTGGGTAGTGGGAGCAGTGATAGTGCTCTACATGTCTGGCGTCTTTATCACATTAAGTGCATATTGTTGATTTTTGTTTGCTGGGGTCTTTCAGTATCTTCGAGGCTGAGCTGCCATGGGGAAGGAGAAACTCCACATAAACATTGTGGTAATAGGACATGTCGACTCAGGCAAGTCTACCACCACCGGCCACCTCATCTACAAGTGTGGGGGCATTGACAAAAGAACTATTGAGAAGTTTGAGAAGGAAGCTGCTGAGGTACATGACTCATTCTGTTCTCACTTGAATTTAAAACATGGTTTTTCATGCCTGTCTGTGTAGGTGCAGTATGCTCCTTGTGTTTTCTAGCACAACAGTGCTCTGCTCTATTTTCATGGATGTCCTGTCCAACAAGTATCATGTCTATTTCTGTGTCAGTGTCCTGATTTTTTAATGTATTTGATTGCATTTGGGGAAAGTGGTGGTTGTTAATTTATCTTTATCCACAGGCTGTAGCTGTGTTCCCCTTATTACAAGGAGTCTTACAAGTGCAGGTTAATCATCTAATGTCTTCACCAACCATCAACCTTTTAACAGAAAAACAGAACCTTCAAAAAGGCCAAAGTGGACTCAGGCAGCAAGACATGAGGCATCAACAGGGAGAATAGGAAAACTATGAGATTGTGACACTTAGTAATTCTGCCTGAGCAACTGTAGAGGCTGATGCTAAGCTATGCAAGACCTGATTCTCGTCTTTGTTCAATGAAAAATTGATTTCACCCACTGATTTCTTAGTTATGATTAGAAAAACCATCAGTTTATAGAGTGAGTTGGTTTCAGATTGTGGCACCCTTTTCCCCATTGAGATATGTCAAATTTAAAAGAAGGAAGCCATGCTCTCTGTGTGTATTAAAAGTATGTAGATGCTTAGTACAATCAATAGTTATACACACAAAACAAGGGCTTATAAGTATTTATGAACACACAAAGTGATTTATCAATCATATTGTGAAGTAAAGTAAATGTTACATTTCTTTACCTGTCTTTCCTTCCTTATTTCTATCCTTCTAGATGGGAAAAGGTTCCTTCAAATATGCCTGGGTTTTGGACAAGCTGAAGGCAGAGCGTGAGCGGGGCATCACCATCGACATCTCTCTCTGGAAGTTCGAGACCAGCAAGTATTACGTCACAATCATTGATGCCCCAGGACACAGGGACTTCATCAAGAATATGATCACTGGGACTTCTCAGGTATAAGAGAAGGAAATGAAAAAGTATTACAGACAGAGAAAAGTTATTGAGCAGACTGCTTCACACTCCTTCTCCTCTCATGCTTTCAGGCTGACTGTGCTGTGCTCATCGTGGCTGCAGGTGTGGGTGAGTTTGAAGCAGGAATTTCCAAAAACGGACAGACTCGCGAACACGCCCTTCTGGCCTACACCCTGGGAGTGAAGCAGCTCATTGTGGGCATCAATAAGATGGATTCAACTGAGCCTAACTACAGCCAGAAGCGCTATGAAGAGATTGTGAAGGAAGTCAGCACTTACATCAAGAAGATTGGCTATAATCCTGACACTGTGGCTTTTGTGCCCATCTCTGGCTGGAATGGAGACAACATGTTGGAGCCCAGCCCTAATGTGAGTATTTGCAGAAAATTCAAGTATAAGAATAGATTTTCTCGCTGGTTTTAAAGTACTTGGGTTTTAAAATGGTGCATCATAATTGCAATATCCATCTTCTTCCCAATGTGACCCTATATTAGAATTTAAAAAATGTATAATGCTGCTTTCAGACAGGATGTCGCTGTACCACTTAAATTCATTCTTGTCATTACATGAAAAAAACATAGGTTATTATATAGTATATATGGTGTTCAGTGTGTGAGTTCCATGAAAAATGCACACCTTCATTAGCAGATCAATGAAGATAAATTAGTATATTAGTGGTATGTTGTCCCCTGCAAACAGCTTGAAGGTTGACTCCAAAAATATACTACAAAACTATTGCATAGCAGACAAACTATCTCTATCTGCTGCTTCTCATAGTGCTTAAGTTTCATCTTAGTATCCCTTACTTGCGTCATTCACTTGCCTCTTAGTTCTTCCCACCAGAGATGTGTGGAGAGATGCAAGGAATTGAAAAGAGGAAAAGGAATAAGGAGATATTTTGAAAGAGACATGAGACAGCCTTTTCTTCAGTGAGTCAGTTTGTGATGATGGCACTGGACAAGCAGTCAGTCAACTTAGCAGTTGTTTGTGTCTGCTCTGCACTTTATTCATTGTAATAACATACACACAGGAACAGTTTTTGTCTCTGTATCCTGTTAAATGTTTAACAAAGTGCTGCGCATGAGGCAAAGTCTGCAGTCCGTTTATGTGTCTTACTACTTATTTGCATTTACATTAACTGTCAAACTGATCATTAACTCTATAGTTTAGAAACACAAATTCTTGTAAGATGTCTCTGAAACACTGAACATTATTTTTAGGTTTAAAGCTTCAGTGAAGATTGAAATCATGTAACACTCTTCAAACCTGATGCTGATTACTGATCAGCCTTATATAAAACTTTAACATGATGATACATGTAAAAAGTGTTTCTGATAGACAGACCCCTACTTGAATTATATCTCTAATAGAATTTAACAGGATAAATAGCTTATCATGAAGGAAAAATATGTATATTTTAAGACTGCATGACTATTTTTGTTACATGATGAATAAAGAAATGCGATTTAAAAAAAACCTTTTGGGGCGCTGGTGGCCTAGCGGTCTAAGCGCCCCACATACAGAGGCTACAGTCCTTGCTGCAGGGGTTGCTGGCTCGATTCCCGGCCGGTCAACCATTTCCTGCATGTCTTCCCCCACTCTCTACTCCCCACATTACCTGTCTCTCTTCAACTGTTCTATAAAATAAAAAAAAGGCAAAAAGGACAAAAAAAAACAAAAAACTTTTATTGACCATATGAAAGTTATGCTCTATATTTTGTGCTTAGAACTCATGTCAAACACTTTTTTGATTCCACTAATCACTTCAGACTGTTTAGAAACTTTTGTGTGTTACTGACCTGTTTCAAGGCATCCCCTTAGTGTCTGTTTCAAGGTCCCTCTTTTCTCTGGTGATGTTAAGTTTCAGTAAAGTCCAACCTTCTGCAGCATCCAATCACTGAGTTGTATGTGATACAGGAAAATGTATTTCAGTTAAAAGACATCTGCAAAGACTGTTCTCGTGTATCCTTGCATATTGCCCTTCAGATTTCCCTCCTCTCTCCTTGATCCTCTCTACTGCAAGAATCAGCAACAGCTTTTGAACACTCTTCAGCATGGCAGGTCCATAACTACTTTCGGTTCAGCCAAGGACTGAGGAAAATCATTTAAGCACTTTGGGAAGCGTTGTCTTTCACTTCTGCTTGCTCTGGGTTCAACATACATGACAGTAAAGTGATGACCTGGGAATCAAAATGTTCTGCTGTGTTGTGGCCGAATCAGAGCTGCAGCTGGGGCAGATTGCAGAGAAGAGAGGATACCCAAACACAACAAACAGAGAGAAGCACAGCATTGGCAAACAAAATCTGGCACCTTTCTGCACACCTGTGAAAAGGTTTTAGCTGTGTTTATTTTATAAAGAATGTAACCAGTGAGAGAAAATTTAGGGTATAAATGCTTTCCTTCTTTAATTAACTATTTAGTTAATCCTTCTCTCTCTTCTTTTTGGCTCTAAGTGTCAATACTTGGGTTTTTCACTACCATGTGCCACCTCATCTACAAATGTCTACAATTTATGTTACTCTTATGTTCCAGAGTATTGAAAAGTGTCAAAGCTTGTCAAAAAAAGATTCTGCAGTTGCACTCTAAATCTAAAGCTGCAGTCAGCAAAAGAGAGCGAGCAATGGTGGTGTAGTTACATAAATACAAAATGAAGAGACTGAACACAGCTCAGAAATACAAAGCAGAGAAACATTAAAATAAAGCGTTATATTCTGTTTATTTCACAGTGGTTGGAACCTTTAAACATGTCCATATCTCTGCTTAACGAAAGAGATGCCAGACTTTGTTTGATACTGAAGTCTTTTTTTTGCTATCTACTGTTAGCCTCTCTGGTCAGCTCACTGTCACAGCCACTACAGCACTAACTAATCTGATTACAGGTCAGAAAATACTGCTGTTTAAAAAAAAAACTTCTTTAACATCTCTTTAAGATGCACAAGTCAAATGTATGCAGTTGCAGAACGACTGAAAGCAGAGGAGAGAGACAGTACTGTCTTTGTGTCTCTTTTTGTTTTCTGACAGTCTTGACCTGAGGACATTTGACAGGGAGCTTCACACCATGGTCCAAGAATTGATGATATGGGATGTCTACAATAAGAAAATACAGACGGAGGGCACACTCTTTATAGAAAAACACAATATCATGTACTACTTCTGGATCATTAATGATAAAAAAGGTTATTTAAAATGTTGGTGTGTGTACTGAGACTTTTCCTGCACCACCTCCACTTGTTTGTTTTTACTACTATTGCATAGAAGTTCAATTTCAAGTTCAACCCTGTTGGCCAATGTTTATTAGTTGGTTAGTACTAGTTAGTATAGTATCACTATCTATATCCGTTCTTCTTATTATGCTGTCATGAGATCATACTAGGTGGATAGTAGCGGTCTATAGCGTTCAAACTGCAAGGCTTTGTGAAGCTGTGGCAGCTTGCCTTGCTGCAGCTGATTTAAAAAACACTGCAGTACATCAAAGTGACAGGTGCCAGCTGTTGCGGCAATTGCTTGCTGACTGAAATCAACTTTATTTGCAAAAATGGTGTTCCGTATTGTAAACCTTGAACATACATCAACAAAACTGCAACTTCAGCATCGAACAAGATCTACAAGACTCTACAAGACTCTACCTACTTTCTTGATTTATTTTAAGCTGTTACAGTAAACCTGCCTCTCCACAGATGACCTGGTTCAAGGGCTGGAAAATCAACCGTAAGGATGGTAATGCCTCAGGTACCACACTGCTAGAAGCTCTGGATGCCATCCAGCCTCCTTCACGCCCCACTGACAAGCCCCTCCGTCTGCCTCTGCAGGATGTCTACAAGATTGGAGGTGAGACAGTGTGAGTGTGGGTATCTGGAATCTTAACAGCTGCATTTTTTGTCAGCAGACCAAACTTGACGTGTTACAATTATCAAGCTCCTCAAACGTGATGGTGCTGCCAGATTATATATTAAGTGTATTTTTGGAATGAGAGCACCCTGTGATAAAGTAGAGCAGAACTAAATCAGGTTTGAAAATAGTTCCAACTGTATATCCTGATGTTAGTGTCTGTCCTTTTGTTTCAGAGCTTCTTTAATATTATGCACATTGTTCAAGCTTTAATTAGCAGTTAACAAAAACAAACCAGTACATGCTTTGAAGGTTAATCATTTCTCTACCAGGCATTGGGACCGTACCAGTAGGCCGAGTTGAGACAGGAATCTTAAAACCTGGCATGGTGGTGACCTTTGCTCCCGTCAACGTGACCACTGAGGTCAAGTCTGTGGAGATGCACCATGAGGCCCTGACTGAAGCGCTGCCTGGTGACAATGTGGGATTCAATGTCAAGAATGTGTCTGTCAAAGATATTCGCCGTGGTAATGTGGCTGGAGACAGCAGGAGCGACCCGCCACAGGAGGCAGCAGGCTTTGTCTCTCAGGTCAGCTTAGTTAGCTTCGATACTGTCAGATATTAATATTGTCAGAATCAACATAGTTATTAATCTCTCCTTCTTCACATGGCTTTATTTGGTGTCTAGGTGATTATCCTGAACCATCCTGGTCAGATCAGCGCTGGGTACGCCCCAGTGCTGGACTGCCACACTGCACACATCGCATGCAAGTTTGCAGAGCTCAAGGAAAAGATCGACCGCCGCTCTGGCAAGAAGCTCGAAGACAATCCTAAATTCCTTAAGTCTGGAGATGCTGCCATCGTTGACATGGTCCCTGGCAAGCCCATGTGTGTGGAGAGCTTCTCTGAGTACCCACCACTGGGTAAGTTACCTGCCCTCCAGAGTGATTTCTGCGTGGGGACATGAAGAAATGGTTTTATCAGTTACTGCTACTCTAAAGATGACTAAGCATAAAAAAAAGTTTCAGCTCTTCTTTATTTGGACAGACAACACACAACTTTGGTTAACATTTAACCTCCAGACCGCTTCAGTAACCCTCAGGGATGCTCATGCCAGGTGTAAATTACAAGATAGCTGTAGTGGGACCAGTCTTAACATTGGTTGTTGAATTCATTGCACAATTTTTGTAATAAATATCATAGTCACTACTCTAGATTTAAACCATGGACCCTGCAGAACATAAGCCCAAATCCAGTGTAAGGTTATCTCAGATTTAATCACTGACAATAAAAACTAAAATATTTGTCAGAGATTACAAATATTTTGTCCTTTATTCCTCCTCAGGGAGATTTGCAGTCCGTGACATGCGTCAGACTGTGGCAGTGGGAGTGATCAAAGGTGTGGAAAAGAAAGCTCCCACTAGTGGTAAGATCACCAAGTCCGCACAGAAGGCACAGAAGGTCAAATGAACGTTGTGCTGGGCTGCTGCCCCAAACGCTCACCGAGACCGAAGACACATTTGCACCCTGCTCCTTCTGCACACCATCGTCAATGTCTGGTCTATTATCACAATGCATCGCAAAAGCAGACGTAGGAAAAAAATAACTTGCCAACTACTAGTGATTAACATGTTACCACTGTTGTATGTAGGTTTTATTGTCACACAGTTTGTGGCGAAACAACACAACTCATTTGTGTTATTGTTCTCTGGTTGTGTGTTGTTGTAGTTTGAGATAGGCTGTTTGTTGATATAGCCAACAAACTTACTTTCTTAGCACTAGTAACAAGCGAGGTGTTCTGTTGGAGTAATGCTCGGTGTTCTAGCTTTAAAAGAGATATGCTAACTAGCCACAGGTAGATTGGCTTCTTGCATGTTAGCGCCTTAGAAAAATAAGCTCCTGTAAACTTCCGATAACTGAAATCTTCATGCCCAGCACTTTGCTTGACGTAGACTTCCTTGCACTTTTAAATGTTACTTGTTGCTGTTAAGTTCATGCACCTACCTGAACATACATTCATAAAAGTAAAGATGCTGACAACAGCAAGTCTTTGTGTTGGGTATTTTTTCCAAGTTTAAACCCGGGCCAATGAAGAACCCCAAAGTCTAACGAAGCAAAAACCAAACTCTTCAGAGAATTTCCTTTATTGATGAATGAGAATAAAAGTTCACTTGCATTTTCATAACATTACAGGCTTCATAAATCTAACTGAGATTATTACTAGTGTGTAAATATGTGCACATAATTTAAATAAATTAAACCAGACAGAATTTTAACATGTCAAAGGCCCGTTTTATGCCCAGTAGCAAAACGATTGCTGATCAAAAAAAGCCACAAGTCAGATTTACATTTAGAAGAGAAAATGAAGACAGTGTAACCATTTCTGTTCAGATGAACCTAAAGCACTTTTCAGGAAATTATCGATATGGAGATGATCATGTACCACAAGAGCAAGGCACCTATATAATGTATGTACTACACATTTTGTAGACTTCATATCAGAGATGAGGTCTTTTCTTTTTCTCCTGATGCATCAGTTTGAACCATAAATAGTGATATGTCTTAATGACATGGCATTCATTCTCAGTTACTAATAGGTTTGGATATGACAACCTCTTCATGCAAAATATGTTTAAATATCTCAAGGAAATTAAAATCCACTTCTTGAAAGCAAAATGACCCCAAGCCTCCTTGACATACAGTATATTCTGATTATTAAAATGGGTCTTCAATATGCAATGAGGTACTGCAAGCTAACAGTGGTTACTCACCACTAAGGCGTTGGATGCGTAATAGGTAGTATCTACCTGCAGCTCGGGGTGCTTAACTTAATTTCTTACAGCTGAGAGAGAACCACTTTCCCCTACCCGATCCTCTGTGTCTGTACCATGCACCAGGAATACATTCTGCAGCAAGTCCACTCAATGAAGCCACAATAATCCCACATTAAAACGTATGCATAAAAAGCAAAAAAATCGTCCGTGATTTCAAAAAGATTTTCTTTCCATGTAAAAACATAGCAGCAAAATGCTAAGTACAATACAAAGTAAGATGTCTCAACATCAGTGTATCTGTTCTGAACCACAACAAATTCCTCTGCTAAAACATGTATTCTGACAACACATCAAACCAAGAAATGACATTCAAAATGAGTTTTATCCTTGGCTGTCATCATCTGGAAAATTAATTGGCTTATGTATTAGAGATCTTCAAACTAGCAACAAGCGTTTCTTTGTCCACGTTCCAGACTGTACCTCAGTTCCTCCTCAAATGGACGTGTTGCACACAGCTGGCTTCTTGTGTTAATCAGCATTCTTTTGTGTACATGTGCCTTTACAGGCGTGTATGTGCAATGAACAAAAGTGCACCTCGCATAACAGATGACTGTGACATTGATAGGTGTTCTTGTGCGGTTTTTAGTAGCTACAGCAGCACTGATTCCTCTCTTCCTCTCTTCTGCAAGGCTTTTCCTGCTGCACTCATCAACCAAAGATCATTTTTAGACTTTTGAAATAATATAACCACTCATTTTGAATATTTTGAAAATCTATAGTTGTTCTGTCTTGGTATAGCAAAATCAGTTTGACTTTTCTTATTTGCTTGTCTCAGGTACTGAAGGTGGTTTGTAGACCCCAGCTGACATATTGCTTGGCCGGTCTTGATAAGCATAAAAGCCTATAATGCAGAAAACAAAGCACTGTGTGATTTAGGATTGGCTGATGTACAATGATGTATTAATCACACAAACATTCAATTCTATTCAAGTCCAAAAATTCACTTTATTGAGAGCCACCTCTCTGAAAACATTGACAGTTTTAAAAAAACGTATGTAGGTCAGGCTCTGATATTTTGTTGGATGTTATTGGCAGTAAGATATAACTTAGTCTGAAGCGATGTAGATAAATTCCATAGTAATGACTTTTTTAGGTGCATATTTTTAAAACTATCTACACATCCAGATGATTGAAAAGTATTATGTTTGTCACTGTAGAAAGTGTATTAGAAGAATCGATGTCGGACACTATAAACCTGTTTATCAAAATGCTAAGCATACATTATCTGCAGTTTAGGGGGTTAAAACTTGCATATTCACTGCAGTAGTTATAGTTTTGAGTATTATCTGAAAATATTGTAAACAACTAAAGTCATTGGTAGAGGATTGCATCAATGTAGACAAGAACAGGGAATCTTGAGTTGACTAACGTCACCACAGAAGCCCGTCATGTGATTGGATTATTTAGACGAGGATATGACACGGCTCAGCTTCTCCTTGCAGTTTTGCCCAGTGGCCGCTCGTAGTTAACAGATATCTGAATATGAATCCACATTTTGTAGAACTTTTGTTGTATTGAGGAAAATGGTCCTTGTCAAGACCAGAAGAGGCAGTAGCTATGGCTGAAATGCAATCCCAGTACACGTTGCTTATTATCTGACAACAATTAAGCATTTTCTTTAATCTCTATAAACAGACATGTTCATAAGAGTGCAGATAATCTGTGTTCATATCTGTGTCTCAAGTTTCCAGTAGGACTGTAAACAATCTCAAACAAAGGAAAGAAAGAAGTTTAAATATGGCTTATCTGTTATCAGGACTTCCAGGGCTACGCTGTAGGCCCTGAAATATTGGCATTTGCCTTGAAGGCTAAACTGTTGATTGGAACTAAGACTGTCATCAAACAGTAAAGTCAATTGACCAAGCTTGAACTCTAAGTGGTGGCCAGCAGGAGTAATACATCTGCAAATATCTAGTGGGTGCATGGTCAGGAAGTTAATTCAGGAACTCAGTTTTTCAACATATTTGCCAGGGAAGCAACTCTGTTGGATTTCATCTTTGTGCCTGGTACTCAGGTTTTAAAAAATGCATTCATCTGGACCACACTGAAGTATTAATGCCTCTGTTATCCACTCCACGAACATTAGTTATAAACGTTTTCTCAAAATCTTTGCCTTTTCTTTTTTAAGTGTGAACTCCTTCTTGCATTTCTCAGTATCTGTGACTAAAAACATGCAATGCTCATGCTGTGTCTCAAGGTCTCATATTTACCAACCGTCTTTCAGGACAAAGTTTGGTTTGCAACCATTTCTCAGTTATCTTTGTGTCCGTTATGCAAGCCTTCATCTTTTATTTTGTATTCCTCAATCATACTAAGAAACAAAAAGTAACTCATGCAATGATATGCCACATGTGATCAGCCTGTATGAAAATACTGTGATTTTTATCAAATGGATCAACATAAAAGTAAACAAAATAGGACCCCTTGTTAAACACCCACCCTCCCTCTCCCCTCCAAAAAGGATAAAAACTGTCTTTGTGAGGTGAAATTTGCGTGCCTTCTGAACTGGTAGGCAAGTTTATTTTAGCCGTACATGTGGCATGTTCAGCAATTCGGTGCTGCCAGCAGAGGGGGGAGACGCATGGCCACTGGCCAGGCTACTGTTAGAGCCCCGGGACCCTGCCCCTGGTCTGCTCCCTGTCCTCTGGAGCTCTAAGGAGTAGACAGGGGTCTCTGCAGTCCCCAGTGACAGGAAGTCAAATCCCTGTGTCTCCATCTCCCTGTCACTGATAAAGAGGTCCTCCTCACCCCATCCAACTCCACCACTCCTGCTTATATTAACCCCACCACCCCCTCCTCCCCCAGGGTCTTGGCTGCTGCTGTGGAAGCCGATGGGGGAGTCACTGCTTGTACTGGGGCTCGGGGATGAGAGACTGTGGCTGTGGTGGGCGTCCTGAACAGCTCCTGGAGCTGCCTGCATCAGGTCCTGCACTGACATGGATTTGCCCAAGCTACGGTCCATCTTGTTGGGGCCAGAGCAGCAACCCAGGGCTGGTGGCACCAGAGGGTGCCCACTTCGGCTTGGAGGGGGTGGTGGTGGAAGTCTTGCCAGAAGAGGAAACCCTCCATCTGCTACTCCTCCACCGCCACCACTGCTGCTGATACTATTTGGGGTGAGGAGCGGGGAAGAGCTTCCTACAGCCTCCTCTGTGCCACTTTCAGGTGTGGTGGCTTGGGCCTGGCTGTGATGATGGCGGGGAAAATGTGGATGATGGTGGTGGTGGTGGTGATGGTGATGGTGAGGGTGAGGCAGAGGGGATGGGCTGAAAGGGGAGGATGCGAGGTTGGAGGGGGGCGTTGAAGAGGAGGCATTTAGATTAAGGTTGAGCTCATTGGGTGGTGCAAGGATTAGATGGAGTCCTCCCTTTGAAAGATGGGGGTTGGTGGAGGAGCGTGTGACACAGCCACTAGAGGGGGGTGCTCCACTGCTGCTGACTTGGGTGGAGCAGGACAGGTCCTTGCTGAAGACAGGGGAGTGGTAGTCAGAGGTTTGGTCCAGTTCGAACAGGGGCAGAGAGGAGAGCGTGAGAGCTGAAGATGAACCTTTACGCAAAACCTGACGATAGATGTCGAGCAGGGAGTCAAGCTTTGACTCAATCGACTGGACCTGTGAGGAGAAAAGGAAGGCATGAAGAAATAAAGAAAAAAATTAAACGAGAGGAAGGACGGTGTTTGAAAGCAAGTTTAGTTAGGCTTCCCCCTTATCTGCTGAGGGATAAGGGGGCATCAATGCATCAGCCTTAATGAAATTCTGGGGTACATTTGTAGTATAAAAAGCAAATTTTCATCTATCAGTGAGTTCTTTGGAATAATTTTAATCTTATTCAAAATTAACTCCAGCTAAATTCATAATTTGATTTCCAATTATAGTGCTACATTAAGCCAACATGCCCTGATGTCATGTAGACTTTCTGTAAGTTTAAGATTGGAATTGATCTACTGATGTTACGATTGGATAAAAAATCGCAACTGGACTTTACTTATATTATGCCCTTCAATCTTTGACTACTCAAAGTGCTTTACACTAAACGTCATGTTCCTCATATCCACACACATACACAAACACACACATACACACAAACACAATGTTGAAGCTGGCCACTGACCTGCCCACCAACATCTACACTGATACACTTTCATTTAACACCATGAGGGATTTGGGGCTCAGAACACTTTGACATGTGTACTGGAGGAGTTGAAGATCAAACTGTCGTGTAACGTTAACACAATAAATGCTGATTTGATTGAAAAGACTCCTCAATTCAAGACAACGAGTGACCAGCAGAGTTGTGTGGTGTGAGTCTCAACAAATTGGTTGCCGGAAGCAGGTCAGTGCCTTACAACTATCAACATAACCTAGAGTTCTGCTACTGTACCTGTACTGTCAGTAGCAGGACTGCAAACTGCACATGGTGAAAACAGATGGTGCAGGAAAGAGCTACACAGCTGCACAGAAAGTGCACATTGGGGATTTGCTTATCGCAATGGAAGTCACCACTCAGGAAGGCACTGAACCTTTTCCCTCTGAGAGACCCCAAAAACAGACTGCATCTTATGTACCTGTGCAACAAATGCTCCAGATATGGTATATATATTGTATAACTGAGATAAATTGTGTTCTGTCTTGTACAGAGACATTTTACATTTTCAAGCTTAATTTTTACTTCTGTCCAAATGGGTTATAAAAAGATTTAAAAAAAAAACTATATTTATAGTGATTTGTCTGTGAGCATAGGTGAGGAGAACATGAGAAAGAGATTAAGTGCTTTTGTAATACTCAATTTGGCCAAGAGAGGCTGATGTGCTCCACTATCTCATGCTAAATAAGCTGAAGGGATTCAGGTTTTATTCCAGATAACTATGTATTTCTTCATGCATTATAAAAATAAATAGCAAGATATTTCACAATACTGCTGTGTCTTTCAGTTGGCTATGAATGTGTTTTTAGTCAATTAAAAAGTGACGGGTTGGCAGAAACTGTTTCTCATAACACTGGAGAGAAGTTCACCATGATCTTAAGTTTTACATGCCTGTCAGAGCCTCTGAATATGTAAAAGGAACGGGTCTACTCCAAAATAGGAGAGGTGATGTAAACTGGTCCCCTTACACAGACAGGAATGTTTAATACACTACTTGAGAATACATAATAGAAAAGCAAAACACAGACCTGCCGCTCCACCTTACAGACGCGACCCAGCATGCTCATGTCCTCTAGAATATCTCCATCCGACAGGAGCTTCTCCCGAATCTTCTTATCCAGAGGGATCTGGCCTCTACCAAGGATTTGGTCCACTCTACAACACACACACCGCACAAGCACACAAGTGCACACAAAAGCACATGCGAACACAAAAAGACATTAATGAAGGGAAGAACAGAAAGTGACACAGAAAAGATAAACAAAGTGGCACACAGAGAGGAGGGAAGCTTCAAACTGAAACCATAATAGATCCTTGTAAGTTTTAAGAAGAAATAGAGAGGTTTTCCTTCCTCACTGGATTATTGAGAAACATTACGCACCCATAAGGATGGGATGTGTGCCAATGTCTCTTGAGAATAAAATGGTTGGAATCACAAAATGTTCTTCAATTAACTGAGAAAAATGGATTACCGTAATGTTTCTCAATCCAATGAGTTTCAGAATTACTTTCCTTAAAGGGGAACTCCAGTATTTTTTTACTTTGACAATTCTTTAGTATAAATACTTGTTTGGGGTCTACATGACTGATTCACTGAAGTTTTTAGAATACTGAGTAGTACTGTAACTTAATATAATATATCTAATGCACCACTTAAGTGATTATTTTTTATACTGACAGGCTCAAATCTTTATTCAAACTGTCTAAATAAAGCTAGTATATTTTCCGAACTGATGACAGAAGTTAGCTACAGATTCCATTGAAAAAAGTAGCTGTTTAACCTTATAAATATATGGGAGTTACTTGTCTACCACTGCCTCAGCTGGTTAGTTAGTTTGTGTTTCACTGGCATTTTTTATCCAACACATCCTTTTACAAAAGCAAAGCAACAACAACATGAGTAGAGGCAGAGGAAGACACTTAGAACAACATTTTGAGCCTCTCAGTTGCAAAAACAAATACTCCAAATGAATACTTTTGAGTGGTTCACTAGAAGTTTATGTCACAGCCATAGTGATTCCAAAAGTTTTAGTACATAATAGTCATTTAGACCCTAATGTATTTTGAAAAAGGGCTGAAGCTTGACAATACCTGAGTCCCCCTGAAAGTAACAGGGTTAAATTCATCAGAGGGTAAACCAAGGCAGTGTCATGCAGTTAACAACATTTTGGACAAATTAAAGAAGATTCTGAACTCTAAACTTGACTCATTACTAAAGATGTGCATTGTGAGTGTGATTTGAAGTACTTTATTTACTGTCTTTTTCAGTATTTGTTTAAAATCAAAGATAAATGTATTGATAAAATGAGTACTAATACAAATACTGTTATGAAAAGAGTAATGTAGGTGTGCTGATCATGTAGTGTACAGTTTTGGTCAAAAAGAGCTGTTATTGGGCTTTTTATGTAGGGTACCATAGTATGATATAATTTCTAACCAAATAATTATTTAAATGGTTGGTTGATAATGAGATTTATCAACCAAGCAGTTGGTAGTTATAAACTTGCCATCGGGAAGGCATGGGTTACAGTGTCTACCAATAGTATCCTATCTCTAATCTGATGACCACACCAGATTTTGTGTATGCTGCAGTTAAAGTGAACATTATGTGCCAGCAGGTTTCAGTGTTACAGCAGTATCAGCTAGAAGGCATATAACGTTATGCTTTGAGGATGTGGTTTCTATGTGTGGATGGGTGGGCGTGTGTGTTTTCCAAAATATATTTAA
The DNA here is from genome assembly GCF_009762535.1 of Notolabrus celidotus. NCBI lineage: Eukaryota > Metazoa > Chordata > Actinopteri > Labriformes > Labridae > Notolabrus > Notolabrus celidotus. The sequence continues at coordinate 11,677,167 of NC_048278.1, forward strand.
TATATCGTACACAGTTGTCATGAGAGTCCCTGTGTGTCACATAAGTCACTAGTCTTTCTCTCATAGACTGTATATAAGAAGTGGATGTAACCACTGGAACAGGCATTTTTGAGTCATGATCTTGGTTTTGTGTGGCCAAATCTTCAATCATCAATCATCATTGGTGCTAAGTTTGTTAGAAAGGTGAATCTACATTGGAAGGCTACATTAGGTGGGGAAAAATGGGCTTTCAAATTATGTTGATAATGGCAGAGAGTCCTTTAATGCCACTAAATGCTACAATAGACATTTATCCGGTAGCTGTGGCAATAACCCAGCAAACCGAGCTTACTTATAATTATATTAAGAAACAGTTAATGAAACTGTAGTCAATAAATAGCTTCATGCTGTGATTAAGACTTGTAGCTAGTGATTGAGATGATACATTTGTTTACTCGTGTTCTTTTTCTAGGCTTTTTTTTTTGCAGCTGCTTACTGGTCATGTAAAGAACGCAAGTTTAAGGCTGTTCAGCACTGGCTTCACTGTACATACAAGAAAACTGCATCTGCTTCTAATATACAGTCTATGACTTATCATCAAATAAGCAAAGCACGTCATGCCAAAACCAAAGTCAGTATGTTGAGAAGCTATGTTAGTCTGCAGTTAAGGATGGTTCACGCCCAGGAGAGAAGTGGGTTATTAAAAAAGCAGTGCATGACAGTCATGCTTAAAGAAAGGTTTCATTTACTTTCAAGTCAGTCAGTTCAAGACCTCTATCTTTTATCCATCTTTTTCCAGAGTCTTTGAGTCAAACCACCTCATTGAATGACTGAACTTAAAAGAAACAAAACCCCATCATCATTTCAAAAAAGGTGGGGCTATTCTGACCCCTGTGTGGAGTTCTTTCTGCCCTGGCTGTAATAAACAGGCAGGGAGGGGGTGGAAAAGGTCTTGGCTCGGCTGCTCAGGGTCTGTGGGCCTACTATCATGTCCAGCCTGTGAGGGAAGCAAAGGAAACACAGGCACGCAAAGGTACACATGTACATACACACGCGTCAATACAAAACACAAAATGCAAATATCAAACACACATACAAACATCCACATGATACAAATATACCAAAGGGTACACATGCACAGGGTATAAGTGAACACTCAAAAACATATACACACAATGATACAGATGAGTTACAGAACGGTCAAACAGCTTTGGAAGGAACGTGGGGACAAAATTACAGTCATTGTGCGTACCTGGTCTGCAGGCTCTTGATGCGACACAGCATGTCCAGGTGACCAGCAGAATATTGCTCAATCACATCTTTGACATCATAAGGACGCAACGTTTCCTTAAATTTCTTCTTTGCCACATGGAATTTCATTATCCTGTACAAAAAGAATAATTGTTGTTCTTTAATCTGCCACAAGGGGGAGCTCTCATATAGTCAGTGCACAGTACAGTCAGCCACTCTGAAACCTAAGATATTTCACAGCTAATGAAAACAAACACTCCCCTTATCTTGCTTTTTTAGAAATGTGCTGAAAAAGGGGAAATTACATGCCATGGACTGGTTTCATCATACAAAAGCAAACTATTAAAAAACACCTGTACTTTCACTCCACTTGTAGAGACAAAAACATCCAGTGAGCTTATGGCCACGTATTTCAGCTGTGTTTGTAAAAATATCACCCTGGAAAAGCAGCTCTCCAAATGTACGTAGCTATAGAGCCTAGGAGCTGAATAGAAGAATATTTAACTGCAAATTCTTCTGCACCTTTACTAGTGCTTTGGTGCTTAAAATAAGGAATTTAATTGGGATAAACTTTTCCGCCAAACCACATCTTGAAGTTATTCATACTTTATTGCTTCATTTTAAAGCTCCTGAATACTTGACATATATTCCAATAAATTGAGCATTGCCTGCGAGCCAGTTCAGGCAGGCAACTCGAGCTGCAATGATGTCACATTTGCCATGCACCATTCTTGCAATCCCCTGACAAAAGCATTCTCCCAGTTAGGCGGTGTATTTAAAGGGAAATTTCAGTTGTTGATCCAACAGCTGATCGGTGTGTATCCGTGCTCATGCAGCGGAAGAACACCGGTCTGCGAGGTGCGTCCGAAAATAGTGCCAAACAAAGGGGGTTTTCTGACGGCAAACTGAATAGCTCCAATTTTTTTTTTACTGGTTCATGCATTTGCACCGTGATTAGTGACTGGACCATATTTTCTCAACTTTAGCAAAATTACGTGAAATAAGTGGCCCCATCCGCAGAGAATTGTAGCCTAGCTAGCCTGCCGGTCCTCTGGGAATTTTCTCATTAAAGGGGAAGAGCTTACTGGCACTCATTGTGGCTAGCAGGAGCAATAGTGTACTGTAACTCATACGACACCACTTCCAAAAAAACTGAAATATCACTTTAAGCTAACAGATGTCCGGTCTCTGCCTTTGCTTTGCCAATGCTGCCACTGTCCTGCACCAGTGCTGGGCAAACTTTCAGCCCCACCACCTCCCCAGCTTCCACCTGCAGGTTCCGACTACAGGGGTTTTTAGATATTAACTCATCAGTCCTCAATTTTTGTATTTAAAGTTAATCTACGCTAAATACAAACAATGTTGTTCTGCTGCACAAAGTTTTGACCAATGAGAGCTGACAGCCTGAACTACTGATGCATAAGACACACAGTGTCTCTGTGATAACTTTCCAAAGCTCTGCACTGTTAATGCTTACACTAACAACATTTCCTGTCTCAGCTTTGTTTTCAATCACATGAACCAGAGATGATCTAAATATAAGCTGAGAATAAATCTTCCGGTCATCTTAATCCTCTGAACACATTCAATCAGCAATGTTATTTGAAGGCAGGGGGTTGTAATCAGGGTTTGTTTGCATGCAGCCTTGGCGGCAGAAGAACACAATATCAGTTTGATTGAAGAAGGAAGTCTCATTTCCTCCGCCTCACCTGACGGCTCTGATGACAGATTTGACTGAAGGCAACAGGTCCTCTACTGAGATCTCACAGTGACAGCCCTTCTCATCAACACCATCCTCGACGGCCATGTTAGAGTCTGCTGTTGGGGGGAGAGAACACAGGAATGGGTAAATATTCAGTTTATGTTTATTGTCACGAGATGCACTTATCATACAACCCTAAAAAAGGGATGTTTTTCTTCCTCTAATTAATAACATTTACACAAAAAAAATAATAATTCCTTCCTTTACATCTCTTTATGGGGCATATAATATGTTTAGACATAAATAAAAACTGAAATCTCTATAATGAGATCTTTTGGCCACTTTGGGGTTGGTTGACAGGCCAAAATCATTCCACTAACTTTCTTTCTTTGATACAGGACTGCAAATGTGCCCACAAACAATTACTTGTGCATTTTTTAGCCTTTATTTTAAGTTGTGTTGACATCCATCTGATGAAACAGTTATACAGTTGCTCTCCTTCTACTAATTTTTCATTTGCCACTGATTCCTGGTGAGAATATGTGACTCCTAAGCAGCTTATTGCTCTGCTTTGTTGACCAGCTAGATGTTGTCACTTCACCTGTTTACCAAATGTTGCTGAGCAGTATGTGAATACAGATTTATCTGATGTTGATAGCTCTTATGGTCTGCCATCTTTCAGAGCATCTCAAAGATTTTATCTCTGCTTTGAAGAGAAAATTGACCTCTGAGGATCAGGATGCAGAGATTCCTTGCTTATTAAAAAATGTGAGTACAAACTGTACTGTTCAAGAAGGGGGACAGTGTAATTACATGGAAAAGGGTCCAAGATGGCAGTTTCTTTATTATCTAAAAAAAAATGTAAGTACACACTGCGGACACATCAATGCATCGAATAAGTTCTTATAAGAAATGTACACTGAACTATATTTAAATTCACCACATGCACTCATGTTATTAACCCCTAATACCTGTCCAGAATCAGTGTTGACAGGACTGCTCTCTCAGAAGCTATTCTTTACCTCACGTGAAAAACTGGTAGCTTGTGATGCTTTATGATCGTATCTGATTCATCATAACATCACTCCTATTTCTTTTGATACTTGTATCCCTTTTTACTCTTTCTTTTTGTGGTTTCTCATGGTTGAGGTGATGAAAAATGAATGCAATTCAAGACACTTTGCTCCTTGATAGAGGCAGAGTAAGAGTGAGTCACCTGATTGAAACTACAACTGTACTAGCTATCATTTGCTCCATTTAACAAAAGTTGCAACCTCTTTTCCCTTTCAAATGTAGTCGTAATAAATAGGAAATGTTTCCTGTCTTCTAACCTCTCAGCTAGCCAACATGGCACTGACAGAGAATGATCAGATGGAGCATGGCTAACAAACAATCCAGTTCAGTTCTGGAAAGCTTGGTTATTGGATCATCTCCACCTGAAGCCTTAGCTAGCATATCACCCATATTCCTGCCTAAGCTCACCACCCCTCTTCCATCAACCCATCAGTCCAACCACACACACCAACTGGCTTTTACTCAGGAGGGCCTGCCAGGCCGGCAATGCCAGTCCAAAGGAGGAAAGTGCTAATGACCATCAACATTCATCCCATCAGCTGTCAAAATTGGTGAGCAAAACCAGTTGAATCCCCCACCAAAACACTTCAGTTGAGTACAGCTAATCAATCCTGGGGACTGAGAAATCTCAAGATTGGAATCAAAGAAGTAATTGGACTTTATTGTTACCTTTTTATGTTGAGGGTTTGATCAGAAGATCCATACAGCCATGTTACATTGTTACCTTGAGTCAAAGTTAGTAGTTTGTACCCCTGATGCTTTATGTTTGGTGAGGCTCACCTTGCCCTGAGTTTGGTTTTATACTAAACTCCTGATATATGGAACCATTGCTTGAGCATTTTGTTGTATTTTTATTTAAAACCAGAAATAGTCAAGAAACCAGTGTCTCGAAGCCATCAGACTCTTTTACAAAACAGTACCTTACGGTGGGTATAGGTTTTGGTAGCATACTGCTCTTTCTTGTAGCAAGTCTATGTTATTGTGTATTACACTAATTATTGTGTTGGGTAAAATAATATAACAAGGAGTATGGTCTAAACCAAGCGGCAACCTCCGGTTTAAAAATATGAGTCCAATGCGGAAGTGCGAAAAACTGCAGTTCATTGAGGATCCACTTGAGGCTGGATCCGGAAGTACCAGAAACCACATACACACCATTTCAAAAAAGATGATCTTAACTGCAGAAATAAAAATGTTTACAGCCTGGTACAAAAGACGAGTGTAGTCTGGATAGCTCATTTCTCGATCGGCTCACACTGTAGGGGGGTTTAATTTTTTTCAAGATAGAGATTACGAGTCTTCTAATGAGAGGCACAGCTGACTTGATTGACAGGTGGGAACACTGTAGCTGTTGGCTAGGAGGCTCAAAGCCCGCCTCTTTACGTCACAATAACTCGACAGCATCAATATGGCTGCAGCCGACGATTGACCTCAAAACGGTGCTTCAGAAACAGATGGGTGGCGTCACGGATACTACGTCCATATTTTATACAGCCTATGGTCTAAACCTGCTCTTTTTGTAAAGTGTCCTAAGATCATTTGAAGTTATGAATTGGCTATTTTTAAATGAAAATTGATTGAATGATGTATTGATTATCAGAGAGTGGAATAGCTGGACAGAGTCACTCACCATCAGTGGTGGAGCGCGACTGGCTCTTAAGGCGGAGTGAGGGTCTGAAGCGCGTACGGTCGTTGAAGCTCCAGCTCTTCTGCACCTTGGCTGGACTGGTGCCCTCTGCTCCAGTCTCTGCCACCGGAGAGCGCCTGTCGTTCACAGAGGAGGACTGCCTGTTCTTGATGCTTTGGCCTCGAGGGCTCGCCAACCTCACCCTTTCTTTGAAGCTCAACTTCTGACTGTGCAGTGAAACACAGATGATAGAGAGGGGAGATTGAGTGAGGAGAAGTAGAAGAAGATGGGAATGACGTTGTTTGGGAGGTGGAATGACAGATAGAGAAAATATGGTAAAAGTTGTAAAAGTTAAGGGCAACAAAATAAATGATCCAGAGCCAAAATTCTGTTTCTTTACACAGTCTTACAGCAGTCATCATTCAGAACTTTGTCAACCTGGATAACAGTGTGCAGCAGCAAGTTAAGATGGAGAGGCCAGCATGCATTGCAGCAGTGCAGTAGATGCCAAACAAAATGCAAGCAGAAGTTATGCATGAAACCTCATTTATTTGTTTTTTGAAGCTTTATGAGTGTATTTGTGTTTTATTTCTGATGCCTGCTGGAGTTAAACATAGTATGTGAACCATCAATACTCATTTTGTTGATTATATATAATGTGATGTTATGTTCACGTAAGGTGTCCCAAAGGGTGAGGTAATGAATTAAAGTTAATAAAAAATTACTTGTGTAAAGTTAGAAAAAAAAGGGGGGAAGAGATGGAGAGAAAGTTAAGGAGTGGCTGTGTTTGTTCAATTTAAGAAAATAACTGCATGCAAAGGCAGTGCAAAAGCATCAGGCATGGCTCGTTTAAAAGTGGTGCAACATGTTGGATTGAACATGTGTAACTGTGCATTGAAGGAAATTTATAAAATAAAATATAATGAAAGAAATTATGTGTAAGAGATGCAGGGAATGAAAATACTAGTTAAATAGTCAATCTGCTGATTTTTAAAGCAATGAGCAGATGTTGGAGAATTGTGAAAAAGAATCACTTTCACATCCTCTTTTTAGAATGATATGTTGAAATATCAGTCATAAATACATGTTCATCTTTTTAGGGGCTCAGTTATTTCCTAAAACAGCTGAGTTCAAACTGTTTTTTTTTAAGTTTCTCAGAAAGCAATGAATTCTCAGAATTTTTTTTCAGCTGCTGATTAATATCTACTTAGATCAAGAGCACTGGTGGAGATTTTCATTAAAATGTGTTGTCCATATTGACTTTAAAGGCACTGTGTGGAGTTGTCATGTTTTGATTCTGGTGACCCATGTAGACAAAATCTGTAGTTTTTCCACGATGAAGACTACATTTCCCATGAGCACCATCACCTGCTGTAGTAAAGCCAAAGCGCTTATTTGTTGTGGAAGCAAACTAAAGAACACTTTTACTACTACTAGTGAAATTATCTCATTTTACTGTGTGGGTCATGAAGAGGCATCATTATCAGTGATAATTCCACACAGTGCCTTTAAGTATTTGTTTTTAACAGTTTTGGATATTACTATAAAGAAAGACATCAGAAATTACTATTATTCTTTTTGGATCAGTGCAATCTTCTTTTTCTTTCCATGTGAAATGTTGACATGGAAAAATAAATCTATAAATTGACAAGACGTATCTCGTATTTGATGATAAGTCAGCACGTTATGTCTCTGTATGAGTGCCATCAGTGATGGAAGAGAGAGTACCATACAGCTCAGGGTATTAGATAAGGGAAGTGAAGCTTGATATGTAGTTTAGATGTGACACCAGGAGCTGTTTTAAGAAAAAAATTAAATTCTTATGTTTAATATCTCTCCCCTGTCAATAAAAAATAAACTAATCATATCACTAGATGTACTACAGACTGAAACCTGGTTTGAATATTCTGAACAAATGCAGTCAAAACCAAAGTCACAACAGGCAGAAGTAGCGCATTGCTCAGGCAAAGATCAAACAAAGGCAGGTAGGTTTTTTCTACTATAAAGGTGACTGATGTCTCCCTGAAATAACTCTGCAGCCTCTCTGCCTCCTACAGATACTCATGCACCAAGAATTAGTCAGCATTCCCATATAGAGATGTCACGTAACCGCAGCAGCAATGCTGTGTATACCTATGTTTCCGAGTCGTACGCCTCCTCAGTAGCTTCTGTTTATTACTAAGAGTTTTACTAAAAAAAACCAAGAGGAGATAGACAGACGGTGATGTGTTACATGATGCAGAACCAGAGGAGGGAAAATGTTTATCTCAAAATGTTTCCTGAGGGATAACACTGAACTTCTTTACCCTTCTTTACTGTCCTTCTGGTTTATTTCATGTTGTATAGTGCTGTTCACCCGAATAACCAAAGTTAACCCTTAAAATCCTCTCAGATGGTAGAGCAGGCATCACATGTGCAGAGTCTACAGTCGTCAACACTGGTTGTAGGATCAGTTCCTGGACCTGAGATGGTTTGGTACATGTAATCCCCCACTCTCTTCCCACATTTTTCACTTGTCTCTCTCAAGCTGTCATCTCAAATAAAGAGAGAAAGCCCCCCAAAAAGAAGAATCCTCTTGGAAAGAAGTGGTACCCCAGTGCCAATATCTTTTATTTTGGCTTAGTGTGATGTCATTTCTTTGAATGAATTTTAATGCTTCATATTCCTGGAATCTTTACAACCTGATCTAAAGATTATACATTGAAAAAAATAACCCAATACATTGTTCATCAATTTTTTGCTAAATAAACACAAAACAAATCTGAGTGTAGAAACATGAACCAAACATTTTTCAATAGATGTTATTTGTTTGAATAAAATCTTAGTTCTTGAGAACGGTGCAAAGACATGAGAATTTCCTCCAAAATAAAAAAAATACAGTGCCTTCATTGTTAGTTTGGCTTATTACCCAGCTTTGTCAAATACTTGATTCTAATTGGTCAAAACCCCATAACAACAGCAATCCAATCTCAATAGCAATAGCAACGCCAGAGACATTGTAATCTTACAGGTCATATCAAATCAATCTGCAGAGAGCTTCAGCACATTTCCCCTGCACCTGTTGATATGGCAGTAAAAACATGAATGTCTGTCTCAGGCCGGTCTTGGGGAATAATAGCACAGGGCACAGATGTTATAAAAACCATCCTGACCTTCAATCCAGGCAACAGCAGAAGAGATGATGAGAGCATCCCTAAGCTGCTGATCTTTAGAAAGTTACTTGAACCATAAGTGGTAGTGATAACAGCCATGGGACTATGGTTCAAGGACTAACCATGGAATCAGAGTGACTATCCTTTTAGCGCTATAAAAAACATATTTTTAAATGAATAACATTGTCTTTATATCAATATTTTGTGTAAGCTTGTTCATATCTCCAGTTGGTAGCCAGGTAATAAGCTGAATTAAGTGTAGTAATATATTGTCTCCTGCTTCACAATGTAAAGTAATGACGCCATCAACATGTACATACAATGAAGGCTGAAGCTATTAAAGGATTAATATATTGAAAAAAACAACAACAGTAAAATGCAAACAACAAGGGTTACAGTGGATCTATAAATGCAGCGATCTTCAGTGAAAAGGTATGCAGGCTGTGAAGTACAAACCAGCACAGTTTCTGTTCACACTTCAAACATGTCGACCACTGACATTTAGAAGCAGCAGAACAGATGCAATTGAGCTCAGGAGAGGAAAATGAACAACTACGGCAGCTTTTGAAAAGGTAGCAATTTGGTGACTCAGTACTTCATGTCCATATCCCTCATTTAACTGTGAGCATTCAGCTGGGCCATGGCAACAAGTGCCTGAGTCACCACTGTGAAGCTGCTAACCTTCAGACAGAAGCCTGTGGATTCACTGAGGGAACTATGAGTGACACTTTTTATTTGTCTCAGGGTTTTGAATCTTATAGCAGTGCTTTTCACTACACTTTCATGATGAGTTACTTTAAATATTAACAGATAAATCTAGCTAATAAATTAAGGCAGCAGCAGTCAGACTTTACAGTGAAGCTTTAATCTCTTCCAGCTCTACAGTAGAGATTTAAGTGTGAGCCTTCAGTCTGAGGCTGTAGCTCTCCCATGTTCTTTGTAAGAGGTGCTCTCTATTGCGTGGGATGAACTCTGTTGGTAAAGGCAGGCTGACTCTTTACACTTCCATCTGCTTAAGTTTTGGTTGTTTTTTTTATACTGACTTCACTTTTCCTGCTTCCCCTGCAATGTGCTACAGTGTCAGCATGATCTCACAACAAATACTTCTTAAAACTGCAGCGAGTGGCAGATGCACCTAAAGTATTAAGGATGCTTATGCCATCTGAAAATGAAAGAATGTTAAGAAGTGGGTTTCTCATGTTTAGCAAAAGATATCCCTTTTTGGGGTTGAACAAAAGGTTGCTGATTGAACTTAATAATTAACTAAATTTTTTTAAGAATCTATGTTGTGTAATTTTACGTATAAGGTGTATTAAAGTTTAGATTATACATGTTATGAGAAGTGAATAAGTCCAAAAATCCCAAATATATGTGTCCTGTCCAAAGATGGCCTGACCAAATCCCCTTGCAGATTTTAGTTATATTTTCTTACTAGGTCAGAACATATCAATAAATATTGAGGTTTCATAGAAAGGATCCTCAGTGAAATGTTAAATTGGTTTGCTGACTGTGACTAATGTTTGCAGAGCTAGCACCCCCAGTCTTGGCTCCTCCTTGCAGGCTAACATCCACATGTCAGTGCTGGTTGCGTATTGCTTAGGCCGAATGGTTATATGTCAGTCTAATCGGACACATAACCAAAATATAAATTCTTGGTTTAACCACCTACTCTCATACTGGTGCAGATTAGTGAGGGTAACAAAGTTTAATTATTTGGAATATACACACACATTCCTATCATTGATTTTCAATCTGCATTAATTAAACAAATTATGTTTCATCACCGCTGGTTACAGTGAAAGGAGGATGAGATCATTTTAGATTTATTTGAGTTTAGGTTGCGTAATTTACATGTGGCACCGGGCTCCCACAGGAAAAACAGAATGACTGTTTTCAGGCTGCTGTGGTGTTTTGAAGACAAACATTTACTCAGAGTTTCATAACTGCAAACACAACGTCTTACATCACTCGGCTCTATGTCCTGCATGCTGGTTTACCTTTAGGATTGAAATAACACATCAGCAAACAAACCAACATGAGGAGCACTGAGATCATCAGAACATCCAGGGATACACACAAAGACTTCAAGTATCATTTATATGAACCAGATAATAGTGACGATGTAAGAGGATGGTTAAAAATTAAAAGATTGTGTGTGTTTGAATGTGCACTGATTGATGGGCATGAATGTTAATTGTTGTGAGGAATTAGGAAATTCAGATAAGAAGCAACACTTGCGTGAAACAGAAGGATAAAAGTGCATTTAGTGTCAGTCAGTAAATCTTACAGTAGGGCAACATGAGTCTCAGGGAAATACTGTTTATATACAAGAACTGACACACTACCTTAGTGTTACTACAAAGAGCACAGTGACTTTCAGTTTAAAGCTGCACTGCTCTGTAATAACTCTATAAAGACATAGTAGTGGAAAATATGACTGTGTGACAGTTTTCTGTTAAACCTTATCAGGGAAGTATGCAGCTCCCCCAGTTTTACATTTCATTTTCATCCTTCAGCTTATTGTTTCAGTTGTTCAGTCTGATAAAATCCACAGTGCAAGCACAAAATAATCAGCATCAACCTACAGAAAACATTGAAATCTAAGAATGTGTTTCTCAAAGAGCAACCTAAACTAGAAGCAGCTATACAGGACCAAGAAGATGTAACTCTTTGAGTCATTCAAAGACAGCTTGTGTAGTTAGTACTTCGGATTCGTCATCGTAACGATAAGAAAGCCTGTTCAGATTTCAACACCCAGCCCTATTATTTAATAATGGAGGTACAACATGGAGGTGCATGCGAAGTGATACATCAGTCACAAACCTTGTGGTCGACTCGCCCTGCTCCTTCCTGGAGTTGACAGATAAGAAGGAGAAAAACATGAATTAGAAACATCTTCATCTTCCAGTGTAGGCACTGTACATTAAGTATGATACAAGATTTCTGTTTGTTTAGGCCCATTCAGTACCGATCACAAAGACTCATCGTCACAGCCAAACAAGTTGCAGACCACAATGCTGATTTTAATGATCATAAATTTATTACAGACCCTTGAGACCTATTTAAGTACTGTGACCACTGATCATCCAGACTGCATGTATTTGGTCATAATAACATTTATGCAAGAGGATCTAACAGTGCAGATATTTTAAATTGATCCACACCTTAATCACATTTTCATCTATTGTGCAAGACTGTCTGCAGACTTCATGTGCACAGAGATGGATTACACAACTCAAGCTGGATCAAGAGTCGAGTGCTTTAATAAAGTGTACTGAATTTGATGGAAACCAATGCTTGCCTGGATTAGCCGGTGAAAAGAAGGTGAACAGTCTGAATTCCAAAAATAGTGGGATGTAATTTATAACGAGAAGCTAAAACCTGCAAACAGCATGATATGACTTCTACATTACAGGGGGAATAGTTGTATTTTCAAATCTGGAACAGTTTTATCCATCATTTTTTCTATTTATATACTTACAGCTCAACCTGACTGATAAGTACAAACAGTTTTTCAGCCAGCAGCTGTGAGATGGGCTGTGATATAGTGTCTGCAAAGTAATCCTCTGGGGTAAATGCGTCTTATAAAGTATGCATATAAAAGTCTTTATTTTAACCACTCACAGGCTCAGATTGTTGTTCTTGTTAGAAAACATGACATCACGGATTTATGCAGAGACAGGCCTTTCTGCTAAAGGATGTTAGATCACATTGATATAAACTGAACTTTATTTTGAAGGGAGTTTATGCTCCACCATTTCCTCTATAATTTTTGTTTGCTTATTTGATTTGGGTGTTTTCAAAGAAATAAGCTCAGAAATAACAACATATTTATATTCACAGGCAATAAGATCAAAAATGCAACATTTACAGCTGTGCTCTGCTGGGTAAATTACTGTAATGCTTTTGTCAATGTCCTGGTGTTTGAAACATTTGAAGTTAGAAACACCTTCATCTCTGACAAAAGATCAATTGACTGAGGGGTGCTTCCAGTTTAGTTGTCAGAAATAACAACCTAAATTATATATTATTATGTCATTATAGTGTCTGTGGCAAAAAAGCAGTTGATCTGTCATACTTTCGTCAGCTCATTAACTCCAAGGATTGCAGCAATAATAAATTATGTTGCAGCTACTGGTTGAAAAAATAAACTGAAGCCAAACTCTTTGTCCTTAAAAGTCATTCAATACAAAAAGAGATTTTGAAATTAGATTTAAACGTGTCAGCGATACTCCTTTTGGTGTTTGACTCCAGCTGTTGTATAACATTACAGGTTATTTCAGGTAATATGGACCTAAACAAACATCAGACTTACAACAAACATGCAGGTCAATGCAGACTAACCAGGCAAACTATTGTAGCGCTTGCAAAAAGAGAAGGTAGTGACTGACTGAATATCTGTTTACATAATCACTAACAGTCCATTATAACTGTTTATCTGTACACTGTAGTCTTTAGAGTTGGTTGTCCAAACAGTCTATTTCCAGGCTCCATGTATAGGTTTCTGAGTAATGTCATTGTGACATGCACATGCACATGCACTGCAGCGATGTGCAACCCCAACTAGCTACAATAATTTGTGATGCTGAATCCATTTAAGTTTTGTTATTTTACCAGTTGTTAAAGCCTACAACTTGCTGCCACTTCTCAATGGAATTTAAGGTGTCACAATAGCTAGGTAGCTAGTTGGCCTAACAGATATCCATCGTAGGGGCGTGTTGTACATAAAGATTTAGAAGTCTGAAAGTGAGTCTGTGTTAAATAGTGAACATTTCCCTGAGTTTGTCCACCCCTTCTGTTGTGAAAGATTGATTATACAAAAATGGTCAAATGTGTATTTTCTTGCCGTAATTTATAGGCTGTACCTGTCAAGAATGTATTAGTCCAATGGGACTTTTGTGTATATAAGACCCTCTTGACTTAGAATTTCATTTTCATTAGGAATGAAAACATTTTCCTCCAGCTACCAGCCAGGTGTTTCCAGTCACTTGGTTGTTTCCTTTACATTACTGGTAACACTCGGTTCACAAGGGATGGACACTGAGGGAACCCTGACTTAATAGCAAGACAAGCATCCTCAAAAAAACTTGAGGCAGCTCAGCTCACACTCACAGCCCATCCTGCCATCCTTTACACTGTTAGCATCACACTGATCACTCTTTCCACTTCTTCCAATGAACAGTTCTTTTTGTTTTAGAAAGGAAGACAGATTTGTGTCATGGTAAAAAGTTTGTAGAACATTACCATCCAGGGGTTATTTTGAGACTCAGTTTGTCAAGTTTACAGCCTGCCCTGTAGTTGCTCTGTTCAAAATGAAGCAGTCATACAATGACTCAGGGCATCAGTGCTCAATGGCCTCCCAATTCTGGGGACTGAAGTACTGCAAAATCAAAAAGTCCTGATTGGCTCATTGGGACCAAGATTGCCATCATGAATATAAACGCCAAAAAAAAGGGAGAATAATGAAAGTCTTGAAATGACTGCAGTAAAAGCCCCTAGACCATTGAGCAACTGAACTGAGCCAAACACAGACAGCCTGAGTCAGTGTGTGGTGTTAAATATTTATTTGGATTATAACAGTAAGAAAGAGTTTATAAAAGCTGATTTGAGGGTCAGCTTTTGGGGCTTTTTTGTCTGTTTTTCAAGACGCAGAAGCTAAAGGAGCCTGGAAACGTTCTGTCCTTGGGATGATTATGAACTTCTGTCTCATATGAAGATATGAATAATAAAATCAATTCATTTATACTGTCAATAAAGACCTAAAAGCAGTTAAGAGTAACACAAATACCAACACTAATTCCCCAAAAGTTAGGACGCTGTGTAAAATGTTAATGAAAACAGATTTTGATGATTTGTAAATCATATAAAGCATTTATTTAATTGAAAATATTGCAAAGACAACAAATCAAATGTTAAAGATGAAAAATCATACTGTTCATTTTGAATTTTTTCCATCTAAAATGTTTCAATAATGCCCTTTTTATACCCCGTAACTTTAGTAACCTGTTGCAAATTAACCCAATAAATTGGTGTTCCTCCAGGTGTTGTTTTAAGCATCATAAAACTTTTCTGTCTTTTTTTGTCCCTGTCAAAACTTATTAGAAATTTGATACTGACATAAAAATTTAATTAAGCATATATTATTCATAAAACAATAACATCTTTCAGAGTCAACTTGTTGTCTTTGCACTGTTTTCAATTAAATATAAGCTTTAAATGGTTTGTGAACCATCAAATTCTGTTTTATCAACATTTTACACAGCATACTATTTTCATGGAATCTGGGTTGTGGAAAAGAGAATGAATAACTGAGGAAACATGACAACATTAAATATACATAACTGAAGCACAGAAAAAGATGGCTATAGAGTGGTACAGACACCAAATATAGACACTGCCACAGTTGTACCTACTTTGTAGGGCTGCAGGTATGCAGCGCCTTCAAGTGAGGCTTCCAGGTAGCAATGGAAACCGAGTTCTCATCAGCCGCATAACTACGCCAAACACACTGCATGCAGAATACACAAAACCAGGAGGAAGAAAACAAAGTAAGAGGAGGAGATCCCCCCACCCAAAAAAGGCAGAAGAGGTTGTCAGAGAGAAAAGGAAGAAGAGGATGAGGAGAGTAAAAAAGAAAACAAATCAAAAAAGCTTATTAGTGAAACCAAAACAGGTGTGTCGCTCGTCTGTAGTTGGGCAGAGGTCAGGCATAGATACATGCCTGTGGGAAGGCAGAAGGCTCTCATAGTGTTGCCACGTGGCGTCCAGATAGGGCCTGGTGCTGTCAGTGGAGTAATAACGCCACGCAGCCTGGTACAACATGGGGGTGCACAGGATGAAGAGGAGGAGGAAACAAGAGGTGGTCAGGAGAAGGAGGGGTGGAGATGTAAGATGAAGAAAGAAGAAGAAAAAAATGGAGAAGTATGTGAAAGGAAAGCAAAAATGTATAATGAGTATGAACCGGATGAAGTGGAGCCTGTAATGCTAAGTTTCTGGATGAAATAAAAAGGTGTGTGTGGAGGAAAAAAGGGAATATGTGGAGCAGACGAGAGGAGTGGCATGGATGGCTTTTTTCAATTGTTTATGTCCAGGCTAAAACATGGGAGATTGTGAAAAGGGTATAATAAAACTCTCTGGAGATTAGAAAGCCTCTGCAAAGTGAGCATAGGGTGAAGCTACATGCTATGTACTTCTTCTAAGATATTTGGGGATTTTTAGGAGTCCACAGGAGAAACAGGAAACTTGAGGATGACAAAACCATAAAGGGCATTTAACACATACAACATTATGATGTTAATTTAACGGTACATAGATGACGTGATGCCTTAAAAATGACTCAAAATGATATTTTGATTTTGTAGCAGAAAGCAGATTGAGATTAGATATTTTTGTCTTACCTGGATGAGGTAGGCTGCTGGGTTCCTTCTTTTCTCAAAGTGCTTCTGTCTGTGCTGCTCCTGAACTTTCAGGGCAAAACCTGATCCCAGAATACCCTGGTACAAATAAATAAATGCTAAATGTACATGTACACCATCGACTCTTAAGAATCATTTAGCTGCTGAGAAAGTTACAGTACTGAGATGTGAAAATAAAGACAGGGTTCAAAAATATATTTGTTATAAGAAATTATGCAAGCCCTGAGGGACAACAGAGAAAATAGTTCAATTTGATAAAAGGTTCTACTTCTTTGAAGTTAACATTCATTTTGAGTAGTGCTCACAGGTTTGAAACTCAATGTTGGACAAACGAATTTAAATCAAATCACTCAGGTCTGGCTATGTAGATACCTTGGCAGCAGCCAAACAAAGAAAGACACGTGTGAGAATTTCACAGAAACAACAGCTCGCTCTCTGGCCCTTTCAAAAAGGAGGACTATCTATAAGAGTTCAGACTTACTGCTGGCAAAGCAAAGAAGGAGATACCAAGGAGAGCAAACCCTGCAGACAGCATCCGTCCTGTCCATGTCTTTGGTGTTTTGTCTCCATAGCCAATTGTTGTCAATGTAATCTGTGGATAAAACAGATGCTAGATCAGGCTTAATGGTAAAAATGTAGCTGTTGTGTTGATGTGCCAGAGAAAACTGGCACAAATAAAGGTGACATTGAGAGGGTGTTTTTGAATAACTGGTCACACAGGGGCTGGTTTAATGTGTCAGTATTTCTGTGAATGGCATGAAAGCTTTATGATTGCTCTAACTAATGTAATATTCTCAGTGTTTGCCCTTATTCTACTTAAACAAATGGAGCGATGACTGCAAGGCAGACAAACATCCTATTCGTTTGGAAGTCTGTTTCAGCTGCAAGATTTCCTGTCTGTGCCTCTGCACCACCACTGCCATGCAGGCTCCAACTACAGGGGGTTGAAGATATTATCTCATCACTCCTCAAATTCTGCATGTTAAAAAAAAAAATCAGAGGAGTGATGAGCAGAGACACCAAACACAAACAATGTTACGCTGCAGCTACCAACAGAATGTGAGTTTTGTCAAGCATACCTGTATTGAGTGAAGCCACACACAGAAGGCATAATTTAATGTGATACAGTGTGTTCCCATCTGAGGGATTAAACCTGTGTGGGGGCTTCACAGGAGCCAGTTTGTGAAGCCTTTGTTTGAAGCATACTGATGAAAGCTAGTGGCTAAAATGTTTATCTTGCTTTGGTAATAATAAATGTACTTGAAGCACAAAATGTGCTTATTTTCTCGAAATAAGTCAGAGTAATTTTACAATAAGTGAACATGATCTTTGAAGACATAATAAGAGGTCATTTTAACTGCTAAACATCTTTGACTGACTGACAAAGAACAGAAATTACTTAAATGGTAAATTATCTGTTTGTACAGAACGTTCTCCAGTCTTTTGACCACTCAAAGCACTTCTACATTACATCACATCATATTCATAGACTGATGACAAAGGCTGCCCATCTGTGACTTAATAAAGGAAAGAGTCGACAAATGAGTTTCTAATGAAAACAAACAGTTTGGTTTGTGTTCAGAAGTTTTGGTCCTAATCACATCAAAATGAGAGCACAGAAAAGAGCTTTTCACATGTGCTTATCGGAGGCCTAAACAGGAGCATCAATGCAGTGTATTCACTACTTAATGATAGGAGCAAATAGAGCTGGCTCTGAATTAGAACTGGCAATGTTTGCTTACTTTGTTTGCCTGTTTATCCATCTGTCTTTCTATACATCTATCCAACCATCCATCTCTCTGTTTTGGCAGACTGATCACTCTGGACTGTCTTCATTCAGCCTCTGATAGAGCTGCCTGACAAAGGTGGCAGCAGACAGTTGGTATCATTCAGATTTTTGAGCCTGCATGAAAATGGAGTTTAATGGAGCCTGATGTTTATGGAGGAGTCAGCGCTCAGAGGCAAAAACAAACTGAAGTGAGAAAAGACGGTGGTGTTCATTTTTAATGCGGGAGAGAAGGGGGAGCAGGGACGTCAGGTAAAAATCTTTATCTGATGAAAATAATTGCAATTCTGAGTTTTCCTGTTGCCTAAGAAACACCAAGCAAACTGAGGCCTATGTTAAAAAAAGACGTTCATATTTTGGAAAATTAGCTACAGATACTGAAGGTGCATGATGGGAATAAAACTTGTGAGGCAGCTGCTTATGTAATTATTGTTCTCTCAACTTTTTACCAGACTAAATCCTCCCCTCAAAATCCTTTCATTTTTGTTTAAAAATGAAGGTCATTGACCTACATCCATTGGCAGAATTTTTATTTTTTTTACCAATGCTTTTATGCCTTTATTCATAGAGGATAGGACAGTGGAGGGCAGGAAACCCAAAGAGAGAGTGGGGCGTGATATGAGGGAAAGGGGCCTCAGGTTAAAATTGAACCTAGGCCGCCTGCTGAGGGCTACAACCTTTGTACATCAGGTGTGCGTGGCTATGAAAAAACAGGCTTTAACCAAAAAGCAGGAACTGAAAAATTAACAGTGCAACGATGAACCCAACATTCTAAAGGTTATCATGATAGTACCTTGTCAATTACATTTATCCATGCTGAAAAGCCTGCCCTGCTTTATTGTCTATTTTCCCTCAGTATACCATCTGTCTTTAAGAATAAATTAAGCCAGTGAACTATTTAAAAAAAAAGGCTCATTCTCTTATTTACTTTTCTATTATCAAACCTTTTTTATAGGGAGTAGAGTCGCCCCCTGTGGTCCACTAGAGAGAATGCAGCAGTAAGTCATTTCAGCATTGACTCCACTTCTGAAGCCAGGAAGCTACATCTGGTTTGTGTCTGAAGTCTTTGTTGTTTATCCAAATCTTGGAAGCCCAATGGATAGACATTCCCCCCAAACTCACCGTGCCCCACCACAAGGCATCAGCGTAGGTTGCAAAATCCTTGTTCGACTTGGTCTCCACAAGGTAGACGAGGAATGAAGAGAAGATGAGAACCAAGAAGCCAATGTACCAGGCGGTTACCAGCTCCTGCAGGCAGATGTTGAACAGACTGTCAGAGTGTAATCATGGAAAACAGGGCATTCTGTTAATGCACAATCTCTTTAGCATATGAATACTCACTGTCCAAAAACCTTAATCTGCTTTTCTATAGCAGAAAGCCAAAACTTAGCAAATAGAGCAGGTGATGCAATGTAAATGTATGACCCTTTATTGGAAAGGTTAAGAAGTCAGCACTAAATTCCTTTAACAGCCTTAATCTGGGCAAAAGTACGTACAGACCGGCCACAGATCGCTGGGCTGTACGCTACTAATTTTAGTTTGAGTGTGCTCCTTTTTTGCTCTTATGACCCTTTGCCAGGTCTGTGTTTATAATCTGTTCGTACCAGCAGTTTTTTTCATAAATGTATATAACACAGGAACAGTCTGTCTTGCCTACACAGAGCACAAGCACACACAGGCAGGTACATGCGTTGTAAAGGTTATCAGGCTGGCACTTGGTCATTTTCATCCAATTAATGTCAACTCCAGCACTCTGGGCCATGGATTCTGACTGCAAAGCACATGTTACACATGAAGTGCAATAAAAACATGCACTATGTAAAGGACTGGGTTCAGGACATTGTTCTGTGTTCATCCTCATGATCAGGTCTGTTCTTTTTCAAAGCTTATTCATTACCAAATTCAGAGACAGCAGCACTACTGTAATTGAGTGTGCAAATCAAATAATCCCAAAAGGAATGACTGAGAGAGGCAGACACTGCTCAATGTGTTGCATTAACCTACCAAGAAAAAAACAGAAATATAGGCTTATATTGGGTAAAACTCTGCATTAAGCCAGTACAGTAGAGTTATAGGTTATTTTTAATCATCCCTGGAAAAAGCCCTATTTTTGTTATCCCTTTTTGGGGTCAAATTAGTAACAAAAAGTTTTGGAAATGCGCCAGTAGATTGCTTAATCGTGTTATACCCAACCCAAAGTAGCTCTGGGGGCTAATTAGAATCCAAGACATGACCCAATAAAACCAGGGAAAACACCTTATAACACTTAAGCATTACAAATACAACTGATTAAACTAAGACAAACTCCAGACAGAAGGCAACAAACACACAAAATCCCAGACAGAAGCAGTCCCTAACCCCCAAAAGCCTCTGCCCTCTGCAGGCAACAACTGGGCTTTTAAACACCCTAGATCAAGTGCATCTCATTGGCAGGGGACACATAGGCATAGCCATCAAAATATGGTAGCAGCAAGACATGCGGAAGCTTGGTGGCTGTAATGTTACTTTCAGGGCAAACAAGCCCAGTTGCAAGACTAAATCTATCCAGTTTAAATGGCATGACTTTGGATTTATTCATTTCATAGATACATACAGTGTCACTGTTTCTGATGATCATTGCCATGTAGGCCTTGAATTGAACTAGGAGTCTCAAGTGCAGCCATACAGCACCATTTCAACTGTTCTCATGTATGAACTCATGCAAGGGTCAATTTTGGGGATGCAGCGATACACTCAACTCATGACGCTGTGTTCATGATACAATTATTTTTAAAGCTGTCACTCATTGTGCTTTTATTTACCCATTTGACTGTCCTACATCTAGGTTACTTCATTTTCTGTTGTAATAACAAATATGTCTTTATTTTCAATGGATGCAAACGGTACTTCTGATTGGTGGTATAGTTGGAGGAATAAGGTATTGTCTACGTGTGGAAAACACTAGCATATCCTCAGCTGCAAAACCTTCACCTGCTGCCGCCATGTCTGTATGATACTGACAAAACAATAAGGTCCAACAACAGAAGTCAAAGGTAGATAGCACCCTCCGCTGTTTAAAAAAGGTAGAGCAATTCTTATTTTCATCTTAACAATTTGGTATCCCTTCACTGAATTAATTATCAACTGTCCTGTGAGGTACCATCACATCCCTACAGGTTCCCACATGTACTTGGACAGACTGTTTTGCATCAGAGTATAAACTGTATCAGCTTGGTTGTGTAAAGACTTCAGGACATCACATAAGTGGCCGTCATGAGGTCTAGACGCCACCGGAGAACACAAAGTCAGGTCCCCACGCTGTCAGACATCAGCGTGAGCCTTGTAATTACCAGAGGCTGAATATGTTTCCGTGTGAGTTATTGATCTGTGCCAGCTCACCTTGCTGTGAGCATAGACTACAGAGCCCAGCAGCTTCCAGGTTCCTCCTCTCCGGTCCATCCGTACCATGCGGAGGATCTGCAGGAAACGAAGGCTCCGAAGGACGGAGGTGGCGAAGATGTTGCCCTGGCTTCCAGCCGACACCACCGCCACCGAAGCTATCAGCACTATGGTGTCTGGAGGGCAGAGATACAGAAACACATCATCAGAAATATGCACCATCTA
The DNA here is from genome assembly GCF_009762535.1 of Notolabrus celidotus. NCBI lineage: Eukaryota > Metazoa > Chordata > Actinopteri > Labriformes > Labridae > Notolabrus > Notolabrus celidotus. The sequence continues at coordinate 11,698,756 of NC_048278.1, forward strand.
TATTTCAGAATGGCACAGACCTGAAAACACATTACAATATGTCTGTATCATTCTCATTAACAAGAGCTTTTATTTTTTTTTAAACAAATCATGGCAAATGGAGTGTGGCCTCCACAGCTTTGTTTTATTTTACAAAAGCAAGACCTGGAGCTCTTTGAATTGTAATCTGAACTTAAACCCCCACACAAATCCTTTTGTTATCTTTGTGCTCATGTTGTTTGTTCTCATCATAGCTCATGCATTTCTGAAGAATATTCAATTATTGGAGATGTAAACAGAACAAAGTGATTTCCCCAAAAGAAACCCAGTTGATTCCAATGTGACCATATAAATCAATGTAATATAAACAAATTTGATTTTGTGTTGCTCTTTTGTGTCTTTTAGTTGGTTCCAACCTCAACATGGTCTTGCTGCTCCCTACATCACATAATGTTCACTTTAAGTTCCAGCTGGATCATTTACACTAACTTTAAAAAATCTGAAAGGTTTATCCTGAAAAACCTTTGATTGATTTTGTAAAAGTTTCTCAAGATAAACCTTTTTTTGTCTTTCAAGAGGCTTGAAGAGTTTTCTCTCCTGTTCATTTAAACTAAAGCTGCATTTACGCTCTTTGTTAGATAGCCATATAGATATGCCTGTGCCCTGTTCATTTAGTCCATACATTTCTAGTAAGTTTGTGGATACAGCCCAAACGTTGCAGTACCACCAAAAACGGGTCAGTGTTGTGAAGTGAAACCAATTGTTCAAACCACAGACTGTATAAAACATGTAACACAAATCATACTTGGAAAAAGTGAATTCTTTGTCCACATGTCATGAAGTATTTAATGGCCAGACAGACCACCCCTGTCTGCAACCCTCTTCCCAATTCTGCCTCTTTGCTAACAGATACATTTTTAATATCTCCTCCATCGTCCCCTTGCTGTCATGAACTTTTGACTCTTCCTCTCCTGTTTTGAGGTAACTTTTGATTTTCTATCGGATGTATTACCTACTATTCCCAAATCAAAGGATGTGTGGCGAAGTCTAAGGTTGAGAAGTTTGATTACACCATTTAAAATGTACGAACTAATTTTCTTTCTTAAGGGCAGCATAATTTAGCTTGAATAGGGAACCTGAACATAGAAAACACCTGAAAGTAAAAATGACAATACACACTGTCAGTCATCTTTTTTTAACAGTCCTTATCACCCTCTCTCTTTTGTTTATTTCATGCCACTTATTGAATGAATGCATGTTTTTGAAAAACCCAGACTAAAATCTATAAATCTTTAATTTGATGTTTTGACATTTATAAGAAATTTAACATCTTTGGTATACTTAAAATAAGTTAAAACATAAATTATGAACTTGAATATGATTAATAGATGAAAATGTGCCTCAGGAATCTTCCTTTTTACAAAACAGTCAACCATCCTTGTTGTAAAAACGAGGGTGTGGCCCCACTGCAGTCCCTGGTGAATGATACGCAACAATGTGACTGGCTCACAGATACCCAAACAAATATGTTGGTGTTTTTTAATCAGCAAAAAACTTGAGTATCTCAATAATCTACTGCATGTATAAGACACATTCAGCTGACAAGTCTAGATAAACATCTTATTTCATGATGCTACAAACAAAAATGAGGCCTGGATTTCTTGTAATGAGTTAAATATCTACAAGTACAATGAGCAATATCTATGTGTAATGTTTCTTGAAAGAAGACATGATTCTGATACATTTTTGCTTGTACCATCTTTGGATAGGATGTATATCTTGAGTTGTCGCGTTTATATTGCTTATACTAAAACTGCTGAGATACATGTGACTAGCAATAAGGCAAACACTTGGGTGAAGATTTTAGTTTTTGCAATGAAGAAGTTACATTGCATCATATAATATAACAGTACTCATAGATCTACACATCCTTAAGAAGTAGTCTTTGGGAAAACGTTATCTTCCTCACTTGTTCAGCTGTTTTTATATACAGCAGGTTGTACACAACACAAACTCAAAACTAAGCAAGTGTTTTTGTCCTTTGAGACAAAATTGAAGCTATATTCACCTGACAAGTCCAGATCAACGTATTATTTCAAGCAAGCCAAAGCTAAAAGCAGGAGTGCTTTTAATGAGTAAAATAAATCTCCCGAAGGGGTAAAAAAAACAAAACTTTTTTTGATTAAGTATATTGTATTTTCATTCAACCCATTAGCAGATGATATTTTTACTGATTACAAGCAGTTCATGTCTAATTGTTGGCTTGTGATATCTTTAAATTAGACCTTTATCTGGACTTGTCAGGTGAATGTGGCTTGTGTTAAGTCTAATAGGCCATATTTTGGAGTAATACATATTTACTACTAAGACAAAAACACTTGTTTTGTTTTGAGTTTCTGCAATGTAGTCATAGTTCAGTGTCCACTTTGTTCACAGTTCACCACTCAGTGAAGGGGTCTTTTCCTCCATCTGGCACCTAGATGATCACAACAGAGTAGTCACACAGAGCAGTCTGAGCCCAGTGTTCAACACACAGGCAGGCATTTGAAGGAGGAATATGCTCATATATGATTTTCTAAAAACAAACAAACAGAAAAATCAAACCTACCACATGTAATCATCTAGTTCCTGATTTACTTTGTACATTTCAGGAAATGAAGTGTAATGAGATATTTTGACCACATACTGTATAAGACAAATACACCTGGTAAGATTTGAGTTTTTGCAGTGCAGCTTTCCAACCTAACTGCAGGTGTGAGAGTGAGGCCTGGCTGACACGAACATAAAGAGCACTGCGGTAACAGAACAGGGCTGATGTAAAAGCATGTATAAAAGAAACAGTGATCTGCCCTTGGAGCTCAGAATCATGGCCTGAAGGCACATACATCTTACTAATATTGATTTAATTTTCTCTCAAACAAACTGACTTGATTACTGATCAAAACCTGGGGGGGGGGGGGTTAAAATATCAGGGATTGCTTTCATATGTTGCTGCAATAACGACAGCTCAGTGTTGTCACCTGACATTATACAAAGACTTCAAAAAACTGCAACTGACATGATCTGCCATGGGCATCAACTGTACAGTAGTGCAATATTTACTATATACTCTATATATCTGTGTAAGTCTCTTGGCCCAATCGATCGATCTGCTGCAGACACAAACAGAACAGTGGGAAGAAGTAATTGGCTGAAGCACTGCAGCATGAAGAATATTTATTTCCAGACATATCTGGGCTTTATGTCTCTGAGATTCTAACTCTGTGGGTTTCACTTTGTTTCACTTTGTTTCTCTTTTATTTTTTCCATTCAGCACATGTAGGTGCAGGCCAACTTTATTACAGTGGATGCTGCAAATAATGACAGGCAGATACACAAATATCAACAAGGAAAAGCAAAGACTTTCAGAAAGCCAGGCGCACACACATACAGATTTGATTCTGTTTAGAGAAGTTCACACAGAAACCACACTGAACAAATGAATAACATCAAACCCACAAAGTAACAAGCTCCTTTGACTACAGAAATAACAAACTTTCTCCTTTTTCCCCCCTCTGTCCTCGCTCAAACAGATCTTCCACCTCAGTGACGCACCACGAGAAACTCTACCCTTATTTAGTTCACTCAGTGCAGGAGGTTTTCCCTCATAATTAACCACCACTTCCACTCCTGTCCTTCTGCCGAACCCACTTCTTTATAGAGAAAATGCTGACCAAGATGTGGCTAATGGCTCCAGTTCTGAACCGTGGACCAGTTGACCCATACTGGGGAGGGAAAGATGGAGAGGAGTCAGCAGCAGCATAAAAAATATATAAATGACACCCAGGAGAGGAGACTCCCGGGGGGGGCTGCAGAGCTGCTGCTCCCTTTGAAGAGGTGGAGAGAAAAAAAGTGTGACGAAGGTGAATGTGTGTGCACCTGAGAATTAGTGTGTGTGGTTGTGTTGTATGCCCATGTTAATGAAAATGCATAGACCAACAGTCCTGGAGTCAAATCAGTATTGCATCGCTTTCTTTCACGATTTGGACACAAAGCCACATGATAGTTTGTAGAAAAGTGAGTCTGTAAAGTGTATGGCCATTATCACTGGGCTGCAAAAATATTCAAAGTAACATTTGATTGTTTTTTCACCTTTAACATCAGTGCATGTCTGTTATCATGTGTGCGACCAAAAGTACATTGTCTTCTGCAATATGCAGTTGTATGTTGATTGTTTGTTTGATGAACAGCATTTACCAAGGTCATTCTGCCCCAGGAGAGAAGACATACAAAAGATTAATCAAATTGTTGCTATTAATAGTTCCATAAGAACTTGAACACAGTGTACAATGTTGATCAAAACAGAATTTGATGGGTTGTAAATCATTTGAAGCTTATATATGATTGAAAATATTGCAAAGACAAGGAATCTAAAAATGCTGAAAATGTTGTTTAATGTTCACTTTGAGTCCATTTTAAAGTAGGCATAAAAAGGCAAACATAACCAGGGTTCGCACCTTCAGTAGGTACAGGAGGGATACAACTGCAGAGAACTCTCTCTCTCCCTCACTCTCTGTGTTTCACAGCAAAATGTGATCACAAAGGTGTTTTTCACTTGAACCTTGCAACAGCAGAACAAACTAGTGATGTGTCGGTCATTAATGACTCGGCTCCAAGAGCCAGCTCTTGTACGTGAACAATATGAGCCAGCTCTTGTTTGAGAGCTGAATCCAGAATAACAGAACAGATATAGGGACGATCTTCACCACTCAGCCACAAGCACACCACTCAACACTCACTGACTGTTGAATGCTATGTCAAAGTGTGTGCCTGCGACCAATTGGATGAAGGTATGTTTATTGTACCCACAGTTAATAATCAAAGTAAAACACATGCACACATAGCAGGCTTAGGGCCAAACATTCCTACATATGTCATGACGAGCCATTTGGGAGAGCTGGACTTCACTGCTGAGCTGAGTCTAATGATCCGGATTATTAAAATGGGCCAACATTCCCATCATTAAAACAAATTTGTGCTTGTAATCAATCTCTGACAAACAAATAATGATAAATAAAGAAGATGTAATAAATTCCCATGAGGTATTTCAAAGAACGTACATATACAAATCGAGTCACATAAGTTTACAGATACCTTGACTCGTGACCTCCATAATCTCATGTGGTCCTGCCAAAGCAGCAACCTGGTCTGCATGAGGAGAGCAGCAATAAAACATTAAATATTACTGACCAGTCCTCATTTTAAAATCCAGACTACTAAAAACAAAGAATTCAAAGAGAAACAAAAAACAACAACAAAAGAGTGCACAAGTATCGAAGGACTTTACTTTATGACACTTCAAAGAGGATCATCAGTGTTGTTGAGTTATCAGGAAGAGTTTGTGTCTTGTATTGACAAAGAGGATACCTCATCTTATAAAAGTGCTTCAGTTTAATTAAGAGAACAGACTTCTTCTCCAATTAGGGAGTTTTACAATTTCTTCCAGCCTGAGTTTTAAAGGTGAGAGTTCTGCTTTTTACCAAAACATTATGATTCATTTTTGTGCTATGATAAGTGTTTAGCAAGACAAGATAGGTTAAGATAGACTTTATTTTTCCTAAGGGAAATGTACCCTCAAATCTAAAAAAAAAGGTACTGGCTGGTGTTTATTACGAATTATTTTATGATGTATGATGGAGTTTAATATGCTTTTGACGTAAATATCAGTCATGTTCTGAAATCCCTAGCATAACCCAATGTATTTTCCCATTTCATTAGTCAATTAAATCTCAATCTGAGACATGTTACTGGCTGAAATAACCATGTATAATAGATTGTAAGGGACAGATCTGACAGTAGATTAAGTCTCAGTGGACCGTAATAAGTTTTAATGTGTTTACTTTTTTGGCAAAGGACCCTTCTGTCACTGATATTTTTCTGCTGGCCTCAACATTTTTCATCATCCCACTCAGGTTTTTCAAAATGATATCTGGTTTGTCCTCTGCCCTCAGTCTGAGCCCATGTGAATGCAATCAGTAACACCTTTGGATAATCGTCTTAACCTGGCACACCATTCCTGGACCTTTACAAACACATTTAGCTGGGTGAAAGCCCAGTGCGTGATGGGAACTGTGCAGCAAGTTTTTCATTCAGGCCGTCAGTCTTCTGTGAGCATTCACCCAGATGGATTTGGTTTAACTCGACTCTAGTGGACAAATAAACTGCTCAGACCACTGCAAACCAGTAATCGATGCCCTTGTTTGGGTTTCTCTGGGATTCATTATTATATATTTATATATTCAAACTAGGGCTGTCAAACATTTTTTTTAATCATAATTTATTGCATGATTGCAGCAATGTCTGAACTTCTCAATGGGTTATCATGTAGTAGGTAGAGATATGGAGTGTGTTTAGGTCAGAGAAACACAGGAAACAGGTGTACCGTTGAGGCTCTTTAATAAGATACAGGTATGTGGAAGGTACATACAGGTGCATCTCAATAAATTAGGATATCATGGAAAAGTTAATTTAATTATAATAATAATAGTTAATAATAGTTTAATTTCAGTAGTTCAATTCAAAAGGGAAACTCGTATATCATGTAGATTCAGTACACACAGAGTGAAATATTTCAAGCGTTTATTTACTTTAATTGTGATGATTATGGCTTGCAGTTAATGAAAACTCAAAATTCACTATCCCAAAATGGTAAATATAACATAAAATCAATAAAAATTGATTTTAACACAGAAATGTTAGCCTTCTGAAAAGTTTGTTCATTTATATGCACTCAATACTTGGTTGGGGCTCCTTTTGCATGAATTACTGCATCACTGCTGTGTGGCATGGAGGCGATCAGCCTGTGTCTGAGGTGTTATGTAAACCCAGCTCGTCTGCGTTACTTGGTCTGGCGTCTCTCATCTTCCTCTTGACAGTTCAGATTTGGGGAGTTTACTGGACAATCAAACAGAGTATAGTATGATGGTCATTTAATCAACTTGTGGTACTCTTGGCAGTGTGGGCAGGTGTAGAGTCCTGCTGGAAAATGAAATCAGCATCTTCATTAAAGCTTGTCAACAGAAGAAAGCATAAAGTGCTCTAAAATTTCCTGGTAAATGCGAGCGTTGAGTCTTGACTTTAGAAAAAATAGTCGACCAACACCAGCTGATGACATGGCACCTCAAACCTTCACTGATCATGGAAACTACACTAGACTTCAAGCAACTTGGACGTGTTTCTCCGCTGTTCCTCCAGACTCTGATTCCTTGATTCCCAAATCTGAAAAGAGAACTTCGGACAACTGAGCAATAGTCCAATTCTCTTGATGCACTGACTCCAGCCTCAGTTCACTTCTTGTGAAGTCCCTCCAAGTTCTTAAATAGGTTTTGCTTGACAATCCTGTCAAGTTCTTCTGGATCCATCCATCCATCCATCCATCCATCCATCCATCCATCCATCCATCCATCCATCCATCCATCCATCCATCCATCCATCATCTTGACCGCTTATACGGTTTGGGGTCACAGGGGGCTGGAGCCTATCCCAGTTGACTTCGGGCAGAAGGCAGGGTACACCTTGGACAGGTCGCCAACCTATCACAGGGCATTTCTGGAACTATATAATATAGAAGTTTCACTTTTTGAACTGAACTACTGAAATAATTATCTCTTCCATTATATTCAAATTTATTTAGATGCATCCCTATGTGTGGTAGATATGATAGATATGTGTGGTTCTGGAATTAATTAACATACATTCACTGTTTTTTCTTTTGGCCATTACAATGACTACGAAATTAAACACAATGGGTAAAATAAATTACAGGTAATGTGTTTAATATTCACAGTGTAATGAAATAAAATCCTGCAAACAAAAGTGGCTTCAGCTGGTAAATTGATGTATCAATTTAGGACAAAAAATGTGTGGAAATCAACACCTTCTGCTGGGTTGAATCATCCTAGTCCACAATATACTATCAAGGGACCTAATCAGACTTAAACAATATCTCAGCAAAGCAAATATACAACATAACAGCATGTAACTTACAGCTAACATATTACAACATTTTCAGCAACAGGCTCATTAGCTACAGTTATTAGCACAACAAGTACTACTCGGCTTTCAAGCTCAATTTAGCACTCTTAACTAACATAAAGAGTAATTTGCCTGTTTGGTTACTCACTTTAATCAATCACGCGCTTTACCAAAGGAGAGGAGGAAAAAGGTAACAGCACACACGCTCCTGTAGATGCTTCTAACTCAGAGAATTTGCCTTCTTGCTATCCACTGCTTTGATGATGTAATCCACTCGCGGCAGCTACAGCAAACGAAGAGGGACATAAAGCTCTCGCAGAGGGGCTTTCTCACATCCACAGTTACTTCACAAAGAGGAGAATAACGCCCACACTGGATATTTTGCTGCAGAGATGCCTGGATTACTTTTGTGAGGGGGAGGAGGGCTCTCTCAATCACCTGTGTGCCAACATGTGGTGTGTGAGAGTGTTACTGTTGGTATCTCAGGTCAGATTGACAACAAAAAGCTTTGGTCTTGGCGAGAGAAGCATCTGGCGAGGCTTTGAAGCTAAATGAAGACAGCCACATACAGCTTCAGTTTCTTCGTTGGGTGTACATAAATGTTTCTTTTTTTTACACCTGCTCTGTAAAAAAGTGTTCAGTAACATCAAACTAAGATAAAAAACAGAAGGCAAACAGTTACCTAAAAACAATAAATGCTGAAAGTTATAGAAAACTCCCATGATCATTCGTTGTATGCACGTTGTAGGCACAACTATTTATGAGCACCATTTAGTAACTCAGCACAGTTCCAGGGTTTCACAAAGAAACTAAGAGGTTCTTAATTTATCAGATATATCTGTCAAGGCCACAAACAAATGTGTGCCTCCTGCTCAAGTCTAACATATCTTTTTCTTCACATCATCTCTCTCATTTCTTCACCTCCCTGCCTTTCTTACTTATTTTTTATTCTTGTATTCTCTTACTCTTTATTTATCATATTTCCTAAGTGCAAACTTCAACACTAGCTACAAAGCAGTGAAGATGGCAGCTCATGTGTGACCTTGAGGCCCTGTTCTCCCTCCCTCGTGTGTCCCGTTGTACTTTATTCCAAGAGAAGCAGAGAGATCCATGTCTAAACAGTGGAAAGAATAAAAGCACTTAATGCAGCCTCATTACATAAATGCTCTCTGCTCTTATGAGCTTTGACCACAGCTGAAAATAACACCAGCATACTATGGTCAGTAGTGTGCTGTGGGACTGTGCTTACATCTGATATTAAAGTGAGTTAACAGAGAGGATGACTGAGAGCTGTTAAAGGGTGAGGGGGAGAAAGCTGAAACAATGGAGGAGAGACCTTTTTGGACAGTTTTGGGAGGTTCTGAAGCAAACGCCAAACGTTTTTGCAAAAACATCATCTTTTATTCTGTGTTGTGAATAAAAATCTCATATGAAGGGAAATATTTCTTGTTCAGTGAAATGAGGGGTTTTGAAGTAGGATTGAACACTTGCATGGAACGCTCCATGTCACCATTTGTTTAGCGGGTGAGTACCCTTAAAGGTCTGATCCTAAAATTGCCCCTGGAGGAGGGGATATAGTGTTCCTGCTGGGAAAATATTCATTTTTGAGAAGGAAATATATACAGTATGTATGTTCATATGTAAGACAGAAGGATGAGTGTTTTTAGGAAAATGAAAAACTTTTCCATTTATGAGACAAGATGAACAAAGAGATGAGAGGTCCTGCCTTGTCTGCAATGGTTACCAAAACTGACACAAACCAAAGTTCCTCATGGGAGCTTTGGGCTTTATGAACACTTTTTCTTTTTTGCAAGCATTTAGAAAAGAAAATCTGATTACTCTAATGTGAGATGTTTTTAATATGAGAAAACCGGAGAGAAATGTATTTGCAGGTTGTATTTTAAAGCATTGTTGTTGTTGTAGTACTCATATTGGCCACATGAGGCTAAGGTTAAAAAAACAGTTAAATATAGATGTTAAACTATATTAAATGATGATTATCTCATTCACAAAGGAAAATTATATGTATTTTGGAGAAAAGTGCAAGAGAAACTTTGATATCACTCTCAGAAATATTTGTTTTTCAAATGAAAAGAAAGTCAAGCACAGAAATACTGTTGGTCAAATACTTATTTAAAACTCCTTGTTAATTATAAAAACTGGGAATCAGATTGACATCCATTTTCAGACTCTAAAAAGGATAAAAGGTCTTCTTATTTATTGTTTTTCTGGGCTTCTGTAGTTTACATGAGAGACACTCAACAAAAAGGTGCTCTCTGAAAACTCACCAATGACGCAAAAGGGCTTGCGGGCGAAGCGGAGGCGTCCCTGCCATCCTCTGTAGCGACAGCAGCATCCTGCTGACCAGATACGGATGATGTACTCTAACCCAAAGACCACGATCATCACGAACTCCTGTACAAACACAGAGAGTCAGCAGTGGTTTCAACATGAAGTTTATGATGACATCAGAAACATTATAGGTGATGCAATTGCACACCCCAAAATAGTGCTCTGCCTGCCTTCGTGACACGGTTGCCCACTGATATCAGTCTGATCAGCTGCACCTGTATTCTCAGCTCGTAGGCGGTGGCTCAAACTCAAATGATATGATGGTAAATAGAAATGATACTCTAGTGATATTTTAATTCGGTTTGACTCACAGTACACACACAGTGCTGGTGAGTAACTGCCTCTAGCATAGGGTGACCAGACGTCCCCGTTTTCTGGCGACAGTCACCGTTTTTGAAGGTCTGTCCCCGTGCGCTAAAAGCAGACTACATGGAGGAAAAAAATCTGCCTTTCAAGACAGACTGGATATTGGACTTTATGTTTTAATCGCATTGGCTTGCTTTGTTAACAGAGGAGTTTGCTTGATAATAGCTCAAACATTCAGTCTATTCATCCAGCAACTTCATGTCAATTTTCTTCTCCCTCTTCTTCTTTATTTTCTTCTACTGTTTGCTAGAGGGTCTGCAGTATCGCCTCAAGTACTTCAAGACAGGTAATTTAGGAATCAAAACGCACTGTCCCAATGACAGATTTCCAATTTGATTTCACATATGATCTGATATCAGTGTGTGGCTTACTAGAGGGAAATGATGGGTAGGTGGGGTGTAGGCTTGTTGTTGGATGTCATTAACAAGGTGTCTGCTCCACAGTGTATTACATTCAAACAGTTATCTTGGTCAAAATACTTTAAACTGTAATTGTCTACCCTTTAGTTTTTCAGAGATAACAGAAGTGGGGGTTTAAACCACTGACAGCTGAAAGAAATGTCTCCTGTTTCCATTTCAGAAATGTGGTCACCTTACGCTAGCATTGACATGAAGCGTGTGTATCATTCATCAAAATTATTGGATTGAAAAATACAGTATAAACACTTATTTGGCAGTCCATTAGGTATACGTAACTTAACAAATGATGTCAAATAGATCAGTCCCACAATAGATCCTGCCTTTATGATTGTTATAATGTTCAGTTTAGGTTGAATCAGTGGGGAGGTGGTGATTCAGTGGCCCATATCGTGCTCATCTTGCAACCCAGGGACTCGTCCAAGTCATTTACATAGCATCATTCATGTGCCATTGTTTTTTTAAAGTCATTTTTCCAGGTGTCATATAGCCAAGATCCTATTCCTTTTAACAAATCACATCTGTCGTGATGATTGGTTGACACCACCGTGTAGTCTGCTATGTCTGTCGGTCATATCACAGCACAAATCTATGGCTCTGTGATTGCCTAATCTGACATAGTGACCATCGTGACAGACAAAAAGAATGTGTAATTTGACCTTGGCATTACTGGATATACCAACCAATCAAAGTCACCCAAGCTCCTGCAAAACTGACATGACTTTATCCTGAAATGAAAAAAATGTTCATGACTGTGAAACCATATTGGAATGCTTGAACAGTCGCCTGGTGTGAAGGCTAGGCTTTGGTTTGAAGTCAACAGAGAAATAACATGAAACGTATGCAAACAAGAAGAATAAATGCGTTATATTTTTCAAAGATGTTTTCATTTCAGTGCCAATTATTTGTCGGATGGTTGTCTAGCTTCTTACCAGGATGAGGAGACAGTAAGAGGAGAAGTCCTGATGAGTGGGGATTGTTGAGAACACAGAGAGGACCAGGCAGCTGAAGACCAGGATGAACCTACACAGAAACAACAGAAAAACAAAGCACACAGTCATAAATACAACAAACACACAACTGGAATCAAACTGAATGACATCAATGGTGGAAACAACTAAAACCACCACATTGACCAGCAGATCAAATCTTTATTTCCACTGGTCACAAATATGCTCTTCATCAGAGCTGTCCATGGCTTTTTCCTCTGTGACAAACTCTTGAACTTGCTCTGGCACTGCACGAGCACCACACAAACGACCTGGCAGCACAATCACAGACTTTATTTCCTCTCAGCAGTTGACCATGAACCCGACTATTATTCAATTTCCTCAGATATCGAGTTAATCATGCTTGTTTGTGTAACATGATTTGCAAGAAACAAGCAGTGAAATGCGGCTATTGGAAAACAAGCAACATCCGACCATTTCCACACTCTGACTGTCGCTCCCTCGCCAGGAAACTGTATCTTCATAACCATAACATGTTTTTTCCATCACGTAAAGATATCAGGCTCCTGATGCTGAACACTGAGAGCACATCTGTGTTTTATCATCTCAGATCTCATCTGGAGCCGACTCTGTGCACTGTCTCTTTAATGCTGTCCAAGGAGAGGCTTAAATACAGCACGCAGCTTTTTTAAGTCATGTCCTGCTTCATGTCTGCACAGGTACACATTAATAATTCAAACTGGAGCTCTGACCTTTCAGACCCTAAATTTGTTATCCACTTTCACTTCAAAAGGGGCAAACTTCAGTCTCTAGCTACTGGTTTTAGAACAAGGTGAGCAAGCACTGAGCCTTGTCACAGAAAACAGATGCCCTTGTGCATTAAAAAAAAAAAAACATAATAAAAGAGATAAGAGCGAACGAGGGGGAAATGAGCTTAAAGTGTCTATGAAGGAGGGCAGAGTGTTAAGGCTATTATTCTCTGCCAGTTGGACCTCTTACATATTGCTGCTTTGCTGCTACTCTGTTGTTTCAAGTACTATTATCTTAAATAGATTGATAAGAGCAGCTTAGGGGCCTGTGTCCACATACAACATTTTTTGTATTGGTTGCGCCCGACACCTCAATTTCAGAGTGCTCTCACTGGTGTTTACTGTTGCCAGGTTACAAATGTTGTCCTGCTGCTCTTCTGCTTCCCTCAGTACTGGCTGTATAGTCTGTTTTGCAGTGCTCTCCATGCTTCATATTTGTTCTAAAAATCCTAGTATCCGGCCCCTAAGGTCATCAGGTGGAAGTCTTTTATATGTTCCCAGAGTCAGATCAAAGTCTGGTGAGGAGGCCTTAAGTTAGGAAGGCAGGCAGTTTGTTCCTGTCACACACATTTTTTGATAACAACTATAAGTACTTACAGGCAGAACTGTGATGGGTAACTGCTGCCTCAGTACTAGTGCATATGGGTTACAATAAGAAGAAAGAAAACTCCAATTATTTGGACACTTTGACTATAAAGTAAAACATTGCTTGGCGACAACAAACATACATCAATAAAGTACCAAAATGTAGTGATTTTGATAAAATGTCATCATTGCTAAGACGACATCCGCTGTAGAGACTGGGGACTCCATTTACTGTCAGCTCCTTGGTGTCAGAGTGACCTCAGATTATCACAGAGCTGAAAGGAAGTCGTTCACGCCCTGAGATCAGAGCTCTATCAGAATAAGTCAGTGTTTTAAGGATGCCTGTGAGAAAATGGTGGGTGTGTAGGGTCCCATAGCCTCCAGCGCAGTACAGGGCTGTGCTTCTGCCGACCCAGTCGAGCCCTCTTTGACATCTTAAGAGTCAAAACTGAGGTCAAAATTTTCCATAAGTCATTAAGGCTGTTATTATTTCTCTGCTCATGTTCTCTTCCTGCTCTGCCATACGACTCAGTGAGCTGCTGGAGGTTCAGAGAAAAAGAAAAGCACAAAGTATCAGAAGTTTGAGGTTTGCTCTGTTGACATTTCTAAAAAATTGAATAAAGGGATACTGAATGGAGGAAAACATGGAGTGATGAGCATTGTGTTGCTGTCAGCAGAAAAGCAAGCTCCTTGTCACCAACACACCTACGCCTCTCACACTTACCAGGAAAATTACAGAGTGACAATCAAATCCCTACACCCAAAACCAAACCTCTGTTTCCATTTTGAATATATTTACATAGAGAGTACAGAACAACTGAAGCAGACACTAACAGCACCATTAAGCTCTCAGAAAAGTTCACTAATTAATCACACAAACCAGAGTACTCAGCCAGCCTTTGACCCTGTGTGTCACGATGCGTTGTGCTTATATGTTGAATTAATCTGGAGTGCCTCACTCTGCACTTCCGCTCTTAACCTTACTCAGAGCTGCAGCTACAAAAATTAAGCCGTCTTACACGCACACACGCACACACGCACACGCACACACGCACACACACACACACACACACACACACACACACACACACACACACACACACACACACAAATGCACATGTGCACTAACAAAATAGAGCAGTCTGTTGTTACACTCATTCACCTTTTCTGAAGCACCATGCACCCTCCTCCCCCTCACAAATAAACAGGAAGACTCTGCACCATCTGAGTGTGTGGTGATGAAATATGATTTCTATCATGTATGTCACTGATATATGTCAGAAATTGTGATGAAACACTCAAGAGCTGACTGATGTTTATACAATCCATAGAAATAGTACAATCATTTAAAAACTGCATAAATATCAGGCAACTAACTGTAGGGTAAGTGTTCTTTCTACAACAACTAAGAGACAACTAGGGGAAAAGTTACCTCTGTGAATGTTCTCAGGCACACAATAACAATGATAAAATTGATACAAAGGAGTTCAAAATGAACAAAAACTAAAGCCAAACACCGCAAAACAACCAAAGAGACTGACAACACAAACACAAAATGAACAAAACTTCACAAAGCAACCAAATAAAGATCCCAAATGATCACATAAAAGTGAGATTATAAGATGAAAGTCATATTCAGCTAAGACACAGATGTACTATGGTTGGAGATTTGAAGAAACTAGGGTGAGAAATGACCATAAAAAGATACCTAATGGTGCACAACATAACAACTACCAATGATAAACAAAGCCACGACAAAGAGACTAAAAAACATTATGAGGTGCAAGACATGCAAAAAGATCATTTAAGCAGCAATGTCCTTGCACAATTAAAGTTTATGAAAACAAAGAACAAAAGAGAAAGATGTCCAGAACGACTACAAAAGGTACACAAAACTGCCCCTATAGTTACAAAGCAACCAACAGGAGACGCAGACTCAATACAATGATGTAAAACAAAAAGGGATACTGTATAACTTACTTTGACAAATATACAATAAACTGAGTTCAACCCCTCATCTGTTCTACTCATGTATTAGTGTATCAGCACACTAATAGAATAAAGAAGCTTCAATGATGAGCACTGATTGAGTTTTTATTGACAGATGATAACAGAAGAAGCTCTCACTCACAGGACATGCTGTCGTGTCCTCTGATGCTGTCCATGGTCCTGAACATGATTCCTCTCCTGCCTTTTCATTGTTGATTTATCATTCTTTTTTTTTTTCTGAGTAAATTACAGGACTCTTCAGTCTTGGTTGATATAAAAGTGGACATTTTGTTGTACGTGTTTTTGCAGTTAACTATCTTTTCCTTGTTCTCTGCCACAGAAAACTGAGCTGCTCCTCTGCTCCAAACCACATAACTCTTTCCTTGCCAGTTAGTATACCAGAAACAAATGCACTTTGCCATGCTGTACAAACTGAAGAGCACAAACAGATGGTAATCAGACTTTAACTTTCAAAAAGCCAATTACGAAGACGCACAATGTTTTTCCAAAGATTTTGCATCTTGCTTTTTGTTACTCGAGACGTTCCTGGAGCTGTTTCAGCTATGACGAGACTTGACATCACTTCTCAAGCTGTTTATTGTTCCCTTGTTTTGGCAGAATTTGCATTTGTTGAAAGATCTCAGAGAACCGAGTGAGACTGAAGTACAGAGTTTGAGTAAGTATACTTATACAGTTTGTGTTAGTTTCCTTATACAGTTCCTACACTAAAGTAACAGCATGATACTACTAACATGGGTGTATTTTATTTTAATTCTATTTTCTATAACCTTTATTTTACCAGGTATATTACCATTGAGGTACAAAATCTCTTTTCCAAGGGAGTCCTGGCAAAGGCAGCAGCATGATAAGATAACAAGACAAACAACTGACAATAAGAAATAACCAATTCAATCTATAAGAACAATATCAACTTTCAGCAGTAAAACATGTGGATACATTGGTCAGATGATCCTTGATCCTAGTTTTAATTCCTCCAAACTATTAAAATATTTCTGTCTTAGATGATCTTGAAACATTAAAAGCTCTTACCAGAGCAAGACAGAGCGAGTCAGGAATGACATACACTTTGTCCATCTACAGTTTTGTGAGTCAGTAAATACCACATATAAGAAAGCAGTTCATGTAGTATAGCCTTAGAAAGAAATATAGTGCTCTATTCTTCTGTTATGCAAGGAAGACAGACATACTTTCTAATACAGGACACAGCGATGTGTGCAAAAACCTGGACCAGAGACAAATCACAATGCAGCAGGGTACACTGAGTCCAACATTTTCAGAGAGGGTGAGGGAGCATGCATACAAAGAATATGACTGCAGTCGGTTACGTATAAAAAGGTGGCTTGAATTAGTTTTTTCAAACAACAAAAGAACATAAAAGAACACAACGTATGGGTTGTTTTGAGAAAAAGAAAAAAATTCACCTCAGTTTTTTGTTAGATTCTCAATATGATGACAAAAGGACAGATTTTCTTCTAGGAGAAAAAACCCAGATATTCATAAAAAAATCTGACAGTCTTATCTGGACAACAAACATAGCTTGTGGGTCACTGCATGCATTTATTAAGAAGGAAGATAAAGAAGTATATATAATCGAGTTGTCATCCTAAAAATGAACTTTGAAAGAGACATTGCCTTGTATGATGTCACAAATGCAGAGAAATGTTATACTTGTTTTGTGTCTGATTATGGTGTAACTGTGTAGTGTTGTTCCTGTTTAATGAAAAATGTCGTTTCTGTCTAATTTGATTCAAAGTATGGTTTGTTTCATCTTATAAGTGTACTATAAAATTAAATGTGACCAAAATGTCTGTTGTTATGAGAGCTGTAAGAACTTTAATTTGAGTGATTTTTATGTTTTATAGCTTTGGGTTTCATGACTGACGCCCTTGGACTGTTAAATGTTTTATGGGCCTATAGAATGCTGCAAAAATACAGTGTTCAAGTTTAGGTTGTTAGAAGTTTTACCTGGACTGAAGGACAAAACATCATCCAGAAAAACTTCATCTGAGATACATGACTGAATTTGTAATTTTTCTTACATTTCAGTGTTCATAAAAAACAAGATGTTGTTTTCCCAGCAAAGAGCAGTTTAACAGACAAGAACAAATATATGTATTAACAAACTTTCGGTATAACAAATTTTCTAAAAATAGATCAACAAATTCTATAAAGACTGCCACAAAGTACAAGATTAAGAATTAAATACATGACCTCTGACCTCGGATCTTCCATTTGAGGTCAGGCAGATACATTCCTCCACACAGTCGAACATGCACTGAGTGTCTCAAATAGGGACGTTAGCTTAATGCCTTAATTGTGACGTGATCCAAACGTAACACAGTGATTTTTAAATTTCATACAAATTTTTAAAATGTATATACTGCTGAAATATCAGAATTATTTATACTAAAATATGTTACTTTTGTCCCTTTCTATTTACTCTGGTCCGCACTTCAGTAAAATTGGGGTAAAAATTACCTTAAAGCTAGCTACCAACCACCCTATTATAACAATAAGTCCCTTTCTGTGGAAGGCAGTTCAGCAGCAGCCACTTCCTGTTACTGCTGTGATGGAAAACAACACAGCTGGGCTTTTGAACAGTTAGTTTCCCTTCAAAAAACTCCCACATGGCTCAGTTAATAAGTCGAAAGTAATATGGACTATGAGTCAAAAAAGAATTACAATTTTCACCAAAGTAATTTGAATTTTAACTCCCACCTACAGTAGCAGCTAACCAGTCTGATGTTGGCGGCAACTGTGTCACAAAGACCTGCAGAGCAATGTTTTGGAGCATGCTTATCTTCACACACCTGTGGATGTTAATTTATCCAAGAAGTTAACTACTGTGCTTGATAAATGGGTTAACTGACTGCAGGCCAGTCAACATTGTGAAAGACTCGGGTGTAAGGAAAGTCCTTAGTTTGGCATGTTGTGAACAGTCATGCAGCTGTGCAAGAACAATAGTTTCACGCGTTTAGAACCTGTATGAAACAGTGAAGCAACCAAACTGGAACTTCTGAAAAGTGCAAATGCTGTTGCATCAACCAGGTATCATTGGATGTTAGTGAGTAATCAAAGTTATCTTAGAATAACTGCACACTATTATATTGACATTGACAGCTGGTTGGACACTTTAAACAAAGTCCAGCAAATGCAGCAGAACTGCAACAAGTAGAGGCAGAGAATAGACAACAGCACAAGCCTTATGCAGATTGAACTCCACACTGAGTATGATACCCTAGCTTCAAAGAAACAAAGATGCATTCAGATGTGCATGTGATCCCTGACATCAAAGAAGTACCACTGCCATGCTGAACAATGCAGTAAACTTCTGGAGCCCTGCAGGCAAACTACAGAAATCCCTGTAATATCTTCTTCTGAATCTGATGCAACAAAGAGGAGGCTCTTCTTTTAGGTGGCTGGTAAGCAACTGGTAAAAATGACTTTACATAGTTAATATTATGGACTTGAAAACAGTTTTCAAATTACAAGTAATGGAACCTTAAATGTGATTAAAAATGTAATTAATTGCGATGACTATGGAAGTTCTTGAATTAATCAGGATTGAAAAAAAGAATCCTTTGACAGCCCCAGACTCAAAACATGCTTCCCATTTGTGAATGCAAATGCACATTTGTTGGTCTAGTCTAACAGCGACAGGTCTCCTCTGTGTACTTAGCACATTTTTAGCACAGGCTCACAGGTCGGACACTGTTAGATTGTTTTCACTTGTACAAGTGCTGCAATTATGTTCCCCCCAAATGTACACCCTTTTAGCAGTCTCACACGTATGCACAAACACTAAATCTGCAGGACAGCTTGTGTGTGCATATGTTAAGGCTGTGTGTCATAAGCCACAGTGCTGACAGAGAGCTGGGAAGAGGAGTGTAACGCTGCTACAGGAGACAGAACAGTTTCCACAATACACCTGGGCTCTTTCAAAAGCCTGAGCTGGAGATGCACTCTGTATTTTGTCAAGCAGTGTCAGTGCATGGGGAATAGGGGGAGGGAAGTATTGTATTGTGTCTCCTCTTCCCCATTACGCTGATGTTAAGCATCTGGCTCTGAACGATGCATTGAAAGAGAGAGCAGAGCGAGCAGAATGTGTTCAGGAGATTAATAGAGTGCATATTGACTTGCTAAGTTGGCTCAAGGAACCAGGGATTTTCATGATGTCTGACTATTAATACTGTGAAGTGTGTAAGGTGGAGTCCTGCTGGTTGTTTGTTGGTATGTGAGGCATTTCGCTGTGCGCAGTCTGTGGGAGAACAACACAGCTGTAGGAATAGCATGCAGAAAGGAACCAGAGACTTGGAAAGCAGCACACTGATTAACATGAATATTAAACACAAAAAAGTCACTGTGTTGTGATGGAGCTGCCATGATATATGTCTTTTGTTAAGGCAAATAAGTTGTCTCCACCAAAATGAAATGTTTCTATTTTTAGGGGAAAACAAGTCAACCTTTAACTGGAATCTTGTTGTTTGCTGGGATATTCAGTAACATGTCTTTGCTCTACTTTTGTCATTTATTTTTTGTTGTTGTTTTTTGTCTTTTGAAAGATAAGAAAGGTTTGTTTTTTTACATGACCACATCCACAACAATCACACGCTCTGATAGTTGCCTTTTTTCTCTCCACCTGGAAGACAAGTTATGACATAAATCTAACAGGTTGAGCTCCTCGTCAAGTTTCCCTTTTGTTCTCTTTCTTCCTTTTCCATCATGAAGAACTTTACTATGTGGTTAAAGTTGTGCACTTTGAGCTTTCTTCAGTTGTTAAAGCTCTTTGTCTAGTTCAATTTAATTTCCTCATTATATAGGAGGAATCATTTTTACAGGCAGGAAATGCTCTTTTCCTGCTGTGCTTTCAGGGCTGGTGTTCATTTTTTCCTGAATCATAACAGAGGATGTTCAAACACTCAAAATACTTCCCAGTGAGTATCTCCCTTTCCCTTAGAAAGGCTTAAAAAAGAAAAAAACAGCTTTGGCCACCCGTTGCAAAGATATTCAAATGTGATTAAGAAATGAAAGTTTTACTTTTGATTACATTTATGTAAATGGTTTAAAGGGTCGCAACAATGCCTCACAGTCACTTATTAAAAGCCCATAAAAGGGCAGTAGAATTTGATAATGCAATCGCCTGAATGACAGTTGGATGCTTACAACTGCCTGCTGCTGAGGTTTTTTGAGTACCCTTGTTTTTCAGGCATTAATTTGCTGTGAAGCATCTAGGGGTCTTTCTACCCTCTCTTCCTGTTGTAAAATTAGAATACAGATGCAAGACAAAGGATAAACGGAGAGCAGGAAAAGAAAAAAAAGAGGCAAAAGAGTTGGAGGGAAAAGAGAGAAATACCTTCATGCTGTCGCTGCCTCAAGATGTTTTAAGAGAAAATGTTTATCATAGAAAATAATGATAAGTGTAAGTGAATACACAATGGATACGTTGATTTAATGCTAGATATTTTACTGTTGAGCTGGTCCTGTGATATGAATCCTGTTGAAGTGCAGTTTATTATGCATGGCAAATGGCAGAGCTACATCCTGTTCCCAGGCTGATCTACTCTGATCAGAGATGCGAGACATTTTTACTTTTACACTGCTTGATTAAATGACAAAGTGTTCAGATAAAATATCTGACAGAGAAGCCTACTTTCTTACAGGAGATAAATAAAAAACTTTAAATATCACATATAACATCATGTCCCTGTAGTACACACACGATCAAAGATATTTAGAGAACAATCAGTGCTGTGCATTGTGTTCTCCTTAAGCTCATAGCACAGTCTGTATTTTATGGAAGGTATTGCAACAGTAGGCAATGAGTATAAACCACAGAGGAATGCTTTGCACTGTTTTTTTCAGATGGTGTTACATTGTATAACCAATAACTTGAAATAACATTGGTTGCACCCTCCTGTACTGTTGCCTCCTCACAGCAACACTAGAGATATAGTCATCTACACAGCATGGACAGAGATACAAAAGAGACACACAGAAACAGGGAAACAAGAGGAGCATGTTTAAGGGATGACAGTCTTTTAACCACTGTCCTGGGAATTAAGGTTTCATCACAAAAGCAAATGTGAGCACGCTACAGGTTAAGATAAAGCCAGACCACCCACAGTCTAACGCTATTTCACACTCAGTCTTCATTTAAACACAACCAAGAGACCATAATGGAAACGCAGCAAACAACTGCCATGGTTTTACAATGAAAAGTAAAGTGCCTTTTACATGCTTCATGGAAAAGAAAGTGCAATACATCTGGATGAAACCACAGGCAGCCTCACACGGTTTAATGTGTCCTGTTCTCCCATGTCGAGGCACGTAAGGACGCTGTGCAAATTAAAACTCCATCAGCAGAGCTGCAGCACGACTCGTCATGGAAAGAAAAGAAGGAACTGAACAATTCAGACTTCATAAATGTTTCAGGCCCCGACTGTGAAGCCTCTCTTTGTTGTGTTTTGTGAGGTGTCTGTCCTGAAATTTGTAGTAGCATACAGACTGTATGTCGGTGAAACAGGCGTCATGATTAATTTTTTAACATCAAATAAAAATAGTGCAGCAAGCCCCAAGCAGGTGCAACGAAGTCCAAACAACCATGGTTGCTTTGGTCAAACATCTCGCAGCTAAGGCTCATGAGACTGTTAATGTTGATGTTAAACGTGTGTCAGCAACATTGTAATTGTTGTAGAGTTATTCTGTTGATTGATAGTTGTGCATGTTTTATCACCTCTTTAGTGTGTTACAGAAAGTAAGATCAATTGAAAAATGTGATGCTGTAAGCAAAGATACTGTTGCAGTTGGAGGCCTCTGGCCAGTCTTCTGTCTGATCATTGTA
This sequence comes from Notolabrus celidotus, assembly GCF_009762535.1. Classification (NCBI taxonomy): domain Eukaryota; kingdom Metazoa; phylum Chordata; class Actinopteri; order Labriformes; family Labridae; genus Notolabrus; species Notolabrus celidotus. Next base: position 11,721,077 of record NC_048278.1, read on the forward strand.
CTCAACATACTCCATTCACCAATAATCAGGATCCAAACTCTAATTCTGGTTGGCTTTGCCCCATGTACAGAGGCTGTGGCCATCATTGCGACATTCACTGCTTAAACTCCTGGCTGGCTACGACTACTTTGCTGCATTCCTTCATCTGTCCTGTCAAGCAAGGTGACAAAAATTGCAACCCTCCATAAAAACATCAATATTTATTTTTAAAAAATGGTGAACGCAAAAAACGGAATTTATGCCTCAAAGATAACTTCCACAGCCTGTTATCAAAATAGCTTTGACTGGCTTTTGAACTGTTTATTTACTATGTCCTGACAGTGACAGTGTGCATTTGAGCAGCAGTTTTAAAAGCTGACATGCAACTCGTGTGGTTGTTTTCACCCACTTCTTAGGAGCCACCTGTTTTCAATCTGACACATCTGGGGTCTACACAGAGCAGATTTCAGAGTCGCAGACCTCCTCCTACCTCACAGATCCCCATCTGTTCAATGGGCCAAAACAAATCACACAGAATAATTTAGGTACAGTCATGTGCTGGGATTTCATTGAGACGTTGGCTGGCCTGATGAGCAGTGTTTCTAAATCCCTGCTGTGTTTGGCAACATGCTGAAACTGATCCAATTATCTTGTGAAGAGCATTAATGTAGAGAACTACAGTGGCTGGTGGTGTGAGGGTGTGTTGTCAGCACTGTTAGATTCTCCGTCAGCATATAACAGTTTGTTTGCTACATTGTAAAAACCAAAGGAAGTCTATTTGAGGGCAGGGTTGTTACACATTTAAATGTGCAAAGTCAAAAAGGGCAGAACAATTTTGGAAGGCACTTTATACTGAATTAGTGCTGTCAAGTTAGCCATTGTCTCCTTCGTCTATCATTATGTCTTTCTTGTGTTACCTGGCTTTAGAATAATCAAGAAGCCCTGCTGTCAACTGAGGCTGATATGAGATTAGAAAACGCCCTCAGGAAATTAGCATCAACATTCATCTCACTACTTGATTTGAGTATTTCTCTCACACAGCTCCCATTATCGCTGTTCTGGAAGAGGATTTTGTCCAAACCAGTCACTGTCATGGATTGATCTGTGTCATTTGCAAACTTATTGATCCTCTCCCCCAGTTGAAAATGTCCTCGTTGACTTTTAAGTACAGTCTCATCTGCTTGGCTGTGATGTGCTCACTCCAGTGGCGTCCCACTTTTTTAGCAACTCTCTCCATCGATCAACATTATTTGTCTACCTCCTCCATTCAGTGACAGGTCGATACTTGGATCTTCAGACTCCGCCCCGCTTCTACCTACAATCTCCCTCTAGGCAAACAAGTATTAATGGAGCCAGGTGAGGGGATAATGAGGCACCCAGACACGGAGAGGCTGAGTTTAGGGAGTGGCACGTTGTCACATTGAAACAGGAGAGAAAGAGAGTGAAAGAGAGAGATGGAAGAGGAGTGTAGCAGTGTACTAAGCTGACCCCACAGAGTTTGGAAAACTAATGCCTTTATGTCCTGCATAAAAGCATCACCTGTCCAGATGGTGTTCTACCCAGAAACCACTGGAACCACTACGCCTCCGCTCCCCTGTGATGTGCACAGATACCACCTCTAAGGTCAGATTCAGAGATAAATAAACCTACTGTAAAAGCAGAGGATGAATCAGCAGAGAGGGGAAAAAGTTTAAATGTATTTATAACAGCTGCAACAGAAAATCTCAAGATAGCAGAGTTTAGACCAACAGACTTTCAGCAGAAGCAGTACTAACATAAAGGCCACTGTTGAGACAAGCCAATCCAGAGATTCAAAGTTTATCTTTAAATTAAATCAAAATGCACTCTTGTTGAAAAACTCCTTCACTGAGAGGGGAAGCACTGCAAACATATTACCTGAGTATGACTGAGCCCTGCAGAGTGCAACCAGCAAACTAATTTGCTGTGATTTCTGCTCAGGCAAACCCCTACGACCTCAAAATAGAAAGGACCCCATTAATCAACAGTGTGGGAGTGGGCAGCTCGATGAGCTGACGTTGAGCATTCATCTCCATACAGTCTAAATTTGGGTTATAAGGAAGGATGGAGCCGATGGCTGAGAACATTAAAATGTGCTGTGCTGCCGTGCTGGAGCTGAATAATTCATCAAACACAGATATACGCTGTGACGACAGCTTCTCAATCAGCAGGCAAACATTATCTTTGCTGGTAAGGGATGCTGGAGGAAGGGATTCAAATGTAATCTATTTTGTCTGCCACAAACACATTACCAGAGAGTCTATGAATTACGTCAGAGATCTCAGACAATCAAACCCAAATGTATCGTCTATTCTTTCATTTCTACTAGAAATGTAATCAAGAATATTTTAAAACACTCACATTAATGTCTTTCAAAAGTGATAGTATGTTAATATTGAGTTCACATTTGTGTCACTGCAATAATATGGCAGATAAACAGGCTGTTCCTTTTTAGAGTATGCAGTTATACCTACCAAAGTAATGCACTAGAGTTCATATATAAGATATCTTAACACAATTTGGACCAATCATCTTCGATGTTGCAGTCATAAAGCACATGTTTTTTACTCAGCAGATCAAGTATAGTGCAAAGTGTGAAACAAAAATCCAACATTTTATAGTATTATAACTTACAACATGACGTGTGCTCTAAACCTGGCCAGGTCACTTTTGCTTGTACCAAACTACATACTCAAATCTTCAAAAAGAAGAAAATCCTCTAACTACATGGTAAACATACTTTAATGTTAGACTTGTGAAAATTAACTTGGGTTGTCACAAAATTATGATTTTATTTTTACTATTATTTATTATTATTTATTTTTATTATTATATTAGTCTTGACCAATCTTATTCATACTCAGACTTTTAGAATTTAATTATTTTGCATTTTAAAACATATTTAAGTCAATTACAATGTGCAACAATTCTTACAGCTGTCTTTCTTCATGTTATTTTTTTTGTGAGGGAGGGGGCTTTTTTTTTTTCTTTAATGGACAGGACAGCTGAAGAGACAGGAAATAAGAGGGGTAGAGAGTGGGTGAAGACATGCAGCAAAGTGCCATGTAGTTGAACCAGCGATCCCTTGCAACAAGGAATAGCATCTGTGTATGGGGCGTGTTAAGACCACAAGTGAATGCAATAAATGATCTTGTCTTTTAGATTTACCATTGAAATAAATGCTGCACTGCTACACAGTTGTGGTCTGAAACTGTGACTTGGAGGTAGGAGACAGCTTCAAGGAGTTTGTAAAAAAAAAAAAAAGAATCCAACTTTTAATCCAGTTGGCATCAGTCTGATCAGTATACTAAACTAGTAAATGGTAGCTCTTACTCAAAAAACTTGAGGGAGTATTTAAAAGTGAAAATGTTGCCATGCTGCAGCAAAGTGGTATAGTTATTTTCCATCACAGCAGCAGGAACACTAATTGTCCCATCCTGAAGTCCTCTATCCTTGACTGACCTGTGAATAGTCCCCCCTCTGCTATGACAAAGGATTTTACAAATTCTTCAATGCTATTGAAGTGGGAAAAGTGGAGGCTTCTTTTGGAGCTATGAGCAAGAATACACAGGTTTGTCAACTATAGGTCTTTTCTGCAGCTTAATGTCACAGCACTGATATACAGAAAATGTAATAGTTTAACAAGCTGGGACAGTCCAATAATTACACCTTGTACAGGTGATTTAATCACAACAAGTAAATTTTTTTTTTTTTTTTTACAAATAAATCAGTTTAAAACACACAACTCTGAAGATCACAATGATGCAATCAAAATGAATATAAACAAGTATACCATAGCACTGATCTGTGCATAGTTTGATCACCAAGACAGCTGTGCAGCTTGTCATCAATTTTGTGATGTGGCATCAGACAGATGCTGGGGAATGAAGGATTATTCATTTGGTTAATGTTACTCATCAATCCTTCTGTCTCTTCCTCACATCTTCCTTTTAATTCCTCAACAGGAAGAGCTAAGCTGCAAGGAAACAGCATGAGGAGGCTGGTTTGTGAGAAGGACCCTATGAGGAGTGAAAAACTGGTTGGATTTGGATTAAAAAGCACCATGTAAATGCAGGTAATTTACCAATGGCAGGAAGATGAAAGCCCTATATCTGACTTGCATTTAGCCAGCAGGTTCTCTTAATTTTTCTAAACTTGTTTTACAAAACAATGATCTCTCCAGCCTTACTTAAGCTTTACTTAGTTACCATGCACTATTCCTGAGTAATACATTATTATGAAAAATATACTATAGTTTTTGAAGGACTAAAAATAAACATTGTAACCAGTCATAGAGATGTGCAGCATCATTCTGCTATCATATGCCCTATGTTCACAGCACTGCCTCTGTGAAACAATGCTGTTTCTCTCTGTCTGACTGGCCTGAACTAATTAAGCAAACTTCGGAGATTGTATATCATAGTTGGTCTAAATATAAAACACACAAACTTATTTGAAGTAAAAGCGGCATGTAGAAGTTAAGATGTATTTAATTGTATTCTATTTTTGTTAAAGACAGCAGTGCATATTAAATAAAAATATTAAATATGTCCTTGAATGCATTTTTACTCACAGTATATCCATACCCCAATGGAGATTTAGTGTGTGTATGTACAGTTTATGAGAGTAAACACCAGCAAGGAGAGAAAAAATAGCTTGGAGGTACAGACTTTCTACTGTGAACATCTCATGATCCACCACAAGGCTAAACACAGTCCAGTGTTTCCCAGAGGAGCAGCAAGCCTCCAGCAAGGCCACAACTGCACGAAAAATCAGGAAAAACAAACAGCTGAGCAGTGAGACAGGGAGTACAGCAGACAGGATGGCTATCAGGAAAGCAAGAGTCAAAGTGGGATTGCAGCCATTTAACTGGATGCTTAACAGGCATGAGGGGAGGAGAGGATGCAGAAAAGATGGATCCATTCACAAAATTGTTCTTTTTTTTTTAAAGATCCTAAGTAACAATACAGAATCTTGCTTAAGGGGTTTGGATTTTCAGCAAGGGAAGTGTTCTGGTCTCTGTGTGTACATTTGTAGTCCAGTCTAACCAATTGCATAGCAGACTTTGGTGTATGCAGTAAAAACTGTCCTTGTAGAGAGCAAAAGCAGGCACATAGCTGTAATGACATCCAGACTCCCATCAGTGGTAATCTGAGGATGATTTATTTCTCTTAATTAACATATATTTGCGTGAAAGTGCGCCTAACAGTCTGTTGCAGATCAGCTTGGGTGACAAATCTGCGAGACATGTTGCAAAAGCCAATCAGGGTTTAGATTTTTTAGACTGCTGAGAATGCATCAGAAGTGAGCTGCTCAACAAACAAGCATTTTAAGTTGTTGACTTCTCCTCTTGGAAAGCAGCTGAATTTGCATATTTAATTTTATAAATCTTAATTTTGATGTTATTTTGGCAAACTTAGAGGTTCCGTACAATATCAAGTTTTTTTCCTTCATATACTTACTTACAAACTAGTCATCCTCTACAAACCAACAAAAATTACTTTTCACAACAACGATGCTAGTTTGTTTGTTTGAGCTAACCACAACTCAAACTGCTTCAACAACAAGGGTCAGTACTAAGCTGGAATTACTTGAGCACTGACCTGGAACACTCATCATGTTTGTTTGGGTGTTTTTCCACCTCTGCATCCTTCTGCAGTGGTCTGCAGACAACATTAAAGCACCCAATAAGCACAGCATCACATTATCATTGCAATCCGCCCCCTCAGATCACTGTATCGTTAATGAGGTTAGAAACTGTGAGGCTGCAGATCTTTCACAAAGGCTGAATTTGTAATGTGTTTCAAACTGAATTGAAAATATTGCTAAAAGGACAACTAGGTAATGCTGTAAACAGCTAAATACAATTATATGGAACTTTTAAGACCTGGTAATTGCAAGTAAATCACAAGAAAATGCATTACTTCTCTGGTTCATACTTCTGAAGTAAGCCACAGTGAAGCTTCTGTGAATATCTAACTGCTGTTAAACTGATATCTACTTGAAACAGATCAATGGCTACTCTGGAAGATGAAATGGACAAAGAAATGCGCATTAGTCACATATACTCAAAAAACTATTATAGGCAATGATGGGATCCAACATTGCAAAATCGTTATTCAGCATTTACACGGGAGGATGTGTTTTTTTATTTGAGCATTTTCTCAGGATATTCTGAAAAAACAATGGAAATGTTTCTAACGTGGGATCATCTCTTTCTTAGAGGCCTAAACATTTCTGTCTAGAGCCAAATTTGTTCTGCACAGCTGATAATTAAGTGTTTCATTACTTGCCCATGAATACAACATGATTTTCAGCTATTAAAACCTATATCGGAGATATACTACCACCTAAAATCCATTCAGTTGTTTAGAGGTAGACTGGGAGTACTATCATTGGAAATGTGATAAAGCTGTGATGAAAGGCCATTGGACAACGTGAAAAAGGACCTGCGAGAGAACACTAAAGGCTTAAGAGAGACTCCATAACTCCAACACTGATAAGATATCATAAAAATAAAGCGAGAACTGCAGGGAGGGCTGTGTGATGAGGCCTTAATGATTCTCAGCGGATATTTGATGAAAATATGAAAATGACTGAGTGTCAGCATCTCTAATGGCAGCCACCATAAAGCACAGAGATACTTATGAAATAAAAGACCATCAATCACATTATATCATAAAAGCTCCCTGTTGCTGCATGTGTTGGGAAAGAGTGTTTTATTTATCATTTTTCCAGACAGACAACTATTTTTCCCCCTACACCAGAGATAGCAAAACAAAACAGCTACTTCACCTCAGCTCACCCGGTCCTAATCTCATCTGAGATTGTGCAGATAGTGTCACATCTGTTTTCCTAAGCATCAACACACGGAAGCTGCTAAGCAGTATGTATGAGTCCTGGCCTGTTTGAGTGAAACATGACAAACTTTCACCAGCCAGGTTTGTCTCCAGATATCAGTGGGTTTAAAGATGTTTAAAAAGGGATATTAGGAATGCCAGCTTGGTTCAGTTTATAGAGCAGGCGCCCAATGTACAAAGGGTAGGGTCCTCATTATACAGATTTAAGTATTAATCCCCAGGCCCAACAGAATTTGGTGCATTTCATCCCCCACTCTTTCCCAACAATTCCATCAAATAAAGGCTAAAAGCCAAAAAATATATCAGATGATGCAAGATGCTGCTAGTGTGGGAGCTGCCATAAAACACAATACAAAGTGTCACACGTTTTTGAGATATTTTCAGGACATGAATTCACATCAGCAGCAGACAAGACCATTTCCAGCAATCCTTGAACAGCAGTCTACAGACACTTCATTTACGACAGCCACATTCTCCAGGAGTAGGGTATCTGTCTTGTAAATGAAATTGCAATAATCAGTCACGGCCTGATTCAGCTTAAAGCAGCACACAGTTTTGTCCTTCCAAAGTTAGGATCTCAAGCACATATTGACTAACCATCCCTCCAAAAGATGGTAATAACAACCTGCGTCACCAACTGATACATTTCTTCTCTGCTTAGGTCACTGCTGATCCATTTTTGATTCTCAGACAAATATGATTGAGTGTGTTTTCCCTCCTGGATGATGGAGGAGTTGTTCTGTAACAGGAGTTGTTTCTTTCCGAGGATCATTTTGATGCATGTGAACAAAGCAATTGTACTCTAATGCAGAACAAAAGAAGCAATCTAACATCGCCAGGATCATGGTTTCCAACATCAGACAAATATGCTCATCTGCCTTAATGTTGATGAGGCATTGACCTCCTTGCCGCTCCAACTCAACCCATGACTCATTCTGTTGATAGGTCAACCAGCTAAGGTTAGTAAGGGTCCAGTGTGATCAGGATGCATGACATTTATGTACTTACTTCAAGGGAAAAGGAGGGTATTGACATAAGGACGGCCCTGCGATAGTTCGTGTTTTGGCCCGCTTTACAGTATTGCAGAGAGAACACAAAACGACCCATGGGGAAAATGCAACCATAAATCATTTGCACCACCTGAGTTCAAAACACAGCAAACAAGCTATAGGTGTGGAAGCACCCTCAGTAACCAATAGATCCAAGTCTGATATGAGGACAAACGTCTTTCCAAGGCACTGTAAAATCGTGAAATTGATATTTCCAGAAATAATAAGAAAGCACTCGGATTTCAGGATAAGTTATGGAATGCAAAACAAATGATACTCCAGGCATAATTAATTTGGCTCTTGGCTAATTTGACTCACAAGTCAGTGTGTTGTATTTAGCCTTGCCAGTTTCTAGATTCGTCAAGAGTTAGTCGGAGTCATTTCCAATCAGACCAACACCATCTTTGAGCTTAGTAACGCCTCTCCAGAAACCAGCTGGAGAAGTCACTGAGACTATGTTCATGTTTTAACAGTCTTTGCTCTGTTTTAGAACATCTGCTCCACGACTGAGCTAACATGACATGATTTCAACAGCACATCTAAACTATACAACTAAGGACAAAGTGAGAATGTCAGAGGGTTGCCCACAGCATTGGACTATACAGAGTATGAAGTGACCATTGAAAGTGCTGTATTTGAAGAGATGCACCATTTTTCATGTTTGAAGCTGCAAAGAACTAGGCAGCACAAATTACACACGTCGCTTTGAATATTCCTGTCTTCATCTTTAGCTGCATTCAGAGATATTAGAACACAAGCTTTGAGTTAACCTCATGATGAAGCACCTGAGTGTTTCATGTGTACTGAACTGTATTCTCTCATCAGTTCACCACATTGTCTGGGTCATTGTAAACTGTATGCGTAGGCCCTGTCATTGTAATTCACAGCAGAAAAAGAATTACATTTGCACAATGGCTCTCCGTAACATATTCAGAACAGAGCTACTACATCAGGCTGCTGATTTACATCATTAGGTGGTAAATGATGAAATGAATTTAAGTGCTGGGATGAATTCAGGTGAAAGAAAAACAATTATACTAAATAAGGTCTGTAGATAAACAAGATGACAAAACAGAGGAAGTGATGACGGTGTAGTCGTCATACCTTTCCGTCATCACGACACTGCACAAAAGTGGAGGGCAGCCATTATGGAGTGTACATTTTAAGCCAAATCTGGAAACATTTTCAGAACACTCTTGCAGCATTGAGATGATGAGAACTGATGGATGGCTGTCAGACTCTTCTCTGACACCACTCTATTGATCTCTTTAAGTTGACTGACAGCAGATATTAACAGACAAGAGAGCACATGCACCTGATCACATGCCACCACGCATGGGAAAATCATTTTCTGCTGTGAAAAGCAGCTCTTTTCCTGTTCAGTCGCAGCGTGGTGAACAGCACATTCTTTGGCCAGCCTTCAGTGTCTCTGTTAAAAGGATTTTTTCTGGCGTTTTTACAGGGTGGGTACCGATGCGTGCGACTTAGAGAGCTGCTCGGTTTCTGTGGAAACAATAATTGAGGTGCCAGATAATTGTGGCCGCTGTTTTCTGGAAAAACTGTTGCCTTTTCTCTTCAAGGTAATTTGAACTTCAAGCCACCGTGGTGTAACACAGAAATCTGAAACAGAAAGCAGGAAGCACATAAAAAGGCTTTCCAATATTTCAGAGTGACAGAAAAATGTTGTGGTGAAAGGTTACACTGTCAGACATTTTATGGTGTAAGATTGATTTTTAATAACCAGGCACATTTTTCAAATGAGGGGCATTCATTGGGTCAGGATGATAAAACACATAAATACAGGAGCCGAGCGGCTGTTTTTGTTACAGTAACGACAACAACCTTGCAGTAAATTACAACCGAGCTCGAGCCACGGCCGCGATGAGAGACAGCCCGAGAGAGCCAAATGGAAAGATGATATAAATCTGAGATGCTAAATCTGTTCATTTTAGAATACAGCAGTTGGAAATTATGAGAAGTTTTTTTGGTTAAAGGGTGTGGGGAGGATGAGGTTGGAGGTATTTTCCATCCATTAGTGGCGTTGCATGAGATACGCACATAATTCACTTTCCACATCTTCACGTAATTAACTAATCGCATCATAATCGAGCGAGCTCTGGCTGGAAGTTTCACGTCAGCGAGAAGTTATAGAGCTCTGAAAGCCACGCAAAGCTTCACATATTTACGTGCACATAATCTCACACACTCACATACACACAAACACACACAGAGGGCTGCATATTGTGCACCAGACTGATATGAATGAACACAGCTGCTGATGCAACTGCTTCCAAACACATTCTGGCAGATGTTAGCTTCTCAGCTCAAGCAATGTTAAAAAGTAATTGATGAGTAATGCGTGGTGAGGATATTACGGCTTTGGCAGCTGCTGTGGCCAGCATAGCAAATTCTTTTCAACACTGATTTGTCCATAAAATACCCAAAATAAGAATAGAAAGCAGAAGCCACAACAGCACACTGATGTAACAGGAGAAGTGACAGGCACAGGTGAGAAAGGGACATGTTCACATTTACATTCCTACAGGATGTTTTCAGTCATATTTTGAAGCTTGTAAACAAATATATAAATCAGCGAGGTAGCACAGCATTGCGTTGTATTTCTCTTATCCAGAAGTGTATAAATCAAGTGCCACGGATTAGTTTGATAAGGTCGTAAAGCCCCTTCAGTAAGAAGGAAAACACACTGCAGGCTTTAAAGGATCTAAAGGAAGCTATATCATTGATCATTATGAGGAGGGAAACAGTCCTCTGTCATTGGAGCTATGATCAGATCAGAAACACATCGCTGTCAAAGTAAAACTGTCATAAAGTGTCTGAGAAGGTTTTAGTTTTAGTACTCCTCATAAGACTCCCCAAGTATCTCTGCTAAGATGAACCTCAATTTTCCAGAGAGCAAGGGGTTTAAGTTACCATGGGAACACATGCTTGCTGCAGCCATGTTCTCCTAGGGCGCATATCTGCTCTTATTAACACTGTGTATCACATCAAGGTTTGCTCATCCACTAAAAGACATACTGTAGACTCTCATGAGACAGTCCCTGCAGAAGATGTTTTAATGATCATAGTGAAGTGAATGAAAAAGAAAATGTTATCCACATAACTGACATTTCAGAAACCTGAAGCTTATATGATTTATAGTATCTTCGTAGTTGCCAAACCATCCAACGTGCCCTGGTTTGCTTTCACTGTTCATTGATTTAATGGAGCTGCTACTTTGCATATTGATGAACGTTTCCCTGCTTTGGGAAACAATGAACCGATTGCTGTTCAAAGAAGAATTGGGGCGTCATATTTTGGTGCCAAGCAAGAAACAAAAACAACCCAGGAAATCAGGTCTCTAAAATGACAACAAGTATAGACGAGGTTGGCATTTTTTTCCATTTAATAACGAACCCTGCATAGTAAGACATAATGGATTCACACTGTTATATTTTAGATTAATGCTGTACAAAATAAGCACAGGTGCTGTTCTGTTGTCTCCCCCTTAACTTTACCTGCAGAGTGTCATATGTGGAGCCTTTTTCAATTACAGGAGCACAGTGTCAGTGAAGAGGCTAGACAATATTGAAGAAGTTACTCCTCGTTATTCTCAATATGGATCAAAATGAGAAAGGTCAGAGAGGTGACAAGAAGATATAAAGCTGTTGTCTGTTTTTTCATGCTCTGTTGTGTCACGCTGCAAGATCTGATCTTTCTCTTCTGTTTGCACAACCTGATGTAATGCACAATCTACGTCTTCACAGAGTCATAACACTAGCAGGTACTGTGACCAGCAAACGGTTCATCAGCTGCAGTAATGAAATGTTTGGTATGAAAACATTAATTTACTATCAAGCACCGACCCTGCAAACACCATCATTGCCCCCCCCCCCCAAACCCCGGAATTATATGGGTTGCAGGCATAGACTGTATTGTAGCACACAGGACACTTTGAAACAGCAAACAGTCAGTGCATAAAATAACCAAAAGAAAGGGGAAAAGGAATCCAGTTCTCAAACATGGGCCGGCTTGTATTGTTCATGTACATGAGCCAAGTCATTTGTGACCAACATACTGTATCACTTAATGGTACTCCCAAAAAATACTTGGTTGCTATGACAAAGTGCTTCAATAAATTACACCACTAATCATCATACCAAACATTTTATGAGCATAGATTGTTTAGACTCACTGCAGCCAGTTCAAATCAGGTTAAGTAACTTAGTTGCATCATGATGGGCATTTGCTGCAAAAACTGGTGCAGGAAAGCTGTTTGTTGTAAAGAGAATGTAAAAAAAAAAAAAAGAACGTAAGCAACAGTGAGCATCTGCAGTTGGTCCTCCATGTGTTTAGGGTCATGGCATTGCCCCTTTTCAAAAGAGCCTTCTCTCATCTGTCCACAAGTGCCTGCATTATCTTTCATTTTTGTCTTATTCTCTGAGCTCTTTCAACTTGTGTCCATGTTTACTTCAGAGTCTGATTAGTCTGTCCTCTTATCCTGCTGCGAAGCTGTGCAAAAAGCTCCACAAGTCAGTAGAAGCCAAATGTCCTCAGAGTAGTTTTTGATCAAATTAATCAGCATCAAAGGAAGTAAAGAGTACAGAGGCACAGGAAAGAGTTGGGATTATTTTATGGCTAAGTGTCTTCTGTACACTGCAGTCCTACAGAGAGACGTTTTGAGCAGAAAAAGAGAGCCTGACTATTTGGTAATGTTACATTTAGACATGACATACGGTGATACAGATTGGCTCACAGTTCTTTCTTTTGTCCCCCTGATAATGACATTCTCATCCCCATCTCTTTTATCATTGACCCTGAATTAACAATCAGACATCCATTCAGCCGCTCCATCCGCTCTCAGATTCAAAACCCAGCAGTCCTCAGAGCAGACATTTAACAACAATGTTCACTAATACACATATTTGCTAAAGGACAATAACAAATAATAGGCCTTTTTTCTCCCCATGTCTGGATGACCATTTCTGCAAACAGCTCCTTCAAAAGCTGCACACTTAGAAGTTTTATTCTTAGTTTCTCTCTCAGAGGTAAATCAATTTATCTGTTTGCGTATAAAACAATTAGCAATGATTGCTTATGGCAAACAGAGACAAAGTTTGTGTGTCTGTGCAAAGTGGGCATCAATAATAATGGAGTGGACGGAACAAATGGATTTGCCCACAGTGTTTTGACAGTTATGAAAGGTCTCCGGTCAGAGAAGACTGGCTCTCTTCAATCAAGCCCTAATGCGTCTGTTAGAGAGGTTAGAGAGCCAGCAGGTCTGTGTAGAGACGCAGCATCACAAACTATTCTTTTCTTTTATTTCTTAAAATGCTGAATCATAGCAGTAAGGATTCTGATTCATCCAAACACCAATTATTATGCGTAATTACTCCATGATATCTGTAGTCCCCTTGTCAGACTAAGACTAAGGAGCTGCTTGTTTGTGTGTATGTGAAGGCGGGTCCACACTCAAAGATTTTTAAAAACCTACAGATTTTAGAAATGTGAGAGACCCACACATGACGACTAATAATGATAGGTTTAACAATTTTGTTCAGTTCTGAAGTCCAACACAGCTCACAACACCATTCCCAGTCAAACCTCCCCCAACAAGAAGGTTAAGAAATATCTAACACATTTAACATTTGCGATTTGAAATTGGTGCAGCCATGACTTGTTTCTGTGCAGATTTGGGTAATAAAAGCATACCTCACACCACAGGAAAATCTTCCAAGATAATCTTTACACATGACTTTGGAGTGAACAAGCATGGTGAATGACGGGCAGGGGGACACACAGGGAGCATATTTTAAGTATCGAACATGTTTAATATCTACTATTTTAAATCTGCCACTTCCAAACCCTTTTGACATACCTCACACTTCAGGAAAATCTGACTAAGTAATATTTAGAACCATCAGAAAATCTGGAAAGGGGGAATCAAGCCCAGGATTGGCTGAAATATCCTTTGTACCTGGCACATGTCTGTGGGTGCAACCATCAGCAAACATTATGTCACTGCATTGGTTTATCTGTGAATGTTTGTTTGATAGAAAATTCCTCTCACTCACACAGCCCCATACAAGTGCATGTGTTATTTCGACCAACACTTTTAGAGCCTGGATATTGATTTCTACAACGACAGAGTGCCAACATAAACTGTTTGCAGGGGGATAAAATATCCTCATCTCTAAAATAAAATCCTCTCTGGCTGCCAGTGAGCTGGATTTTATCCCACATTCTCATCCTGCCTCATTGGTGCTTTTATTTTTATCCCAGTTTAGCGGTCTGTTTCACGAGAGCTCATGGCCTGAGTTGCTTATTGAATCTATTTGCAATGACAAACATTGCATCCGATTTCTCTTCCATAACGCTGCCCTTGCAGCAGGTGTTTCCAAGCTGTATCCAAACAGTAGCTCTTTGACTCGGAAAGCTCAGCTACACTGCACTCTGGTAGAAGTGGAAGAGAGTTTACATCTGGAAACCATTCCTCACAATCTCATTATCAAATTAAGGGACAGAAAACACACTCATGTTTGCCTGTTAGCAAGCTGCTGTTGTGGGCTGGAGAGTGAGATGGTGACAGGATTACCATCAGTGGTAACCTTCAGATACATTTCTGGTCAAGTTCCCACAATAAAATGATCAAAACAAAACAAGTATATGACCACCAGAGTTTGTCAGAGGAAAATTAAGTCTCTTTTGGTTTTACTTCATCAGATGAATTTGTGGAAGTATTGTAAATGAGGGCTGTTAGCACTGTGAGCTAAAACTTAGCTTTATTTCTCATATTCTCTTAGTGCCTAGGGCTAACGTTAGCTACTAGCTACCAGAAGCTGTATTACTGTTTCCAAAGGAAATGTATCTGCCCTATTTGGATCTCATCTTTTATAAGAGCACACATGTTGTGTTGACTGTGATTTGGATTAGATTTTCATTGGTTCGGGATGTTGTTGTTGTACACTTGTATGCATTTCATTTTGTTTTTAAATGTACATTTAGAAACACTAAAAGCATATTATGAAATCCAGCCCCCCATGGCTTTCCAAATTACAATTCTCAGTGGCTGCTGCAGAGAAACAGTAAATAGGGTTCTATTATCAGGAGAATATTGAATGACTTAGGGTATGTCGGCACACTTACCAAAACAGTCGAATATACAGAGATTCTGTCCTCAAAAATGTGTCTTTGCTCTGTGTGAGCAATCCTTCTCTAAGAGCCGACAGCAGAATCTGAGTCTGGAAGGATGAGAAAAAAAAAACTCCTTCCTCTCAGACTATACTCTTGATCATCTCCTGCTGAGATGGCAGCAGTGAAGACTCCCGCTAACCTCCCCTGATCTCTTTTCGCCTGAAGCAATCCTAGAAATTGCTAGCTGTCAGACTCAGCTGGACCCCCCTGTGGCTGAACAATGGCTGAAGCCTTTTCTCGGTGCTGTCAAACCTGTCTGTTTGTTTGTATTACTAGCAAAGCAGCCATTAAAAATTGACAAACAGCGGGCTGCAGTGTCAGGGAGACGGCCTACAAAGGCATCACGGCTCATGGTAATTCACTGACAAGGCAGTTTAGAAGTGTGTAAGCGATCCCACATCTCTTGTCGAGAATGTCGACACAGAGGAGATGATACAGAGCGCTGTGACTTCTGCATAAAAAGTAGTAAATTATACTTTATTATGTGGCTGTAGCAGATGTTTGTTGGTCTTTGTTGGTTAGTGGCCTTTAAATGAACCGGTATGTGTGATGTTCAGCCACTTCTAAAAAGGACCAAGTACTGAAAAAGTGTTACAAATAGATGAATCAGGCTCTCCTACTACTGTGTCTTCTTCTGTGAAAAGGTTGATAAGGGTTCACACTTCCTTCAGTCTCACCTTAAATGTGTTAATGGTGGTGCTCTAAGTTGTACACACTAAATGTGTGAAAAATAAATAAACTCATACTTCTGCTAACTCACACCTCCAGACCTGACAATAAGGCTGGTCTTCAGGAAAATCGATCAAGCAATATATCGTCATGTGAGCCCTGCCATTACCTGTACCAATGTTCATGTTACAGAATCGATTTGGTAGAAATTGCTGTGATGACAGATTTAAAAGTCACATTGCCTATGGTGAGGTGCAAAATAAGCCAATTGGTGTCAGGAAATGAAAGACCACATGATGCAGCATGTCTCAATTCAGAACAAACAAGTATGAATGAAAAATTAAATCCACACATGACAAGAAACCATTCTGATCAGCCCCTTGTCACACAGGCTACACAGCCATTGATCTCCTAAATATTTAAGAGTTCTCAGTAAATCTCTGTGATTTAAAATGTCAGTCAAGGTGACTCAAAATTATCTTGCATTTTTTCTGCCCAACTGCCACACACAACCTTCCTCCAAATGTCCTGTCTGTCTTCAGCTGTCCTATCAATAAAGCTACTAGCGAAAATAAGAAGTAAAACATTCATAAAGACATAAAGAAAAAGTGTATGTCCTACAAGTTTTAAAAACTTTTGTTGAGCAGATTCTCCTCTTGTATGTGTGCAATGTAGTATTGGACTATTCAACTCGCAGAAATCTGGTGCACAGCATCCTGCAGTAGAAATGAAGACTTGTGTTAATTAAAGAAGGAGCCTGTTGTGGTGCTGAACTGTAAAGTAATGAACAGTTAAATTGTCCTAATGAACAGCCAAATATGATTGTTCTGTAAAAGATCTGAATCCTGATCCACTGAGGGACACGGTAGTGGAATATTTATTGTTGTGTCTGTGGCAGTGGAAGATTGTGAACAGTTTATCACCAGACCAAACAGATAAGTTACATCGGTGCGAGCAGCTGGGTGACTCACATTACAATACTACAATTCGATACGATACAGTGCCATGCCATGCAAATGTTTATATTTGGTCAATTAAACTTACAGAATTAAGGGACAACTGTAAAGTTAGTGTAAAAACAGACCACACATCCTAGATGAGCGAAACTATCTCCAGGCTGGAGTGCATCCTCCACTTTTCTTCTACTCTCTGCATAAACAGCGGGAAGAATGTTTTCTTTCTTCTTCTTGGTTTTAAAAGCACATCTTTTAACTTCTGCCATGGCTGTCATGTCTTATTGGCAGATAAATCTATTTATAGCACTGTATTTTTTCTATTTAAATATCAATATTTGACACAGCTGTATCAATTATTGCATCACACAAGTTCAGACAATAATATATTGCTGTGTCAACATTTAGTCCCAACCCTAATCCTCACTTTATGAATCATCTAACAACAAACTCAGCACATCCACTCACAAACAAATACAGCAATGTACTCTGATACATATCATTCGTTTTAGAGAACCTCTATCACATGAAGTCAATTCCAGACACTGCTGTGTGCGTTAGTGTGCGTCAGTGCAACAACCGCTGTTATACAATCCCATTCTGCTCTGCAGGCAGACAGGTCAGACAAACAAGCAGCTGAATGTTTGTCTGTGACCTCTGAGCCATTAGACACACAGACCTCTGAATAGCTTCAGCAAAAACTCAATGAGAGGCATCAAAATGGAAACAAACAACGGAGGCAAGAGGGTGAAATCCAGTGTCTAAATCCCTCAACAAACACTGACAGTGGAAATGAATCTCTGTGAAAATTTGCCTCAAGTCAAGAGAGCACAGAAAGGCATCTGGTCCTGATTACACCACTCGTTGACAGTAGGATGTTGTGTCCTCCTTTATCTGCTGATTCAGGACACCCTCCGCTTTTCTCAGCATCTCTATGTCGCTGTGTTTTTTGTCTCTTCGCTCTCATTTTCTGTCTCAGTTTTCTCTGGCTCGTGACCAGGGCTTTTGTTAATCCTTGGCGCAGCTCTGTAACGCCGGCAGCTGTAGTTTTAGAAGGAAGGTAATAAGAAAGGGATCCTCAACGAGCCAGACGAGGCCGGTGGTGGTTCTTCTGCTGGGGGATGATGATGACTGCTCTGTCACCTGGACCCGCCCCCATGGACTCACTTATCCCGACTTAGCTCTGGCTTATATACAGCCACACAGGCTAGACAAGGACACACAGAGCCAGTATACTGATAGTGACCAAGTCTGACGTTGCTCCATCACTGTAGTGTGATAATTGGAAACAAGTTGTAGTTTCCTGACCGAAAAAAACAATTTAACTAAAACTAGAGTTGATGGTTGAATCAACAGCTTAAAGAGGCAATTTAAGTACTTTAAATGTCTAAGCATCCAATAGCCTTTTTTGAAATAAAACCTAACTCCCCCCAACCTCTGTGTAGATTAGTTCAGAAGTTAAAAAGACATTGTTTGTTGATATTTGTCCTGTGTGGCAAAAGTTTTGGTTGTTAGCCCAACACACAAAACTGTGCTGCACAGAGACAAACACTTTATATGCACAAACTGACCAATGTGGGTGACAAACTCTGCCTTTATGAGCAAACATGTTCAATAATTCAGCAGCTGCTCAAATTGTTGCTTATATTAAAACAGATTTATTCTACAAAATGACACAGAAGTTTCAGCTTTAAAGTGCCTCTATGCCACACAGAGACAGAAGAGGGTTTTTAAGGAGGGTAAAGGCTTTACATTTTTAATGAACATCAGTCATACTGATAGTATAGCCGGTATAAAAGTGGAAGAGGACCTGCTTTTGTTTCCTGTTAAAGTGTCTTAAACATGAAGACTTAGTATGACAGCAGATCAGGGTTATTGGTCAAAGTGCATTCTGCAGTCACACAATTCTTGTTGTCATTTAACAGGCAAAGACTCTTCTCTGTGTACTGCATTGTTAAAAAATGATGTAATGCTATAGATGCAACAAAAGACATCGTGGAAGAAAAGCCCTGCAGATATATGTTGCATTACAAGCATTTCAGGTCTCATTTTTGGCTTGTAATATTTCTAAATAAGATTTTATCAGTCTTACCAGGTGAATTTTGCCAATATTAAGACTAAACAGACATTTCTCTATTACAAATAAGACAAAAAAAAACACACAGGAGGTGAACCCTCATGTTTGGCACAATCCCTGACATTTCTATGTGGCACTCCTTAAAAATAAGTCAATTTGTTTCATTTTGTAAGAGCACATTCATTATTTTCTTCTCTGGTACCTCTATGTCTACTTCATCAACTTCATGATCATCACCTCTGCTGAAATCAGCAGAAAAATGTTCAACATCAAGTGGACTGAATCAATAGATTGTATTTCTCCTCTTCCAAAAGACTTCGTTTCATGTTTGAAATTGATATTATAAAAATATAGATATATGGCAGCCATAAATCGATACAATATTACCACGCAAAAGACTGCATCATCGTGCCATATTGATTTTTGTCTTCCCACCTCTGTAAACTACGATTGACTTTCTGCCCAAGAGGATGGACATAAGTTCAAAAGCAACTTATTGTGCTTTGTTACAAAAGCCTGCAAGCAGCTTTTGTGAAATTTTTATGTTGCACATTTTCTTTTGTTGGTAGTTTTTTTTTAATCATTTTTATTAGAGATAAGCCTTCTTTTTAGTCCTGGGGGAAACATCCACAGTTGTTCCTTTGTTGTTGTTGTTGTCACTGTGTTGTGTTATTCCTAATTTAAAAACTCTACACTATATAACAACTGTGTGATAAGCGGGGTAAATAATGCATTTGAGCCACCCCTGCAGAAGTCAGTATCCCAGAGGAGCCGCTTTAGTGAAAAGATTGTGGACACGCCTGCCGTCGACCAGTTCAGTTCTTATGATGTCTTGAAAGTTTTTCTGCACTTCCTAGTCAAACTTGTTGTCTTGTTGTAAAAGTCAAACAGAATGATGTAAAGTGGATGTGGGCTGCAGGGTCCTGTCCCCTCAGCTGGCGCACCACATCTCCGCTCCAGACGACGAACTCACCAGGAACAGCATGGTAAGCTCATGAGACGCAGGCCACAGCAGCTTCGGAAAACCTATCCCCTGACATTTTCCATTCATAAAATTCCTGGAGTTAAGATGAAGGAAGGAAAATAAATCAGCCTGGTGTCTGTGTTTTTTCATACGTGTTTTTTTCATGCTGCTGTGATTGGCAGCTTGAGGGTTTAACCATATGTTTCCTCCTGCTACCACTCTCCACAGCCTCCTTTTGTTTTTCCTATTGACATTAAATAGACATAAAGGAGAGATTTGCTGAGAGTGCCTTCTAAGCAAAGTGGTTAGAAATGAGAGGCTTTTACAACATGGAAAGATCTTCATTAATCTGCATATTACCTAGAGCCATCTATTGAGGGGAATTTCTGCTTCCACTCACTTTTACTCATAGTAGAATATAAAAAACATGAGTATAATTTCAAAAATGAATATCCTTCAAAATACTTTGGTGTTATTTCAGCTATTAAACACTAAGGAAAAGTATGTGTGCCAAACTGCAGCTGATTTAGTTTTAGTATTTATTTGTGTACTGGATCGAAAGAGGCAATTCAGTTCCCTTTTCTGAAATTCTTTGAGGTGGTTTCTCATTCAGTGGTTAAAAAGCCTTCCCGCTAACACCCACCCCAGCTGCTCCAATAGCTGCACACTGTAAACATAAAAGGATGAACTTTGAAGTGAAGGTGAAAAAGAAATCTGTCATTTCATCTTGTAATCCGCTCCTCTGATCCTTTATAAACCAGATCAATCAGACTAATTCTGAAAAGCTGATAAACTTAACTTTTATGGCCTGGGCTCAGGTTGGAGACAGACTGGAAAGACTTGTGCAATGTCACTGCATTGCTTTTAGATGCAAAAACATTCAACCCATTGTGGTACAGGCCATTGTGTTTTTCCTTTCACAGTTGATTGTGCCTTGTGCGCTGTGCCTAGTGGATCATCAAGTGTAGCCTGTCATTACTGTAACTCTGGATAAAGCTAATTAATCACCTTGTTCATTAGTTTATTCATCACTCTAAATGATAGCTGTGCTTCATAATGTCCTCCTTATCGCTTATACCATTTATTCTTGGCACATTACTGATGCAGTGCCAAAAGGTGGGCCGTGCATAGTCCCTGGAGGGAAATTACATGCAAATGGAAATGCAAAAATCAAAGCTGTGCACAGAAATCTGCATGCCCACATGTGTGCGCTGACACAAAAGAACACACAGAAAACGACACAAAGAAAACACCTATAAATAAGTCTGTGGTAAAAAATACAGCAAACACTGTCTATTATTATTAGTATTGAAGCATTATACTGAGTTCATCTGAGGCACAAAATAAAGTGAACATATAAATCATGTACTGATGATCACGCTGAGTGAGCTTTCCATTTTCTCACAAAAATAAAACAAACATCAGTATTTGAGAGGAAGTTTGGAGAAGTGCTCTGCAGGGAACATTAAAATCCAATTGATCCTAAATGCTTTGATACAGTGCCCTGAATTCCAAATTGCCCTTTAAAGATTTAAGTGTTTTGTAATGTAGTTACATTTAGTCTTGAGGCAGTAAGTAAAATTAAGTTTTATATCAATTACACCGTTATATGTTCTCTGAAGCAGCTAATTGGTCTCAGCTGCAAATAAAAGAAAGTAAAACAGCTTCTGGTGTGTGAGGATGCTTCTTTTCTTGAGTCTTGTTTGTAAAAGCCTTTAATTCAGCCAAATCCAGACAGAAATGATGCCCATTTGTCTTCTTTACGCTCATCATCTACCAAGCCAAGATAAAGTTTGCTTTGAATTGTTTAATTAAAAAGGTCCTTTTCGTTCTGTTCTGGCAAAACATAAAAATGGTTTATAGATTAGAGGGTTTGAAATGTTTACTCGATGTCCAGGTTTGTGTTTTGCAGTTAGGATGGAAAGAAAACAGTGGAAAACAATCCCTTTAACTGTTTTTCTGACAGTTTTACAAACCCAAAGAGAGTTCAAAAGTTGTGTCTGGGAACTGAACGTGGTTAAAGAGACCATGTTCACTTAATACCATTACTTGAGAATCAGACACAAAGTTTTGCTTTAAAAAATGAGAATACAATATGTACATGTGATGTTACAAAGTTATACGATTTATTGAAGAAGTTATTTGCTACTTAGCAATAAATAAGTGCTGACACCAATCAGTGACATCACAAATAGAGCTAATCTTGTGTCCATCTTGTTTAACTCAGTACGTCTTTTTGAACAAGCTGCTCAGAGCTGCCTGCTGTCTCATCCAACACACATTTACCTCAACTTCAAATTTTGACTAAGTTTAGTTTAACATCCAACATCTTAACTTATTCTGTTTTGTTTGTTTTTTACAGACAAATATTATCACCTCTTTGAAGAAGATGGACACTTAGTAAACACTCAACTGAACATGGCATGGTCTACTGCTGTATCTAAATGATAGTTGACGGAAAAGAACATGTCATGAGATTTATATTTTGGTTGTCATGGCAACAATAAAAACCTGTGGTTGACAATCAACTGAAGGGTTTTAGGTTTAGGCAACACGACTACTTTGCAGCTAGAAGCCAGAGTTTGATGTTTCATAAAAACTTTACACATTGTACTTCTGAGAAATTCAACCAGAAGTAAAATCACATTATGTTCCAGTTTAAAAGTAAATCATCTTTGACGTTTGATCTTAAACTCAGAACTGAACTAGAAACTCCAGTCTTACTGGTAAATGCTCAGTGTTTGTTTGACCCAGTCGTCCACCTTTACCAGTTATTGTCTCTCAACATCACCTGACATCCTTCTGTGCTCTGCTCCTGTCTTAATTACCTTGAATGCCAGCACTTCTGATTTGCCTCACATGCTCTCGATGAAAGCTAAAAAAAAAAATTAATGGGCTGTGAACTCCTGAAACTGTGTGTAAAACACTCTTTTTTTTTTTAGGTTTTTTGTCCACAAAGGTGTTAGTCTTTTGAAAAAAGTGAGACCACAGGATTAGCCTGCAGAAAGTGTGCTGTCACAGACTGTTTTCTCTTTACTTTCATATTTCCACATACACTCTCTCCTCTGTGACTCATGTGGACTTGTGGTATGTGACATCCCCCGCTGCACACTGCTGCTAATTGGGATTAGCATATTTACCAACCAAAACAATGCTGCGGTGATATGAGTCTGCTGTGACCAGTGGCCTTTATGCACCACAGACCTAATAATCCCTCTGTCTCTGGGAGCAAAGCTCATTAAATCTCCAGGATTGTAGCCCATTATAAGCACCCACGGGCTCTGGCACCTCCTGTAAATCCCATCAGGGCACAGATATGGAGCTGTGGCTAGTGTGAGGGCTAGTAGATGGTTAATCACAGCCTCAGTGTTTGGACTAGCCGATTAGCACTCCTCACTGATCCCTGATCCCCCGGGATTAAACCCAAACAGCAGCAGCGCCGACTGTACCAGACAAAATAGAAACATACGCACAAGTATTTCCCCCCTCACACACAATGATAATCCAATATAAAACACAAACTCATGTGAGCATGGGAGACATTTAGAGAATTTGATTTAGGCATAAGTAGCAGACTCTTAGGAAGAACACAAAAAATGACTTTTCTACTGCTGCTCTGAGCAGCACCTAGTACATGACTGTAGAGACTTTGCTTTTACAAAATACGAAGTTTGAATGAACAACACTTATGTAATTTGTTTTAATAAATTAGATTCCACTAATCCTGAACTAGGTTGAAATAATTCTGCAAAGCTTCCACAGTTTAATTTTAGATACTGACTTACATGAATGGCAGTGCTGTAGTCAAGTCACAAAACCTCAAGTCTGAGTCAAGTCTCAGGTCCTCAGTGTTTGAGTCCAAGTTAAGTTAGAGTCAGGTCCTCATTATGAAAGTGGTGGTATTATGCATTTTTCATGTTTTACAAACAAATATTAAGTTAAAATGTTGGACACCAATAATGAAGGAGGGAAACGTTTCAGGTCGTGAGGTAAATGCGTGTTGGAGTAATCCCAGGATGAAACTGCATGCTGCTCTGAACGGCTTGTTCAAAAAGTCACAAGAGCATTACGTGACAACCACACCAGATTTAATCAAATCCTGACGTCACTGATTAGTAAATCTCCTTAAAAGAGCAAAATAAACATTGCCCCTACCAAACAGAAATGTCCTGATCTGTTCTTTGTTGACCCAGGTTGAGGCACTTCAGTTACAAACATTACCATTAGCTTGTTAATTGAAACAGCATCAACAGTCCAACAAGGCTGTCTGCTAGACAACCATATACTGTCAGTTATAACCTCTCACTTTCTTTTTTGGGTGCATCTGTAAACATCTGAAATTAACCCTGTCTTCTCCTTGATGATACTTTTACATATTGCACATGGTGCACTGCTCTCATATACAATTACTGTCAGATATCTGAAAGTAATAAGCAGATCCATGACATCGCTTTAGGCCATCAGGCGGGGAGTGTTATCATTAAAAAAGCCCAGGTCCTTCTCTTCATTTTCCAAGTCTTAATGCAATCAATACTCAAATCCAAGTTCAAGTCTGTGGCACAGAATACTATAAACATCACCATAGGTGCTGGAAAACAGGTATAATATTGCAATAAATATTGAAATCATGGTGAATCACGGGTTATTTGGCAACTCATATTGAAATATTGGAAAGCATTTCTGTAATATATGTTTTTTTTCTAGGGTTTAGAACACAAAGCTTAAAACCAGGGAAGATCACAGAATACTGACATTGTAATTAAATCATCAAACATTTAAAGAGTGAAACACTGTAAGGCAAAAAGGCTCATGCCTTCCTTTTTTCACAACCACAGAAAGTTAATACAATCATTTGATCCTTCACCATATGATTCATACATCGAGTGCACATTTATACCAGGGCTGTGAGCAAGGACTGTACATTTTTGTGCACAGCTCCATACTTGTTCATGACCCAATATGGAAGTTAACACTATGTGCCGGCACTCAAACACTGCAGGCGTTAGGTGATACTCCAGATGGAATGGAGACATGATATTTATGGCTGAATTTTTATAGTCCACACTTGAAAACACTGAGGACATTAAATACTCAGCAGATCGAGAGAGCATTTGTTTATGTCTCTTCAGTGTTGTAAAAAAAAGGAAAGTAGTTTAATGCTCGTCTACACATGTAAAAGTGGGATGATAAATAATATGCTACATTTTCAATCCTGATGTATTGATGGTTTAGGGTTCAGTTGATGATGACTGTTGTTTAGAAGCAATGTGCAACAACTCGGTCCTTGTCCCAAACCTTGGTGCAGGTCAATAAAAGCTTGAGGCAGGTATCGCTGCTGAACATGTTTCATGTCACATGTCATTGCAATCAGCAAGCCTCCCTGTTACTAAGACTCAGGGCTCCAGAAGTATATGGACTGTAATTACAAGCTGTCAACTGAACAGAGGAAGTAGAAGCACTTGGAAGCTGCTATGATCACCAGAAGGAGAAGCAGATAAAGACAGGCCAAACTACTAACCTACAGCATTAATAGCACCCTTAATTGCAAGAGACAATGAGTCTAAAACAAACATCCAGAGACTGAGACTAAGACTCAAATCTACATCAACTGCAAAACTAACACTGGTTAACAGTGCAGCAAGCAGTAAACCAAACTTATTTTGAAAGAAAACACAGATTTATTACAAAATTCGTCTTCTGTTCTGTGCAGATGAGTCCTGTTTTGCAAAGATCAGTTGTTCAATAATGCCAGTACTGCATCTTTATTCTTCCCCAAAGCAGAATCAGTGGCATCAGACACTTTCCCTCCTGTCCAATTAAAGACTGACATTAGCCCTGTGGCCCTCTGGAACAATTAAAGACTAAATAAGAAGCTAGCATTAACATAAGTGAATGCTAAGAATGACTGAAAGAAATACTACCAGTAGCCTTGAACATGCTGTCGAGACCTCAGATCACCCACTTCAATATAAAGTTATTGATAGACTGTTTACAGCCAGCTCAGATGTGCTGCAGTACCTTTACATCGCAAGGCATCTGAACTATTGCATAAGGGTATCTTGTTGATACAGTCCATCACTCTTAGTCATGCCTTGGTGTCAACAGCTCATTTAGTCAGAAGAGTACCTGACTTCTAAAACCTTTGGAGCGAGGCCAGAGCAGAAATGGTGTGAGGAATGTTGGTTATTACTGCAACACATGAAAAAAAAAAAACGTTCGACTGTGTCAAATCCAAGCCAGACTTGTAAAAGGCTGGTGAGTCATGATGAGGGGGAATCACTACATGATGATTAAAAGGGCAAAAATCCATCAGTCACGACCCTCCACTTTTAACACCTTCAAACACCTAAGTCCAGGACTTGAGTAGTACAACATTGCTGATGGCAGTGTTGTAGTATTCAAGTTCTGAACTCGAGTCCTTATTCTTAGGAGGGTGTGAGAGTGAGTGTTTCACAGCTTTTTTCACAACTCATCTCTTTTGAAAATACAATGACCAAAAGTTCCTCATAGATTTGCAAGATTGGGCATGACACCTGTTTGTCAGGAGGCTTAAAAGCTGCCTCAGCTTCACTTCTTTGTCTGTTTATGAATTGATCGAAAGTTTGGTTGCGTCAGCCTTTCAATTATAGCGACCGCCATCGTTTGTAAAAATTGATCTTGTCTGTATACTTCATTACTCTATTCTTAACAGTTTCAGGGGTGATATCTTTTTCCTTACTAATTTACTTTGATCATATTAAGGCTTATAGTCATTGTTAGGGGCCTGGCTGATTAGACTGACACTTGGGTTTGTTGCAGCTGTTTGCCAGGAGGCTTAAGGCTATGACCTCAAGTCCATCTCTTTGCCTGTATCTAAATTACCCAGAAGTTAGTTGGAAAAAGCATTTAAAATGTGGCAATGTCCATCTTTGGAATTTATAATGGCTTTCCAGAAACCAATGGTTGACGTCACTGAGACCATGTCCCTTTTTATAGTCTGTTTTGATGTCTCTATCACTGCCTTGCATGCATGACCTTGTGTTTTGGCAGGCTTTAGTAGAGCTATTACAAAGTATATAGCAGCTAAAGCAGTCTAAAGTTTAGTGAGTGGGCCGAAAAACTGTGATAGGGTTGATAAATGGGGTTGATAAAAACAGACTGATTACACAATGGATAAAGTTCAAGGTGGTAATGTTAATAATATTCATCTGTGTTAGATAATGGTACAAAGTTAATGATTATCATCAAGAGAGATTATGGAATTAATTGGGAGCAGAAGTTCAGATGGTTTAGCAGGTTGAATGGCAAAAATATTTTGGGATACTAGAGGAAAAGCAAACATGGGTATTGAATCTTAAAACCAAAGAGCTGGTGGTGGATTTCAGAAGACGCAAGCCCCCTCCTCTAACACCAGTGAACATCCAGGGAACGGATATTGAGATTGTGAAATCTTACAAGTACCTGGGTGTTCACCTGAACAATAAACTGGACTGGTCAGACAGCTCAAATGCGCTGTACAAGAAGGGACAAAGCAGACCCTTTCTGCTCAGGAGACTCAGGTCTTCTGAAGTCCTTCTTTGACTCTGTGGTGGCATCAGCCATCTTCTTTGGAGTGGTCTGCTGGGGAAGCAGCATCTCTGCTGCTGACAGGAAGAAGCTGAACAGACTGGTGAAGAAGGCCAGCTCTGTCCTGGGCTGCCCGCTGGACCCTGTGGAGGTGGTGGCTGACAGGAGGATGATAGCAAAGCAACACGTCACACCCCCTCCAGGAGACCATTACAACACTAAGTAGCTCGTTCAGTGACAGACTTCTTCACCCACTTTGTCTCACGGAGAGAGACCGCAGGTCTTTTCTTCCTGCAGTGGTCAGACTATATAATCAATTTTATATATATATATAAATATAATTGCTAATAACTTTTTAATAATTGATATTTTATAGGCTCTTGTTTGCTTTATATTTTTTTGCACTGTCTACTTTGCTACTGTGGGCCCCGTTGTGGGCCGAGTAAAGGACTCTCTTAACTTATCTCTCTTAATGAGGGCTCTATGACAGAAATTGGCACCAAATAATCACAAAATCTGCAATAACCATATCAAACTTTATATGGTGGTCAACCAACAACCAACCTTCATTTAAATTCCCCACATTACACACTGAGTGCAGAGAATGCTTTACAAAGCACCTTCTGCATGAACTAATCTCATTCACACACCAATGGAATGGCCACCTGGCACACTTCAGGGTTAAGTGTCTTGCCAAAGGACGCTTCAGCTTGTAGACAGTTGGACCTGGGATTGAACTCACACCTTCCGATTGAGAGACAACCAACCCTACCACTGGGTCAAAGTCGGCCCAAGATTTTTTTTTTCTATAAACATAATGTTTTGGGTTAAATAATATTGTAAATTTGATGCTATATAATAGACCATCTATCATGATCATTAAAAACATTTATAAAGCGGCGTTGCTATAGCTCAGTGGTTAAGTCCGAGGCCCCACATAGGAGGCTGTAGTCCCAGGAGTGGATGGTCTGGCTTTACTTCAACCGGCAGTCCTTTACCCCATGTTAGTCTCCACCCTCTCTCTGTTCACTGTCCTGTCCCTTCAAATAAAGGCTTGAAAAAAAAGTTGAAAAGAAACTTTGAGAAAGGTAAGGTTAGATGGACAGGTAACAATAGATTATGATGACTGAGCAGAATGTTAGTCATGACCTCAGTGAAAAAGACATTATCAGTTCTATTTCCTGATGCCAGTTTAGTTACATGCACAGAATGAGACCCGGATACTCCGAGAAACACTACAGGGTTGACAATGCCACACCTGGTGTATTGTATCATGAGAAAACATTAGCTAGTTCTAATTTTAAAACAAATGGCATCACAGTAATACCCTAATTATTCACTTTCAGTCTGTTTTCTGTCTAATTAATCGAGTCACTCCACTTTTTCCAAGCTCAAGAGGGGACTCTTAATAACATCACAAAGAATCACACGCTGATGTCAATGATGGAAGAGAAAGGGTAGAGGAAGGAGCCAAGGAAATGAGGCCAATTTCCCTGTGGGGCCCCCATTGACCAGGAGCAGCCAAACAGGTTCCATATCAAGGAACCATTAGACTACAACTTAATGGCAGCTAAGACCCTTCTGTTTCCTGCCAGGTGTCCCCCAAATGTGTGCTCCTGGACTTCTGAGTTTCTATGTCCTTCTTTCTCTCAGTTGGCCTGTCTTTCTGCACTCCACTTAGTCTGGCTGTACCTCCCTGTCTGTCTGTTCCTGAGTGACCTCATGCTGCTGCTCCTTGGATTAAAGAGGCTTAAACAAACTGTATGTTCTGAAACAGACTGGGGTTCAAGTTAAAGTGATGACTTCAGGTTGGAAAATAAGCATTAGAATTCAAGCACTACAGAGTGGCTACTGTGAAGGAAGAGAGGATGCTTTGGCCAGGCGCAGGGGCCCACTCAGGGAGGGTCGCTGTGTTTCCAGTGGCAGTAAAAGGGAGCAGACCCGAGTTGTGAGCACAAACTGTGAAGGGAAGACTGGAAGTTGAAGAATTTCCGTCCCCGGCATGAGCTTGAGAGCAGGAGAGAGTGGCTTAGTGTCTGCCAGCAAGAGAAGCACTCTCTTTTTCCACAAGAGATGAGTTATGGCGTGATTTGTAAGTCTCCCAAAACGCTCCATTTGGCGGGAAATTGGCGTCTGCAAATGTCCACGTGTGTACAGGACGTCTAGCAAGTAAGATTTGCAAAGACAGGGACAGATGCAAGAGAGCGCACACATCATTCAATTTCCCACCTCAACAAGTGTACCATCATGCTGGGAATTGCTTAGGGATGGCTGGGTGGATAGATACTCTGCAATTCAAAAACCAGCACTTGATATATTCGGCCACAAAGTCCAAGCTGCCATGGAAATTATGTACGTACCATGGTCAATCAAACACTAATAACAGCTTTGCCTTAGCTTAAAATTACAGTTGGTTAGGGTCATTGCGTGTCAGTCAGTTCTGATGTCTTTATTTCATATCTGCATGGCTGACCGCTGCAGATAATTGGATGCTTGCAAGTGCATTTGCTACCTCATTGGTTGTAATTGAACAACATTCATTGGCATAAGTGGCAAAAGTGTGGCAGAAATATCGACACCTAAGTAGAGTACCTATCCCCAGTAAAGTAGAAGTGAACTGATTCAGCTTTACTGGGGATATAGTGGAAATATACGGACTTGTCCTCACATTAAAAAAGTGAAAGCCTCTGGAGCACATTTCTAATGACTGTTTCTGTGCAAAGTTAACTTAACCTCATGTCATCTTGTGGAGACCATCAAGCTTTAATCCCACTCACTACATTATTTCCAGAATATTTTTCTTATTCTAATTGAACACAGACTCTCCTCCAACATTCAAATTAGTAAGATGGGGAATATCATGCTGCTGTGACATCTGCTGCGGTGAAGTTGGCAACGTTGGCTGATTCACTTTCATCCATGTCACTGCAAGTTCTCCCTTTTGATCAAAATATCATATTCATTAGATGTATTTCTCTATACTGAGTCTCCCTCTATATTCAGACTTGTAATTCTTGTAAACAACTTCTATTATGTGGCATCTTTTATGTGTGATAAAAGAGTGGGTAAACTAATTATTCAACTGTGTGTTCTATCTTGATTGGGATGAGCACATGCACAATAGTTATATCAGGGGATGAGCGATGCCCGTTTTATGACCTGAAACAAGTCATGCTGTCACCGTTTTTTTTTTAATTTCCATGATAACTCTGCAACAACGGCCCATCTGGTATCACTTTAATATAGCCTCTCACTTGAAGATACACAGAAAACTGACCAATGTGCATGCAGAGATTTTATCTGTGTGTCACATGACTGAAATGTAAACATGCTGCTGTTACAGAGACCCCGGAAAATGCTTGACTGAGAAAGATGGATTTTTAAGAGAATGTATTCCCATGTTGGGACCTCTATTGAAAACACAGTGTTTACTTTTAGGGTCTACAGTGCTTGTACAGTTTAGCGTAGATCCAAATAATAAAAGTATTACTTTATCATTTAATATTTTAATTGTTTATAAGAACTTAAAAACACAGCATCTTTCATATAAATTCTCTTTTTTCAGTTTGCAGTATTTACTGCAGAAAGGAAACATCACAATACTAGTTTTTCATGCAGCCCGAATACTAAGCCACAAAAGTAAATAAAAACGTAATGCAAGGTCTGTCATCACTGTGCAGATTCTATTAGCAACACTGACCACTAATGAGAAGCTTTTACGGAGGCCAAAAATAACCCTACAGGGTGGTGAGCCTTCCTTCCAGTCCTGGGCACCGTCAGCTATGAGAATATATGGACTGTGGCCGTGGCCAGCCCAGATCTCCCTCTCCTGTTGGCCAGGCCTCATTATCACACTATCACACCTCACTAGGTTTCGAAGCTGCCTCTGTCTGCCGGCCTGCCAGTCCAGACAGGTGGGAGGGAAAAGAAAGAAAAAGACTCAGGCAAACAGAGAGGGAGAGCAGGGCTGAGAGGAAAAGGTAAATGCAAAGAAAAAGACAAGGAGATGTCAGGACTGGAGCTGTTCTCTGAGACAATAATCAGTCAGGCTGACCCAGAGTTTATTTAAATTTTGTCAGTCAAGTTTTTGCACCGATTTTTTGTAGTCCTTGTTATTGTTGAATGGGCAATTTAGGTCAAGAGACCCTTCATGGTTCATCACTCAAAAAGGTATTTATGGACAGCTACATTTTGAGGAAATGTCTCCTCTTCTTCAAAACAAAGAGACCTTAAGTTTAAAACCAGCAGAGACACAAACTAAAGCAGTGTCCTATCAAAAAAACTGTCTACCCAGCACTCCTCTGCAGACACAGGTGTCAGGAGGGATGAGGTTAGCTGCTGTTGTCTTATTTACTAGTCACCATTGCAAGGTGTTAAACAGAGCAGATTTTTTCACTTTTCACAGAGTTTTACATGTTTACAACCTGGAACAAAAAATGGTTTTGTTCTCCGTTTCTCTTTTTGATAATATTAAGCTAAGAGCTCTGCATAATTAGGCATAATCAGGGGTGCAATTGATCCGACTGACAGGAGGGCACTCCATAGAGGTTTACCAGGCAACAAGGCCTCAGCCTCCACCTCTTTGTTGGTCCCTTGGTTAGTTAGAAATTAGCTGGAGTCAGCAATTCTATGGGGACAGCAATTATTGGCTTCGTAACACCCCTTCAGAAACCAATGGGTGACATCACTGAGACTCCCTCCATATATTATTTAGTCTATGCGTGTTGACTTAGAGAATGTAGTTTTGTATGACTACTGCTCAAAAAAAGTCTGAAAACATTGGTGAGGTGACTGGAAAAAGTACGATTTTAGTCACCTGACATCCAGTGTAATTGGAAAACTCTGATAAACAAGTGAAACAGGTGAAATATGAGAGTCATGAGCACTGATGGAGTTTTGCACAGCCCTTAACTGAAAGACCTGCCAAAGCTTTGTACTGGACAGTCAAGTCTGGCTGAGCAGACAAAATCAGATTTGAGTTAAGCCTCTATCAAAACAAGGAGACAGATGTAAAATGTGAGGGGAAAATGAGACAAGAAAGGCCCAACTCACAAGGAGAGGGGATATGAAATACAAACTTTAAAAAAAAAAGCAGAGGGGAAGGTAAAGGAGAGGGTAACTGAGGCGGGGGCCAAGAGAGAGTGAGGGGGTGCAAGAGTTCGACTGTGGCAATGTTTCTCTTTTTCCTCCCCCTCCTTATTTTCCGTCTGAGTTACACGGTCATTTGGCTGCACTGGCTGGGACCACCGGCGTGTTTCCATTCAGCTGTCTGGTTGTCTGCCTGCCTGCCTGTCTGTCTGACTGTGTGACTGACTGACTGCAGGTTCTCACTGTCTCTCTGTTCATTTGCTTTTCGCTGTTTCTCTTGGTGTCCGTCTTTCTTTCATCCATTTCGACCATCTTTCTGTCTGACTGTCTGTCACTTTGGTTGGCTGACAGTTTCTCGCTGTGATCACTGTAAGAAAGCAGAGATCTTATTTCCTGTCCACCGAAGAGTCACAAGGACTTCTAGGAGGCTGAGCTTACACACACAAACACACACGCAGGCCACATAAAGCAGCCGAACACATGAAATACATATGGACTATTTCTGTACATTTTCATTTGATTTCCTGAAATGCAGACAGTCTCTGTCTCCTTGTCTCTTTTAGAAGTATTTCTGTGTCTGGGTCTGCTTCTCTTTTATATGCACTTGCAAGAGGAAAAAGAAAATCACTTGGAGTTACTCAAAGTTCAGTGTCACTTAAAACAATCAGAACATCACTCTTTAATTGTTCATTATCAAAAGGTGAAAAATGAATACTGAATTACTGAAATTCAAAGATTCAAATGCATCACATAACTGAGAAGACAACATCCTCTTTTGCTGTGAAAGAAAGCTCGGCATCTTCTGTGTGATCCTGTAGCTCATTTTCTTACAGAGATGTGGATGCTGGACCTTGAAGCCCACCCTGCAGAAGTCCCTGCATGGAATCTACACCAGAATGGGGTTTTCAACATTACTCAAACCGGGGCCCTCATGTAACCATCAAGGAGCTGCATGAGGGGTTACCAAGGGCGTGTGAGAAATAGTATCCAGGAGGATGAGGCTGGCCAGTCAATACTAGACACCCTGGGAGCTCCCAGCCAATAAAGTGGTGCAGTAGGAGCCAACACATAGGCAATGACCACAAGTATGTCCTGCATTATCATACATGGCTGTCTCAAGAGAGATACTGCTTCAGAAAGCAGGTGAACTATCTAGATGCAGCGAGTACAGGCAACGTCTGAGGACGACCCAATGATAACATAACTTTTTTCTTATTAGACATGTCATTTTACGCAAAAGACATGTTTATTTTGTCACTACGTTCCAAAAATAATTTTTGAATCTAAATCTGCCGCTTCATTTTTTCTAAAGGAAGGTTAGTTTTATGACATTATTAAAAAATTATTTGTTTGTAATGCTGCTAATATTTTAATTATTAAAAATAAGTTGCTTCTTGCTCTGGATGAGGACAGGGGACAGAAAGTGTGTAAAGCGCTTTATTTTACACTTTTTGGAGTGGAAAATGTTACATAAATCAAGTCTAAGAACATCTAACACCCACTGGTTAAGAATTTTTAGAGCATCTGAAGAAAAAGGCTGAAGTTTCATATTGCTGAGCAGACTGAAAAAATAACCACTGTGCCTCCAGTTTCCGTGTGGCAGTTTGTCAGCGCGACTCGGAAGCTAAATGTCACTTGTGTGAAAACATTGTGTACATACATTATCTGTGTAGGAACACATTGGCTAAGGACATTTTACAATGGTTTGATGTGCAGTCACACACACATACACGCACACACCAAAAGGTGACATTCACGGTTGTGTGCGTGTGTGAGCTGTATGTTTCTTATATGTGAAGCAGCATGCCTTCGTAGATAAGACCTCTG
Organism: Notolabrus celidotus; assembly: GCF_009762535.1. Lineage (NCBI taxonomy): Eukaryota > Metazoa > Chordata > Actinopteri > Labriformes > Labridae > Notolabrus > Notolabrus celidotus. Next base: position 11,755,297 of record NC_048278.1, read on the forward strand.
GTTTCAAGTAAGGGGATGAAAAAGGAGCAAATACAGTAACTGCCAGCCGAAGCAATAAATTGTGGCTTTGAGCATTCCTTAATGAAGGGTGTCTGGTTCAGCTATCTAAAGAGACACCTGAAAAAGACAGCCCATAAATGTATGAATTATGATGGAAAAATGTGAATAAAGTCAGCATCAGCCTTGAGCCAGCGCTGCTGTGTCTCCATTATTAGTAAGATTTTGGTTTTTGGGAAGAACAGGGACTGATGCCAGGTCAAAGCACACATGTTTCCACACCTAGTGTTCCACACCCAACACCCTCAATCATCTGGAAACATCATCCAATTTCCACATTTCATCTCATTATGGTCTCATTACCATCACAAACACAGGGAATGGGAAGTCCAGACAGAAAAGCTGTTTTTTTTCTGAAAAGTTGACCATGCACTTAATTGGTTTCACATGAGCAGAATACATAACAGAGCATCCAGAGAAAAGGTCTTCAGTTATTCTCTGTTTAAAACGTGGTGACATCACTTTGGATTGCACCAGACGGAGCAACAACAAAAACACTCTGAACAGTAGCACGTGTGCAATACAATTTGGCATTAAAATCCAGAATAATGTGACTTTCAGTTCCACAGTGTTTCCATTAACCAACACTGACCGAGTGGAAAATGAGACAGAGAGAGTGAGTGAGAGACCCAAAAACAAAATCTGCTGCTGATTTTCTCTTAATTTTATAGTGGAAAACAACAAAATCACCCAAAATCAACCACAGCTTATGAAATTTTACTACCAACCAAGAGGCGTTAAAGGAGGGTCAAAAAGGTAATGAGCGGCAGGTCCACAGACTTCTAGATACGTGAATGTGCAAGGCTGCGTCTTTGACACAGATTTTGATTCAAGACTGATGGTATCAAAAGGAAATGTGTTAGAGACGTTGGTTCACATCTGTTCAGTGGTGCCATGGAACAAAGTGATGCTTCTTCAAAGTTGCCATTGTTTTTTTTTTTTCTTCTGTCAACTTCCTCTTTTGCTCCACTTTGTTTCCGAGATAAAATGCAGACTTTTAGTATGATATATTTACCCTGAGAGTCTTTGCTAATTAACATTAAACCAAGAGAGATTTGATGGTCACAAATTAACCGGCCCATTTCTAAAACAGACTTTACCAAGTTTACAGGAGAGTACAAAAAAAGTTTTGACCCAGCAATTTCAATAAAGTTGCATTAGAAACCAATAAGTGGTGCCACTGGGAATATGTCCATGTCTTCTAAAGCCTATGATAATAAATATGTTTTAGGTTGAAACATGACCCAGTGTCATTCCAAAAGCTCAGTTCTCTTCTCTCCTCAGTTCCGTGACAATGAAGAAGCAATGAAATGACAGCAATTGTAACTTAATTTGTGCAACTTACAACCTGAACACTGCAGGAATTTATTGAAATATTATATCTTGATGCAGACTATGCAACAGGACATAAAACACATTTTCAGGCATTCCATTTTCCTTTATTTCTTAGAAATATGAACTGCAAAGATAGGTAGCTAAAACGGTGGTGGTAAAAGTCTGTATTTCTGAGAATTATGAAAAATAATTGACATGTGTCTATCAGACAGATTTAGATGTTACATGAGTTTGGCTAACACTTTTACTGAAGCAACAGAGGGCTTTCCACTTTACTCTAGTTAACTTTACATCCTGCGTGTACATTTGAAAACATGTAGGGTATAGGTAATCATGTAGATAAAAATTCCATAATCCCTACAGGAGGTTTTTGCAAAGGTCAACCCAATCTGTCATGCTGACCTCAGACAGCCTGTGACGTTTGAAGCAGGCTACAACTGTTCCACTTGTGTTTTTACACTTAAGCTCAGTGTTTGCTTGTGTCATGGAGTTATCTGCCAGTGAGCCTCCAGGCTCGCATGGTGTCAAATCTGGGGTCAATGAAGCTGTAATGTTCAAAGCAAGGGATGGATAAATTAATTTATAAGGTCTGATATTAACTGTGGAAAAAGAGGAAAGAAAAGGAAGCAGATATGTCAAGAATTACCTTAAAAGGAGAACCAGGTTGGGTTAAAAGTGCAGCTGGGTTAATTTAGTCTTAAGAGGAGAATGAGATCAGTAAGATCAGTGATTAGCTGCTCCAGGAAATGGATCACTGAGCTGTTTTGGTTTGGAGTTAAAACAGATATGGTACTGAAATAACAGCAACAGCGGTAGCAGAGAACCGATTGTTTTAATTGTCTCTGAAGTGGAACAGCTGGCTGCGACTGCTGGGCCTCACAGCAGAACACACACACTCACACAGACACACACACTAACAGAAAGAGAGAGAGTTGGCGTCCATGACCGGGGGTTGAGACCCAGGCCAAAACTTTCATTCTGCTGTTCAGAACTTAAGAGTTTGTCCTTGCTGACATTAAGATGACTGAGGCCTCTACACAAACTCAACACAGACTGCACTGGATGAGTGAGTCAATGGAAAATACAGCTGAAAGCACTTTAGCTAAACATAACAACCACTTACAGAGGAGGATCATCTACAGATCTGCTAAAACGATACAATTAAATGTGTTTACCAGTTTAAAGTAAGAGCAGGCATCATACATTAATACCTTGGACACATCCCACTGCTACTGGAAAACAGAGCAATGGCACCGACGACAGACATCCTGCTCAGTGTGGAAAGCATTTGTGGGCAGCAGTATAGCTCTAAACACCTCAAGGTTGATGATCTAGGCAACCCTTAAGCCTCAATTTTTCATGTGCTCTGCTTAGTTGTTTAACTAGCAATAATCAATACATAACATCCATTTAAGTTATTTCTGAGTTTTGCAGCTCAACACAAGACCAAGGTCAACACAAGGTCAGTGTTTGGTGTTCAGCAGTGATAGTGTGAGATGTCTTTTCTTTTGATGTTCAATAACGATGTCGAGAGCGACAGACTGGGATTTTATCTGATGGTTTCTTCATGACAGTATTATGGTTGATAGCAGTCGGGTCAAAGAAGGCAAAACAATGACAATTCAATGACATTGCAGAGATAATGGCAATGGCCTGGCCACATCAAAGACTAAGTTAACAGCTCTCTTAAACACAGTTTGAGTAGAGTATAAGAGTATAAGGACAATCAACTTCCATTTAAAAATACATGTTTCCTCCGTTAGAGATGGAGTCTCGCCCTCTTTAGAGTACCTGACTTGGGCAGCTTATCAAAACAAAAAGCCAGAAGAGAGTATATGTGGGGTACATTATTTGTGGAATATAGTTCTGAAATGTGTTACTGATACATATCTAATGTTGTATATGTGAACTTGCGGTCCCAGCTTTAATCGTGTTTATGAACTCTGAACAAAGTATTAGCGATGGAATTCTTATTTTTTTTATTATTGAGGCCACTGAGTTCAATTCCTTCTCCACACATCATGTGCCCCTTCATAGCCCATAACCATAGAGGAGAAGATTTCTTGTCTTCTCCCCGTTATCTTTGTTATCTGTGCTGAACAGAGAGTTGCATGACATAACATGGCTCCCTCCACATATAAGGTATCACATGTAAGATTCATTTTCACTCTAATTGGTCATCTGAAAGGACCCACTCTGATTTGGTGCAGATAAAGAGCTTGGTGTTATTGAACGGTCAGAAAAGTTACTGATGGCTCCAATGTATGTGAAGGCAATCACTCAAAGATGATTGTATGGAAGGTCAGCATCAGAAAGTGGTGATAATTACAGTTTGACAGCTTGCTAGGAGTAACAATGTCTACTCTCTAAACATGTGCATGCATTGACCACTCCAGATATTAGTGCCTCTGTTAGAAGCACCTGTCAGTCATTTTGATGTCTGAAGAATGTTATAAATGAGACACTGTTTCTATTCTGTTCAAATACATACAGCTGAAAGTGTTTCTCTGGATAAGAACGCAAGCTAATGTACAGCACTGCACAGTTTTAAGGCAGGTTCACAGCTTATACAGTAAAAATGATAGACATCAGCGCATAGTGAACCTTTTTATTAAATGCATGACATCATTTTTACAGTATTAAATTATGTCTTTCCTTGTTACAAGAAGTCAACACTGAGCTTATTCACACTCAAAGGGTCCCAATGTTCTTCAGCTCATATCTCTTTATCAGGAAGTCCAAACTGTTTTATGTTCACACTGATTTTTTTGTTGGCTGAATGCTTCAGGTATGTTTTTCTGAACTGATTATTGGTCTCATTTTATTTGGAGAATACACTTCAGAATCTTGTCTCACTTTATTAGGGTTATATTTTGTATAATTACCCACTCAATCTCTCCTTTACTTAGAGGTTAAGCTGCAATTATGCAGAATTATGTATAGAATATTGTATTTTCATGGGCGCCCTGTGTGTGTACAGTCCTGTATCTAGAGGGTAATCCAACCTAACAAACAGACAGCAAAACAATGAAACAGAAACACACACAGTTGGCTACTGCACGTTGGAAACACAGAGAGAGCTCAGCTGCAAATAGAAATGACTGCTGGAAGCATCTGAACATGACATGCAACTGACAGTTACAGAGAACGCAAAACAAATGACACATCATCACTAATGCAGGACCAGCAGCAGCCAATGAGATACTTGGGAGTATCTCCACCCTCATTCCTGGACAACCAGAGGCTTTGCTGTCAGTTGTGGGTCATGATGAGGAGAAGGGGATCACAGCAACAGAGTGTGATAGATACTGTATATCTGCATCCTGTTTTCAAAACATAATGCTGGGAAGTAACATGGAACTATAGTATGCTTTACCTTCTGTCTAACACTGGGTAAATAATGTATGATATGGTCCTAATCCCATATCTGCATATAATCTCTATTCACACAGGACGGGATTTTAGTATGGGAAGTGTTCTGGTTTCCGTTTGTAGCCTGTGCAGCACTGACCAATCACGTATCAGAGGGCTTTGGTGTATGTAAAAAAATATATATATACAGAGAGCAAAAGCAGGAGAAACGTAATCAATTTTTTGGCTCCCATCAGTGGTAATCTGATGATAATTTATCTAACTCTGAAACAATGATCTGCATGCAACTGCTGCTGCCACTCTAGATAAATTGTTCTATCTTGCCTGACAGTGTATTGTGAAAGTCAATTGGTGTTTAGATTTCCTGACTTCATGGAATGCATCAGGAATGTATCATTACTGAAGCATTGGGGAGATCGAGCCGTGTATGAACATTACATGCAGTCTGCTCAAATTATATAAGGAATAAAAACATTATGAAAGAGGAAATAAAGATAGACACACAAGTTAGTTTGCTACCTGTTACATCTGAAATTCATCTTCATGCCTACATTGCCTCTGAACCTAAGCAATACACCCCATCGGATATAAACCAGAAGAAAACAAATTATGTTTTTGCAGTGAAGCACTTCTACTCAGTGTTTAACCTGATTTATTGTACCAAGATGCTGCAGAGACCAAGGGCCTCTCTGCTCCCCAGTCATGAATATTCAAATGAGATCTTCAATTTGTGTTGTAGAGATTATTGGAGAGCTAGCGAAGGATGCTGGATTCTCCCTAAAGCCTGGTTGTAACCATGTTATGTACTACACTGAATGACTTGCTGATATACCAAGTCTTAAATTAAAGTGGGATCTCCTCCCTACTCCCGATGAAAAAAAACAAAACATTGAGTCAGCCTGCTGGCATTTTAAGCCTTTGGCAAAATCCAATATGTCTGCTGAGCAAGACTTTCTGAATTTTGCTCAGCATGACAAAGCTCAATACAACTGCTGAAGTCTGAACTTTATGAAAAAAAGTTCCTGGTGAGAAAGCAAATATTTCTTGGCCCTGTTGTGTTGTTTACAGAAAAAATAATAAAAAATCAAGAGACCTTTGGTAGGGACCTGATCATGCAGATCTGACAGTAAAAGCAGGGTTTGTTTTTAGTTAAGTTTATGTCAGCCTTACATCGAACAACCTTTCAAATGATTTCAATTTTGCTGACAATTTTCCAATCTGAGAGCACAATCATGAGGGTTTAGCTGGGAAGTAAAAGCACCTCCATCCACTTGATCGTCAGCTGTAATGCTGCCATCAAACTTAGAAACAGCTGTCATTAAAGTCTTGGAGTTTGATAAAACCAGACATGAGAAATTGCATCCTGTGTTCTTAATCTTACCTCTCTTAAATAGCCATGTGCAATAACATAAACATTGACAACAACAAAAAGAAAGGCTTCCTTTTTTCCTCAAAATCATCTTTAACTTTTTAACATAAAAGGTAACAGCATATTGACCCCCTTCCAACACAAATAGAAGACTACCCTTCTTCAAGTCTATAGTTGGTCAGCAATAAGGTTTAAAAACTTGTGATCACAGATCCTTGGATTATGTGTTTCCAGATGTGGGTGTTCATGATGGACACGATTAGCTAGAATTATCCTCTTTTCTTATCTGTGAATGTTTCATGAAAAAGTCCTGATGGATCTCCCTGTTGAAGGCATAAAACTTATTGTTATGCATCTTATTTCTTTGATTTTGTGACAGTCAAGGAGCAGGTACATGAAGGTGAAAAGAGAGCACACATTAGTAGCTGTGGCAAAAATAATTTTGGGTTCAGCAACATTTTTTCTACTTGTATTTTTCAACAAAGAGCTCAATGGTCTTTGCCCTGTAAACAGTTAATACATAAAATCCGGCCCCTAGTTTTTGTTTTCCCAGCCATCAGATAAATGGTAATTGATGACAATTTAATGGCAAACTAGCTTAGACTGATGTGTGTAGTAACTGTAAACAACAAAGTTACATTTCTCACATATTTGACCATTAACAGATATGAACACAATTCAACCACGTAATACCTAAAACAGAGGGCTGCAACTGTCAGACTTCATTTATAACAGGGGACATAGCCCAACTTAAAAAGATGTAACCACACAAGAAGAGTGCATTTCTGCAAAGACATAACTCCATTAGTAAGGGACACTGTCAATAAGATGTGAAGATTTCTCTGGCTTTAACCAACCCAAAGGAGCACATGTTAATTATAAAGCCTCAGTTGTTTGGCTCTCAGCGGCTAACAGCTGCTTACTGTAAGCGCCAACTGAAGAGTCAAACTGGCTCTACAGGGACAATTTGTCCTGAAGCATCCTCATGCCATTCATACATATCATACAGATATTTTCATATAAACACATTCATAACCTTTGTCCATGAACTGCACTAAAGAAAACTGACGTGCCACTCACATTGTCATGCATTTTCATACAAGTGAGACATAAAAGAAGTACAACAAATCTGCATAGGAACATGAGGGGTGGAGGCTGAAATTCTCCAGACAAATGTGGGTTTTCTCATCTGGAAACTTCACACATTAAAATCGTGACATTCACACAAAAGTATTCCCAAATTCCCCAGCAGATGCACACACACACACACACACAGTGAGATTTGAGTGGTAATAACCTGTGTTTGTGACTCACCAGCACCTAGACATGCTCTGTTTCAATATGCAAGACCATTAAAAGGCAACAACAGCAATTCCCTACACCCTGGAAGCTACCTACGATTTATTATTGCATCTTAAGATAATCTCTGTGTGTGTGTGTGTGTGTGTGTGTGTGTGTGTGTGTGTGTGTGTGTGTGTGTGTGTGTGTGTGTGTGTGTGTGTGTGTGTGTGTGTGTGTGTGTGTGTGTGTGTGTGTGTGTGTGTGTGTGTGTGTGTGTGTGTACATTAACCAGTTATGTAGAGAGTGCACATTTGCGTCAAAGTATGTACATGCCAGTAACTTCAAAATCTCTCCTTTCACATCCCTGCAGACATGACTTCACACAGAGCGCTGCTGAAGGGTCATACACATCCATCTCGCTCGCAGCCCTTTGGTGACTCACAGCAAGCTGGCCAAAGAAAAGGGTCTTGAGCATTTATTACCAGTTGTACTGTACGCCTACGCTCTGACTGAGAGGTAGAAGTGAGCGCAAGACAGTGAAAGACAGAGAGACAAAGACAGTGGGTGAAAAATATGGATGAAAAAGGCTGCAATGGTGAATGAAGTTTACATGTATATCTGCAGTAAGAGTAGCAGAAAAGTGATGTTAACCTGTAGAGTACTAGTGAAAGAGGTCACGATCAATGCGCAAAAAAAATGCAACAAATGAACTGTGTTAAACATGTAATGTTTCAGCCTCAACAGCGGCAGTTCAGCTGAGGTTAACTTCACCCCTGAGAGAAAAAGAAATATGGAAGATCTGGAGATCTACCATTACACTTAACAATGCTGCTGTGCATGTCACAGAAATGAACAAGGGCCAACCTGCTGCAATGCTGCTTTATCTTCCAAAGTGTAATGCTTGCAGCATGAGGACATCATCCACACACTTATTGAAAGACATAAATCTGACTGGAATATGGGAAGGGTAAACACACAGTAACCCAGGTGTGATGAGGTGGTTTGCTATGCAGATATTCACTACATCAGAGGAGCATTGAGAAGAGCTGTACAATCAATATCTCATTCTAAAATGAGAGAATAGATAAGGGAACACTCAACACCCTTAAATATGAACATAATACAAGAGGCTGCTTCTACAGTAAAGCTTCGGAGTCCTCTAAGCCATACACCAAATAGTTTTTTCTTCTTACCATAAACAGTAAGTCTGATCAAAGCTTCCCTTACAGAGCACCCTTACAATTGACATGTTTCCCTTATCGACTGTTGAGTCTGCTGCTTTCAGAGAACAAGTGAGAACAATAATACTAACAGAGGCAGGGCACATTGATAAGAGTGTTGAAGCAAAACACTTTTCCATGCAACTAATAACTTCCTGAATACAACAACTCAGTCAGTGATCCAGTTAACTTTTGATAGTAGTAACAATAATTGCAATAACTGAAAATTCTCAGTCTCTTTTACACCCTCTTTTTTGGATTAAGGCAATAAAAGAAAAAAACAGGCTAAGTTAAAAGGGATAAAATCATGTATGTTACATAATGACAAAAAGTTTTCACACTAGACTCAACCCAAGCAAGCTTGGTATACCAAGCGAGTTTCTCTTTGTTTGGCCTGTCATTGATCCCAAGATCCACTCTTAGCTGAATTTTTTGGTCTCTTTACCACATCGCTGACAGGAATTTGGCTGATAAAAGTGTGGTGTGTCTCATGCAGACGCCAAAGGATACACTGGGCCGTGACAAAGTGTTAGATTTTGGTGACTCAGGAATGAGATCAGGCTGGGTTACTGTTCTGAAACAGTCATGGCTTAGGGTTAAAAATAAGAATTATGTGGTCATGTGAAGTGTAGAGGACAGATCCTGGCTGGGTTTAAAGGGATAGTTCTCTTTTTCATTTACTATGAACTTGTAAAAAAGTAGGTGTATTACCTACAGAAGGTTAGCATCCAAAGAAGTATGGCCTTTTTTAGGCAAACTCAACAAACCTACTGCGGTCCCTTGTTGGTAATACACATTAGACACTGCTTAGCATAGTGGCATAGATGCTAGGCTATCAACCGCTGCAGGTGGAGTTAACTTCACAACCAGCCAAACACTTCTGTCTGTGCAAGCTAACACTTTGATAACAAATGTTTCAGCCCTTTACTTTGCTGCAGAAGGCCCTTTTGTGTTCTTAGGCTGGTTTCTCAATAAAAGAAGTAGAGCTGACCCCCATCTCCTTTGGGTAGCACACTTTTCATTGACAAGTACCTCATTCAACACAACTTAAGAAAAACACCAAAAATAGACTTGGAGGACTACTGAAGTAGACTCGGGTGGATCCTTTTACTACAGAAAACAAAAAAGAAAGTTGGCTAACATAAATAAACAATTGTTTTGAAGCCAGCCAATTCAAGCATTTCCCAGGTCCAAAATCGAGCCAACCCTGAGAACAACACAGCTGGCCTTCCTAACTTTCATTAAAACTTTACAAACACAAGGCAGGTTATCTCCACTGAAAATAAATTAGGACTTTGTGTAAGCTTCCCAGCAAAGACAAGCGATGAAACATTTCTGACTAGCATTGCCATGGCTTCATGATAAGACCTTGTGCAGTTACAAAAAGGGGGCATATTTGTCTGCTGGTCTCTTTATTTAGTAGAATAACTCAGAAATGATTAGAAAGATTGATAAGCATAAGCATGTCTGTCTACTCCAAGTGATTTTTCATAATGTCTTGCAAAATGCTCGTTTTAGTGGTTACTCTAATTTCTACACGCACAGTTGTTCGAAGCAAAAATGTTATCATTCAAGAAGTTTGATCATTTGAGATGAAGTGGTTCCAACAATAGGCAGCTTGATTGGCAGGTTCACTTTGTGGATTTGTATGAGGCTCCAATTAGGCTGACCATCTCTTATCTTCCCGAGGCCATCTCCTGGCTATGCTGGAAACAACTCAGCAAACATGGTGTATGGTGTAAGCATGGTGTATATATTAGACGCTGTGCATGACATCAAGGAAACCTAGAAAAGCAGATGTCTCTTTACTTTCCTCTAATTAGATTCCTGGAAACTGAAATGTGACAGTGCAGCTGGTTTGAACAGAGAGCCTCTCTGTTCAAACCAGTGTTCAGTGGATGATGCATGTCCAAATGTTATCATACTTCAAAGGTGCTCTGTGTTATGACAGGACAGGGGAACTCTGGTATTATTGGGTTCGGGTGTACTGCACAGCTTCTTCTCTAATAAAAGGCATGTCAGTCATATAAAGATACACCATTTTTCCTGCTGCAACAAGTGATGCGCAACGACTCTGTGGTACACAGCACAACTATAATAACCTTCGACATTGGGGATACAACTGTTGTCATATTGTTTGGTTTGGCATGAGGATTTTTAAAGCACTTTGTAGACCTATGAAGTATGCAACTGTAAGAAAGAAAGCCTTGGTTGCAACACACCACTTTACAGACCCACTCTACTCATTTATAGCAACAATAACCCTAAATGCACCTCATTTTTTGGACACTCATTGCTTTTCTTGCCACAACTGCACCTTATGTTAAAAGGTTTGAGGTAACAGTTTTTATTTTACTACCTATGTTCCTATTACTGCAAAAATAATGCAGGTATAAATACCAGGACCTCCTTGATCCACAACCCCAGCATTAGAAGATTAATTCCACTTAAAGGTTGTAGACTCTGGCTCTTGTGTAGATGAAGGTGTTGATGAAAGAACACATAACAGAGTCAGGAAACCATGTATTGCAGCTCTCAGTATTCACTTGATAATGCCAACTGGAGCATTTTATTAGCACAGAAGATTTAATGATAATTTGACCAGTGCATGCGCGTCTAATTGGTGAGAAATTCAAATTGTTCTTTTTGTTAAAGTCTGTTGTTTGCTCTTTGTGTGAAACTTTTTATTCTGTCTTGGCCAGTACAGCCTTGTAAAAATATATTCTGTACTTGTACATCGATGCCAGTGTTTGCTATAATAAAAGTTAAATATAATGAGCTATGGCTGTCAAAAAAAAAACTGGCTGGGTCAAAATCTGCTTTCAGCTTCACCGTATAATTACATCCACTATGAGTGCCAAAAACAACAAATTATAAACACCACTCTGTGAAGCTCTCTTGGGATGTTGCTTATGGCCAACAGGTGCAGATGTGAACAGAAGGTTCATGAAGAAAATGGAGTGTGTTGCAATCTGGGATAATAAACAGAACAACAAATATATTGATGCAGACCCATCAAAATCAGACTGAATAACAAAAATGGTTTAAGAATATTCATACTGTATGCTTTTAACTAGACTGAATGAGAGATGTTCCAACAACTTATTTCCTAAAAGGAAGGGAAATTTACATTATGAATTATGACTAACCGCATAGTCTAAAAGGTAAGTAGACACACAGAGCCATGTTGAAAAAATAATACCCAATTTTATTACAGATTTCACAGAGTCTGTGGGTAAAGCACCACCAGCCTTCAGTCCTCCCTGCAGGTTAACATCTTGTGCTGGTTACACATTGCTCAGGTTCAGTGATACGTCAGTCAAACCAGAGACAGCCTACAGACAACTTTCTCCATTTTCTAGGTCAGAATTCTGCCACACGAGCCACACTTTGAGATGCAATATGTCACTCTGTGCTTGTTTACATCTGGGCAGTAGATCACTATGGAATCATGGTATCACTTCAGACCTGCAGTAATAATAATACTCATCTTTTTTTTAATGGACTAGTAGTTCTGGTGTTGACAAGTGAGGATAAGGTTGTTAAAATGTTTAGTCACATCCCTATATTCAAGACATGCACAAGCAGCTGAATTATTTGAAGAATGATTCCAAAAACCTTCCTAGAGTCTCAACTTTGGTCAAAAAGCTAAAAAGTAAAGCTCATATGATGCGGGAAGACATGCAAAAACTTTCATGCACCTCCATGCACTCTAAAACTCAGAGCACTCCCTTTATCTTGTCAAGTCAAGTTTACTTGCACTGACCAAAGTGCTTCACAAACTTGTCTGAATCAAACAGTGTCAAAAAAAGCATGGTCTATCAAGATGCTAACAGTTTGTGAAAAGACAAAGAAAAGAAGTGTTTTTTGAGCTGTGCTCTTCAAGACTAGGCTGAGGGGGGCAGCGCTGATTTGGCACAGTTTGTTGCACAAATGTGGGGTCCAAAACTGAAATAGTTTGACGGTTGAGCCTGTTAGTATAAGGAAATTGATATACTTTATATGCAAGCTTCTCAGCTTAACATAATTTAGTGAAAAAGGCTTCATCTACACCTTAAATTGTAATGACTACATGACAATACTTACACTACCATAATTTACCCTTTTTTGTTAGTTCAATTAGATAACTTTAAATGCAGTTGTCATTTACAAACTAGTTCTAAGAAACCAGCATCTGACCGGTTTGTCTACAGACTGACATAAATGGGACATTAGTCTAGTTGAGATGGTTACTAGTTACATAACTATAATGCAATCTTCCTTCAAAACATGGTGATGTTACAATACAAATGTGACTCAAATGTCTAATCTGCTGTGCCAGTGACAGGAAAGGAGAGACTGTTTTAGGTTTTTGTTGGCAGAGTATGACTCAGACCTAGAGTGTCACAATACCATCAACCACACAACTTAAACCCACTGTTAGAAAACTATTGTCTCTTCGATAGGAGATTAACTCTAAGCCACTTTTTTTTTAAACAACAAAAAAGATAACAATCTAGTTACATGTTGCAAGCAAACTGCAACTTCTGGAGCCTTTGTCACTTTCCCCAAATGATTTAACATATGAAAAACAAGAGGCCATATGAAAGCTCTTAGCTCTGCTTTGCTGATATCACCCCACAACAGAGACTGAAAAAGCAACAATTATAGCTGTTGTACTGTAAAGTACAAAATGATGGGTACAAACAGCTTTATATCATCAATTTTGTTATCTACATATCTCTTCATTTGATATCATCATGGCTGCAGCTGAACAATCCTATCTAAAATTGTCATATGTGACACAAAAATACAACTATGGAAGAACTATGAGATTCTTCTTTTATGACTCATTCATTTTGATTATATTAAGGCTACGAGTTATTAATAATGAGGGGTATAGCTGATTCGACTGATAAATGGGTGTGTTGTAGCCATTTGCTCGGCAGCAAGGCTACAGCCTCAATGCCACCTCTTTGCCAGTCTCTGGAGTTAGCATTTCTAATATGGAAATATGTACTAACTCCCATCTCTGGGCTTCAAAATGCCTCTTCAGAAACCAAGGGTTGGAGATATGTCCATTTCTCACTTATTATAGTTACAAGTGATAAGTTATCAGTTAAAAATCAAGTCAAGGTGTTATCTGTTACAGTTACTGAGATACAATATGTAATTCAATGACATTTATGAATTAACGTCTTATTACAAATGACAGTACTTACATCTAAATACAGTATTTTCTGTAAAAGGCTTGTATGTTTGTAATTCAAATTGTTTGATTCTTCTCACCTTTTTCTTTTTATGAGAGTCTGGCAAGAGTCTGCTGGATAACATGTTTTCAGTCTAATGTGTCTCATTGCTTTGCAAACATTATCCCTGTTAGCGTGGGGCTGCTGGAAAGTGTCTAAATCCTGGCATGATCTATTAGTTGGTAGTAGTGTGCTGTTGAATTTTGGCCATAGTTTTTATTTAGCTCTCTTTTTCCAGTTTTCACGGCAAGTTTAATCCACATGCATTGCTCAAGGTAACCTTAATTTGCCATGTCTGCGACCAGCCAGACATGGCATTTTCATGAGTGCACACAAACATACCTCTCTGTGCAGGAAACTGAATGAAAATGTCCTACTTTATTCAGAAAGGGCTTATTATTACTGTGTACAGTTAATTTTGTGTTTTTTTTAGAATCTTGTATCTTTATTGCTGTAAAAACATAATGGTCAAAGCAGCAAGCTCGGCTCTGTTAAGTTTACAGAGCACATTTAGCAACATTCCCTTTATTATTTTTTATTCCTTTTTTTCTACAATTGTCAAAGTAAATAAGTACACATGCATTAAAGTGAATGTTGGACAAGGATAAACTTTCCTCATGCTTCCACACTTTAAGTTAGGCTGAGCTCAGCTTTTTTTCCCACATTTTCACATATCAAAACCTCCAGTCTAAAATGCACTCCTGGGATTTGAGTGAAGTGACAAATTTCAGATTTGCTCACCACTGAAAATACTTTGCAATCTCAGTAAAAATGTAGGAGTGGTATCTGTCAGGGACTTCTATGTATGGTCCTCCAGGATGATTCCGCAGCTATGGTTCACTGGTTGGGCTTTAAAGGATAAAAGGAAAGAGCAGTAACCCCACTTTCTTATTTAAATAAAAACGTGAAAGATCTGAAATGAGCAGACCATCCATTTGCTGCCTGTATGAAAGCCGAGGCAGAAAACTCCTCCAACCTGCGGTGTAACAGCTCCTCAGACTGTGAAAAAACCTATTTAGGAGCTCAGATGTTATGTGTCAGATAGCACCATCCATCCTCATACAGAATTTCAATCGCTATTCAACAGTGCTCCTCTCCCAGGGCCAATCAACGGGCTCCAAGGCTGCACAGGCTGCACTTAGGCAAATCTACATGTTTGCTGAGTGGCACACACAATGTATTTATTTTGCTCTGGGTCACACATTCACAGACACCCTCCATTTTGCTCCCTCATCTTCATGAATAATAACAATTACTGAGCAGTGGAAGGAGGGCAGAGATGAGAGCACTCACAGCGAGGGGATGAAAAGACAAATCTCAGCAGGAGGACTGAATTATTTACACGGTTATTTGTATGATGGTCATGCACCCATGTACGTCTTAGCTGTGGGTGTTAAAATTATTTGCGTACAGTCTTGACGTTATTGGTCAGAATGAGTTACGTAACAGTGAACAGCAGCTGTCATTATAACTGAGACTTTAATGCATCCAGAGCCATAACTCAACGTGCATTTCACATGTTTTGCTGTGAGGTGGAGGTGGTTGTTTGCAATGTGGGCAGACAGTGACATCATTGCTGCAGGACAATAGTGGCTGAGGCACTTTTTCTTGATGATGAGATGTAATGTAAAACCCTACTAAGCATGTCTCTAAAGGTCATTTTATTCTCCAAAACTTTGACAGCAGCAACAAAAATCCCCGGAAGAAAATCGTTTATGATCCTATTGTTTTGAGAATTGTTAGTACTCCACAAGGTTCATTAATAATAGGCAGCAATAGTCAGCAGGCAAAAATTGTTAACCTTTTCGCTGGTTTCAGTTTTTAATCTGAAAAAATATGTGCGTTAAAGGTGGCAGAAAAAATAAAAGCTTCAGTCTGCAACGTGTGATTAATGTCATCACTGATTATATCTGAATTATTTTTTGATAAACCAGTCATTAAATGGTGAATACAGTAATACGTGTTTCCTGTGGTCAAGGAAGAAATCATCTCATGTTGTGTCTTGTTCAAATGCAAAAACATTCAATAGGTCATCCCTAGTCCAAAGTATTGACACACCCCTGCTTCGGACCTAATTTAATAGATGACAACTAAATATTGAAAATCTGTGTCGCGATGAAAAAGTTTGTACACATGTAAACTGCTTCTATTACAATTTTTATGAAATGAACTTTCACAACTCACACAAACCTTTTTCTTCTTAAAATAATGAAACCATTAACTTTATATAATGTTTTAAATCATTGTAACAGAAAAGCAATCTTTATGTACTTTGTCTTAAGAGCACTAATCATAAACCAATCCAAAGAGAAAACTTCCAGGAGCATAAACCATATTGTGGATTAAACAGACACCAGCATCTTGGATCATCATATTTCAGTCTTGCTACTAAATATCCATGACTAAGCCTGGTTTAGAAATGGCTTCTCAATGGATTTTATTGCAATGTGTGTTTAAGTTTCTCTGTGGGAATCTCCTTTCTAAATGATGTGAGACGGTAAACGTCAATGTAGTCTAATCTCCCGTGAAACATTTGCAATGCAGCAGTGCATGCTCTGAAAAACATGCAAAGAATGGGGTTAAATAAACAGCACTGCAGCAGAGGATTTCTGAACCCAAATGACAAAACAGTGATCTCACTGAGAAGACCAAAATACTTTTTACAGTAAAGCTGTTTGCATTGGGAAACTGTGAACAGATTTGACTCAAAGCATGTTTTTGTTTGTCTTAAAAAGGGACATAGGAATAAAGGAGAGGTTATCAGTAATCAGCACTAAGTGTGCCTGAGCAGTTCTACTCAGGTTAGATAACAGCTGAGGTTTCAGAACTCCATGTAATTTTAAAAATGTCTCTTATATTTTCTTCTTAATGCACTTCCTGTTTTGAAGATTAGTGTGTCCTGCTGCAGAGACCAAAGCTTTCAGCTGCGCCACAGTCAGTCATCCAGGCTGTCAGTCACTGCAGGGCATAAAGACAAGGAGGAGGTTCTCACTCAACACCTCATTAGACACTAATGGAAACGCAGCTCTGAAAAACAAAAACTGTTCCTGCACACTCGTACTGAGGGTATTTGGCATTTCTATGCATGTCAGAAAACAAAGGAACATCAAATAACCTTCTTTAGTTATTACTTTTACGCTAACTGTCACTGTAGATATTTTTCATTGTATTAAATACTTTAAATAAATCTTCATTATATTTTTGCATGAGAAAGACAGACACTCACATTGAACAACGTTTTAGTGTAGAACTATTAACTTTTTTTTGTAAGTGTGGTTTGTTTACATGTTTTGAAAAACATTTTCACAGAAACCGCAATCTGACCTCTGCTGCTAGAAGTTCAGGGATATTTGAGAGCAAGATTGTTCAGTCCATTTGCGTCCGGAGATGGAAGTAACCAGTGTACCATTTGTGAAAATTATTGAAAAATGTTTCAGTTTATTTTTTGAACATTGTCGGCTTATGATTTGAGCTGTTTCCTTCCCTTTACACCTGCAGTAATCACAAAGGGACTAAAGTAAAGTTTGTCACACACAGTTGTAGGCTTATATTTTCAATAAAATATTGGAATAATGCATCATTTTGATGTCTTTCCAAAAGTCAAGTTTGAACAAATCTGAAATGTCAGTTTGTGACAAACTGATCAATGTATTTACACCTGTCTACAATCAAAAAAGCAATGCAGTTCTAGTAATGTTAACAGCTGTTTGGAGGCACCATCATGTAACAATACAAACTGCATATCATGCATTTGTAGATAGAAGATTATATCTTATCAATAAAGGCATTTTAATGATCTGCTGATCAAAGTCCTGCAGATATACATGTGTTGAACAGAAGGCAAGTAAACATGGTGATACACGTGTCGTTGCTCTGCTAGTCTGTGCTGCCTTTACTGCCTCACTTGGGTGACAAGCTAGCAGGTGAGTACAAAGGATTGAAGTGTACAGCTTTGAAAAAAGTAAAGGAGCAAATACACTTTTCATTGTCTGCTACTTTGCAATAGTGCAGAAATTTAAATACTCCCATATACTTTCCTCTGGGACATTTACCTGACTTCTTTAGAAAAAACGGGAAAAAAGTTGTACTAAAGATGTAATTTTTTTGTTTTATTACCAATACTTAGCCAGGGTAAGCCTGGATTCAAGACTTTCACCAATGATTTAAAAACATTCAGACTAGCTATATTTTGCAATTTCAAATTAGTCTGCAGATGGTTTTAGGCAAAAGGTGCAGAATACCCAAAAGCTTTTTTTCCCAACTCAGTTTAGACTTTGCATAATGTGCAATGAGCCAAGGTTGTGTATTTAATCCCTAAGATTAAAAGAGAAGAACTGTAATCGAGAATGTTGCCCATGACAGCTTTATAAATGAAGATGGATCTATGTCGAAGCTGGCGCAGTCTAGTTGACTTTGGAATATAAAGAACAATGGTGAGTAACAACACCACAGTTTTAAAAAATCTCAGTGCACCTCAATACACCAAGATAGAAATACTGAATGTGCTGCTTAAAAGATAAGCTGTCATCAATTTAAAAAACCTGGGTATTCAAAAGTAGAGACCAACTCAATTTATCAACCTTCGTCACATTTTTTCCAGACTGCTGTTTTCACTGCTCTTAAAATTGTAAAAAAAAATAAAAAACAAACATGAGTTTGTTTTCTGCATTTAGAAACAGTTGCAGGTGACAAAGCTGATCTTGGACTTATTCAAAAGCATGCTGAAGATTTGCAAACGCTTGAGCAGGTGTTGGTGCACACCAATAAATGACAGTGTCATCAGCATGGAAGTGACAAGCGGAGCTGGGTTTATCCAAGGCAATAAATGTTATGGCGGGCTGAGCCTGCACCAGAGGTAGTAACAGTCGGTCAGTTAAGTCAGCTTGTGCTTCTGTGACACTGTAAAAATCACACATTGAGAAAAAATTATAATGCCATTGTGGATTTATCATTGAAGTACAAAGGTGAAATGACAGCAGAGCTTCATACAGCACTGTTGCAAACTTCGCAGAAGTTTACAAAGCCACCTGCACAGCAGCTTGTGAGTTATATTCTTGGAACTTCAGAGTTTTGCATTTTGACAGTGCCTTCTTACATTTTGGCACCAGAAGTTGTCATATTTAAGCAACAGGTAGGACACACATTGCCATGGTTGCCACCTGTCAATCACAGTCACTCACAACAAACGGCACACCCTGCTTTAATATCTATTAATGGAAATGTGATTTATGAAATGATCATGCTGTACTGAGAAAAGCTTTCTTACATATCTGAAACATCTTCAGTCACAGTAGGGTGGTGGAAGTGGTAGGAACTTAGGGCATACCCTCAGTTGGAGATTTTTCTGTTCTGTAGCATCCTCATTAATGTTTCAGCAGCAGGCATCAGCATGTTCTCTGCAGCTAAAAGAACGATGCAGCTAGCACGGACCAAGAGCATATTAGGGGCTTTAGTTGACTCTGCAGAAAGTCTCCTGAGATGGACACACGCATAAGGTGCCACATATGCTAACGCTGGTGATATGTCAACCTTTTGAGGTTTAAGTCCCGAGGCTGCCATTAACATCAGTGTTAATAATTAAGAGATGGCTACTTTGGGAAAACAGCTTGGCTTGCAACAGATAAGAAAGTGAGACAGACTGGGTTGAGAAGGTAGATGGACTGAGATAAATTAAAAACCTGCAGCAGTGACAAGTTTAAGGAAAGGGTGAGAAGGTGAGAAAGGGCCCCCGAGAGAAAAGATAGTACGTGATGGGATTTTAGTTACAGGCACAGAGGACTGGCTTGCAGCTGTACTTGCTGACATAGAAGTTTAATATAACCAAAAAAGCATGCATTTGCTGAATTCTTCAAGGGTGAAATAAACTAGGGATGAGGGAGACGGTGCTTCACTTTTATTGTTTCAGTTTCATTTTTTCAAATTAAAAAGCTCAACAAGTGGCAACAGCATTTACTCTTATTCTACCTTCCATTTCAGCCCTCAGACTAAAAACAGACTACAGGCCACCCTGCCTTACAGGGTTAAGACTACATAAACCAGACAGAAGAGACTAAACTGCTAAACAATGATCTAAAGACTCAAGTCAACAATATTTTTTTTGGAGGGGGGGCTTCAACAGCTGCTGTGTTTTAGTCCCCTGGGAGGTCACATGGTACACATGACGAGCTGTGAGGTGCTGGTGGCAGCAGCATGGGGGGGTTAGAGGGCGGGGGTCTATTTTTGAGCACTGCCATTCTAAAGCCTGAAACCCCCCCCACCTCTTCGCCATCCCTCTGCTCTCTTCCTCCCCCATTCCTCCCTCTTTTCTCCCCTGGCATCACATTTCCCTGTATAATTAGGCTTCTAATTAAGGCTGTGGATGTTGAGAGGATGGATACCCAATGTCGTCCCCAAGTCTCTCTCTCTGCCTCTCTCGCTATCCCACTCTCTGAACTCTCACTCACTCCCTCTCCCTCTCTCTGCATGTAGCTTCAGAGCTGCACTCTAAGTCTCCAAAACAAAGACCCACATCAGGCTTTCCTGACAAATTCTGCTTTGGATATTTAATATTGTGCTTTGGATTGGAATTTTCAGCCTGCTCATGACATTAGCATAATGTCATAAAATGCAAAATACATTCTCTGGCTGTAAAAAGCAGAGAATTTCTAAATATTTCCCCACCACCAAAAGATTACATGGAGGAAGCACGACTGGAGACAGGCAGCAGTGGTATTAAAGGAGCACAATGAACACCGTATGGAGGTCACAGTGGTGATGGATGCTTTGAATTTCAGTCCATCAGCCCCCAGCTCAAATTATTTAAAGAAGCTCTCTATAGTGTAGCTCCATGTGAGTCAAATAATGTTACATCATGATGAAATTAAATTGAACTGCTCCATCAGCTTATAACTGCATCATATCTTTTTGGCTATACTTAAACGTGGTTGTTCTTTTACATTTTTATGATAATGGTCCGTTTATTTCTATATTAACTATGCTTTCAAGGTGGACAATCCATATTTTACTGCAAAAAAGTTGCAAAACAGTCTATAATACATCATTTCACAACTGTAGAGAATAATCCAGGCTGCAGTGTTACGATAAAGCTTAGCTGCAACTTAAACTGCAAAATTTCAGATATCTAAAGTTAGGAGAATATCACACGTTGACAATATGTCAGAAACATGAACTAAAGTCTATTTCATTTATTTATTAGCGTTAAGAACTGTATGTGATGCACATTTCTTAACTCAATGGTGAAAGCAGTAGAGGAAAGAAATGGCATTTCTCTGTACTCAAAACTGCCTGAAGACCGCCTTGCTCCAGCAGCAGAGACAAATAAGGTGGTGGTGTCATGGCTGCATTTTTCAGATGTGACAACTAAGCGGGCCCAAAACCAGGTGTTGGCCCATGCTGACATGTCCTTCAGCAGAGCACTGTCTGCCAACTCCAGAAGCAGTGCTCTGTATCTGACCCTGCACTCTGACCTCAGGACACCAAAGCCAGAACTTCTCCATCATCTATGTCAAAATGGAGTTGAGACTAGATTCACATCAACAGTATTTCTTCAACCCAATTCAAATCACCAGTATCAAAGTCCACTTTTTTCATGGATGCTAAATAAGTGATCTGATTCAGATTTTGCATGCATGTATTTTATCTGAATGTAGGTATTTTGAATGCACAAAGACATCTAGCTGGTCCAGTCTGCCTACTATAGTAGAAAATGTGTTGCAAATGAACTCGGCTGTCACAGCACACCTGTATGGCTAAATTGCACCAGATCCATGACTGATACGCAAAACTTCTATTCTTGCCAGAGCATGACGCAATCAGCAGATCCAGCAGGACAGCAAATCAGGCACCGAAACAGAATTAAAACATCCAGTTAATATTCAGAAATAAACACTCTGCACTGTTGATGCCAGATCATATTTCACTTAACCACAACGACAAACCGTCATGATAAGCTGAGCCAGCCCTGGATTCACCAGGGTAAGGTTTTCAAAGGTCAATAAAAACAAAATGAATGAGGCGAGGCTCAATCATGGAGATGGATAATCATTGATTTAATAAGTATCACTGGAAAACCATGCACATGTGACTACTCAGAAATTCAACATCTGAAACCCATCTTATGTGCGAGCACAGCATGAAAACATGTAATGTCGTCCTAAACGGCTTGCATTTTATACGTGGTGCATGCGTGCACTGGTGCGTGCGTGCGTGCGTCATAATCATCCATTGCATAAAACTAAAAGAAAAAAAAAAGTGGTACAATGTTGACTAAAGCGTCCTTGTGGGAAGCTATTTGGATCGATAAGTCTTGTTAAAACAAACAAATGATGGGCGGAGCTGGGCATATTGGTTGCATGCAGTGGGTCTGTACTGGGGCATGCAGCAGGACCTTCACATAACGTCACATTGGGAAGGCTTGCAAAGTAAGAATAATTGTACCCCAATAGACCAAATAACAATCTGCTACGTGATCCCGCTGGACCAAAATGAAATTTATATTCCGCAGCGGCCGGGTAAGACCAGTTTCTTCTAATTCTAATCAGCCTATTATTCCAGTTATTAGTGGTTCATGTAAACATAGCAAGTGAGGCACTGAATGCTTTCAAAAATAATAGAATGATGTGTCTTTGATTATTTGTTTACCACACATTTCTATGTCTAATCAGTGAAGTGGAAGGTGAAGAGGCTGCTGTTTGTTTTCATGCTCCACCCTCACACTTCAGACTGAGGCTATGAATACCTCTAACAAGTTGCGGAAAACAAATCTGCAAAAAATTACCTCAGCTATTGTTGCTTGATTTCTACCTGCTGTCCACACCTCTCAATGCTCGAGGACCGGAGGCAGAGATGGAGTATGATTAATATTTCGTAGACCCCAAGTGGTGGTTGCCCATCCATCATATGGATATTTATACTTCTGCCCCCCCCCTCCACCTCGACCGTTCAATTAATCCAAAGGCCCCATGTTCACAAAGTGCCTGTCAGTTATGTGACAGTCAGAGAGTGACAGCTGAGGCAGACACAAAGCATGTGCATGAGTGGATGCATGTGTAGATGCATGTGTGCACACTGTAGGTGGATGTGCTAAGTGAACAGATGAATGGGTCATGGATGTACGTATGGACTGGATGATCTGTGGGCTTTGAGTGTGTGTGAGAGAGTTTGTGGGCCTGGTGGGTGTAGGCATGAGTGGTCATTGGGTGAGTATTTGTTTATGTGTTCATGTATTGAAGTGATCTATGTGTGCGTGTCTGTGTGTGCCTGTGTGTATTAATGCAGTACAGGGAGGGAAACAGCTGATGGGTTCATATTTAAAGCGTGACAGTGAGTGTGTGGGCGAAGCCATGATGGCTGAGTGGCCTGCCAACACAGGCAGCTGCCTTTCACATTCAAATCACATTAATCACTGTCTTTACATGATCCAGTCCCTCATCCTATACAGACACAAATGTGTGGTTTTCTTTACCCCTATGTATTGCTCTTGTTTTTCTACATCCAGTCTTTTTCATTTTTATCAGCAACTGTACAAAAAGAAAATTCCTTGTATTTAGGTCCCATTTAGAGGCCTCACCAAGCCACTGAGGACGGTAAACCTGTGAAACTCAAGCAAAAAACAGATTCATCTGAACACTGCAAAGATGTTCAGATGGATCTGCATACTGTACATTTTGCATGTTTGTTTTTTGTTAAAGGGATCACTTACTTTCATTAATTGTTTTTGTTTAAGGGATTATTATTATTATTATTTTGAAATGGAGTTGTGTGAGGTATGTGTCAATGGTAAGTGTATCACCCACTGGAGATGTCAGTCAGCTCGGCTTCTCTGCAGAGTAACCAGGCAAAGAGCCACCACAGACGCCAGGTTATCAACAGCTGCAGCCAACACCAATTTAACCATGTAATTCAACTACTTTTAAGAAAGGCCTATGATGTGGGTGTAAGTGTTTTACTCTCAAAACTGCAGCTGTACCTTCTGCTGCCTTGTCTGCCTTTCTGTCCTTGATGCACATGCGCAGTAGTGGTAATCAGGGTCAGCCGTGATGTCACCAGAAAAGTTAGGCCCAATCAGTATCATGGCTAAGCCAGCTAAGGAGCTTTAAAGTTTGGGAGCATTTTTCCAAATTAAAAGAGAAGAATGTGCAATGCAAAATCTGAAAGGCAGAACTTGCCTTCCATGGCATTACGACGGCGATGCACGAGCATCTGAAAAGGAAGCACGTCATGGCTGTTTCAATTTCTGACGAAGAGGGACAGTCATCTCCGTAAGCTAATTGGCTAGTTAGCTGCTAACATTAACATCAACAGTTAGCTATTTACTTAGTATTCATAGTGCAACTATACATAGTGCAACTATACATAGTGCATAGTTTTTGGTTCCATCTTACAATGCACTAGACATTTAGAGCTAAAAATGTTTAAGGCCAGAGCAGTGCCTTGTTTTTATTTTGCACTATCACTGTAGAAAATGTCAGAAATGTTGCTACAAGCTGCAAAATTCATTAAAAGTTGAATGACCTATCTTCTTAATTTTCTTTATTTTTAGTTAGCACATACCTTAAACACTTCAAGCTGGAAACGAATGATGGTTATATAAAAGCAGCTGCATGCTGGTGCGATAAGCTGCAATTTACGTATGATCCGATTAGTCAACTAATCGCAAAAAATAATCGGTGACTAGTCGCTTATCTAAATAATCATTTGTGCCAGCACTAGTGTATACTATCATCAGAAATATTTGTGTTCTTTCTGTAAAAAGCAGATTTCTGTTAGCTCTATTCGCAGACTCAACACATACATGTTCTTTCACCTGCAGCACGCTGATCAGCTGCTTGGGTCTACAGGTAGACTTGACTTTTTCCCAGTGCACTAAAATTTATGTTGTGCATTTCTGATACTAGTTTGAGATCATGTTAAAAAAAACATGCACAAGATAATCAAGCTGACACAGTGATGGCTGAGATTTTATAACACTAGGGCTCAGTCCAGAACAAAAGCTCACATCCTCTCCTCCTGTGAGTCACACAGCTAAAGAACATGTGCTGCAGGTGAAGCGACTAAAAGGGCATATTTGATGGCACACTGCAGACAGCCTGTATATCCAGCCACAGCGTGAAGCAGCAGCAGAACAACGTGCTGCTATAATAGGAACAAACTTAGAAAAGCCAGTTTGGGTAACTAAATGCTTGCCTTGAATAGAAGAAGCAATGATGTGGGTGCACTTGTAATCCGATGTTGGACAGTCTAGTTTAATCGTGGAAAAAGAAACTAAGACATGTCAGTCATGTCATGTCATCTTAATCCAAGTGCTGGTGCCTATGGGAATCTTTAATAAATAAAGTAACTCATGAGGTTTGTGTATACTGATGTATAAGTTTGGCAAGAGATTAAAGTGTAAAACAAAATAACGGTTGGTTCCTAACAGCCAAATTTGATTAATATGGCCACAAGAATGTTTTTTTTTTTTTTTTTTTACATTTAAACAATCAAATCCAGTACAGAAAAACAGGATATCTGTGTTTCTAATGACAACATGAACCCTGCAGAGAGTACAAAACGAGTTTGCTGCTGTGCATCTCAAGGCATAAGTGGCAGTGGAGTTGATGCCGCCCTCTATGATTCAACTTGAGCCTACATAATGATCATGTAGAGCAGATGTGAGCTAGGCCCAGCTGAGCCTCTGGATGTACTGAGCGCTGAAAGAGAGAGAGAGAGGCCCACTCTGCAGGTGGGTGAGGTAAAACTTTTGCTCCCAGCTCTCTAAACTCCCACAGTTCAACTCAGTGCTACTCAAGTTCTCTTCTGTGTGCAGCCATGCTCCAACCAAAACACCATTATGGTTACATTTCCCCCATATCAGTACAAGAAACCCCTTCGGTGAAAACTTTCGTTAATGTGAGGTGACGTCTTTGGGCCAGGTGACGTTTTTTGTTCAACATTTAATTATTGACCCGACACCACACACCAGAATATTCCTCACAGTGTACTGATATAAATGATGGTTTCCTTGTCTTTTCCTGTTTTTGCTGAAAAAGTAGCATTCAGATCGCCTCCACGTTCCTTGACTCCCAACCCTCTTTTTACATAACATGGTCCGGTCCTGCATTGAAACCCAGCCTAAGCACTTCTTGCTGGCAGTGTGAGAGGGGTCCAGGTGCAGGCTTGTGGCATTAAGAGAATTAAGGATTTCAGACCAAAAAGGAAAAAAAAAGAAAGACAAGGCAAAGCGGACAGAAAAATGATCATGTGAAATAAACAACTCTTGCCCCTCCAACATTAGTTACTTTTTATATGGTGGCATCTTTTGAAAAGGTGGTTCGACACTGAATTGATGTTTTCTTGATTTATTACACATCCAAAAATCAAATGAAGAGCTTGTGCCTTGTCAGGGAGAGCTATAAATTGAACAGTCTTCCATTACTTTAAGATCACTCTTTCTGCAGTTTGTCATAGCTCTGAATGATGAATCTATAGTTAAGTTGTCGCTCCTTTAAAATAAAATTACATTGGATCAAAATAAAGCAACAGGTTTGTTAGACGATCAAAACTGAAAAAGAGAGGCATAACAAAGAACAGCAGAGGGAGGAATAATGTTCTCAAAAGCTTTGACACAAATTTGGCTGATGAAAAAACAGAAAAAATTGTTTTTGTTACTTTAAGCTGACATTTGATCAGTGCACCATGCATTGATAAAAAAAATTGATGATACTCGTACATTTCTTATTTCCTTCTATTCTAACATCATTTTATAGATCATCGTGTAATTTATTTCAGAGTTAATGTTTTTTTTAGTGACATTTACTTTACTCTAATGTTTGGATAATTTTACAATCAAAGTGTTAACATCTAAATATTTGTGCTGCAAAAGTGCCCTTCAACACATTTTTTCTCACCAGTCTTGCATCAAATAATGAATTCAACTGTATAAAGAATATCACGTAGAAGTTTTGGAAGGTGTTTTTTATTTTATTTTTTGGGTTGGCAAGGTTTGCGGCCCCAACTCCCTGGCAGCATCCCTGACCTTTTTAAACCATGCAGTGCCTGTCTCTACGGATTTTATTCAATATGCATAAATAGTGTTTTCTGACAAAAACTCTCATCCTGTTATCTTTGAAATGACAAAGGATGAAGGATACATTTGACATGGAAAACATTAAAATGAGCAGTTTGGGCAGCGTGTGGACAATCTGTTATCGATCAGCAACCTTTAAGCACTGCTCTGAAACTGAAAACATGGCTCATACAAAATTAGCTTTTGTGACATCAGTGGCACAGAAAGATGGCTGCTGTCTGTGCAGCCAGCGGGAACACATATGAGGGCTGTTTTTAACAAGTCCTCTGTGTTCCAGTTTAATTAGAGAGAAACAAATAGGCACGCAACTTCACACTGTGTTTACAGGACCGTAAAAGACAACGCTTTTTTCTCTCTGTCACTGATGGCTACAGCTGTAATGAGTCCAGCTTCATATTTGTCCTCAAATGGAGGAATCAACACACTCATCAGATTTTTTACATGCCATTTTTTTTAACCAAAGAACTGAGACAAAAGAGACAGCAGACGCCATAACAATGTCAAAGTTTACTGCAGCAAATTAGGTAAGTGTAAAAGCCAGTCTGGAGGTCTTAAATATACAGAAGAAGAAAAGAGTGTGTAAAACTGTGTGTTTAACGGCTCTCATCTGTAGTTTTACGGCTCGACTCGCCCGTGACAGACAAGTCTTCTAGACGCTTAGCCACAAACACACGGGTGCTTCAGTCCTTGTAAACGCCTGTAGGGACAGTGGGTGGGCCCAAATTAAAAGAGCTACAGTGAGAGTATGTTAGAGAGCATGAAGCATCATTAAGTTACAGAGGGGGAAGGACCGATATGATGCAATTTTATTCATTAGTGGTCTGACGGATGTTCAGCTGCCTGTGATTAGGAGGGGTAAACAGCAGCTGTTCACTAGAGTGAAAGTTGTTCCGCTGGGGAAGGTCATAACTCTGTTGTCACAGGGGAAAAATAGAAGCTGCAGATCAGGACAGAATACAACTGATTCATGGACAGAAAGGAGAGTCCAGCAGCCTGACCTGACTAAATTTATTCATGCGATGAGTCCCAAACAGGTTTGTGCAACACAGGGTACTTCAATAGTTGCCAACGAGGTACATGAAAATCTTTCAATTTGAAATAACTGATGTAATGTATTTTTTCAGAACAGTTTGTATAAAAAAAACATTTTTTAAATTTCTTAATCACTGTCGCTCCTGACAACTTTGGGCCTGATACACAAAAGGACCGACTAGCATTTGCATCCGCTAGACTTGTGCTACTGAAAATATATCATAATTCATGAAGCACACAGGTTAAAGGATAGTTGCACCCCACATTTCTCAGCAGAAGTTCTCTTTTGAAGTATTTTCATGAGCCATTATGTATTTATTTGGGTCAAAATAGCCTCTAGTATTTGTAAGTGCAGGCTTGAACCTTCCAGTGATAATGACAACAATTGTGCCTCTGGATGACCTCAAACTGACCATGTAATAAGCTTTGTTATCACATTTTTATCAGAGCCATTATGGACTAACTTCTCAATACAAAAAGTTACCCCTCCCCATTTAGCGTATCATCAGCATGTGGGCAGATTTGGGCTCACTAAGGATAGGGGCATAGCTCTGGGCAGCAGTGAGTGGCGATGCTGACGCTGTATCCTGCCAATAAGTTGCAGATGACAAACATAAGACACTGTAAGTCAAAATCCAGCTCTCCAAAAACGTTAAGTTTTCAAATGTTTATTGATAAAATAGTATTCATTATTATATTTTAAGTATTTCAGTAGTTTGATCTCTGCTCCTCTCTGCAGTGCTGTTGAGGTTTCAATCCAAGATGGAAAGACTAAGCATAAGACCACTAAACAGCCCAAACATGTCTTGGTAAGCGCACAGAGGAAAGGTCGCTGCAAACTCTGCAGGGCAGGCAGGTTGGTGGTTGGCGCAGACGGAGCAGAAGGAGGAGGATCAGAGGCCTTTCAGGATGAAGCAGCAGATGGTTGATGAGGAAGCTGCTTGACATGCATTAAAGATCAAACAGGTGAAACATGAGCGAAAGAGACAAGAACAAGTGCATTCTTTTTTTTTCATTTCTTCTGATGAGGCACTCAATGTATGTATGAGCACTGCAATCTGTTTAGAAGTCATTATATTCTTGTATTCATGAGCAGCCTGACAGAGGGCAAGACACTGGATTTCAGACTTTCAGGTTTAAAGAACAAACTCAGTATGACAGAGACTGTATGGTTTACTGTTAACAACGAAAAAGACTACATTTATTTTACCTCAAGCCTTTCACTTCGTCAGTAATTCTGCTGATTGTTTTCTAGATTTGTCAATTAAATCTGATGTCTATGAAGTGTCAGTAAATAAAAAAAAACACCCATCAGAGACTTCAAGTATCCTCTTCAAGTATCCTCTGATCAACCATCCAAAACTGACACACTTTCAAAGTCTGAATAATAACCCTGCACTGAAACATTGCTGAAGCCTACACCTCCCCTGATATTTAACAAGGTGCAGACTAGAGCCATGGTCTCCACCTACACAGTTTTGGTTAAATTTTTGCTGAATGAATAATAAGGCTAAAACTTGAAATGTAAATACGAGTCTCAATGTCTGATGGCACATTGTGTGGGCACATTTTTTAGCTAGTGTAATTTCTACACTATACATCCTAGTGTGAAATTAAGTATTTGAATGTGGCATCTGTGTTTGGTTACTGTGGTCATTTACAGTGGATTGTTTTTTAAATTTTTTTGCTTTTATTTGGATAAGAATGCTGAGGAGCGGCAGGGAATCTAGGAGAAGAGAGTGGGGGATGACAGGCAGCAAACAGCCAAGGTCATGAGTCAGTCCAACAGCCACTGGGTCAAGGACTGTAGCCTCTGTGTAAGGGACCCGTGCTTTAACCTATCAGCTACAAGTACCCACTGTGGGACTGTTTATTACAGAAGTGACAGATGTCTATGGTATCAAGTAGGGATGTAAATTTCAAGTATTTCCCGTAATCCATCTTGGAAATGTTAACGATCAATTAATCATTTAAAAAAAGAAAAGTGATGGCCCGGACTTCAACATGTGGATTTACTGCAACAAGAGAACTGAACAGAAACATATTTTGGACTCAGTGTCCAGTTTTCTGTCTACTCGTTCTCATTGAGTAAAATAAGCATGTGAACACAGTCAGGTGTCAGTAAGGAGCGAAACTGGGTCATTATTAGTCCGGGGGCAGAGAGACAAAGCACTCGTGGAGACCTGTCACACAGCCGCAGCCCCCAGCTGAGCATCTCCTCTCTGCGCAACAACTGTAGTCAGCTGATTCACATCGAAACATGCTTTAAACGTTAAACACCTCCCAGATAGCTGAACGAAATATGAGACCACATGACGTTTGTTCCACGTGATAGAAAATGGAAACAAAAAATGTGTTCAAGTACATTCTTAACAATCAATTAATCGATAATCGATTAATTGTTGACATCCCTAGAATCAAGATTACAGACAGCCCCCTTGCTACCAGCTACAATTGGTGCTCAGCTAAGACCTGGTTTATATCCTCAAATAAAATTTACAGAGATTCATATTTCTGGAAGCGTTCATCGATTCCACATTTTACTTAGCAGGCATGGTATTAGGACATATCTAACAGGAATCAGTAATGGGAAATATAAGCTGAGAATGAAGATGTCGTGCCAAAGGTTGGAGTTTGAATCAATGCACGCTTACATGTATAGTGCCAACAGAAAATCAATATGTCTGAGCCAAAAAGCACTACGCTAACTATTAAAGTTTTTCATGGCTGGGTACATACACTGTAAACTGAGTTTAAGTTCAAGCATGAATGGAAGATTTTTCTGAATGGCACATTTCATATAACCACTCTTCTTTAAAAACACAGAAACAAAACAAGACGAGCCAGACTTGGAAAGTACACATGCCAAAGTCACAAAGGAACAGAGCTGGTCAAAACAAGCTAACCCTGTGAGCACTCCTCTGTAATCCCATGGCAAAACAAGGCTGAGGAAAAAACGACTCAATTAGCAACAAAAACAACAAAAAATAGAGAAAGAACAAGGACGATGTGGGATTTTAATACATGCCAGCTGGGAGGGAGCCTTTTTCAATTTTCCACTGTGTGAAGGATTCATCTGGCTCAAGCAGCCACTCTGAAACCCCAAAAAATGAAGATGTAAAGTTTTGGCTACAATAAAAACTGTGACACTAAACATGTGACCCTCCAAAGTACTCAATGTAACATAAAAACGGCTAAATACACAACTATATTTGTTGCACAATAAGACACGCCAAGCGTATTACTAAAAGTAGGCTGTCAGTAAATGAACAATCTTGTTTTGAGAGATGCTAAAAATATGCTAAACATTGCCTATTCTTTCCAGTGGTTTGGTGCAGAGTCGTCATAGAAAAGCACCAGGTTAACCGCTAAAGATGGCAATGCTCTGACATCCTTTAGGTCTTAGGAGAGCGAAGACAATACACAGAAAAATGCAAAATGTCCATCCCATTCCAGCCTTTTCATGTACAATAGGCACACCAAAATATCTGCATCAGCTTGATGACAGTTTCAATGTTCAGGAGCCACAACAAAGTGTGCTGAGCAGCACAGAGAACATAGACGGGCTGCAGGTTTAAGTTTTCAGGTTTCAAATTTACATTTCATTGGCCTTGACAAAATCTGGTAAAATATACTGTGCAATGTTAACAGCTTATGTTAAAATTATACTTGAGCTGGCAGCATTTCCAAGATATGTATCAGTTTAAAACTGTTATTGATTGTTTAAATTATAATGTTTTGCTATACTACAAGCCACTGCAGTTGGTACAATATTATATGATTGACTTTCTGGTGTTTATCTAACTATTCTAGAGTAGGATTTGTACTGTAATCCTCAAAATTAAAAAGGACAAATGACGGCAAGGTACAGGAATATAACTGCATATAATCTCCATTAAAAATAACCTAAAATTATCAAGATTTATTGTTGAATTGTTTGGTCAATTAGAGGTCAATCTCTTTAAAATTGTCCAATCATCAGTAGGAAATCTAAACTTGATATGCTATCATAATGTCCAAAAGCAGTAAACCCTTATATTGAAGAAACTGGTACAAGTAAATGTTGGACGTTTTTTATTGACTGAAGTGATTCATTGATGATCGAAAGAGTTGGCATCTCTTTTTTTTTGGTCTATGCACTTTAATTTGACTCAATATTTCAGTGCCATAGTGCAGTCTTACAAGATTTAATGAAAGATACATCACTCTTACACTCACCTTGGATTTTTTTCTTTAACATTTGGAGAGAAATCAACCATAAATTCCTAACTCTTTTGTTGTCATACTAGTGGTTTTGAGTTATCTCTAAATTAACTTCTCCTTAATAATGACAGGAAACTAGTTTGAGCCGACTGTGTGTTTGACTACTGGCTTTAATTTCAATTTTCCGCTGCAGAGAAACTGGATATAACTTTGTGAGGGCTGAAAAAGCACTTTGGGACTGAGGGGGACAAATATGCATAACTTCAAGTTTGAGGATTAGATTTAAATATAAATTATGAATAAATTCTCTCATTAAAACATGCTCAATTCTCCTATAAAAAACAATAACGGCGGGTGGTTTTCCATCCCCCTACAGAGTGCCAAGAGCAATAATTCTTCACAATCCTCTACACCGCAGCCAGTCTAAAATATAAATTACTTTGACAAATATTTTTCCCAAACCCTTCATAGCCATATGTAGAAACCAGCTTCAGCAGGAGCATGACTTTATCATTGTGACAAGCCAGTCTGATGGAGAGTCCAACAGAGAGCAGAAACCTGGAGGATTTCATCAATTAACGATCAATACATGTGAAAGTACAGAACGCTTTCCTGATGTGGAAATATCTTAGGAGGAAAAAAACATATTTGGGGAGGACCTGATGGGAAAAATGCTTCAACAAAGGCTCTAAGCTTACAATGCACCTTTACAAAGAACACACTGATGGCGATGTATTCCTCTGTCAACACACCTTCACAGTGCTTTTATCTGCGATATGCGATCAGGCTACTGTACTTCATACTAATCTTTTCTCTCTGTAGTCGAGCTCGACTAATAAAAGCCTGTATGGGTAATATGACCCGTGTCTTTCTGTTATTCCAACAAGCAGCTGTTGTGGGTTCCTGCTCAGCTTGATTCCCAAAATTCAACCCCTCCTCCATTCCTCCCCATGGCATGCTGCGGGGTCAAGCTTATTTGTAAAGACAAACACTTATGAGTTGATCTGTCAAGGGATACAGAGCCATAACCTGGCAGAGAAAAGCTTTGGGCAGCAGCTCAGAGTCAATTTAGCAGACTCTCATTGGGATGGTTACCGACATTGAAGCATCTGTCTGGGACTCTTTGTGAGTGAAGGGCTGGATGTGATGTTACTCACACAGACTAACATATTCAACAATGATTGAACATGACTTGACCCTGGGTTTCATAACACTAAATGTAGCACTGTTAAGATATTATAATGAATGTAAACACTTGTGTTGAGTCCTTGTGGCTTTCGTTACAAGCTTTTAGACACTGATTGATTGTGAAAAACCAGCGAGTAAGACACACACAAGACACTTTGATTACAACTGCTTATTACCTGACGTCCTTGTTGATCACCAGTCTGTTAAATACCTGATTCTGCTTAATCAAAACCTCGAAATGGCAACGATTAATCTCAATAGTAAACACATACTGGCACATTTCACCTCTACCTGTTGACACTGTGGCTAAAAGCGAGTGTCTGTCTCAGGCTGGTCTTGAGTGGAGAAATAATGACAACTAGTGGGCACCGATGTGAGGGGCCACTGGGCACTAGGCCATCACCATCTCTGAGGGAAAAGTGGAGCCACATCCTGTCCTGGCAATGGCAGCAGAGCTCGTGAGTGCATCTATGAGCTGCTGATCTCTGCAAAGTCAGAAACATTACTGCTGTTATCTACCTCTGATGGTTTGTGACATTTGCCTCACTGACGTTTAAAAGGTGTGTCACATGATGAGTCTGAGATGGAGGGCTGAATGAGAACAGAAATATCAATATAGATATTCCAGCAGAAGTCCTGCTTATTGTCAAACATTTCCCTTGAAATGTTCGGTTTCATGTGAATTATTATTATGTTTTAAAGCAAGCGGTTTTAACTTGACTTGAAATACTCTGTTTAATGTTAACTCGTCCCAGGGAGCTGACAAGAACCTTTTGCAGTGATGCGTTACCGATCATTGAATCTGAGGAACTATTTTTTTAGCTTCATCAATAAATAATGTCCATACGGCCTTTCACCTTACCTAAGTAGCCATTCGTATAAATAACTTTCATCCTCACAATGTTGGGTGTTATTTTTTTAATCCAGTTTACGTGCAAGTAGATGTAACACAACCATGGAGCCCTGCACTGGCAAAACTGACTCTAGCAGGGAACCTTGATTGACATAGTTTAAAGCATAAGGCTGCTGAGCTAGCTGGGTGATGAGGCAAGTTTGGAACGAGGACTTGTTGCAAACTCTTTCACTTCTCTCGTCTTCAAATCATCTGTGCTCTTTGACTACTAGACACAGAGTGACAAACGCAAGCAAATGAAACTCTAAACGACTAGAAACCCCTCTTTTCATTTTTATAACAGCAGGTCAAGGTCAATATTTAGGTGATTATTTTTTTCTATAGAAACACACTGTAAGTGCTCTGTTTTCTTGTTCTGCATCAAAGCTTTTTTGATCCACAAATCTATTGTAGTTTATTGTTGAGACTCGGCTGTGTAAAACATGACTATCACAGCTTATACTGTATAGGATGTTTAAGTCCCCCATTGTGCCACAACACTAATGATCCTCTTTGTCACCGCACTGTTTGGAATAATGACTGTCATTACTATAAGGAACATCTCTTTTGTGAAATATTGAATAATTTCCTCTTTTTTCCAATGCACCTGCAATTTAGGGACAGATGATTTTGTCCTTTATGGATTTCTTCCATTTGTCTCTTATTAAGATCATATTGCTGGAGCTCCTCTGTAGCTGCAGTATATTAAGCTAATTGTTATTTAAATATGTTCCAGCGTTGTGAGATTTGTGTGTGTGTGATTTAATTTAGAGTTTATGTCTTTTTACAAAAGATGCTTACATTTTGTTTACTCATTCAAATTAACTATATGTTTAAATGTGTCATGAAAGGCAGCTGCAGGAAATGACATTACACCGCCACAGGCCTGGGGAGAAAAATGCTCCAAAAGTGGAGCAACTGTAGACCTCTTCATGTCGATAGTATGTGTGAGATCTCTTCCTACTTCAGCCCCCCAACCCCCTCCTCAAACACATGCACACATATACACTCATCACGCTCTCTGTATCTGGATGACAGAGGACTTTGCCTGAGGTGACCTCAGGAGCAAACTTACAGCTGATGTGTTCTGACAAGTGCGCTACAAGAAAGTGCTAACAGAGCAATGTAATGGTTAAACTCATTTTATATTTATTTTATTTTAACTTTCACCTCAGTCCTGTCACCCAGCTGACCATTTTCCAGTGAATGTTATCTCATTTTTGGCTGTGTGGGACTGTGAGCCTTGGAATAGCTCTGAAGACTCTTAGTGGTTCAGTTTGCCTGAGGGCAGGAGGGCATAAAAAACCACAGTTGACAAGAATATATGTCTTGCTCTCATAATATTGAGACTCAGAAATTAGTTGACCTCTGACCACTCTGACTTACAGTCATAAAAAACTAACCTAAGAGAAACAAGGCTGTCAGAAGCTACTGTAGAAAAAGGCTGATTTCATAAAGTTGTAGTCAATTATTACCAATTTTGAGATGAGTTTAGCTTTTTTGACAAGATAGTCAGGGACATGAGTAGCTGTATCACTTGGATATCACAACAAACAAAACATGTACTCTGTTTTTGCCTCCAAGCTGGTAGTTTCTACCGAAGTTGAGTGAGGTTGCCCTTCACTGAAGTTCCCACACTGAGCTTTTTGTGTTCCCATAAAGAGGGGCTGTGTATGGGCTCACAGCTACAAGGGGCAGCAGGGGGAAAGAGCTGACATCACAATTTTTCAGTTTGTCTGCAAGGGACATTTTCAAACATGTGTATATCTAGGGTGCCAGGGTTAGGTGTTTGGTGCAGAAGACATCTGCAGCTGTGCAAAACTTAAATGATTTGTTTGTTTAAACGTTATCTACCTTATTTCTTGCCCCTGTGATACCTTATAGGAACAATTGGTGGGGCTTCCACTGCATTCTGTAACTGAACATGAAACCGTTGTTTGCCACTGGGATGCTTATCCTGATTATAATAGCGATATAGAGATTGAAAATGAAGGAACATCATCTCTTATGCCGCGAGCAGGGTAATATGATCATTCGTCCTCATACTTTAGGAGGGATGGGAGAACGATATGAAGAAATGGCAGATAATGTGCATTAACATGTTTAGCTACTTTATTAGGTCTGCTGCAACAGACATAAAGCAAAGAACAACCTGAAAGGCCAAGAGGCATATCATTATCTAAATAGTAATAAGGTCCAGCTCATTCTGATCAAGCTTACTATGTCAGTGTTGCTACAGTTCATGGTTATTAGGGTACTAGACATCACAGCTGTAACCTAATTTGATGTACTGTGTTGGTAAGACTATTTTGCATGCATGTATTCATCTTCTAAAAATATCAATGCAACATCTGGACATTTTTAACTGCTTTGCCAGTTGTACTTAAAACTTTTTCATTCATGCTGCTCTAAATAGCCTAAACATTACAGTCTAAGTAGCAACAGACTATGGTAAATCTAATGCCTTGTCATGCTCTACACACCTGATATCAAAACGTTAACTAATGCCACCACAACCTTACCTCATCCAGCCTGCTAAGTATGTACTGGGACCAAACTGAGCAAAGTTGCAGAGTTTAAGAAGTGAAGTTTCCGAACAATAACACGTTCATTTGAAATAGTTGATTGCTTCGAATCTTATAGCTTGACTTTTAATGTTTAACAATTATTTGACTCGGAAATTAAGCCATGTATGATTGAGCCAGAATATGCAGCTGGGGAATGACAGTAGAGCCAGGTTTAAGTTGACACAGCTCAACAAGCAGGAGAACTCAGCTCACTCGATCAGCACATACTGTGGTTCATTGCTTCAATGACAACATTATTACAAAATTCACACAATTATGCATCATTACATCTGATGAGTAGCTGCCAAAGAATTAGAAAGGAGAAGAGAGGGGAAATAAATCCACAGAGAAGCAAACAATGATCCAAATGCTGTTTTTTCAAAAGTCACAACATGAAGTATAAAAATTAATGCACTAGTATGTGACTTTACATAAACCGAAATGGAATCAGTCAATTTTGTCTTCATAGAGTGAGGAGAAGCCAATTCTGACGTGCATTTAAGGTTAAACCTATCAGGGGCTGGTATAGGGCGGGGGTGGGGGACTGTTGAGGGACAGGCTGGCTTCCCAGCTGTAGCACTGCCCCTGTGGGTAAGTCAGGGAGGTCAGAGGGCCTCTGGCCCATCACCAACTATGCTGCAGTGTTACCAGGCTCGTGCCAAGCAGAGTGCCCACGAGCATCGCCCATTGCTGTGTCTTCCTGATGTGCTGCCATCACCCCTCATCCCCGAGACCATCTTCAGCATGTATCCTCACCCTGGCTCTGAATGAAGATAGTGGAATATCCTTTGTCCTTGCATAAAGCCCCCCACCCCCACTCATGATGAGTACTGTGTAGCCTACGTCACATTTGAACAAAAGAACAGTGGTGCTATTTATGGAGAGATGGGGCCTTTCCTGAGGCATTTTTTATACTGCTGGTCTTCGATGTTGGCTGATATATCAGTTACTTACACACTTTAACAAAATAAGGGAATACACCAAAACATTTTATTGTTTTCTATAATGGCAGAATTACCAATGTAAAGTTAAAGGTGAAAAATATTTGATACTGCATCCAAGCTCAAATGAGAAATATCAATCACAGAGTAAAGAACTCCTCTACTCTGGTAAATCTACGTTAAAAACTAAAAACAAATGGAAGAAATAGATTAGATCAGATCAGGGCAGTCTGAGATATTCAGGGTTTGGGTTCACCTCAACAGGGACACAACAGGCCAAATGCAACCTAAACTAGCTACTGAATGCCTAAACATAGCACAGTAGTGGTGGATAGGGCACGGCTTGTATGAGCCGTGACTAACTGCTGGCCATAGTGGCACAGCAGTGACAGCATGGCCGGTAGGGGCGATGCCAGCAGTGACTGACAGAATTGCACATGCAGGCAGGAACACTCACTTTGGTTTATTTCTATTGGCATATTGAAACTCATCCAAGGCGCCTTTTTACAGCTTTGAAGGCAACACCAAGAAGGCAGCATCAATTGCTATGGCAACAAGATATTGCCAAAAATTGGCCTTTTCATTGAGGGATTTCTACGACATATAAACATATCAAGAAGCTGACTATGTGTTTTGCATGAGGCTTGCTCTGAAGCACCTCAGCAGTTGGCAGATAAACTCAGTTATTAGGCCTCAATCTGCCTGTGCAACCCTCCATATCAGATTACAGTCAGATCTCCAAACAAGTCAAGCGGCCTCCCTCCCCCTGTGTCAGTTCCCCTCTGGGCAAGCATCTGCCAGCACATTCGTGATAAAGATGCAGAGATCAGGAAAGTATGAAAAAAGTGAAAATAGGCTAATAAAAGAGGCAGAACTATGAGGGGTGATAATCTTTGAGCGAGAGCCTGGCCTCAGCGCAGTGCTAACAAAAGGCACAGTGATGACAGAAATGCAAACAAGCAGCACAGTCTGCATAGGCCACAGGGGAGAAACATCAAGGAAGGATAAGTGGGAAGAGGCGATGAAGAGATGTACATTCAACATTTGAACACCACTCACATCTGATGGTGTATGTCATTATGATGTAATGCCTCTACGGTTGTATGAGATGAGGTTTTTCTTAGGAGATGAGATGAGAGGACTGCAAAAATAACACAAAATCACACGAGGCGTTGCAGTAAATATGATGGGGTGAGAGGCAGGAAAGGTAATAAAGAGAAATGGGGCAAGCAGATAAGAAAAAGGTGATTGTATCTCACTGAAGGTGATGCACAGAATACAACCTGTTAAGTGGCTGACTGGGGCAGTCTCCCAAAAGAAATACTCATCAGAAAGTGAGACTCAAGGGGCAGCCAAGTGGAGAGCCTCGCCTTCAATTGTGGGTTGACTTCCAGGCTGTGGCCTCGAGTTTCTGCCCAGATTGGAAGCAGTTTGACCATATGAAGGAAGTGAAAGCAGCCTTTTGGCTCTCAAATTGTAGCTAAATCAGAGGTGCATGAAAACTGTTTTTACTTTTTCTGTCAAATGTCCTGCTCAGGCAGCTTTATTTGTTTTTTTTTAGAAGTTATGGTCCCCTTAAAAGGAAAATGGGCCTATATGGGTATATCTTATTTATTTGACAACAAATAAAAGTATCAAGAACAAAAGTGTGTTCATATAGAAAAGGGCCATGTTGCAACTGTGCCTGCAGTGACAGGTGTGCTAGATAGACAATTGGTTCACTGCACTCTAAACTGCTTCATCTATAATGGACATTTTTACCTTAGTTTAGTTTATTTTCACATTAGCCAAAATGAAACAATATATTAAAAAACATTATCAGTCCATAGTAAATCATTAGTGTATAATCAAACTAGGATAAATCAAAGT
Organism: Notolabrus celidotus; assembly: GCF_009762535.1. Classification (NCBI taxonomy): domain Eukaryota; kingdom Metazoa; phylum Chordata; class Actinopteri; order Labriformes; family Labridae; genus Notolabrus; species Notolabrus celidotus. The sequence goes on from NC_048278.1 coordinate 11,794,917, forward strand.
TTTGTCACAGCGCTATTAACACTAACAGAAGGAAAAAGGGCAAATATTAAACTCATGTCCACCCAGTAGCTGGTTGTGGTTTGGTAAATGACAAGCACCAGGACAAATTATAAATCAAAAATCTAAATTATTTTATTTGGATTAAATAATTGATAATTTGATGAAAACAGTGAAGCTGAAATTTCTAATCCGATACATTTTAATCAGGTTGGAGAAATATGTTTCTGTGGTAAGTGTGACAGCAGATTGACATTTCAAAGGAGGTAAACAGGTGCTATTCTGATGTTTTTTATGTATTTTTGTCACAGCACAATACCCACAATGCAAGGCTTGTCTTTGTGTTTGGACTTCCCTGAAAACAGAGCCAGGGGAACTCCCTCTGAGTGAATTCCAGACTGAAACATGAAACCATGAGCAGGCTATTCCCATCATCTGCGACTGGTTTTAAACCAGAATAGAGATTTGCATATACATACATTAAGTCATGTATTATGTTGGTCTGGTGGGAAAAAAAATCTGTTGAGAATGAGAATTCATATTGTAATTTGTTTATTGACATTTTTTTTCTTGTCCGTCAGCTCTTCCCTCATTTTGCTCATGCTTGAGAGTTGATTATAGTCTTGAATAATTTCTTGGCCCGAGTTTATAAAATATGACAATCTGCTAATGAGATGTTTGCCACAAGTTGTATTCTGCAAACACTGCCCCCTTCATGTAAACATGCTCAGTGTAACTCTGTGTTGATTTATCAGGTTGATAACCAGCTTCATGTGACAGCCTATGGAGGTCTCCTCTGTCAGGGTTAAGGCAGGCTATATGAAACTTGATTCTTGTTATAGGCCCATGGTTGGTTTTTAATCTAATAAGTGGGTCCAAAGTCTTTTTAGTTTAATACCAAATTGGATCCCAGAAATCATTCAAACAGAGCTGATCAAGTCAGTGATGAATGAGTGCCGTTTGTGTAAACAGTAGGATGACAAGGCTGATGAGGGATCAGATAACAAGGGTAAACAAAGAATTCAGATTGGTTATTAGCTCTCAGACCAAGCTCCATAAGGACTAGGATATATCATTTTGGACCTGCAAAGACCTTTAGCTTACAGCTACATTCACAATTGTAGTTTGAATGAAGTTGCATCCTTTTCCAAAAAGAAATGCATGCATCTTAAACAAGTCAATACTTTCCAGAAGATGGCTGTGGTTAGATCTGACAGTGACAGCAGATGCTCTTCAAAAGTTATGGTGTGCATTGAAACATGGTAATCAGTTATGTAAACTGTATAATAAATTACAGCGCAAGTGCTAAAATATGCAAACCCCAGAAAGCATGCCCAACTCACAATGACATTCTTCAGTATTACATAACCACAGTAAAGCACATGTACTACCACTGTAAGCATCTAAATGAAAACAAAAATTCTGTTCTTTCACGTCTGCAGAAGACTTTCACTTCTGCTCATAAAGCTGTCTCAGACAAATATACCTCGTGACCATCTTCACACAGTTTCCGCTCCTCGCCCTCGCACTGACACAGCAACCACCATCTGGACAGAGACATCCCACCTCTGCTTGTTGTCACTGCACACCAGGTTTTCTTTCCTCTCTTTAAGTTATTGAACTTTGCTTTAGATGTTTATGAGAAGCTTATTTTCAAGTCACAACCCAAACTACTTCCTGCAACAAAATGCCTTTAGTGTCAAAAGGTCTAAAAATATTAAGACCACATCATGTGAAACAGAAACAGCATCTACAGAGAGAGCTTTCTAAGGTGAAACCACCAAAGCTGGCCCAATGGTAGACAATTTGAATCACAATACGACAATTAAAATAATCTATAAGTTTAATAAACCCTCATTTAGAAGTCATTCTACTAACCTGACCTTGAACACATCATAATGTTGCCTCCTTTCGTTAGCAAACGGTTAATCCTGTTGATTTCAACAGTTGTGAAGGGACCATGTACAATATTGTCAGTAAGTTGGGTGATAAGAATAAAAATTAAACTGAGGGACTATTTTTCAGCTACAGCTATTTAGAAATAATTTAGGAATCAATGCCTAGTGCCAGCTTATCTGTGTATGTAGTTGGTAGCCAATAAGTGTGATAATGTATAGTTATGCCAAATATTAAACTTGTAACATGAGCAGAGGGTTCATCTTCTTGCAACTCTATTTAGCAAAGCAATCTGCCAACTCTACATTATCCCTTACTAAGTTTTCATAGTTCTCAAGGTTTTTTTTTTCTTTTTAAGTTATATTTTTGGCTTTTTTGCCTTTATTTGATAGGACAGCTAAAGAGAGACAGGAAATGTGGGGAGTAGAGAGTGGGGGAGGACATGCAGAGAATGGTCAACCGGCCGGGAATTGAACCAGCGACCCCTGCGTTGAGGACTGTAGCCACTATACGTGGGGCGCTTAGACTACTAGGCCACCAGCACCCCGAGTTCTCTAGGTTTTACCAGGACCAGATTTGATTTGCCATAGGAGGTCTACACTTTTCTACAAAAAAAAAAATCAGGTAAAAAACACTCCATAAAGCAGATCTGAATGGAATATCAGTGTCTATCTGAGGCTTTTTGGAGGGGGCTAGAGCTTGGCTACCGGCTGAGATGTTGCCAATTGTAGCTCACCAGCTGACCAAAATCCTTTGATGGTTACATAAGAAAACACAGAGGAACACCAAAAAGCAGTCTACAGGTAAAAGTGAGTCTTGCAGACTGATATGGGAGTTTTAGCCGTTGCAAGTGGAGAAATAATCAGAGCTTTGTATCAGTCAGCTAAATCTGATTGGACTCACTAAATTGGGAGTAGGATGAAACTTCATACACTACAACAGTATTGGGACGTATTTGACACCAGAGGACATAAAGACAATAAAGTGTGGATTTGTAGATAAAAAAACACATTTCTTGGTGACAGAGTGTCAATGGCTAGACTATAAAACTGTAGCTCAAAAAGTAATATACAGCTCTGGGATTTAGAGCTGCGCCTGATTATTCATTCAGATGTCTACTAAACATTTTATTGTGTCTGTTGGCTTCAAATGCCCAATAATCCCTATCAAACTCAGCTTTCAGGATGAGCCAGCAGCCTTTACTGCAGTCTATAAATCCAAATATTCCTCACAATAAACCCACTGATAGATATTTAACAAGTGAGAGCAGTGAGTTCATGTCACCACTCCAGCTCAGAAACCTGAGGTGGAGGAACACTGTATCCCTATCCCCCACACTTTCCTGTGTGCTGAAAATACTTGCGAGGATAAGAGCCTGTTAATCCAGAGGTGAGATGAATGGCAGCACTGTGTATGTGTCTGCGAGCAGGAAGGAGGGCAGGCTGGGACCCCTGGCGCAGCTCGGCACAGCACAAAGACTGGCTCAGTGCTGCTGCTGTCACACATGGGCAAAGGATAAAAATGTACATGTATGCAGTAGTCATACAGTGTACAGGAAAATGCAACCACAGTGGAGTGAACGCGCAAGACACTTGCATTGCATTTACTCCATGTATCACCTGTAGATCTTATTTTTGAAAATAAATGACAGCTTGAAGACCTGATTAAAAAATATTCTTGGCTCTGATTTCAGTTGATCTTCTAGATTAAATTATTCCTGGAGGCATGTATGTCAGAAAGTGTGAGCGTTGAAGGTGAGATATCACTTAAAGCAGCAGTGCCATGAGGATGCATGGTGTGGACCAGTCAGAGGATAACTGCCAGAGCAGGGGCAGGCTTATATGCATATTCACTCCTCTGACCTGTTCCTCATGTTGCCTCAGACTAGGATGATAAGGAAAGGAATTCTGTGTACACTGCCACCTGGAAGTGTTGGATGGTGAAATTGAACCTTAGCAAGGTATCACAACCACACTTTGGCTGCTCAAGCAGATTTGCTGAAGCAAATTAGAATTAAAAACATGCATTCACATGATGGAGCAGGAACTCACACTGACTTACATGAGTGACAGAAATGACAATATTCAAGATTCAGAGAGACGTTTGAATCCAGTGTGGCTGAAGACAAGGCTACAGAGAGTTTAACGTGAATGTCCCCTAAAAATCTGGGATTCATCAAGAAAATAAAAAAAGTGACATTTAAAAATTTTGGAGGTGGAATCCGTGAAATCCCTGCACTTTGTTTTTTCAGCTGCCTTGTTGTACAGAGAGTAGCGCAGCAACAGCATGACAGTCTGTAAACTGTACAAAAAAATGCTATCAGGGAGTGAAAAGTTTGTTTAACTAGAAACTGAATTGTTTGCAAAGGTACCCTTCCAAAAAATAACTTAATAAAAGAGACAAGGAGATTTGTACTGGTAAAGCTCTGAATGAAGCATCCAAGGTGCCAGGCTGCCAGCTGGGCAGCTGACCTGACAGTGCTCTGCTTTTTTTAGGCTTCTGATTAGAGAGTGTTCTTGGTTTACAAGATATTGAACAGAAACCAAACTATTTCAGAAGGCTCCTTTTCTCAAAAAGCTTGAAGTGTCAATATTGTTATTACAGTGATGCTTTGCAAGGTTACAGAGACTGCAAGCTGAGCTGCTACTGAACACGAGCACAATTAATCACTTTATACGATATCGTTGAAAATGTTGATACCGTATGAAAACCTAAGGAAGTTGTCAGCTGTGAATGATTTAGTGTTCAGCAGACAGTTGACACACTGATAAAAATCTGATAAACTTACTTTTACATGAGACAAGTACAGGCCCATGAAGAAGTGTGGTACAGACTAAAAAGGGGGAATACATGATTAAAGAAAATTTAAGTCGGGTATAGCCCTTTGATACAGAACTTCCCTTTATCAGATGTCTAAATACAATAACTCTAAATTAACACTAAAATAAGTGTCCCATGACTGCGGAATGTGCAACTTTTAGCTTTCAAAGTTGTCATGTGAATCTAAAAAGATGTTTTTAGGTCGAGCTCCCAACCGGTTTCAGTTTCCCCCAAGTGGTCAGGAGAGGCAGTTCTTGCTTGTATTGTTCGGACCAAACAATACAGAAAAGAAAAATATAGGTTTGTTCTTCACCATAAATTCATTGTTAGTATTGTTCTCTTGCACTCAAGCAACAAAAGGCTTAGGAGTGTTTGCAGGTGGCCCAGGGAGAGCAAACAGCATAAATGCAAAAAATGTAAGCAGAGAAATATTTAGTGAGGACAATACGATAATCCCTCTGTTATAAAAAACACAAAAAACCTTGCAAAGCTTTTGAAAGGAATATTATGGATATCTTATTTTCAGTAAGCACAGAACTTTTATGTATTTCACTTCATTGAATTCCTCTCAATATGAGTCCACAAATTAGGCTTTGATAATTGTTTAAATATTATGAAATTGCAAATGGAAGAGTACAATATCCAAAGTGCAGAGGCTGCTAATAACAGTCATTTTACAACTCATAACAATGACTTTTCTTTATTAACCACTGACCATTTGAAGAATCAGCTGGTTCAGGGTTTATGAAACCACATGATTTTCCCTTTAGTTTGCTGCACAAAGCAGTACAGCTGTTGAGATGATTGGCTGTTTCTTCTCAATTTTGATATTGCAAATTTAGACGAAGGGAAAGTAAAGAGGTGGGCACAGGTAATCAAAAATTTAACTCCATTATCAATTGATCCATTAACAAAGATGTTAACCGGGATGACAGTTAATCAAAACTAACAGAAGTTATTGTTCACAATAACATTGAAATCTGAGGAAAATCCGACGGCCTGTCAGTGGTCCTGCTGCTCCATGTTTCAGATCCAGTAAAAGATTTAATTTGAATGCATTATATCCAGAAAGGTCCATGTATAACTTCAAATCTAAAAGGCTATGCTCTTGCTGAAATTGTCTGTGATCCATCTCACTATGTAAGAGAAGAGCTTGGACCCTTCTTTCTCAGGTAAACAACCTTGCCATATATTCTGCTAGTGATGTGAATTCTGGCTTTTTTTCAGTGATCCTATCATTTAGTTCAGCTCAGCAAGAGCTAGCTCTTTCCCAAACGGCTCTTCATATTACCATTTTGACTCTTATTAAAAACCCCATTCTGTTAAAATGATTTCACCAATTATTTATTGTCAAAGATGTCTGATGCCACAGTGCTGCGCTCCTGCAGTGAAGTCAGGTAACACGAAAATGCCAGAACAAAAACGCTGTGAGTGGACACAGGCCCTTGCACTAAGGCAGCAGAGTGCTTGATTTACAGTCAAATGATTAATCACATGCTACAGAGGCTCTACGCTGTAGTAACTGTGAAAGGTTGTTAGCCTTATCATCAGCTGGGCCCACATTTTATCATAATCTGAAGATACAGAACTGTGGCAGCGAGGCCCTCAACTGCAACATTTGTCATACCATGAGACCAATGCAACTTTCAAGGCCAACAACCATCACATTAGCATTCATCACAGCTGAAAACAAAAGGCTGTGTGGGAGTTCAGTCTGTGTATTTTTCTGGATTAAGCGCACTGCCAACGGGACAAAAGGAAAATCATTTACTGACTCCTCAGCCACCCAACCATACCTCCTTAACGTTTATGAGCTCTATGTGATGGGACAAGAGTGTGAGCTGAGGATCCTTGTGAATGGACATTATAGTCAACATTTTAACAAAAATGTAAAACAAAGTGGAAGGGGGCTCTGATATGGTCTCTGTTATGATCCGGGCCCAATAAAAGTTGATTAGTAGAGTTCAATGACCCCTATGTTGGACACTGACATCAGTACATCATTACCCTTTGACCCCCACAAAGTCTTGACACGCCTCATAAAGTCAGGGACTGGATTTATGTCTGACACACTCACATTAAATATAATCCTCCACTGTATGGGGAGAAATTATGACGCTACATTAGACAGAAGAGGGAGACTATAAACTCTCTTAAGCAGCAAAAAGAACACTGTATAAAACTGATTTCCAGTGCATCCTTTTTCACCATAAAAGCAGGCTTCTACAGTTCTAGGTGAAAAAAAACCTTGCCCATATGCAAAGCAGTTCAGAGAAAGGGGATTTCATCAGATGGGTACCTTAAATTTAAACTCCCTCAGGGCAAATAGTAAACGTTGAGAAGCTTGAAATTCCAGCTCTTTCAATTCAGCTGCCATAAGTATTTAGGATGTCCAGTCAACAGCCTTATTGGACCAATTTTCTGGAGTTATGGCCTTGGATACATTTCACCCTGTCCAGCATTTACAACAGATAAAAAATATGGCGAAATCAATTGCTATTACTGCAACAGGTGGATTTACTAACAGAGAAAAATAATCAGATTGACATTAGAATTCAATTTTTGTGAACTTTGATATGCAAATGTGCAGCATTGTCTGATGAAATCCTGTACTAACAGTGCTCACACGTGAGATAACAGGTAGCAGGAGATTCTAGAAAGTACAGTAGGTGGAAGCTTACTCCTGCGTTCAAGTGGTCAAGAAATGTTGGTATACCACTAACAAAGCTCACATCATCTTAAACAGAAATAAAAAGAAAGTAAAAAATTGACATTGAGGTATGGCTTGTCAGTTTATCAGTCTTTTGCTTGCATATTATTTGGGGTACAGTAAAAGCTTTTAACTGGTGGAGTGGAACAGCTACCCAGGTGATTCACTTTGATTTTAAAGAGTCACATAAAGCAGCATTTTATTGGTTGTAGGGAATCTAACGGTGCACCAACAAGGCAAAAATTATGACAGAATGGAAAAAGCTATCAATTCTCTGAGCAAATAATTCATACCATCATCATTGCATCGAAATTGTTTGCAGATTCATATTAAATGCTCATGCACACACTGAAGTTGTTCAAATAATTTCCTGTATGGGAAATTGGGATCACTCAAGGAGCATGTGAATGAAGCAGTATTAGCCTACTACTCTCCTTCTACAAGGTGCTACCACTTCTCTTTTGGAGTCCAAACTGCCACATGGCATTGACTGTTCCTTCAGCTGTGAAAAAATCATGTCTCAGACCAAAATGTCTTTTGAGACAACCAAATTTACTTAAAAGTCATTTAAGCAGGGACAGCTGGTTTACATAGTCTATAGGGCTGAGAAATTAACAATTAAACTGCAAGCATTTACATGAACAAGGTGGATTCTTTACTTACTCTGTTTTCTTCTTTGTCCTCAGAGGAAAAATTGGAAGTTTAAAGACAATGGGCTCATAAACAATGTTCAAAAAGGACTAATTTCAAAAATATAACTTTTGTGGTTCTTGATTTCAACAAAAGGACTGACTAACAACAAGTGAAGCTAGGATTTCACTCTTCTTTTTCCCATGCTGCTTTTTGGAGGTAACACAGCATGGACACGACACAGAGTTGTGGATTCAAAACATTTATCTTACAAGATCAGAAGCATGAATGCAGCACAACTGGGCTGGACAAGGTAAACTTTGCCTGTCAACTTAACACAAGCCACCCCATTACTACACAGAGACATAAGCTGGTAAAAAAAAAACTTGCATTCTCTGTCAAGGAGGACAGAGAGAGACAGGTTAAGAGTTTTTAGTTATTAAGTGTTAGTAGTGTTGTAGTGTTGTGCTGTAACTTAGGGTCTTGCATGTTATGCTGTTTGTGCACTCAGGCGAAGCCAAATGTTAACTTATGTATTTAAAAGTACTTTTATACATTTCTTTGTACAGATAGTATTTTTTATTTTAATTTTTAGATGAGACTTTAGGTTTCTATAGGTATTGTCCTTACTGTCTTGTTGTTGTCAAGTTAACTTGCATTTGTTGGCCCACACAACCAATATGACCACCAGCTACCACTGCATTTAAGTGTCAATAACCTAGCCAACTGATCCCTGGAACAGCAATCCAGCCCTTCAGAGAAGAGCTAATGACTAATATATGATATCCTAAAAACAAGAAATACAGAAGGAGAAACTATGTAGCAATGAGAAGAGACTCGAAGTTTGGTCCGGATGCTGCATGTTCATGTGTTAACAGTGGTAACAAGTAATAGTTACAGTAGGGCAGTCACTAAATTGATATGTAAGAAAAACATTATAAGTGTGTTAATTTCACATCACTGATCACTGCTTTCTCCACACAGGGATCAAAATGCTCAGTCTTGACAATACAAAACTTGAGGAGTTTTCTAGCCGACATGCCTCAGGGTTGCTTCAAAATAAAAATGAGCTGTTTTGCTCGGATAAAGTGTCAAACAGAACGCCTCTTACCACAACACCTCCTCTCTTTTAGACAGCACCCACTGAACCACACACTAAAAGGAGGTGGTGCTCTACAGTCTCCATGTGTCTCAACTTCCTTCCTCTCTCAGAAACGGTCAGAGCGCCACAGTCATGCGCGGGAAATCAAAAGCAGCTGAATTGAAAGCCAAGAATGACAGACAGCAGACAGGAAGGCTAAAGATGTTTCTGATTCTTGACGCAGACAGATGTGAAACCTAGGCTTCGAGACGGAAGGCCTCAGACATGCAGAAACAGTGTAAAATAGGCTACAGTTTTAAACAAAACTTACAATTCATATTTCAGTCTAACTGCAGTTGTAACCAAATAACTGCACTCGGGCGCTGAAAGTTTACTAAACTTACCTTTCTTTGTACAGATAGTAAGTACAGGAAGTTTACTAAACTTTAAACAAAATACTGCCAGGCCAGTCACCACGAGGAATAATAAGCAGGAGGTTTACAGTAAGCCCCACTTTGCATCATACAGCTCTACATGGATTTCAATGGGTCATTTCTTTCTCCAAAGAAAGGATATTCTTTGTTAGCTGGGAAACTGGTCCTGGTTAAAATGTGCTCTTAGTGTAAAATGAGCTGTGCATTTAAGAAATTTCAGAAGTTGTATTTTTCACACGAGAGAAATATGTCAATTTATGGCGACAGGTAGCGTGGTATGCTTCTGGTTAACACGTGTGCGCAATCATATTTTGGTGTCAGTGGAGGTGTTGGGAAATTGTTGTGTCCATATGGTTTCCTGTTGTGATGATAAGCCTGCACCAACAGGTGTGCAACTTCAGCTCTTAAAACAGTCATGCAAATTATGGGAATAGACTTACACAAACGCATGGTAGATGAACGCCCAGGCTCTCGGTCTCTCTAGCACGTTGTACAGGTAGTTTTGAAGCCGCCGGTAGCGCACGTTCCTCCGGCCGCTCTGCGCGCTGTATATGAGCGGCTTACCCAGCAGGCTGAGCCGGGCACCCTGCTTGCCCCGCAGGCTGTCGGACCCAGCAGCACCTGCTGCGGCGGAGGCTGACAGCAAACCGTCTCCCGCGTTGTTCATCATCTTTCGGCCGGATTCCACATCTTTCAAGCCGTAGCCTTCGGTACGGTGCCCAGGCGATGTCCTCATCCAGAGCCCGGTGCCGCCTTCGTCTCCGCTGTGGTTCCGGGGCATGGCATCACCAAAGCGGGCATTAAGTGCGCGGAGGTCTTCTCAAGCATGCGTGTCCTGAGCCGGGAGCTGCGCTAACTCACTCATGCAAGAGACAGAAAGGGCTGAGTAATAAGAGTGAAACAGTCGCTGTTAACCGTCACACTTTGACCGCCCTATTTCCTCTTGCCTCTCGAGCCATTAACACAACTGTCGCCGCGCGTAAAGGTATCCACCGCACGCGTCCTGCGCGTGATGCTGTCCTATGAGACTAAATCAAGTTAGGGATGTAGTTTGTTCACACTGGAGCTGGATGCAAGGTAATCGAAGCTTCAATTTTCAGCACAGGCTTTCTTCCCTTAGCGCTTTACCGCCTGTTGCTTCATACAGCGATGCGCGTCCACGGCAGATGCGCATCTGAGCTGGTCGCGCTCGCGAGTCATTTTATCTTGATTCTTCTGTCACAGTAAGCAAGTTAATTATCTTACTTCCACATCACTTCATAATTAAAGCATAGTCTCTCGAAGTTGCTCTTTTGTGGCAGCAAAATTGCAAATGAACAACCATTGCTCCTAGTGTAATTCAATTTCCCGTAAAAGTTCCAAATTACACCACGTCTATGAAAAGCCTATCAGGTAACATGAGTACAGAAGAATTTTCCACTTGGTCGGCTGGAAAAGCAACAACCGCGGACGGCTCTCTGAACATCTGCAGAAAATATTATGCTGTGACCAGAGTTAGCCTACTTCTAATTCAGAGAACCTTTCTTTAATTGAAATATGTGCCTCGTGTGAGGCTTATTCATCGGTTGTCCTGCTGTCACTTGAACCACGTGGCAATAAGACTAATTTCTCTTACATTAGTTTATTTGGAGCCTCTCTCGCTTTTGATGTCTGCTTAGGTGTTTGAATTCACTGCCATTTGAAATCCATTGACCCAAATCGGTTTATATTTTCAGAGCAAACTGAGCCGAATTAACAGAATATACAGCCTCCTTTATGTGACCATCGCCTGAGGTGAAAGTGGTTACTAGAAAAAACGTGATGTAGCCAAAATGACGCCTCAACAAGGACTTCCCCTTCCCAGATGCATAATACACGGTCTCTTCGAGAAACCTCTGTAGTCATCTACTTAATAAATTATCCTAAAGCTTCCCCATATTCAGCCTGACTGCATACTGCATGCATTGGGGAAACACTTCAATTTCATGGTGGTATTAATGTTCATGAGATGGAAGAAAGCAGTCAGCGCCCCTTCAAAATTCCCAGTATGTGCGAAAGAAGGAGGGTCAGAACGCACGGATGTGTTGTATTGTCATATTTAATGCATAGATGCTGAGAGTGACCAGAACCTGCTTCTTGCAGAGGGTTGAGAAGCGATTGTGCAAACTAGTCTGTCTCTCAACAAAATTACGCCATCTGCTGGTGACTGCAGTAAACAGACAACCTCTGCAAACACGTTCTTAATGCATGTTTGCTTTGGTTTATAATCCTTGCAGTTTTAACCTAAAGTAAATTATACTTCATTGTCACAAGAGTACTTTTTGGAGCACAGAAAATCCCGTGACATATTGGTAATAACATATTCCCCGTTTTCTTTCACCCAGTCGCTCTTCTCTTAATGCCTTTATCACCCAATACTTTTCTCCTTTAATGCCCTCTGAACTGTTTGTTGTTCTGCACTTCTATTCTCAGCGTATGTTCCAGAGGCCGTACTGTAATGCAGTCGTGAGTTGCCTTAACAATGTAAAAACTCTACACACACAATCATGATATACTGCTGTTTGCTCACATTTGTCACGCTCCCACAGATGTATTGTACATTTGAAAAATTACAAACCAGTTAGTTCCAATGGCAGACTTCACTGTCAAAAAGTGAAGCTATTGCAGAGGTGAGAAAGAATGCAAAGGAGAGTCCACATTTATTGCAATTTTTGCAGCAGAATTTGACCAAGGCTGTTTGCTTTACAGAGGTGATTTCGGGAGTTAAGCTTTTAGAAAATGAGATTGCTAATTTACTTTCAAGAGCCAAAACGACAGTGTGCAAACAGGGGGAGACAAAGAAAGGAAGGCAAAAGCCTTTTACGCACACAATGCTGAAAAAATGTCTTTAAATTGCAGGAGCTCTGCCCCTAATATTCTCTGAAGTCGCTTCTTTACATTTCCCTCACAATTTGAAGTCCCTATCAGACAAGGGTCAAGGGGTATGGTGGCAAGGCATGCCATGAAAATCACTCTGAAAAGGACTGTGTTATGTTCACAACATGATGACGGACAAGGCATATAGACTTACACTTTGATGAAAGTTTCTGCATCTATGTCAATGCTACAAACAGATGGATGCAGCGTTCACACATCAGCTCACCCTGATTTCACACAGACCTCTTACATTCATGCAGAAGGGTGTGGGTGGTTGCTATCACCCAGTATACCACCTACACCCTCTGCTCAGAGAGTAAATATCAGAGCTCCAATACTAGTTTATCTTTTTCTCAAAGCTCACTCTATCCTTCTTCCCTCTTTTTATAGCTCAGCAGGTTTTCAATACCTGGGAAAAGTACTCAAGAATCAGTAATAGTCTGTACCCAGCTTTGCAGGTATTAAAATTTTTCACTTCCTGGAACAAATTCACAGGAACAAATAATGGTCTTGTGAATATTAAAAGGGGTTTAAGGTTTTGAACTTCTCAGAACTGGTACACACAGGAGTAAAATTAATCTCAAATTAATACCAAAACCAAACAGAAGGGTATGGAGGCTCTACTCGACATAAATCAGCATAAAGGAGGAAAACTTGGTAGATTCTGAGAAGTCACCTAAATCTGCAAAAAATCTGTGGTCCCGATTAGAGATCAATGGTTGAAACAACTTCAGGCTCAGGTGGGGTGAACAATATACCGCAAACTACTGGCCTTGCATACATAGCAGTATATTCAGTCATTCTTACAGCTCCAGTCATTTCACAACGCTTACATACAATGTAAAAACAGATTTTTCTGAAATGCAAAAGAAAGACTCAAGAGGGTCCACCACGTTGAGTGCTTCCTTGACTGGAGTTGAAGTAGGTGTATTAAAGTTTAAAAAGACAAAAGACTTACTTAGCAACTCTAAGCACTTATGCAATCTTACAAAGCAACTCTGTTTTGTGTTCATCATGAAAGTCACACTATAAAAAAAAAATCCTGTTTAAAACAGAAACAGCTCAACTGAGCTAAAAATGTATGGTTAATAACGAAAAATGAAATATTCACACTAATAATTTCCTTATCCAAACAAATGTACCTGTTATTGTGATTGTGAAGATTCTTGGTGGTCTTTTTTGTCAAAGATGGAAGAAGAAGCCATAACAGTTTACTCTGCCAGAAATAAAAGCTAATTTCCCTAAAACATATTAGGATGCAGGACATTTGTGCTGTTTGTACAAGATTATGCAATGCTGATTAAGTTATTGCTGTAATGGGCTTTCTATTGCTCATATCTGAGTTTATTAAAACTCAAGGATTTTGTACTTGAGTTTTTGTCTGTATTGTTCCAGATTCACACAAAGCACTCACTATCTGTCTTGTCCTTGTTTTCATGATTTTTGACCTCAGAGTGATGTAATACAGCCTCAGGTTGGATGTTTGTCTGCTCTCTTATTGTGGCCCTCAGGAGACAGAATTTAGCTAAAAGTATTTTTTCCCTAAGTTTTTTTTTATACTCAGTTGTTTTTGAATGGTCATCTCAGTAGATAATATTCAATACGAACTTTGTGTTTTTATTCCTCTTCTAGCCATGGTTGCCATTTCCGCCAATGTTTACCCTTTGACCTGATTAGATAGATTAATCCATTTCCTGGGAGCAGCATGGAAACTTCATCTTGCCCTGTGACTTGTGTGATCTGAATTTCTTCTTTCCACCACGATCCATATCCATGCTTTGTAACATGAAGGTTGTGACCCTTGATGCAGTGATGAGGGGAACCCAGGGCCCAGCTGGCATTGCAGGCCTGGTGGGAGAGGGGTTAGTGCAGATTGCCTGCAGATGTTTTTTCGGGGGGCCCTTTACTTCTTTGACAAGAGGATGTGGAACATTAATCTCCCAAGCCCTCTGCTGCACTGTATCATAAGTAAGGTCACACATGAAGCTATTATGGTTCAACTTCCTCTTTAGTGAGGCGCTCTGTGGTAGCTTTAAAGACAAAGAGCTTGACTTTAACTGTAGCAGAACATATGCCACAAAAACAAGATCAAAAGACTTCCTTTCCCCTAATGCTGTACTTGCATAAGACATAATTTTGCTGCAGGAGCTACATGGATAGACAAGACTCTCCATTGTGTGGAAGGATGTAAGTGTTAAATTAAAGCTCGTTTTAGGTTGAGATGGAACATCTGAAATAGAAGTGTTGATGGTTGTTGGGCTACTGTCCTGTTCCATGTCTGTAATCAACTCCCTGGAGCGAAGCAGGGAGAGTCGCCTATCCTTGCATAATGACAAATAGCGATCTGCTATGGTCTTGGAGCTTGTGACAGTCTCCATACAACCACAATACGGGTTCCACATTCCCAGCCAGCACCGACAGTGTTTTTAGGTTGCAAGATGAACTACATTGCATAACTTGACTTTGACTCTATAGCTTTTGGGACTCCAGAGGTAGTGTGCCACAATAGGATAAAGATGCTATCCAGCAAATCTAACACAAGGTTTCAGGCCAACTACATACTTACAAGTACTCCTGTATGATGAAGCAGACTACACATTATTGCCATCTTATTTATTTAATGCTGCTTTCTGTACACACTACACTACTTAGGCCAAGCAGGCCAGTTTGTGTCATTAGCACTGAGCGTGCTGTGGTGGGAAAATGTTAATTCAAAGCATGCTGCTAGACTATTTTCACTTCATCTATGTATGTAATGCCTGTTAATGATATTAGCTTTCCAGACTGCAGCTTTATTGTGCAAATTGGTTGTCCATTGACTTTGTGTCCCTGGTCATAATGGTGTCGTGTTTCAGAATAAACAAATTAAAGGACCCATGTGCAGACAGCGTGAATAATAGGATAAAAGAAAAATACTTGCATTGTCCTGGAAAACAGATCCGAACAAGGATCCACTGAAAGTCCAGGTAAACAGGTCAAACTTACGAGGAGGAACAACAGGGAGCTCAGGCACAATCAAGACACAGGTGTGGCAAGGAGACACAGGTGAAACCAATGAAGGGCAATCAAATTGGAGGGAAGCACAAAGGAAGGAAGTAAAACTAGAGATTACCCACAAAGAGTAAGAGCTACGAAATAAAACAGGAAACACTAAAATCTGAACTCAAGACTAAGGCAGTGAACATACACACACAAGGGGTACAGGAAGTAAGACAGCAGTAAAACCCACAGGAAACAACAACTGAAATACAAAACACAGAAGATACAGAACTAAACCAGAGAAACTCATGACACAAGGATTGGTTAAGTTTAAAGACCAGAACTAAAAACTTAAAATGACTCAGCATTAAGACTTTTATTTCATTATAATTATTCATTGCTCCATTGTAAGACTAGTGATGCTGACTCTGTGATTGTTCCTTGACCCTTTATGTCCTGAATCATTGAATTGTACATACACAGGGGTGCAGCAAGGAATTTAGGGCCGTATAAAAATATCACTTTGGGTCACACCCCTTATCTTTAATGTAAACTGCACTAATCTTAAAAATATTACACTGTGTCGACATGGAATAAACAATTTCCCTATGCTATGCTCTGAGTCCAAATGCAGCCAAGGTGGGTCAGACACAGGTCTGAGTCCTGAACTTAAGTGTTGAGAACAAAAAATTACAAACAGGGAGCAGTAAGAAAGAACCATAAATGCAAAATTGTAGATGTTACACCTAAACACTGAGACAAAGAACAGCATGGGGTTAACTGCAGAGTTGGATGATTCTCAGGAGATCTGTCCCAATAAGCAACACCCTGCTGTTTTCACTTGATTACAGCCTTTGTGCTAATATGCTGACAGTCCCCTATTTGGAGCCAGTGATTCAGCATATTGGCAAGGCATTGGTATCAAATGAGTTTGCTCCAAAAAGTGGCTGGCAGCTTTAGAGATATGATCAGGAACTTGTAATAGAGCCATTACTCTGCTCCAGAAGAAGCCAGTTGAGGTGTTAGCGTGGGTTTCTGCATGTCAAAGTGCTGTCACCACAACCTGACGCTGAAGAAACGGAGAAGAAATTGGATGGAGGGATTGTAATCCATCACCTTTTCTAACTTGTGGCAAGAAAACACATTTCTCCAGAATCAAGCTGTAAGTTAAATGTCAGCTCTAAATGAATAATTTAAAATGATCTGAGCATCACTATTTACTCATCAAGAGTGATTTGTAAAGTGCCAATAACTTTTTGTCAGTCGCATAGCTCTTAATATTCATGTTCTCACACTATCTTGATGCTGCTCTGTGTGAAGTGAAGCCTTAACAAGGACATCGACATAAGAAATAAGTATTTCAGTTTGACCTTTTCAAACCTGAAGAAAGGCAGGCAAAGAGAATAAAAAAGCAGCTTTCTTCCACACATTCTTTTTATTTGTAAATAATAAAAATGAACTTTTTTAAATATAAAACATACACATCATTTGAGCCACATCTGTTATACAAACAAGAAATGTTGCAGTGAATGCTTTACTTTTTTCTAATTTTCTTTTTTGTTTCGGTGGAACACAGAAGTTGTAAACAATCAGCAATTTTTTTCCTGTTAATACTGACAAAGAAAAGAAAAAGAAAACCTGCTTTACCGGACGATGAAAAGAAAAGTCAGCGCCTCTGAATTGGGACTGACAGTTGAGACATTGGGTTTGAAGCACAAAGAAGTGTTCAGACGATTACTTTTTTGCGCAGTGGAACACCTGTAGATTTTGCAGCCGTGTGTTAATGCACAGCCGGTTTGTGACCCAAGTCCATCACCTTGTGTTGTCCCACTGCATGGTCCCTTAAGGTAATCATTGCTCCTCATTATATGTCTTTGCCTCTTTGTAAATATCACTGAACCCACTGAAACCCAGTGAATGGCTGTCGAGTATTTACAGTTTATGACTCTCTGTGCATCTGCATTTATTCTTTATATAACTTAACAGTTCATTTCTTTTTATATCTGAAATCATTATGTTGAAACATAATTCATATTTCCATATAAGTGGATCTGATTTGTACATATTTATTCATACAATATCTCAGCCCCTCGGAGGTATACTATGAGGTGGGATAACAGTATGAGGGGCTGTGAGGTCTGTTCAGTACCACTGTAGAGTACAGTACATCTTCCAGAGGGTTGAGGAAAGACATCAACGTAATCTCGGGATTAAGTTTGAGAGACATTCAGCACCGGACTGAGGGACGCGGAGTGGACTGCAGTTGAGTTCAAATGTCTTTGCGTAATGGGAATGGCTTCGGTTTCTTGGTTTTATCTCTTTAATATTCAAGTACGAGCAAACTGTACAACTGCATGCAACATACAAGCGGCCCTACAGTATGTGGAACTAACACACATATCTAGATCAGTATCTTTTTTCTGTATCTGTTTTGTTTTACAAAAATGTGCATGCAGCTTTGAACAAGATTCCAAAGTCATGCTGGCCCCGCCCATTTTTTTCTGGTGGGCGGAGTCTGCGGGCCGTACAGAGAATGAGTGTTGGTGTTGATGTCCCAACAGATCAGTCTGGTTGGTCACTTTCACATTCACAGAGATGCACATTGGAAACTGTGAGCGATTCGTATTTTCTGTTTGTTTCATAACAACTAGACAAAGAAATGAACAGAACCACTGACGGGATTGCTGCTTTTTTTCTTTTTTTTTCAACTAAGTGTTTTTTTCAAAAAGTTAAACTTTTTGTCGTAAAAAAATCAAGCTCTTGTGCTCGTGTTTTTAATTTAAAAAGAATGTAAACTAAGGGCTTGATAGAAACCTGGGGGTGAAAAATTAGATGCTCCCATCTTTCTCCTGCGTGAATGAACAGACTTACTTTTTTTTAGAGCGATGTCGAACTGTTGTGATATCTCAAAGTGACATAAATTTTATTTATTGGTCAACCTCCTGGGAGGTCTAATATACATCTATACAAAGACAACTGGCCCCGACATTTGCCAGCGGTGGAACAAGGAAAACAATGCTGCACGCTAATCTCACTGTCAGTGTAAAAATCTAAGATGTGTCATCATTATCAGCCCCTCCCCACCCTCCCTCCCCTGCATAACACTTGCAGACATTTAATAGATTTATATCCTTTTTTATCTCATGTTTTGTTTTTTTCTCTCCATGCACACACCAGACTGACAACATTATCATGAGCATTTTACGCACTCTAAAAACATTTTGTGCCAGTAGTAACAAAGGGAAAGAAAATGAACGACAAAGCAAACACGCTAAAACAGTGAGGCTTCGAGCAGCCATGGTAAACATATTGAAAAGAGGATTTTTTTGACAGAGAGGGACCAGTAATGCGGCTCCAAGGTCTAGGCACCAGAAGAAGGCCCTGTGCTTCCAGACTAAATCCCCACTTGGGAACACCCTGCCTGGGGGCAGGAGTGCCGGCAGTCTGTTGGGTTCTTGAGGAGGCCACTGCAAAGAGGACAGCGCCCTCTGCGAGTGTGGAGGGTGATAACCTCTGACTTGAGTCCATACATTCCGATGCTTACATACAATTCTTTGCTATTGTTGATTTAGTGAAAAACCACCCTGCTTTGTTTGATTCTCCGACACTTTTTTGTCTCCTGCTCACCAGCTCTGCTTGTTTAGTGTACACAGAGAAAAACTATGACTTTTCTTTGAAAGGATATGAAACACTGAAATATGGCGCGCTCTACAACAGACAAAATTAACCACGACAGAAGTGATTGTCAGATCTCAACAAAGCTTTCTCATTGTGACTGTTTCTGATTGTTGTTCTACAACTCCGCCATCTTTTTTTGTGTGTTTGTTTCTCTCTAGAGTACATTTCATTGTTAGTTTAACTTGTCGAGTGGCGTAAAGCAGTTGGTCCACTAGGATCGAACTCCTGGAGGTCCCGAGGAGCTATCAAGTGATGACTGGGAAGCCCGCCTTGTCAGGGAGGCAAGTGTCGGATCCACCAAGGACGAAGGTGGAAATAATTTGTACCAACCAATGACTGTGCTTGATAAGTCCAGTTCCTCCAATAGGATTTGTGCAACCCCCATGAAGCTTTTATGGTCCATACGGCCATAATCCCCCCATACAATCACCTGAAAGGAGAAGTTTTTTTTGTCAAATTACAGCGGACTTGTACCTCATGGAAAAAAAACCATATTTGTTTCGCTGTTACACCAAGAGCTCAACCAATGCAAGATGGAAAATCATAAGCAAAACCAGGAAGCAACCTCATTTAAACAAACCAAGTTAATCAAGTTTTTGTGTTCTCTAATCAAATCCACTTTATTTTTAAAGCAAAAAAAAAAAAAACCATCCCCCCTACCCTTTAAGACCAATGTAAGAGAAATAAAAGAGGGACCTCAGGCAGCAGCTGATCGGCAGACGCAACGGAGGTCCCAAAAAAACAGAAAATGCTGTGAACGTAGACCCATTAGTTTTTGTCTATATCTATGTTTTCTGAAATGGCAGTGTGTTGAGCTCTCAGTGACACAGTGAATTCCACAGTGAAAGAGGTCCAACATCAGCCATATTTGTGATTAAGGGAAAGGTCTTGGACTCACCTGTAAGACTTTACCCTGTGGACTTTCCTCGAAGAGCAGTGCTTGCTGGTACAGTGGGTCAAGTGTTTTACGTGCAATCTTGGTTTTCTTTTTGGCTACATATGCTCCATTATTCAGCAGGTAGACCTTAACATATGGAGCTGAAGGCAGAGACAGAATATTTCAAAATACATAAGAAAAGATAACAGCCATGCGCCAACATAATCTAGATCACTGTGACTGGTTTCTTGAGAGGGACAGAGGGACAACTCTCTTTAGTATCTAAAGGGTGCTCAGGCTCTCACCAGGGAGGGATTTGGATCCTGGCTTCTGTACGAGTCCTCGAGCCCTGATGACTTCCACCTCAAGCTGACCCTTCTTCTCCATCATACCAATCTGGATGTCACCTGGGAGACACAAAGAAGTGAACAGATGATTGGTTTAATTCATCAGGAGGAGATATTTGATAGGGTGTGGTGCAGAGCTAAATGGGGCGACAGCTGCAGGATTAACAAGAAGGCAAGAAAATTAAAGCACAGTTTGTAGTTGTGACTGCAGGCTCAGCCCAGAAAAACCATCTACTAAAATAAGTGATAGGGGATCTTATCATCGAATGTGCTTTGCTCACAGCTTTTTAAAGCTAACCAATATGTGTAATGGGTCCAATGGCCATTATCTGAAAAACAACTTGGAGAATATTTTAAATCACATTATACATAGAGGAAATGCAAGTGACATCAGGGTAGGCAGAGTCACTGCAGCTGCATCTACTAGGCAGCAAAAAGAACATAGCACTGCAAGCATTGAGTGGCAGCGACAGTGTTCAGCGTGAAGCAGCAGAAACACAAAAAGACTTCTAAACAAAGAGCTGAGGGGAGCACAATGCAAGATCAAAGGTAAAAATGGAGTCTGATGATTTCAGAGTCAGAGTCTCAGTGCCATGAAGCTGCCTCTATTTTAACCTGGCTACATCACCATGCTAACTCACTTAGCAAAGCTAATCTCGTCAGGTGAAATGTGTATTGAATCATTTAAACCGTAATGTCACATTATTACAAAGCATCTGCATTGAGGTAGTGATGCATATAATCTGACACTCCTCCATTTTCCCTCCTCTCATTTTTACCTTTTTGCTTCAGGTAAAATTAACACTTTACATTTCAGCAGATCATCCATACAGTAAAAAGGGAGTTGCCTCAAAGGACACTGGATTACGTTTTTAAGCTAGGTCTCACTATCCTGCAAAGTCCTTGTATGGCTAGTTTACGTTTTAGTTTTGCAGTGAAAGTAAAAAAAATATTAGTCTGCAGGTATAACTCATAGTTTGAAATCAGTAATTGAATGATACTGCTGTTTAACCAAATATTACACTTATACCAGTGTATATTTCATGAAGTCAAAGTATCAGACTGAATCTCAGATTCTGTCTGTACTGCTGAAACCATGTGTACCATTGTTAAAGTTTATGAGTAGTGCTGTGTGTAATTGTCAAATTACAAATAAATGGAAGGTTACAACAGCTAAGCATAGTAACATCAATGTTAACGTGTTCATTTTCAAACTGACATTATCATTTCCTGCAGGTTTTGCTTTGTGTATTACCCCGGTTGATAAATAAGGACCACATAAATAAATGTCAGGAAACATGATTTCTGGTCACATGTAGACGTCCATGCATCACTGTGTCTTTGGTAAACTGGTCTCAAATTGTACTTGAACATAGCAACATTATGTTAAGTGAACTAAAGTGCAATATTTGAAGTTAGAAGAGAATCGTCAGCAGAGTCTTACCTATAGCAGGAGTCGCCAGCGTTTGTCTTCCCACTAACTGAGCTGGTCCAAGGCCGTCCAAGAAGTCACTGAACTGACTGCTGGCACCCAGATTTACTCCTGAGAAGATCAAACTAAGAGAGAAAACACAAACACATTGAATACTCATCACAAAAATGATCAATGTCACAGAATATTAAAGCAAAATAAAGAAATAAAAGTAGCTCTCGTGTTAATTGTTGGTTCTCTGAGACTTCAGTGTTCATTTTTCTGCCTTCAGGGAAGTCAGTTAGCTGCCAGTTATTATTTACAGTAATAAAACATCTGAAAAATTACCCTGGTGTGATGATCTATCACAGAAAACACCAGACCTGAATTTGATTCAGTCAGAGCTTTGTGTTTCATCGATGCCTCACTGAGTCTGAGTTGTTTTTTCAGTGTGCTCATTATAGTACACTCTGTTTGCTGTCATTCAGCTGACACTTACATGAAGGAATAGAAGCGTATGCTCCCTGAGAAAATGTTAGCAAACAAACATTACAGTCACGTCTGTGTCATTTTTTTAGGTGTGAGTAGGTTTACTTAATTACAGATTGAAGAATTTAAGAAAAACAGGGGAAAATGAAAGTTTAACTACACTGCAGCCTGAAAGCAGGTAGAAATGAAGTTGCTCCATAACCTTACAATTCCCTAATATAGAGAACACTGACAATAAAGGGGGTAGATGTGGATAGGGTCGAACAGGAATGGTGTGTTTTACTTACTTTCCCTCAGAGTTGCAGCTGTTCATGCTGCCATTGTTCGACTCTCTGCTGGGCTGCCGGCTAATGTTGCGGGTCAGCTCCACTGCCATGCCAGTCTCTGTGCTCCTCTGGATGGGAGCTCCTTTCTCCTTCTTACTCTTCCCCTCTGGATAAAAGAAAGACAGGAAAAATTACAATAACGTAGTCAGAAATGCTGACTATGTTGTTTTTGCATTTTAACTTTCCTAGAAAATTATGCAAGTGTTCTTTTGTTTTCACTCTCCCCGTTTCTTTCTGATTTAGCTTACAGAAAGTCATAATCTAATGAAATATAATCGATGAAGAGGAATGTCTGCAATAACTACAACCACAGATTTACTTTGAAGTGAAGACTGCTGCATTATTTCTCATTTGGTTCCTTAGAAAATAAGTTTAGGAAAAGCTTATTTGCTCGGGTATGATATAAAATGTTATACCTATCTTCCTGCAACAGCTACCTGTTCTCAGCATAAAAAGTTGAACATTATATCTAATGTGATAATCCAATAACAACTTTAAAAAAAATAGTTTGATTATGAAAAATCAACATTTGATAAGGGTGTTTGTGTGCTTTTTAAAAATCCTTCTTAATGAGACAGTTCCCCTTATACCTGCAATTCATCATTTTTAGACCTCTGCTTTGGTGCAAGTAGATTCAAGAAGGTTTGCCTTGTTCATCATTAAACTTTCAACAGCAGGAGGTAGGCAGTTTTAACATATGGACAAAGTCAGATTGCCCATTTCCATTCTTACTTTTAGAATGATTGCAAAAAGAATTCTGATTGTCTGGAAGTCCACGAGAAACTGATCCCGCTTCCCAGTTGATTTAATACACCTGTAAATGTTTTCTGCTATATGTTTACATCTTCATTAGCTAGTTTCAAGTTCTCTTACATACAAAAGTAATCTTTCTGCAACGTTGTATTAACTATAGTCGTATTTAGAGCAAAATTGACAGTAATAGTCCTAACTAATCACAGTATGGCAGCGTATTACTGCAGCAACAAGTTCATTCACAGCCATCATAGTTTCACCACCACATAACATTAGATGGTGGCTGTTTCACTCAATGTAATAAAGAAAGAAATTGGGCAGATTAGAGATGGTAGCAACAGCACAGCAGAAGCACCTAAAGTAATAATTTAGTGTTTTATTGACATGACAACCATAGTCTTAAAAAAAACAGGGGAAGTCCAGCTACCCTTCGGCTCCAGGAGCCACTGCAGTGACTCCATTTAGTTTATGGCCTGTTCTTTGAGCTAGCCAGAATGAGCATCTCAAATAATATCACAGTAAGTATAAATTAATGAAACATCTTTTAGCCTTAGATAGCCATAGTCTGTTCTTGGGTTTCACTCTGACCTCAAAAATCACATTTTGGTTCCAAAGACACAAAGTAACAGCCGTCAAATGTTAATCTGGAAGCTCCTCAGAGCTACATTAAACACTTTTCAACTGTGGTCACAAGCTGAGTGGAACTAAACTTCTAGCACAGCTTCTATCTTCTATCATATCCAAAGAAAAAGGATTCCCTTTAGTCTAGGCTGTGGCTTGACAACAGAAAACAGAAAGGGACAGTTCAGCTTCCAGTGCACATTTATCAATGGGCTAAAGCTTCAGATCCTGTTAAGGACTCTGTGATTATTCTCTCTGAAGTAAAGCCAAAGTCACACCCATGTCCTGCTGAATCTGGTCATCTGTAGTAAACAGGAAATTGTTTGGTACAAATTAAACTCAGAAAAAGGCTCTGTGACTTCTTGGATGCGGTTGTGTCCACTTTCTTACTCACTTGGTTGGTCATGTGGTGTAAAGACAAAGACATGCCTGCATTTCTGAGCCTCTTATCATTTTATATGTTCTGAGCATGGGAAAAACATCCACAATCAGCAAGTGAAAGCAGCCTGAGTGATATGCATTACCTTCTATTAAATAATTGATAATCAATAAGCTATAATCATGTGAAATCATCACACTTAAACAGATGATCTCCTTTACCTGCTTCCACTCACATCATCCTAAACAGGAAATATTTTTAAAATGAAGGCTGATCGTTGCTCTATCTCTACTTCCTCTCTACATCAGGGAGAGAGGGCGGGAGACCCCCTCAGGCCCAGTGTCCTAATAGCTTTTTAATTCCACTACAAAGAGCGGAGTGCATTACTTGGGAGGGACTTTCTGCTGACCAACATGTCCTCAAACTCTCTGAAATATTTAATTGAGTCTGTAACTCAGTCTGAATCTTTAGTATAATAGGTCTCTTCATGTTTTTTGAAATCTGTGCAGATTCTGATACATGGATCTCATGTTGAGTGACATAAAATCTGCGATTATGAACCTTTAATTATGTATCATTGTTCTAAGTCTGGTAAAGGTGCGGATAAAATGGTGGAAAGGTGAAAGCTCCAGTGAGGAACTTTAGTTTGTGATGATGTCCTCTGTGGTCAAAACAGTCCATCTATCTGATCTCTTTGCTGATCTTGTCCTGTACATGCTTCGGTAGTGTATTCTGACCCACAAATCTTGTCCTGATCATTTTAGGGTATTTTTGGTAAGCTGTTGCTGTTGCAACTCACCTGGGCCGCTGATCTGTGAGGTGCTGCGGCTGCGACGGTTGCCAACAATAGCCACCACCCTTGCGCTAAGGCTAGAGCGTCTCTTCTTGCCGCCACCGCCCACTGTTCCCAGAGCTGTGTCTGATTGGCTTCCGTCTGTACGCTCCTGTGTGTAGATCTCACCGCTCACACTGGAGCTCTTCAGCATGCTGCGGCCCACTGATCGCAAATGTCGACTGCAGAGAGAAGAGACTGAGTGACTTGGTGATCTGGGGTGATGGAGAGAAGGATGATCGTATGATCCCTTATACAGTCTACATACTACACCTTCATTTTAATACAAAAACAACACAGCCTATAAGAGTGGTTGAGGTATTTTGTTTAATTAAAGAACATAGGAATCAAATACAGCTAAGTTATCTGGGGTCTCAAGGAGGAAGTTATGATTCCAGAAAACAAAACAAAAATGACTGAAACAAAGCTGTACGTTTTTTATATATTTCTTTTAAAAATGATTTATTATTTGATTAAGACTCAAATAAAACTCTTATAATTAACTCAAGCGTTAAAGTTTGTTCTTCTCAAACGAGCCACTACGCTTGGGCAGAAGCGGACAAATCCTCGCTGCTGCCTCCTAGGGGCACGGAGGAGCTGCCGCATGTCCATTCCCTCAGAGGGGGTCAAAGTGCTGCAAGAGACCCCAGCTATGCTACCCCTTTCACCCATCATCTCCACTCCCTGTGGGTCCCTGACAGCCACAGACCAGTGACCCAGGGGAGCCAGGGAACAAGCAGGAAGGGGGAGGGTGGTTTGAGGCCTTTCCTCCGTCCCTTGCAGGGGGGTTAGGGAAGGGCGGGTAGCAGAGGGATAAGTAGGGAGGGGGGGGTCCAGGTCTGAAGGGTGGAGGGGGTCCGAGCAGTCACAGCACAGGATGCATGCAAGGAGGGATCTGAGACATGCAGAGGGGAATGCACAAAAATTCACAAACAGACAAACACAGGCAGCAAAAAAAAGGCAAAATACGGCAAATATGATGGACAGTATTTCACAAACTGCAATATTAAGTGAAAACTCATAACTTATGTGTTGATGTGGCTAAAACCTTGTATATTATGTTAATTTTTTTGTTCAAGCTCAACTGTAACTGATCTTATGCCATTTATCAACATTATGAAACTGTAGAACTTATAAATGAGTTGCTATCAGCTGTAAAGTAATACTTTTACATTTTTGTCTTGTGTTTTTTAAATATTTGAAAGGTCAACATCTTGAAATATAACATTTGTACACTATACCAAGCATTTGTGAACAAATAAAATGAAGAAAGTATTGACAGAGGATTACATTATTTAAGCAAAAGAGGCTAACATAGGTAGCAAACAGAATAATCTGTCAAATTCATGAGAAGCAGCTAAAAATTACAGGAATATCACACCGGGTATAGTATAGTGTTTGATAAAAGAACACATCATGCAGCCTTGATTTCTTTCCTCTGTATGCCAAGTTTCTTCCAAAAACTTTCATTTAACAGGCCCCCAGCAGACATCAGAAAATAGATTATCATTTCTCTGGGTGAAAAGTGACCTGAAGCCAGCTGTCCTTGTACATAACCAGATTACTAATTCAAACCCCATCCATAAAAACGGACCCCATGTCTGAATAATAGATGAGCTACATTACAGATCTCTCAGTTCGATTTTATAAATATTTTTAGACACATTCATCTGATTATTTAAAATCATACTTGTTCCTCCACTGTTTGAGTTATCACAGTTTCAGAAAGCTGACAAGTGGGCTTTATTTCTGTGGTTATCAAGGAAGGTGTAATAGTAGGTACCTGGCTGCTAGTAAAGGAAGGGACAGGAAGGTTGGCAAAGTGCGTAATTTCCTTTATTAAGATACAGAATGGCTGAGATGAAGAGGGGAAGCATTTTGAAGGAGAATTAATTTCAGAGAACAAAATAACAGAACTATCCAACTAACAAGCCTCTTCTTTTTTTACAAGGAACCCTTTAACCTCAGGTAAGCTGCTGACGAGGAAAGTACATCTAGGCTCAATTCTATTTTCACATGCACCCTCAAAACTACATATTTTTTAAATTTAACTTACTAACGTGATGTTTTTTCAAAGCCTGAATATAAAATAAAAAACATTAAATCCCATTCAATAATTTTACATTCCATTTAAAGACCCCCCTTTTCTCCACTCTTGGCCCTGTCTGATGATGTCATTTGTTTTTGTTTAGTCCTCTGTCACCTAATTTCTAATGTCTTCTACCTACATTCCATGTAAATGTTGGTTTTGTTAACATTAATTTGGCACTGTAATAGTTATAATAAGTGCATTTTGTTTTGTTTCTTTTTACTTTTTTTTCTCTTCTAAATTCATGGATACCTTTGTTAAAGCAGTTTTCAGAATAAATAAATTCATCAGACCTACTTAAAGTTTGTTTAGCTGTGTGGGAGTTATTCCAGGGTATCAAATCTTGTAAAATGTAGCTTGTCATGACTTGAGCAGCAATTCCATGCCAATCAGAGTAGATGCTGTAGTTTCCCTGTAGCTGTTTATGTGTGTATATTACATGACGACAACATACTTACATACTGCTTGTATTTCAAGAAAATACTAATATTCTATGAATGAAAAGGCAACAAATAAGAACCTGTTTTCTCTTTCAGCCTTGATATAACAAAGTGTGTCAAAGGCCTTGGGGTTGTGCTTCCAAAACGCTCTGTTTGAATTGATCCAGGGCGAGGCCATAAAGAACGTGGCATGCGCTCTCTTCTCTCTCCAAACCTCAATGCATTAGCAGATAATAAGCTACAGTTAATCATTAGCAGCTGGCCCACTGAGGCCCACTGGGATTGGGTCATTTGTCCCTGTCAGCACAGGTAGCTCCACTGCATGTGTGTAAGCGTATGTGTGCGGTGTGTGCGTTAGTGCTAAAGCGTGAAGTTCTACACATGAATAGAACAAGGGCATTTTTTTGTACGTTTCCTTTTTTTTAGCAACAGGTAAGGATTTTTGAGTATTCAAAATCTCCCTCAATTATTAAAAAAGGAACAGACTATTTACTTCTTAACAAATATTTCTTCAATTGCTTCTACTGGCACTTGCTGTAAGGAAGTAGAACCACTACATGATGGCTACAGAGTTGTTGGCCTACTGCCATTAAAAGGGCCTAATGATTTCTGAGATGAAGAAAACAGTTTGAGAATTAAAATGGTATCAACTGTAAAAACACGGTACATCGAGGAATATGCTGAAATGTGTGTGTGATTTAAAGAAAACTATGTTAAGTTTTTTGCGTATTTTGGCCACTGCAACACAAGTCAACCTGCCTGTGTGTGACTTGTTCTCACTTGGAGGGGTTCAAGTCTCCCCTACACAGACATAAATGCTAGTTGCTGGTAAAACAGGTGATGCCCTGTAAGATTGAGGACTGTAGAGACAGACTTCTGCAGCGGTCAAAGACTTCTGTGAGAAACTTCAATGAATAAATAAATGAAAATGAGGTCAAATGCAAAATCTGTCTGGTAAAACGAACATACCTGGATCATATCTGTACATGCACACTCATTGGTCTCACTGACTTCATGTCTACATCTATAGACAGGTTTTGATTTCATTGCAGTTGATGATTTTTTGTAAAATATATGTTTATATTTTTGGTTATACCTCCACAGACTTGTAGGACTTTTGGGAGAAATATTAAATAAAGACAGTTTATATATATGGTTAAAGTCAAACCTTCCAAAACCATGGACCCTACATTTTCCAACAAATGCAACGGCTGCATCAATGAAACCCTCACTTCCTCTCAGTCACCAAATCTCTAAATCCACTCAGAATCAGTATGTAAGGCAGCGGTACAATTTGTAATCCTCAAGGGCAAATTTGGACAGCATATTGCCAGGGAAATGTTCTTAAACCTTGCATAGTTTAACAATGCCTCAAACTGAGAACTCTCTCCACATATAAGAAAGTAAATATAAACCTTGAATATGTGACAAGGCACAGCAAATTTTGGTCAGTTTTACATTTTGGACCAAACTGGACAATTGGTCTAAAACCTAATGACATGATCCAACAACTACACACTCAACATGAATGAGCTAACTATAACTTATAAAGAAGAGGATAAAACATCCTTTAGTGGAGAGAGTCTAGTTTAAGAATCTGTATTCCTACATGGCTGATCTGACCTCTGAACTCCCTTTGGAGGTGTCAAGCAAAGAGGAACTAACTTCCCTTCAGAGATCATTAAGGAATACTCCGTAACTGCTACCATTAAAAGTTTTCTGCAGTGTGCTGTTGTCTTAAACGGTCAGGGATTTGGGGATTTTCTATCTTGGCTGTATAGTGACAAGATGGATGGACTGCCGTCATCTGTGATTTCACTATTTGCGGTGTATTGATCTTTACCTGGAGTCCCTCGTGTCTCCAGCTACAGTGTGTCTCCTGCGCTTCAACTCCGCAGAGAAACGTCTCTTTCCCGCCGCCCTCCTCCTTTCCTCCTCTCCATTCACCCCCCAAGAGATCCTCCTGTCTTTCTTCTCCTCCTCTAAGGACTTGGATCTGAGTCCATTTTGTTTGAATTGCCACCATTTATTGTAAAAGTATGTGTGAGTAAGAAGAGACAGGGCATGCAGAGGGACAGAGACATGCAGCAGGTAGCATGCAGAAATAAAACAGAGAGACATACAGCAGTTAGCATGCACTTAATATACTTCCACCTCCATCCTTAGAACCTATAACATTCAAACTGAACACATGGCCAACAGCCAAACATGACTGACCTTAGTCTTCCCCCTGGTCGTTCTGATTGGATAGACATGTAGCTGCTGCTACTGAGGCGGGAGGCACTGCTGGCACGGGAGAGGGCAGACATATCGCTCCTATCACTGTCTGACGATCTGGCTGACATGTTGTCACTGCTACGCCGCTGCTCTGCGTACATCTATAGACAGGGACAAGCAGGTACAGGATATTTTACTTATTTCATTTATCAAGTGTAGGAGTGAGAGGGAGGATCTGAAGAAGGAGCACATGGATGCTGACCTCCCGTTTGGTCTTGAGGTCCGTCTCAGGGTCGTGGGAGGCTGAAGGCCGGTTGGAATGTACGTTCAGCTGTCGGGCTCGCTCCTCTACTGCAAGAGCTGACAGAAAAGAGACCAAAAAAACATGTAACATGCAAATAACACAAAAGACAGATGGTTATAGAAAAATGAAATAAATAAATTGAAGGGGGTGCAGAATCTGGTTTCTGACACTAGATGGAGCATGATGTGCACTAATAGTACATTGAGAGGGTCAGACATACATCTTCATAATAAATTGTTGAACAAATAAATGTTTCTTATAAAAACAACTTTTACAATTGAGAGTTACAGAAAAATCAGGACCTCTTGTACATCAAACCCCACCTGTCTTGCAGCTTTGTTGGCTAAAACAAGCAAAATGAAATATTAAAATACTGTTCACCCATGGAGCAATGAGAAGGGTTAGGGAACAGCGTTCTATTTGTTGCAGTGTTGATCAAATATTGCTTCTTTGGTTATAGATTTGTCTCAGGATTATTGTCTCCATTTTCTTTAGATGATGTTCAGGGAAAAAGAAAAGCTCCTAATCCTTCCCTATTGTAAGATTGTAAGTCTGTTTTGAGTCAAATTATTATGATCCAAAGCTTACAATCTATCTCTTTTGATTCAGAGGAATTCTTATTTTTGGTGGTGAAGTGAACATATTTCTAAAAATGTATGGTCTCTTTCTTTGGTATACACATTCTGTGGTCTCACTCACCTTGCTCTATGCTGCTGCTTTTTGCAGGGAGCTGAGGCAGCTGTCTGCCCCTGCGACCTGATGAAGGCGTCCCCGTTGGAGAGGGGCTGCCATGAGGATGTCCTCTGACCAACAGGAAGATAGAGACACAAAGAGATGGAAAAGAGGATACAAAAATACACATTAATACAGATGTTTCCATCACTAACTGAATCAGAGACACTGATGGTTGGTAGAGGTCAAAGGTCAGGATGAGAGGAACAGATCAAAATCTGTACTAAGAGGCACGAGGAGTAAGAGGGAAGGCACCAGTATGCACAGCATTGTATTGCATCCAATATGTCATTCTTACTACTATTTATGATGATAACCCACTTATAAAATAAAATCCAGCTTTTAAGTTTACACACACACACACACACACACACACACACACACACACACACACACACACACACACACACACACACACACACACACACACACACACACACACACACACACACACACACACTAACACAAACAGTGAAAGAGAGAAAACCAGCACACAGAGGAGGAGAGGCTTAGTTCTGACTGAAGCATGCACCTGTCTAGCCGTGGTGAGTTTGGGCAGGACCCGGCCAGAGCTGTCTGCCCAAAGGGCCTAAGAGGGCCCCCTCTCCCCCTACTGCCCCTCAGGATAGAGGTGGGCTGGATACGACTGCCATCAGCAAACAAAATAAATGCAAAACAAAGTCTTGATAAATGCATGAAAACCAAACCATTTGAACATAATAAAACATATTCTACTCCTGCGGGGTCTCTGTGTGTAACACTGTTTAAAATTAGCTTAATTCACTGGGTGCAGAGAAAAATACAGCAGATACATTTCTAAAGAGAGCTGATAATATTTCCTCCCAGAATAGGTAAAGACATAGCTCTGGGCAACAATTCTGAAAAAGTGATGATTTGATTCATTTGGGAGCTACAGAAGGAGGATCATACCACTCTTATTGGATAACTAAAGCTTAAACCAGCCCAAGCTATTGCTGGCTGTAGCATCACAACTAAGTTTTTTGGAGGGAATGAATCTTATTAAATTCCAGCCATGTCAACTCCCCAGTTAACCGTCAATTAGCTCGAGACCTTCCAGCAAACTTTAATCAGCACAAGGGGGAAAAACAACTGCAACAACAAAGGTCTTTTGAAGTGTAGATCAAATCACAAATTGTAGCTGTGAGTCACAGTGTATTTATAGCTTAAATTGTGATGAGGAAACTTTTTTTGATTAAAAGGCCAACAATCAGGTACAGGGAAAGCTGCCCATGAAATTAAAGAAAACACAAAAACGTCACTTTTACAGCTTTGACAGTCCATCACTCATTATCAACTCTCTTCTCTCCAGGGGAGAAGCCACAGGGATGACAGTATATACAATATAGTAAATGAATGAATGAATGAATGAATGAATGAATGAATGAATGAATGAATGAATGTACAAGCTCACCTGTCTCCCTCCAGGCTTTTTCTGCTGCTCCTATGACAGTTTGGGCTTGATGAATTGCTACACTGCCTGTTTCAACAAACAGCAACCACAGTGAAAGAAAAACAAACACGAGATGGAGAGTGACGACCCACAGCATGGAAAAACTGAGAACTGACTGATGTGATATAACGTAAAAGACTCAAACCAAGACTTTGGTTTGGTTTTTGTGGTTTTTAAATGCAACATATCTGAGAACTGCACATTCTTTTTTTCAACCAGTAACATTTTCAGAGAAAAGAAAACACTTTGAAGCCAAAGAAGTTGAAAATTCAGAACAGAAAGAGCAGGTGCAGCCCAATAAAGGAGAGATTACACGACATTAGACCACAAATATTTACAGGGAAGGAAGGAGGACACTGCTGATCACAAGATCTGTGCAAAAACCATCATCTATACTACAGGACAAGCTCTACAGTTTCAAAGGTAGAAGCAAGAAAGCAGAGCAATAGGGGGGCAGCAGGAGAGGCAGGCCTGATATACCTGTCTTCCTCAGGGGCCACATGTTCAACTAAGATCCTGGGACTGGGGGGAGTCTTGTGGGGCAAAGAGATGGAGCACCTAGAGAGGCGGAGGTCGGGAAGAGGAGCATCCACAGGTAGGAACACCAGGAGAGGATGTTAGTGAGTAAAGGGTCGGTAAAGGCTTGAAATGTTCAGTTTCATGTCAGAAAAACACTTCATTCATTCACTTGAAGCATAAACAAGTTTATTAATTGGGAACTTGTCTATTTGAAGGATTGATGTGAAACAACCACATATTTCAGTTTTGTCTTTGTACTATTTTCAGTTGAATAAAGGTTTTAAAGGATTTTCGATCTATCAAATTCTGTTTTTATCAATATTATACAGCATCCCAACCTTTTGGGTTTTGTTAAAAGGCAACCTGTGTTTCATTTAATTTGGAGTTTGGGCTGAGGTACATAACCATCCTGTTGGTTGTAGCTCCTACAAAAGTCTCTCTGCAGTAGCATGACTACTGTAAAGACCATTGAACAGTGGTGTTGATCTTATTTAAAGATGTGCCGGTATAATCGACTAAACAATCAAAAATCCTCACCACCACTAGTCAGCACCAAGATAAATACTTAGTTAAATTAATTAGGACTATTTTAATCATTGTAGACCTAAAATGCAGCTCATGTTTGTGTCTAAACTGTAGCACACCTAACCATGGCTGCAGCTACAATGCTATGATCATAGTCAGAAATTAACAGGGGGCAAGAGCGAAAACGCAAAACGCCCTAAAAACCAGGATCATGGGGCAAAATATTGACCCTAACTTTTTCTGCAAATGTAGCCGATGTATTTTCCAGTTTGGTCCAAAATCCTAATCCTTCATTAAGGCATCATTTTGCTGAAAGTCTGTACTTTTATTGTATGGTTTAAACTACAGTGAAGTTAGCAGAGAGAGAGAGAGTGAGAGAAAAGCAATTGAGAAGGAGTAGAGTGGGGGTCGCAACACCTGCAGTGACACTGCATTAACTGCTACTGGTTGCTGAGGTGAACCAGAACCTTTTTTAGAGAGATTCTCCAACTGTTAAAATGAATGCAGAAAGCAACCTAAAACCTGCACCATCACCATCACCATCTGAAGCAAATAATACTGCAAAGAAAGTTACAGTTTGGTGATGAAGAGATAAACAAGACATTTGCCCTCTCATAGCTTTGGAAAACTATGCTGCTCTTCATCACCAAACAAACAACACCATCCATTTCCTTATGGTAAGTAACATTAACGCAAGACACATGAACAGGTATAGGTCTGGGGTTTTATCGAAGAAGTCGATTTTAACCTGCAAAGGTGAACAGAAGGCTGTTGGTGTGTCTTTTTTTTTTTTTTTTTTAAATCTAATGTATTTTATATATTCCCAATTCAATCATAGTTAAATTATCTTCCAACAGAATTGTCTAATGGATAATTAATTCATACATTAGAGGAACACCTGAAGTGAACCAAAGTAAAGACATGCAGCATAACACCCAATAATGGTGCATGATTTAAACATGCAAGTCCAGAAAAAAGATTTCAAAGCTGGGACTGAATTTAGGTAAGTTGATGATCCTCGTTTCTGTACTGTTCTTAATTAGAGGTGCACCGATTGGCAGGCCAGCGAATCGATCGGCAGCGAGAGGATCTGCCTTGAGCTGTGCTTGGCTTGACTTCTCCTTGTAGCAAGTTACATGCATGTACGTAACGCATCACAGACTCACAGTCAAACACCTGCTGTTACAGTGGCAGCGATTTGGCAGCATGTCTTCCGTGGGTGTTTCACACAGTTTAAGAAGGGGACAGAAAGCTTGTAATGTGCAATACAATTAATTGTGGCTATAGCTAATGATAGCCAGAGTGCCCAGTCAGCTAACAGCCTGTCACTTTCATTCATGAGCAATAAAAAAACAAACAAACCCACTGCAAGGAAAGTAATGGAATTCATGGCACTGGATGACCAGCCATAGTCTAAGTTATAGGCTTCAGAAATGTAATAGAAGACCTGAGCTCAAGATAGTCACAAGTAGGTGCATTGCCAGAGATATTAAATCTCCTGTCTAGACACACGCAACATACTACAAGCAGATTCCGCAACATTAGTAAGTTTCCGACAGTAAATCTCCACATCTAATGTGAGCTTGATGTCAATGCTGATCCTAAAAGCTGTGTGGTGAACAAAGACTTCAGAAACATCAAGTTCTTCTACTCTGTAAAGAAATGTCAGAGTCCCACACTGCTGCCAATTTAACCGCTGCATTTCACCAAATGTTCATAACGTGACGAACAGTGTTGTGTATATTTTAGGGTCCTGTAACCCGTTTCTTTTTTAATTTATTTGAAAGGTGCCTTTGGAATGTGTTATCTTAGACTACCTCAATTATTGTATTTGAAAAAGTTGTAGCTATCTGCACTTTGTTTAGTTTGAGGTTTGTCCTATGACCTGATGCATATTTTCTGTGTTTTGAGGTGTGTTAAAAAGCATGATGCAGTAACTTGGACTGCCATCTAGTGGAGAAAGACTGATGGGGGGGCTTAGAATAGAAAAAAAATCAGATCAGCTGAGAAAATTGGTGTCCCCCTATTCGTATTATTAGCATTCTGTAAATGCTGCATTCTTTGAATGTGTCTTTTTATACCTGTCTCTGTCAGAGGGGTGAAAGTTGGTGTCTGGTCTGAGACAGGTGGTGCTGGCACTCCTCACTCTGTCCAACGACGGCTGCAGGTCACTGCATCGCCACAACATGGCAGCAGAGACAGAGAGAGAAGGAAATAGAGATGGAGACAAGATGTACAAAGACAGAGGATCCAAGCATGAGAAGAGGAGATTGAGAATAAAAGATGATGAGTAGGAGGAAAACAAAATAAGGAAAGTGAGAAAGAGGAGGAAAATGAGAGACAGAGTTAAAAAGAGAGGAGTAGGGAGAGAGAGAATAAGAAAGAGCATCAGACAGTGCAGTTACATGTAATGGCTCTGATTCTGTTTCTCCATTTATCATAGGCAGTCATTCCTCGCGGCCATACACTGTGAGACCACTCAGATGGGAGGTTGGTGGGTTGCCATGGGAACCAGGTCTAAGTAGGAGTGGGGACTGCTTGTGAGTGTACGAGGAAAGGAGAAGCGGGTGTTCGCTCACAGCTGCATGTTTGTCACGTCATGCTGCTCTGTGACAACAGTTACTTTCAACAGATGGTTGGCTCTGCGCCATCGCATGACACCGCACTTTAATGTTTCCAGGACAAATGCCTCACATGGACAACAACAAGGGCTTAGAGTTTAGTGTCTGTTCAAAGCTCTGCTAGTATGGCTTCATAAACGTGCCTTAAACTGAAAAAAATTGAAAATAATTGTGAATATATAAAACAAACAAAAAAAATAAGTGATGTTGAATAATTTGGAAATATCAAGATGAAAAATGTATATGTAAATAAAAAATTAGAAATAATACTGAAAGATAAGCAGATTGGTTCCAATTATATACAAATATTATTGATGCAAGTTATGTAAACATAATACAAAAAATTGTATAAGACATTTTTTTATTCTATGCTTAAAAATAATTTAGAAACATTTGAATAAATATAAGCATAAATACAAATAATTATAAATAAAGAGAGTGAAAATAATTGAAAAAATGGAGTTAACACAAATAAAAAATATCCTAATATTTCCACATGGGTGTACTCTTCCAGTATTTTTTTTGTCATTGAGTATTCTTATTGATTCCTTTAACAATTTTTTTTTTGACAGCTTTTACAGACTTTTTGTTTTCAATGGCACTCTATGACTCCATAAGCCAGCACATGTTTAAGCCTCTGTTTTGTTTGTCACCACACATCAAGGAGGAAAAGGTTGTGGGTGAAGGGACGATGGGGGAGGACAGGGGAGGAGACATTGCGTGTTATGTTCTTACCTAACCGTGACCTCATCAGTGAACCTGAGCACACGGTGTGTAAGGATGCTACGAGGCATGGTGCCGCCCCCTTCCTGCCTGGGGGGCGGCTTACCCTTTAGGCATGCAGGGAGGGTGGAGCTGTATGCCAGACCCCGCCCAATACAGACAGAGGGAAGCCCCGTGTGCAAAAGAAGGCAAAGTAAAACAATAATGACACATGCAGCTGGCAGTAATAGGCAGAAATAAAACAAGAAAGGGGGAAGAAACACTAGGATGAAACTAAGCTTGCAGAGGAAAAGGAGACACACAGAAGCAACATTCACATAATCAGATAATGGAGCATCATAAAGTATAATTCTAATGCTGGTGATCACTAAACACCACACAGAGATGAACTACAACCTGTCTGTGATCTTAAAGTGAGAAATTCATTATATCAGAGTTGTGATGGTTCCTCCTGCCTTCCCTGTGGATTGACCCTACACACAGACTGTGTATAGGGGAGAATACATGCAATGTTGATTATATAACACAATGCACGATGTGAAACCGTCCAGGCGGCATGTGTGGAGAAAACCAAGCTACTATACATCTGTCAAATGTATAGAAGAGCCACGAAGGGGATTAGAGCGGAACACAGAGAAATGGAGGAAACTGCATGGATGAAGTGCTCTGTGTGATTATGAAACCAAGACTGATGCATTTCAGCAAATATGACTGTTGATTGTGAGCTTTTACTTAGTAGATAAAGTATGCTCAATAACAACGTGCATTGATGTGTTTTATTGGAGTCAATATCTAAAAAATAGCACAGAACTGGTTTTTCATGGTTTGCATTTGTTGTAGCCTATTAATGTTGACTCACTTATCCTTTACATCAATCTGACCATTCCAAGCCATGCCATTAGCTTAAGATTAATTTCATGGTGTTTGTATACAATTCACTAGAATTCAAATAACGTAGACTGGGGCTTGCAAGAGACAAAGAAGGTCTAAAGGAAAGTGAAACCCCAGTGGCTGTATTCACTTGTACAGAGTTGCTCCTACTCAAAACATTTTGAGAAAATGATTGGACTCATGACTTTTTCTTAGAATTTTACTTAAAAGTTCAGACTAGATGTTGTAAAGATAAAAGTGAACACAAGATATTTAGCAGCCGGAAAAATGCTAGTTTCATTCACCATTTTTTCAAATGACTGGTGAGCCTTGTGTAAGGAGGCTTGCCATGAATGGTGTAACAAAAGTAAGAGAGTGCAGGCTCATATGGACAGCAACAAGCAGCACAAAATTAAGATCAATTACTTTAGAAGGTTCATATTTAACATGAGATATCACACTGCAGTTTAAGCATTTTAGGAGAGACGGAAAAACTGACATCTCTGTCTGTCATCATGTGCAGAGGGGTGCAGTGTAAGGGCAAATCACACACTAGTTCATCAATCTTAACTGCCAATCGTATATGGGTAAGAATGGGAAGGATACTACACATATTAGTTGGTTTGATTCATGATACGCTCAAATAAAACCTTTATTAATCAAGGGACTTCATCAAGCCTCTTTGTGTCCTGTGCCTCACTTACACTTACAGATTGTGTGCCGCACAACTAGCAAAATGTGGGAGGACACGCCAAAATTCACTTTGCGCCATGCGCATTAGAACATGTGTTTAATTTGATTTAATAGTGCCCACCATGATGGGAGTGCTGGTTTAGCCCAGAGGATAAATTGTGCACACCTTGAACAGAGGCTACAGTCCCTGAATGGGTCAGTTGAGCCCCCGTAGTCAAAAAGTCTGGATCCACTCCTGCTTCCCAACATTATCTTTCAATCAACTTCCTGACATCAGCCTGACATCACAAGAAAAATGGAAACCCTGTCAATAAAATGCTTGCCAACAGTACTTTCAAGATGTACAGACATTTGAGCCTAGTCCAATCATCAAAAAAGCTTCATGAAAACATCAACAAATGGTGAGGTTTTAAAATTATTCAGTTTTTTGACGGAACAGCTCCTTTAACTACACCAATTATTTCCTGTTATCAGCTGGTACAACCAAGAAGCTAATCAGTAGAAAAGATACACCCAGCAAAACATAGCAAGCCTGAATGAAATACCCAGTGAGGGGGGCGTCCATTTTTCTCCCTCAGTTTCAAAGGAGGCCTCTCATGGGTTGGTCAAGATGGATTTATATACAGACTCAGAACCTTATGAGTAGAATCTAGCCTACTGGGGAGCAATCTATTCTTTTTTTTTTCTGTCTACATGGTATAACTACTTCTACATCACATAAATTGATCTGAGCTGTCCATGTGAGCTCAAACACCAACCCACTTAAAAGCTAACTCAAAGCCTTCTTTGCCACACTTGAATGAGTTGGCTATGCTAGGCCTTTTGAAAGTGGTCAGAAGTGATGTAAAGTGATAGTTTATAGTTAATGGATTTAAAGGATTGCATGGGAAAAGCAACAAAAACCACATAGTTAGCCCAAGCAGCACCATGTCATGGCAGCTCTGCACACACTCCCACCAAAGCAAGCACAAGCAGCACAGTGGTCTGAGGAAATCAGGGCATTTGTTGCTGTGAGAGGACACTGAAGCAACCAAATGACCCACCAACTTCACAAATGAGTCTGGAAAAGCTGCACAGTCACAGAGAGGGATACACAATACTTTCTCCAGCACTAAAGGCTTACCTGTAAATGTCTTTATGGATACCATTAACTAACAGGGGCATTTTGGGGGGGAGTGTGTTGTTGTATCTACCTACGCCTCTGCTTGTATGGGTGGAGGTCATGCACGTAAAGCAAGACAAGAAACAAAAGATGGGAAAAACAATGCACAACTGCTGTGAGTGACAACATCAAATGCAAAAAAGTAAAAGAAAATTAATCAAAAGAGCTTTGCCTTCTTTGAGATAGGCCACCAAGCAGGTTACTAATCCCCTCACACAGTGATCAGTGTGCTGTGTATGTGTGTAAATGACTCAGTTGATGTGATAGGGACGATAGTCAGACATGAATTTGTGAGATCGCTACAGCTAAGCCTCAATGTGACACTTTGAATTTTGTACTCATGCAGTTGCAAAAGAGCAGACATACACTCCTCAGTGTCTAAAGCCCATTCAGTAGTTAAAACACATTGCTTTTGCATAAAAATATGATCATTAAGAGTGTTAAAATGGAGCAGTTAAAGAATAATGAGGATGAAAATGATGATAAAATGACAGACTTCATGAAAATAAAACTGAATGAGAATCATTGTCTTGTTCTTGTTTTGATTTTTACCTGTTTGTA
Organism: Notolabrus celidotus; assembly: GCF_009762535.1. Taxonomy (NCBI): domain Eukaryota; kingdom Metazoa; phylum Chordata; class Actinopteri; order Labriformes; family Labridae; genus Notolabrus; species Notolabrus celidotus. The sequence goes on from NC_048278.1 coordinate 11,834,999, forward strand.
TGCAGGCACTCGGCACTCCCGCCTCGGATAGACCTGTGCATCTCCAGGACCTCACTGTCATTGCCATGACGATGGGTGAACAAATGAGAAACAACCCGAGAAAAACACAACAGAAGAGGATGGCAACTCAGACAGGCAAAGTGAATTTATGAATGAGAGAAACCAGGAAATCATAAATCTGATACTTCAGTTAAGTCTGCAAATGAGCAGTACAGAATGGTTTCACAAACCAAGTGTGTTGCAATGACAAGTTAGTACGTAGTATTAGTAGGAATTAGTTTGAAATAATTACATTAAACACATTAAAATGACACAGATTCAACCTTGATTAAATATTAGGAAATAAGACCATCTTAAAAGGCAGGGTATGCAATCCTAGGGTATAAAATTCACTGCCCAAACACTGTGCTAGTTGTCCTTTCTGTGAGGCCACAAAAACAAATCTCTACTTTTATATAGCCTTACTGAAAAACTATATTTTCCAAATACAGCACTGCCTGATCCCACCCGGCCTTGCTGTGATTGGCTAGTACATGTGACTTCAATGTTTCCACTAGGGATGCTCCGATCGATCGGCCACCGATCATTATCGGCCGATTTCTGTGAAAAAGTATGTGATCCGTGTTTGCCGGTCAATGCCTTTCATTGCCGATCACAAAAAACGATCACCTGTGGCTCATACTTTGCAGCCTGCAGCCTGAAGAGGACCTGTGTGTAGTGTGCCCCCTCCCCCTTTCCTTCACACTGTGCAGGCGCGCAGCGGCAAACCACAACAAACATGTCTGCCGTGTGGAACTTTTAGACAGTCTAAGAGTGATGTAAAGTTTGCATCCTGCAACGTATGCAACGAAAAAAGTTTAAAAAGTTTCAACACAACCAATTTAATAAGACATTTAAAGAGCAAACACTTGGCGGAGTATGGTGAGTTTTCGAGGCTCACGGCAGTGAATGAATAGAAGACAGCCGGAGCAGCATCAGTCAGACGGCAGCTAACACAGCCCACGGTGGCAACACCCGCCCGTATGAGCGTGACAGTCAGAAGGCTAAGCAAATAACCCGAAAAATAATTGAATTCATCGGGCTAGATGAGCCTTTCTCAGTGGTGGAAGACACCGGGTTCCGCCGACTGCTCTCTCACTTGGAGCCCCGCTACGTGCTACCGGGACGTAAATATTTCATAGACGTAGCGCTGCCAGAGCTCCACCAGACAGTGTACTCTCACATCGAACGTCTCACTAAAGAGGGAATCTCATTCTCTGTAAGTTTCACGAGTTTCAAACATGGCATATTCAGAAAGACAAACTTGAGATATATTGTCCTTTATTTATTAGACTTTCTGCACTATTTAGCCTGTTGAGAGCCTTAATGTTTCCAATCTGTTAAAGATTGGGTTACTGATAGCAGGTACATTTAAGTGTTTTTCAGTTGTCCTTTTGACTGAATAGTTGCTGCGTTGTGCCTGCAAGGTTTTTGTATTTTTTCTCTTGAAGAAGTAAGAAAAAACATGTTTTTTTTTCTCTAAATTAAAGTGATTTTATGGTTCCTTTTTCCCAGATCATGTAGCACTCACCATAATTAAATAGAAAAATTTACAGAAAGTCCATGTGATCGGTATCGGTGATCGGCAGTGATTGGCACTCATGGCTGATCAGTATAGGAATTGGCAGCATAAAACCTGATCGGAGCATCCCTAGTTTCCACAAAGGCTTGAGCCAGTGAGATTTTTTTTACAACAGACCACTGTTTGTGTCCTATAAGGAAGGTTATACTGATCATTTCCATCCTAAACTATTATCTCTTTCCACTCTTGACAGAGCACTTTTGCTGCCTAAGTCTAAATAAAACACATACATTTTAAAGCCATGCAATTTGTTAACATTGGGTACTGACATTATGTTTTTTAAGAATTCATGGTCAAGGATTCAAATTTAAGACAAGATTGATTTCACATAGGACATGAACAGTGGTTTCTGCTGGGTCATTGTTCTGCCAATCACAGCACAGTATGGTTGTACTAGACTAATCTCTAATTGGACCCCAATATGACTCTTCCTCTTTCATGTCCTCTCCAGGGGAGGAAAAGACATTGCATTTTGATATGATATAACTGCTTTCCATTAATTAGACTAAAATTGAGCCCACAAATTGTACAAATAGATTGAAAATCTGACAGCTCTGGAAAAAGAGAAGCAAAAGCATGTGGAGCTCCCCTGCTGACTCTTATTGGTATCAGTAACACAATGCGTCATCTTAGCTGTATTGTGGCTTCACTTTTGTAAAAATGGTCATCATCCATCTTTATAAACAGTCAGTGATTTCACCACTTTATCTGTAGTCTCTCTCAACAGTGCTCACCCATGAATTTGGGAGATTAAGGCTTTCGAAGGACCACCAGAGCGAGTGGTGTTTGAGTTCAGGCACTAATGATGTCTCTTCAGAATCACAGACCCCGCCTTTAAACTATATATTCTTTCGCAACTATTCTTTGGCTGGTTTTAAATCCTTCCTGATTGACCCAATAAGAGAACCAATCCCCCATGCATGCATGTTCTTCTTAAATAATTTTTGAGCAATGAATAATATATATCATGTAAATCATTAGAATACAACATTTTTTCACCTGGAATTTTTGAACTGAAAATCTGACTAAAACACAACGCCATAACCTAACCCCACACTTCCCCACAGATTAACCCCACACTTCCCCACAGATCCCAGCATCAGGTTACCTGTCCTCAGAGTACTCGTAGTCCGAGTCACCAGAGCGTTGGTGCTCCAGATGGGAGTCGTGGTAACGGGAGGGGGAAGGCGAGTGGGAGTGGTGGCGGTTCTGGTGGATCTCATCAAGACTCCTGAAAGAACAAAAATACCAAATGAGTTAAGCTCATTTTTTATGTGGATTTTTGCCCTGTCCATACCCTTATATTAGCGTTTATTTAACACAACACTAGTTATTATTAAGCGCTTGGAGAACCTTTTAAAGCGCTTTTATAAATAAAATGTATTATTATTATTATTATTATTAGGTACAATAAATTAGATTTTATCATTATTTGTGGCATGGTCACACTATTAGCAATAAACAAAACTGTTAATTACCTGATAGTGATCTGGCAAATAAGAGGGAGTGGAAATTTCATAATAAATACAAGCCAACAAGCCCCTCATATAACATACAACGGTATAATCAAGTTAGCGTTTTATTATCAGAACTGTTTGAGGCTGTTGTAAAACACACAAAAAACTGACTGAAAAGCAAACATTTCAGATGTCTGGAAGTTTTCAATGTAATGCATGTTTTAGACTCTAAAGAATTTACTCTTACTGATGGATGCTCAGATATCATGTCAACAGACAACACACACTTCCCTAAATGTGTTTAGGGTAATTTTGCAAGGTGATGCTGACCTTTGCATGGGCACGTGTGCTGGCCGTGAGCGAGCCCTGCAGGAGTCCTCTCTGTGAGGCGACACCGAGCGGGAGCGGTGCTGGATGGGCCGCTGCTGCTCAGGAACAGCCAAGGTACTGCCCCGCTCTCTTTCCCTGGAGTTACGCTCTGCATCTACTCGTACAAACAAACACACACACACACACAAACACACACGCACGCACACACACACGTAAACAAACACACACACACACACACACACACACACACACACACATTGGGTAGGACACACCCACACATGGGCAAAGAAGCAGAGTTCATCCATACACACATGTTTTATGCAAGAATGTGTGTTGATTCATGGAAAGAGTGCACACACAAGCATTGATTCACACACACATACACACATATACACACACACACACACACACACACACACACACTCACACACACACACTCACACACACATACACACACACACATTTAGGCATTAGTTGTGTTTCATTTGAGAAGAATGCACAAGTTGCGTGTACCACTTTTGAGCTACTGTCTACCGCTACAGTTGCCATTCTCTTTCAGATTGTAGAACATCACATCTGGATGTTTTACAGGAAAATGACCAGCTGGCAAACAGGTGAGCTGGTCACATTAGATAGCCTGAGTAGCTGACTGTTTCTGCAATGTCTCCGTCAAACCTGAGTTCAATGAGTTCTCTCAAATATCCAACAATGCAGATAACACAACACCAATTCAAAAAAGCAAAGGGGCTGTGGAAAACAGAAATAAAATGTGGGCTTCAAATTCAGGATGAGTGCACGCCAATAACATGAATAGTTATTGTCAGCTTGAACTAGGGAGGTGCATTAAGCCAACTAAACGATTCAATGTCTTAACTTTTGCGCCAATTAGCTATTCATATTTTTATTAATGCCTGGAATGCTGGTTCTGTGTTGCGGCTTAGATGTAGCATCCACCACTAGCTCGGGCTGTTGCCCAGGCAACTAACATGACGCTATAATTCTCTACTACCTGGATGTAAGCAAGCAAAGATGACAGACGGCATCATGTTGTTCAGCACGGTTGGCAGCATTTTGATTTATAAAATGAAGATAAAGTTGTCTGTACACTGTCTGGTAACCTCTGGAGCAATGTGTAACCAGCACAGTTATGTGTAAGTAGCCTGCTAAGAGGACTGAAGACAGGGGGTGCTAGCTCTTCTAATGTTAGCCAAACAGCAAAGCAATTTGACAGCATATACCCGGGGGCTCTGTAATCATGTGTTTAGCCACATTAAATAAATTGTGCTCCATTTTGACATTTTTTTCTAAAAAGGTTTGCTTAACTTTAGACTAATTGGCTAGTCCCGATTTAAATCCACTTCAAAGTGACAGGGACATTGGTTGTTTTGGGACATCCATGGCTTGAACGTAGATTTCTTTGTATCTTATACTCTTTTCAATTGAAATATATTCATTTTAAAAGATTAAGCAATTTCTAGTTTTCTATTGTCTTTACATTTACTCAGTGTGGGCTCTTTACCTAGGATGTGTACCTTAACAAAAAAGTAAGGCAACACTTCAAATCAGAATCCCCATCAGTGCATTTTCCTATCTTTGTTGCTGAAAAAAAATAACCCTAGCTATCTGTTATTATGTTTCATAACAATTTCATTTCACACATTTTCTAGTCTCTTTTTTACACTTTGAAAAACAAGTATTTCACAATTAGATATTTTACAAGAGTAGACCTGTACAAAATAAATGTGTCCAGAAAATGTTACAATGTTAGCAGAGAGCAAGATCACAGTCTGGGCTATATATTCAAAATAAGTAAATTATTGATCTAATTATTGAGAGACTGTGAACATAGTATCACCATGTTAACCAAAAGCAAACCACACCCATTTGGCTTTTTATAATGAAAATGAATCACAAAAAGTAATATATACATCTCCACCAGGTCCACGGTCATCTGACAGGAGATTAAGTCACAGCAGAAACAGTCCAACAACAAAGCAGTTGTGTGATTATATTTGCTTCTACTGTGCATGTTTAGTGTCCTCTCAGTGAGGGCAGGACTCATGCAGGAGAATGTCAGTGAACAACTGTAGCTCTACAGTCTACCATGCACTCAGTGTTTTAGTGTTTCTACAGCCCAGCAGAGGAAGAGAAACTGTTCACTGCAGCCTCAGTGAAAAATAGAACACTGCTGAACTGCAGCACTATAAAGGCTGTGCACGGCAATAGTGTGCAGTCCAGTAGTGTTATGATGAATTGCTAGCATCTTTGTAGTGTTGCTTTTGCTGATGCAGCAAGGATAATTTATTCTAATTTCAGCGCAGTTACCTTTTAAATGGCGCCATAAGGAGGCTGGAAGTATTTTGATGGAGAATGCAAAGAAATAGTTCTCTCACCCAGTGCTGGACGCCTACAGGCTAATACAAAGTAATGCTCAAGAACCATGCCCCCCACCCACCTTTATCCACTACCATCAAACCATCATCAAACTCTGTATCAATGATGCGATGAGACCCTGCATACACAAACACACACAACAGACACAGACACACACACACACACACATGACAGGACAGGATAAGGTTGAGAGGTTCTGCTGTCAGACACAACAGAGAAAGCTGAGAATAGGAAAGGTTACCAGCCACACGGCCAACCATACACACCATATCTTCACAAAACAGAGATTAAATTGTACAATAAAGCATAGAATATAACCATGCATACTCTGTAGTTTCTTGCTCGGGCTTTCTCCATGGACATGTCTGCGTGGGAGGTATGGGGAGGGCTGGGGCAGAGGTATAGAGGACACGTCATGAGTCTGGAGTTTATACCAGTGAGGAATATCGTCCAACAAGGCTGTTTCCAACTCGATAAGAATCTAAGAGAGGACAAGGGCAGAAGAGTCAGAGGGTTGACAGGTAAAAGACTTCTATCTGGAATTGAGACCATTGTGCCATCTAGCACAATGACAGGAAATGACTATGTGTCTCTCACCTCTCCCATGAATTCACTCTCCTCCTCCTGGACTCTGGGCTGGTCCCAAACTGTGATCTCCAGCATTCGTTCTCTGAAGTCTCTCCGGTGAACATGGGAATATAAGAAGGTCTGGTTCCACTTGGGCTCAGCACTCTTCTTCACTGTTTTAGTGCGCCGTTTACTCTTATCACTAGAACAGAACAATCCAGGACATACTTAGTCAGCCTAATATAAGTCTGAGATCAGGACCATTTTGGTGCCACAGCCATGAATGGACATTTGCGTCCATTCATGGAAACATTTGCGTGTCCAAGATTTGAACCTCAAACCTTCTTCATGTTCCAAAGCCAGGATTCAAACCAAACCAAGTATGTTCTTGTTATGTCTTGGCTGGAATTTGAATGTATAACCTTGCTGGTGTGTAACAGCAATGAACCAAACCCAGGACCTTTTTTGGTGTGTCCAAGCCAAAGTGATGAAATATAATAGAGTTGTGATCCTTAACAGCACCTCAGTATTTTAAGGAAATAACAGTGGACAGATATCTGTTTGACTTTATCCTCACTAATGGTACAATTCAGGCAGAGTATTGTTGATTCATTGTCTCTGTTGAATGGACTTTCAAAAAAGTAACATCAACATTACCTTCTATCAGGAAGGAAGTACATCTTGACATAGGGGTTGCGAGGTCGTCCATCTCGTCGGGTTGGCAGGTCTATGGCTTGAAGGACGTTGACGATCAACTGATGGCCCACTTTGTCGTACCACAGTTTCACCTGTGAAGGGCAGGTTGGGGGGGGTGATCATCGTTCGCCTGTATTTCTATCTTTACCCATACATATGAACCACATGCCTCCATCCCTTCTATTTCAGATACTCACAGAGAGCTGTCCAGGCAGTACCATGGGGAGGTCTCGAAGGGTCCCAGGACTGGTAGGGGACATCACTGATATAGAGGGACGATCCATTTTTTGCGACTCAAAGGAACTGGAGCCAGCTGTTGAAGAAAAAATATGTTACAATAAACAATCCATCCGAGCATCTGTTGGCTGGGCCTTGACCAATGGGGGTCAGCCAGGTCCAGCCTGTAGAAATAACATTAAGCTGCTGTAGGCAGACAAAGCCACTGGGATGGATGATAGGGTCTGATGCATTGCAGGCAAAAACTCACAAAATGTGTGATTAGAGCAGTATAAAGTGGAAGGAGTTTATTTTTTCTTTATTAAATTCAGAACTCACTTTGATAAGTAGTATGCAGTGTAAATAAAGCTACTCATATTAAAACTTACTAGATTCTAGTGGAGGGTGGGATGACTCTGGGATTCTCGGGATGTCCCTGTAAAATGAGAAAGAGACTCAGTGAATTCCTTCACGACTTTCAAGGTATCAAATATACATCCAGATACTTGATATGTAAAGACAGGACTTTGGTTTACATTCATCTTTAAAAGATGAATGAGAAAAAGGCTCATGTCAACCAACAGTTGTATGAAGGAATAAAAGCAAGCAGTCAGTCTTAATCACATCTACAGGTGGGTCATGGGACAGAAAGGGACGGTTGTCTCTTGGATCTTAGGATTTCAGGGAGACATGACATGAAGGGGCTCCACCCATTAAACCAACACTACTTACTGATATGCTCTATACACTTTTCTCAAGAAGTTTTTGGACATAATTCGGTGGATAGAGCTTTTAGATAAAGGAATGAGACATAACAGAAGCTTCTGTCAGAGAAAATCAATACCATGATACAAGCACTTCAGCAATATTCATTATATATTAACAACAATGACCTTACCCTATAGGTCTTGAAACAACTATTTCCACTTGAGGTTCAGCCTTGGATTCAAGGATAATGTTGTACACTTCTTTCTTTGTTAATCCAGGTAACGACTTCCCATTCCACTGCAGCACTTCGTCCCCTGAAACCAAGATGGTTGACGCTTATGATGATGATGATACAATGATGTCTACAATAAGCCAGGTACTCTCATGAAGTCATACATCTTGGACTCAACCTCATTCCTAGTTAAATTTCAGTGAAAATATTTAGGATCAAAACTATTTTTAGACTAATTTGTGGAATTGATTGGCATCCTGCGGGGGTTTCTTTGCAGCTGCTGAGTGGCATCTGAAAGCTGACACTGAATGGTGCACTACTGCATGCAGAGTCTCACACTGTGATTAGTCCAGAAATGAACCTATTTCAAAAAGCCCACACATATTTACTGTACACTGCTCTAAGTTTTCTCTAGACTGAGAGCTCCTGCTCAAATGAGACTACATATCCAAGACAAAAGCTGAAAGAAACTGAGAGCTACTTAAGCCTCCCTTTATTAGAAGAATTTGTAAATATGCATCATGCTCGTAAGTTTATATTCCAGTAGGATATAGGAAGCTAGCAAGCTGTGAAGGTGTTTTGTATATCCTTCTATATTGTGTAAATCCAACACCTGCTAGATCCTCAGCAGTTCTAGATCCTCAACGTTATCAAAAGAGCAAGTAAAAGCTGTGGATCTTTCATAATATAAATCATTAAGTGTAAGCTAAAGGATGTAAAAATCACAGTGCCAAACTACGTAGGCTGTGATTTGTCTTTTCTAAATGAACTATTTTAGCAAAATAGATATTTCACCAGATCAATTACAGAAACAACTTTATATGTCTGATTGAAAAGGTAAATTATGCCCCCCAGAAAATATGTATATAGGAGTCAAAGCAAACAGTCAGGCTATGTTTTTGGTTTTATTTACAAAATGTCTTCTTGATTAAACCATTATGACCCAAGGGAAGATGGGAGTACAATAACTCCTGCAGAGAAAGTATATTTAACAGATTCACACCTGCTCGTAGGTGTCCCACGACATCCGCCAGGCTGCCTTTCTTAACTTTGGTGATGAAGGCTCCAAGTCTCCCTGTCTCTGTCATCTTCCCTCCAACCACCTGCACATAAAGGACAGACAGAAAAATGAAGTCCACATCAGATCAAGTGATTCCTCTGTAGGCACTCCATTCAAGTCACAACAAACGAATGCAGTTAAAAAGTCAAGAGTGATCCGAGTATGAATGTGAGAAGTTCTCTGCTTACTTTTAGGCCAAGGAGGGAGCCAGCCTCCCGGGGCATGGCCGATCTCTTGCTAAGTGTGATTCTTCCAATTAGGTGATCACCCTCTTTGGATGGCTGCCACGTAACTGGATGCTGCAGAAAAGTTGTGGAGCATTTAATGAAACAGTGTGGAAAAAAGATTGATGATAAAAGAAGAAATGTATCCAAGTGTATATTTTCAACTATACAGCAAAAAAAGGCCTTGTGTCATATGTCAGTCAAGTTTTGCCAAAACTTACATGCCACACTGTAGGATCTAGAGAATGACAGTCCCAGTCACCTGTACAGAGAGAAAAGAAAGTGGGTTAAATTTGCACTATATCTCTGTCCATCCCGAGCAGATATTCTTTCATGTATAAGCACGGTATTTCACACTGTATGGTTTTAATACAAGGAATAAAATACTACAATGTTTTCTTGTTGTGTTAAAAAAAAAAAAAATGAAAGCAGATTTTTGACACAGTTTGGAGCCTTTCCTTTTGGATCTAACCCTATTCATCTTCTCAAAGATCCATCAGATGAAGAAGCTGAACACTTTACACTTGATAGGTCCATCTCTTTTGGCACAAGACACTAGCTCTCTGAAAGTAAGGGATACTGTATCATGAGCAGATTGTTCTAGCAGATTGGAACCCTAACAAGGTGAACAGGACCACGACACAAAGTGGGGAGTTCCTCGGCTTTAACAACCAGCTCAACTCTGCATTATTCCACGTATGCCACGCCCCTTATTTACTATATCTTGATTTTAAACCAAATAGCAATTTGGAAAATATTCTATTGATCTAAAAACTATTTTGTTTCTTCCATGAGTAACATTTAGCTCTGAATCCTTCTTAAAATGAAACACAAGTCAAAAAGTGGATCTTTTAAGAAAGAAGAAGCCCTGTATTCTCGCTTTGAGCTAGAAAAAAATAACCCCGTTCATAATCAAACTGACTCACTGTGCTGCATGTTAGTCCCAAACTCCTGCCAGAGCCTGGCAGGGACAAAGACAGCAGTCACTGTCAGAGTTTCCCAGCTCTCATTAACACTGACAGATTGTCGGCTCAAGTAGAAGAACTAACAGGCCCAACATCCGACCAGAGCAGCCTGCGATGTTCATGGCCACTTTCCCACCACAGGAATAAAAAAACAGCAGATGACATCAGGCAGAGGCTTCAAAGACTAACAGGATCCTCAGTTTCAAGGTAAAGGAAATGTTCGAGCCTCGCTCAGAGCTAAATGAAGGATTTAATTGAAGTTTTTGGCAAAGGGAGTAGATGTTGGAGAATAGCTTAAACTTTCTGGGAAGGAAATTAAACCCATGGACCCCGGTTTATCAAAACCATCTTTAGCAACATTTAGTGGGAAGCTAAATAGAAAACGACTGCTCTGACAGGTAAACCAATGAGGGCATGGGTGGTGAAGATCAGAAAAAAAAGTCTGAGTAGACATGACTCCAGTGCTGCTAATCTCAAATGTGGAGGTCCACTGAGGATGCCTGAGAGGATAAATGCTGACTCTACAGTTTGAACTTGCTGAGTCTGGGTTTTGATGTTTGAGGATGAACACGCCGGGCAGATTACAAAATCTGGGCTGCTTTCTAACTGATGCTACATCAAAGGATCAGCTCTCTGCAGGTATTAATGTACAGTATTGTTCTTGATGAACAGTGTAAGTGTGTGTGTGTGTGTGTGTGTGTGTGTGTGTGTGTGTGTGTGTGTGTGTGTGTGTGTGTGTGTGTATGTGTGTGTGTGTGTGTGTGTGTGTGGGGGGGGGGGGGGGGGGGGGGTTGTATCTGTCATAGAGGGATCAATCTGCTACTTCTACAACTTAAGTCTATAAAATACACAAGCTTAACAAAATCCCTCCAACAGAAAATTATCTTCATGACAAGGCTTTGAACCCGCTTCAACTTGGCTTGCTTTAACCACAATACAATTATTCATAATTTCATGGCATTGTTCTCTTTATGTTTTTTAGTAATATTAACACATTCAACTTTTTTTCACTTGTTTCCAGCATGTCTGGTGAGTTCAGTTCAACCCATCCAATCATCCAGACACATTAACAATGCCAGTTAACAACAACAAAACAAAACAAAACTTTAACTATAAGATCACGTTAACCTTGTACTACATCGTGCCTTATGAAAGTTATGAATTCGGCAGATTACAATCATAATGTTATTTCAGTATAAATACAATGTGTAAAATCTGAGGATGATTGGTAACACTGAGTAAAGAATGGTTGTGTATTTAGATTTCCATCTGCATGAAGCAAATATGCTCTGGATCCAGCTTCTAAATGCAAACAGTAAGTTATCATAACCTAATGCTGAGCACTGAGACAAGCAAGCTAATGCTATGTTTTTTAAATCGACATCCCTCTGCATGAAGTCACAGTCTGTTGTGCAAAGAGTTCAATGTAGATTGAATGAGAGTTGTGGAACCTGTGAATGTAGTTCCAACTTTACATGAGTGCTGTGATTTCAGCACGATCATGCTGATGATCTTCTCCTCTAGTACATGTTGGCTGACCTGTCCGTCAGGTGGTTGATAACATCCAATCAGTCGTTAGGCATGCAATTGATGAATAGCTTGTATCCTTTTTGCATTTCACTTATTTTTTAACTCAGTGAAATGGCATTTTCTAGCAGATCTGAAGACTCTGGAGCACATTGCAGGTCCAGGATGAGGCCTGAGAATTAATAGATCATAACCTTATTCCTACTATCCCTATGTTGTTGGCGCCTCTTGGCCAGGTCACGTTTTTAAATGAGAACTGGTTCTCACACATTTTTCACCTGGTAAAATAAAGGTAAAATAAAAATAAAATAAACTATCAGACCAGGAGGATGCTGTGGGCTAAATGAGTGTGACACAATAAGCATCTACCAATGCCAAATGGCTTACAGGACACTGACTCCAGCCAACTGACTGGTCAGCCAGAGGCCGTGAGTCTTTCTGGTTTCAGTTTTTATCGCTCAGGGATACTCTAGCCTCCATTGCTCTGCCATCGACATATTCTCTTGTCGCAGTACATTTTCCCTCAATATCCCCTCAGAGAGAGCTAGGTGAAGAGGATTCCTAGCAATGACTGAAGATGAATAGGCTGTTATTCCTTGTGTCCTTTACTTGGATTAAATGTTTGAATCTAATGAGTACTGTTAGCATTGTTTCTATTTGTTAGGGAAACAAACTGGGCTGTTTCAATGATAACTTCGCTGACAAACACAGCTCCAGCCTGCAGATTCAGACCAGCAGTGTATGAAAGATGGTTTCATGCGGACTCTTCGGGGACTTTTAAGGTAATTAATGCAAACCTGGGAATATCTCACACACACACACACACACACACACACACACACACACACACACACACACACACACACACACACACACACACACACACACACACACACACATACATACATTAGCTTAAGTGCAGCACACTGGGGCACAGTGTCATCCTAACAGACTTTCCCTTTTATTTCCTCTGCCCATTATCACCTCTGTGTTCATCTTTACACTGAGGAAGTAACCCAATTACATCAAATCACTCCCCGCTTCCTTTTTACTCCTAATCTGCAGCGTCATTAAAGCCGACATCTGGGAGATGAATTTGTATTTTTCGTGGGATCCAGTCCATGTATAGGAAACCACTAAGTAAAACTGTCTACATAATCCTGCAATGAGATTTTCTTAACACAAATAATCTACTGCTCTGCATGGAAATTACATAACAATGTCCCATCCTACATCATGTCTGTTTTGTGATAAACAGTAACAAATATCAGACTTGAGCTCTCTGTGCACCAACGCTTCGACGTATTCGGCTCTGAATCAGTGTTTTTTTTTTATTACAACTTTTTTATTGTCATGTGTAGCTGAAAAAAATGTTGTAAAGGTTTACACAGACTCAGCATTTTGGTCATGGATGTTGATGTCTTACTCAAAATATGGCTCTGTTTGCAAAACAACAGATGGATCAATATTACACTGAAAATACAGTCCTGTTGCCAGCTCTCTATAAGCTGTGTCTTAACTTAATTTAACAAAACACACTTTGATACTTTGATACAAACTAGTGAGTAACTTTGGTTGCATCATGGTATCATTGTACAACGTAAGATTCATTCTAACTAGTAGAGCATAACGTCTAAACTAGCAAACTTGCAGAAATCACTTTTTCATTTCCTGTTGCCAATCCCTGAAAAGCTCTTTTCTGTATTGGGTATTCGTTACAGGGTTTACAATGGTACCTGATTGCCTCATAAAAGACTTATGGCTTAAAATATCTGTCGTGAACTCTCATTCATCAACTGACAGCAACACAAAGGTAGGTAAAACAAGAGAAGTAATTTTGATTCGGGGATAAATAAAGCTTATATCATTAATCTTCAGCTAGTGTAAATTAACAACAGTGAAATGGTACTACCAAAACATATGTTAATAATGGTACTTATGACATTGTCTCTGCACGTAGACAATAAAAGCAGAAGTACAAATCCAAGTCATCATTGGTTTCTAATGAAGGAAAGAGAGCAGAGGACGCACTATAGCTGCCATACCGCACTGAAATCATCAACTTCTCCTTAACCTTCAAATTATCCCATCTTTTTAAATGATGAACCACAACCAGTGTTTTACAGAGGACTCGATGCAAACTCAGTGTAAGATTTAAGATGTAACTAATGATTAAGTTGGAACTATCTCAGCTGATGCAACCCCTAAAGTGTTTGTAATGTGTGAAGTATATTAAAACTTATATCTAACCGAGACTTGTTTGAGCTGACGCGAGGCTGGTAATAACCAAGCGGCAACCTCCAGCTGTAAAGGCTGATTTATACTTCTGCGTCTCCCCTACGCAGCAGGGCCTGACGCGGACATGAGCCCCACATACTTGTGCGTCGGTGTGTCTGTGTCGCGCAGCAATTCTCCGCCAAAACGCCTGAGAATTCTCTCTGATAGCCGGCCGCCTGCTTCCGGTCCCACTACGATCTCTGTTTACTTTTCCACAGAGTTTCAGAGTGTTTTATGTTAATCTACAGCTGATACATGTTGCTGTTTATCATACAGACATGATTACATGAAGAATAGAGAGGAGGAGATGAAATACACGGCCGATGTGCGGCCGATGTGCGGCCGATGTGCGGCCGATGTGCGGCCGATGTGCGGCCGATGTGCGGCCGATGTGCGGCCGATGTGCGGCCGATGTGCGGGATCCCGGAAGTGTTGTAAATGCGGGAAAGACAAAGCCGCCGAGCGGACCAATCACAGAGCTTGCGGTCCGCGTCGGCTCTACGGGGAGTTACATTTTGGAGGAGGTGCACGTCAGCTACGTGCGTAGGCCACGGCGTAGGTACGGGAGCTACGCGGACCCCCGGCTTAGGGTACGCCGTTGATTCAACGCAGAAGTATAAATCAGCCTTAAGAAATATAGCTGAAGGGGAAGCGCTGAAAACTGCAGTTCCTCAAGTGTCCTCTTGAGGCTGGCTCCGGAAGTACCGGAAACCAAATACACACCAATTAAAAAAAAAGATCTCTCTACGGCAAAAATGAACATATTTACAGTCTGGTTAAAAAAAACGATTTTGGTCTGATTAGCTCATTTCTCTATCGGCACACACATTACAGAGTTTTCTATAAGTCAGCAGTTCTGAAGATATTAAGATTATGAGTTTCTCATAATTAGAAGTACGACTGATTGGACTGACAGGTGGACACACTGTAGCTGTTAGCGGGGAGACTAAAAGTCCACCTCAACGGGGCGCTGGTGGCCTAGCATTCTAAGCGCCCCACATACAGAGGCTACAGTCCTCTTCCCAGGGGTCGCCCTTCATCTGTCCTATCGAATAAAGGCAAAAAGCCCCCCCCCCTAAAAAACCTCAAGTTTTGCTAGGTCAACCAGAATTTGGTTTGAGTCAGCTTTTCTAATACGGCCACCGCCAACGATATGCTTCAAAACTCTGCTTCATAAACAAATGGGGGATTTCATGGAAGCTATGGCCATGCAATATATTAAACAAGGTGAAGTGCCAATAAAAGCACCAGTGAAATATCAAACAAATGAAGAAATGTGCAGGATTTGGTGAAAATCCACCAATGGTGTTTGTGTCATTCATTAATCTGAGCACTAGCAACTGAATTGTCAAACAGTCCAAGTCTTACAACTGTGAGGCTATTAATCCTTTATTATGAGCTCCTTTAATTGCAGACACATAACATAAGGTTGTTTATCACATCTCATAAACCTGCAGTAACACCCAGGCCATCCTAAATTTAAAGCTTCTGATGCAAAAACTGTAACATCTGCACTCAAACATGCTCAGCTCAGGCCAAACTGGTAACATTAAATAAAAAACATGATTTTCTAAAAGCATTTGACCTTGTGTTACTACTTTACTTAACTTCATGCTTCCAGAGAGGGAAATACAGAACATCATCGTGCAAAAGTTCCTGAATGCCATTAATGAAAGAAAAGGAAGTCCTCCTGTGAGGCTCAGCTAGCCAAAGAGTGTTTAAAACAGCTAATAATTTCAATCCACACCACCTACCCATTACCAGCCCCTTAGCTGTAGTAATCTGGATTAAAACATCTGGAACAGGCCTCTCGTATAAGCTGATGGAGCACAGCAAACTCTACATACTGCTTCTCAAACCCAGACACTCGCTTGTAGCTTTTAGCGGTGTCTAGAATTGCTTCTTGCAACGGCGTGAGCGGCAAAACCAGATCTGTAACAAGGAGCCGGCTGTTACTATGCGAGGAGGGAAACACAGTCATGCTGAGTTTAAGCTAGTAAACCACGGTTTGCTGTTGCAACTGGATGATTGCTAAGTATTACATAGCATGCGAGCCACTGGCCTAATTCCACAAATCTGCTGGCCTAAATCACAGGGACTCTTCAAATAAATGAGAGCTGTCCTGAGAGCAGCAAGGTTGAGCCTCAGCACAGAGGTGTAGATGACACTCAGGGAGAGTGATGCAGTGGGCTCCGGGAGGGTGCATTATCCTGTCACTCATCCTATAGGTTTTTAGTCAGAAATTAGACTGTGTTGCTATTGGAGTAATCCTAGTCCTATATCTCTCAGCCTTTTTGCACGTTATCGTAAATCTACTATCAAAGCTATTTTAGATGCTTGTTTCATGAAGTGTTGGAAGAGGACAAGCAATTGATGGGGATGGGGATTATGGTGTTCTTATTTTACACGGCTGTTTTATTATCATTCAGCAAACATCTTTCATCAGAAAAACCTTGACGGTTCAGTGACACAAATGAGTCTGATCACTTACCAAATCATTGAGCTGGGATCTCTCAGAGTATTGGCTGCCACAATTAGCCAACAAAACCTGTATAGATGTGGCTTTAACCCTGCCCACACTTAACTGGGTACACAGTGGGTGGTACAGGCTGAGGCTTCAAGTGTTGAGATTACACATTCTCACACTGACAATCATATGAGCAGATCAAGGAATAACTATAAGAACTTTTCATGAGTGGAAAAAGACGGCTAAGACTTTAAGGCTAGCTTTAGTAGTAACTTTAAGAAAACAGTGTCTAATGTAAGGAAATGGATGGCGGCAAACATACCAGGTACGCAACTTTGGCTATATTTAGCAAAGTAAGCTTGTAGAGTGCGCACATCTGTCAGACTGACCTTTCTCACTGACGCTTTCCATGTCCACGTCCTCACAGCTGGTGTACTCGGGCGTGGAGCCGCCCTCCTCCTCTGAGCTGCTGATGGACATCTGCCTCTTATTGACTCCGCGCTTGCTCTTGTACGTCCGTGGAGGGGGCGGCCGCAAAGACTCAGACTGGTCCGAGCTCTGAGAGTCCTTCCTCAGCAGGTTATCCCCACCCTTGTCCTTTGGTGTCCGTATAGTGCTGGGCTCTAGGCGACCTTTGTTTGGACCCCAATCTGGAGGCACCGGTCCCCCAGATTGAGGTCCTGATCTCACTCCACCTCCTGCAGGTGGAGCTCCCCCTCCAACCCCCACGGTCCTTTCCACAGAGAAGGCTCGGTGGTTCTCAAAGCCAGCATTGCGATTTCCCTCTCCACCTCCACCCCTCCTTGCCAGGCGGTTTTCAGGCACCTCACCTGCACTACCTCCGCCTCCTTCAGGTCCAAGTCCGACCTCATTGATAGCAAGATCGCTATGTCGTCTTTCATGGCGGACCTTGGACACCTTAGCATGCATGCGCATCTCCTGCTCCTCCTTTTGTGGTTTCACTGGATATCGTGCCAGGTTGGGGTCACTACGGTAACGATTCTGAAACTCCTCTTCACGACGCTGGCGCTCCCTCTGCTCTTCATCCTCCGGACGTCTCCGATGGGTTTCTGAAAGACCATAGTTCTCCTGCCCATCCTCATAGTCCTGAGAATGGATCTTCTCCAGCCTCCGTCCTTCTCCCAACCGTCTCTCTCCCCGGTCCCCAGACATCACTCGATCATCCAGGGACGACTGAGATGGCAACTTTCCAGCAGCTCTGCGGCCACTTCCACGTCCCATTCCTCCTTTACCATTTTGTTCGTGGAGGGAAACTGGCCGTTTCCTGTAGGAAGAGAGGATTAATCACCCCAATATATCATGAAGTCTTCAGACAAAGGTATAAACTGGCATCTGTGTAACTTGAAAATAAAAATTCAAAGGAAAGAAAATTTTAGACACAAATGTCTGATAATAAAACTATTCTTCTATTTAAGCTGCAAAACCTTGGTCCCCTCAGATTAAAACTTGTAAACATGAAATATTGATAACTCACCCACTGAATGCAAATAGCAGAGTGGAGAGAGAACCCAGGATCTCTCAAGACAAATAACTGTGACCTAGCTTCTCTATTGGTTAAACCAGAACAAACACAGATCTATTTTTTACCCGAAGGATTAAAAAATAAACAAAAGCTTTAGCTCACAAGCAGACCTAGCTTTCTCAGTTTGAATAAATCCCCAATTCTCCTTTACGTCATGCTAATGAATAAAAGGTTATGGGTTGTGCTTGTGCCACATCCTCTACTGGCAGTAACTTTAAAATATGTTGAGTGTGTATCCTGATGCCTTACTTTTCTTTAGGTGGCTCACTTTGGGAGCGTGTCCCAGGCATGTTGTCAGCACCCTTGGCAGCTGTAACACCGGTGGGGGGCTGTGCCCCGTCCAGCGGCCCAGTGATGCCAGAGGGAGGGGCTTGGGATCTGGAGCGGAGTAGCTTCCTATCCCGTTGAGCCTCACCTCCAGGGGCTAGGTTGTTCAAGGAGGTGCCCAGGCTCCCATGCCGCACCCCAGACCCCGAAAACCATTCTCCTGATTTGGTGAGAATCTCCTGCTGTTTACGGCACAGGTTGCATACCCACA